>NW_028295804.1:2468425-3702638 GCF_964341445.2 Mesoplodon mirus
ATATAATTTACTAGTATGAATCTTAAAACCTATGTATTGATATGTCTCCGTAAGGGAATCAAGTGTGTCTAGACTGGCATAAACATGACAGTGAGAATCAGCTCAAACCCACTATAAAATGGAATTTCAAAAACAAAACAAAAAAACAGGGAAATTTCTTACAATTCCTTCACAGTCTCTGATGAAACCTGGAATGACCCTATCTACAATGACAGCTGGATGTGGCATAAGGCTGGACACTTGGGACTGAGAGGATTGGTGAGATTGGGTGAGCAAATGCAGACCCTTTAAAGCAATAATGAGTGGCACCCATTCCATGGGTCCCAACTCTCAAGGTTGAAGGGAATATTACTACAGCTATAACATGTACGGGAAACCTAGAGAATGGACACACTGTGAATACGAAAGGTCTCTAAAACTCAACTAATAGTCCCTCTCCTGGTGCTCTGGTTTGACTTTCCATTTGCTTTACTATCAATCTCCCAACTTGGAGAGACAGCCCCTTTAACCTCCTGGTTCTCAAAGGTTGCCAATTTGGCAGAGGATGAAAGGGAAGAGGGAGAACCAATAAGAGAGTAGCTGTTAGGCATTTGGACGGGAACATGTCCCTCTAATTTCCCGGCCGGAAGAAAAATTAACCAAAGTCTCAGCCCCCCACCACACACCAGTATAGGTCCTGAACCAAAGTTTGGACTTGCATTCAGCTCACAAAAAAACGAGTTGAAAAATGGAGCTCATGGGCACAGCAATTCACAAACTGGCAGAGAAATACAGGACAACTATCGTCCAAAGATTTGTTTAATGGAAGGCAACGAGGCGGACTTGAAAGCTAGGCAGAATAGCAGGAAACAGATTTCGAGAGGTATGTTGGAATCGCCTTTAAAGCACAGGAAGAGGGGCACAACATCGACAATGATGCACTTGGCCAAAATGGCGTATGCCTTTTCTCCTGAATATATTCAGGAGAAAACGAATACGCCCTTTTTGGCCATCCAGCAAGCAGACAATGAAAATCTGCACTACAAAAATTATCACCTGAAACCAGTCAAAAGGGATATCCGCAAAATGTGTAAAAACCAGAAAGGCAAGACAGCCCCTGGAGAACTGGAAGCCTTGTTATGCTGATTGGCGGGATTAAGTTGCCAACTGCCTCTCTGGAGGAGTGCAATGTGTTCCGTAAAACAAATAAAGAACAGAGCTACAGAGCCAAGGGCACGTCCAGTCTAGGAAATATACATTGGGAAAACTGAAAATCAATAAGACAGAGCCACCCCAAAATTTAGGGTTTCACTTCTTTCAAGAACCTCAACTTGGGTACGCCTTAAATATCCCAGGTAAGACAAAAATGGTTCAAGCAACTGTGGTACTTATGTACAAGGAATATCCCTCAGCCATGTAATCAATGTCATAAGGCCAGTAGCAGCAAAATGAGTGGATTCAGGTACGATGATTCTAAGTGAAATAAGTCACACAGTAAAAGAAAATTACCATAAGATATCACTTATGAAGATCCTGTAAACATGGCTACACATGAACTGTGTTAGGAAAGAGAAGAGAGACTCACATTTAGAAAACATTCTTATGCCTGCTTAAGGGGGATTGAGAGGTGGGGTGATGCATAAAACCAGAGTTTGAATTAGTACAGGTACCTTTCCAAAAACCTAATACGGAATAGACAAGACCTACACCTTCTTCAGGGAAAGGGAAACAACAACCCATATTCCCCGCAGAGGAATATATCTTACTAATAAGAATCTTAAAACCTATGTATTGATATATCTCCGTAAGGGAATCAAGTGTGTCTAGACTGGCATAAACATGGCAGTGAGAATCAGCTCAAACCCACTATAGAAAGGAATTACAAAATCAAACCAAAAAAACAGGGAAATTCTTTACAATTCCTTCAGGGTCTCTGATGAAACCTGGTATGACTCTATCTACAATGACAGCAGGATGTGGCATATGGCTGGACACATGGGACTGAGAGGATTGGTGAGATTGGGTGAGCAAATGCAGAACCTTAATGCAATAATGTGTGGCAGCCATTCGATGGGTCCCAACTCTCCAGGTTGAGGGGAATATTACTAGAGCTATAACATGTACGGGTAACCAAGAGAATGGACCCACTGTGAATATGAAAGGTTTCTAATACTCACCGAGAGTCCCTATCCTGGTGCTCCGGTTTCACTTTCCAATGCCTTTAATATCAATCTCCCAACTTGGAGAGACAGCCCCTTTTACCTCCTGGTTTGCACAGGTTGACAATTTGGCAGAGGATGAAAGGGAAGAGGAAGAACCAATGAGAGAGTAGCTGTTAGGTATTTGGAGGGGCACATGTGACACTAATTTCACGGCAGGAAGAAGAATTAACCAAAGTCTCAGCCACCCGCCGGGAAGCAGTATAGGTCCTGAACCAATATTTTGGACATGCATTCAGCTCACAAACAACGAGTTGAAAAATGGAGCTCAGGGGCACAGCAATTCACAAACTGGCAGAGGAGTAAAGGACCACTATCGTGCAAAAATCTGTTGAGGGAAGGCAACGAGGCGTTTTTGAAAGCGAGGCAGAATAGGCGGAAACAGATTTCAAGAGTTACGTACGAATCACCTGTAAAGCACAGGAAGAGGGGCACAAATTTGACAATGATACACTTGGCCGAAAAGGGCGTATGAGTTTTCTCCTGAATATATTCAGGAGAAAACACATAGAACCTTTTTGGCCAGGCAATCAAATGGGCAATGTGAAACTACACTACAAAGAAGCATCACTTCCCACCGGTCAAAAGGGACATCCGCAAAATGTGTAAAAACCAGAAAGGCAAGACAGGTGCTGGAAAACTGGGAGCCTTTTTATGATGATGTTTGGGACGTAAGTTGCCAACTGCCTCTCTGGAGGAGTGCATTGTGTTCCCTAAAAAAATAAACAACAGAGCTACAGAGCCAAGGGCACTTTCAGGCTAAGGAATATACCTTGGGAAAATTGAAAATCAATAAGCCAGAGTCACCCCAAAATTTAGGTTTGCACAGCTTAAAAGAGCCTCAACTTGTGTCCACCTTAAATATCCCAGGAAAGACAAAAAGGGTTTAAGAAATTGTGGAACTTACGTACGATGGAATATCCCTCAGCCATGAAATCAATGTCATAAGACCAGTAGCAGCAAAATGAGTGGATTCAGGTACGATGATTCTAAGTGAAATAAGTCACACAGAAAAAGAAACTTATCATAACATATCACTTATGAAGATCCTGTAAACATGGCTACACATGAACTGAGTTAGGAAAGAGAACAGAGTCTCACATTTAGAAAACACTCTTATGCCTGCTTAAGGGGGAAGGAGAGGTGGGGTGATGCATAAAACAAGAGTTTGATATAAGCACAGGTACCGTTCCAAGAACCAACTATGGAATAGACAAGACCTACACCTTCCTCAGTGAAAGGGACTCAAAACACCATATTTCCCACAGAGGAATATATCTGACTAGTAAGAATCTTAAAACCTATGTATTGATATGTCTCTTTAAGGAATCAAGTGTGTCTAGACTGGCATAAACATGGCAGCGAGAATCAGCTCAAACCAACTAAAAAAAGGAATTTCAAAAACAAAAGAAAAAAACAGGGAAATTCTTTACAATTCCTTCAGGGTCTCTGATGAAACCTGGAATGACCCTATCTACAACGACAGCTGGATGTGGCATAAGGCTGGACACATGGGACTGAGAGGATTGGTGAGATTGGGTGAGCAAATGCAGACCCTTTAAAGCAATAATGCAAGGCACCCATTCCATGGGTCCCAACTCTCCAGGTTGAAGGGAATATTACTACAGCTATAACATGTAAGGGAAACCTAGAGAATGGACACACTGTGAATACGAAAGGTTTCTAAAACTCAATGAATAGTCCCTCTCCTGGTGCTCCAGTTTGACTTTCTAACTGCTTTACTATCAATCTTCCAACATGGAGAGACAGCACCTTTAACCTCCTGGTTCGCACAGGTTGCCAATTTGGCAAATGCTGAAAGGGAAGAGGGAGAACAAATGAGAGAGTAGCTGTTAGGCATTTCGACGGGCATATGTCACTCTTATTTCCTGGGAGGAAAAAGAATTGACCAAAGTCTCAGCCACCCACCGGGAAACAGTATAGGTCCTGAACCAAAATATTGGACTTGCGTACAGCTCACAAAAAAACAGTTAAAAAACGGAGCTCCCGGGCAGACCAATTCACAAACTGGCAGAGTAATAAAGGAAAACTATCGTCCAAAACTGTGTTAAGGGAAGGCAACGAGGCGGACTTGAAAGCGAGGCAGAATAGCCGGAAACAGATTTCAAGAGGTACGTTGGAATCACATTTAAAGCACAGGAAGAGGGGCACAACTTCGACAATGATGCACTTGGCCAAAAAGGGCTTATGCATTTTCTCCTGAGTATATTCAGGAGAAACCACATACACCCTTTTTGGCCAAGCAAGCAAGCGGGCATGCAAGTCTGCATTACAATGATGGATCACTTCACACCAGTCCCAAGGGACATCCACACAAAGGGTAAAAACCAGAAATTCAAGACAGGCCCTGGAGAACAGGGAGCCTTGTTATGCTGATGGGCGGGATGTAAATTGCCAACTACCTCTCTGGAGGAGTGCATTGTGTTCCCTAAAACAAGTAAACTACAGAGCTACAGAGCCAAGAGCACTTCCAGTGTAGGAATATACCTTTGGAAAACTGAAAATCAGTACGACAGAGCCACCCCATATTTAGGGCTGCACTGCTTACAAGAACCTCAACTTGGGTACACCTTAAGTATCCCACTAAAGATAAATATGGTTCAAATAATTGTGGTACTTTTGTACGATGGAATATCCCTCAGCCATGAAATCAATGTCATAAGACCAGTAGCAGCAAAATGCGTGGATTCAGGTACGATGATTCTAAGTGAAATTAGTCACACAGAAAAAGAAACTTATCATAAGATATCACTTATGAAGGTCCTGTAAACATGGCTACACATGAACGGAGTTAGGAAAGATTACAGATTAACTAATCTTATCATAAGGTATCACTCATAGCGGGAATGTACACATGACTACACATGAACTGAATGACAAACACAACAGATTCACACATTTAGAAAACATCTTCTGCCTGCTTAATGGGAAAGCCGATGTTGGGTGATGCATAAAACCACAGTTTTAAATTAGCACAGATACCGTTATATAAACCACGTATGTAAGAGTCAACACCTACTCCCGGCACAATGAACTGGACTCAACACCCCCTATTCATTGCAGAGGAATATGTCTGACTCTCAGTATTTTAAAACATATGTATTCTCATGTCTCCATAAAGGAATCATGTGTGTGTATAACGGCATGAACACAGCACTGAAATTCAGTTAAACCCACTTATAAAAATAAATTTCAAAAGCAAAATGCAAAAACAGATAGAAAGTTTTAAAAACTACGTTCAGGGCCTGTGATGCAAGCTAGATTGACCACCTTTACACCCACAGCTGGATGAGACATAAGACTGGACACTTGGGGCTGACAAGATTGCTGAGGTTGTGTGAACAAAATAACACCACTTAGAGCAATACTGTGTGCTATCCATTCTAGTGGTCCCAACTCTCCAGGTTTAAGGGAATCTTCCTCCAGTTAAAACATGCATGGGAAACCCAGTGGATGGTACACTGTGTAATTGGGAAAGATTTCTAAAAGGTACCTCATTTTTCTTTTCTCGTGCTCGGCTTCGCCATTCCATCTGCATTACTCAAAATCTCCCCACTTGGAGTGTCAGCGCCTATACCCTCCCGTTATGCACAGTTTGCAAATTGTGCAGAGGATGAACAGGAAGAGGGGAAATAAATGAGAGATTAGCTGTAGGTGTTTGGATGGGCACATGTCACTCTAGTTTCCCATCAGGAAGAAGAATTAACCAAAGGCTCAGCCTGAAGCCCCGGAACCAGACTAGGGCCTAAAGCCATCCTGCGGTATTGCAGCCAGCTCACAAATAGGCGAGTTGAAAAATGGAAATCAGGGGCACAGCAATTCACAAACTTGCAGAGTTATAAAGGACAACTATTATCCAGAAATATATTGAGAACAGGCAGTGAAGAGGATTTGAATGCAAGGCAGAATTGAAGGAAACAGATTACAAGAGGTAGACTGGAGTCATCTTTAAAGCACATGAAAAGCGACAGAATTTCGACAATGTTGCCCTTGGCTGAAAAGGGATTATGTGTATTTTCTTGAATATATTCGGGAAAAAATGCATATGCACTTTTTGGTCAAGCAAGCCCTCAGGCATTGCAAATCCACACTACATAGAAGTGTCCCTTACCTCCAGTCAAAAGGGCCATCCATAAATAGTGTAAAAACAACAAATGCAGGACAGGCCATGGAGAAAATGGAGCCTGGTTACGCCGATGGACAGGATGTAAATTGCCAACAGCGTCTCTGGAGAACTGTATGTTGTTTTCTAAAACTGAGCTACAGAGCATAGCACACTTCCACTCATGGGCGTGTATTTTGAGAAAACTAAAAATCCACAACACACAGCCAGCCCAAAATTTAGGGCTGCTCTGTTTACAAGAACCTCGACTTTGGTACACTTTATATATCCCAGGAAAGGAAAAAAAAATGGATATAGATGTTGTGGTACTTATATACAATGGAATGTCACTCAGACATAAAATCAATGTCATAAGGCCAATAGCAGCATAATGAGTGGCTTTAGGTACGATGATGCTAAGTGAAATGAGCCACAAAGAAAAAGAAACTTATTGTAATATATCACTTATAGAGGAAATGTAAACATGGCTACACATGAACTGAATTTCAAAAGAGAACAGAGTTACACATTTAGAAAACACACTTATGCCTCCCTAAGGGGAAAGGTGACATGGGGTGATGTGTAAAAGCAGAGTTTGAAATTAGCACAGATCCCATTCCATATACCAAATATGTAATAGACAAGACCTACTCCTTTCTCAATAAACTGGACACAAAACAACCTATTCACTGAAGAGGAATATATCTGACTGGTAAAAAGCTTGAAACCTATGTATTTATATGTCTGCATAATGGAATCAAGTGTATGTAGATTGGCATAAACACAGATCAATGGAACAGGACAGAAAGCCCAGAGATAAACCTACATACCTATGGCTATCTCATCTATGACAAAGGAGCTAAGGATATACAATGGAGAAAAGACAGTCTCTTCAGTAATTGGTGCTGGGAAAACTGGACCCCTACACATAAAGGAATGAAATTAGAACACTCCATAACACCATACACAAAAATAAACTCTAAATTGATTAGAGATCTAAATATAAGACCAGACACTATAAAACACTTAGAGGAAACCATAGGCAGAACACTCTATGACATAAATCACAGCAAGATCCTTTTGGACCCACCTCCTAGAGAAATGGAAATAAAAACAGAAATCAACAAATGGGACCTAATGAAACTTAAAAGCTTTTACACAGTACAGGAAAACCTAAACAAGATGCAAAAACAACCCTCAGAATGGGAGAAAATATTTTCAAATGAAGCAATTGACAAAGGATTAATCTCCAAACTTCACAAGCACCTCATGTAGCTCAATATCACAAAAACAAACAACCCAATCCAAAAACGGGCAGAAGACCTAATAGACATTTCTCCAAAGAAGATATACAGATTACCAAGAAACACATGAAAGGATGCTGAACATCACTAATCATTAGAGAAATGCAAATCAAAACTACCGTGAGGTATCACCTCACAGCAATCAGAGTGGCAATCATCAAAAAAATCTACAAAACAATAAACGCTGGAGAGGCCTTTATTGGAGAAAAGGGAACACACTTGCACTGTGGGTGGGAATGTAAATTGATATGGGCACTAGGGAGAACAGTACGGAGGTTCCTTTAAATAACTAACAATAGAAGTACCATACGACACAACAATCCAAGTACTGGGCATTTGCCTTGCGAAAACCATAATTCAAAAAGAGTTATGTACAAAAATGTTCATTGCAACTCTATTTGCATTAGCCAGGATATGGAAGCAACCTAAGTGTCCATCGACAGATGAATGGATAAAGAAGATCTGGCACATATATACAATCAAATATTACTCAACCATAAAAAGAAGCAAAACTGAGTTATTTGTACTGAGGTGGATGGACTTAGAATCTGTCCTACACAGTGAAGTAAGTCAGAAAGGGAAAAACAAATACTGTATGTTAACAGAGATATATGGAATCTAATGAAGAAAAAGAAAAGATTTTGAAGAACCTAGTGGCAGGACAGGATTAAGGACACAGACATAGAGAAAGGACTTGAGGACACCGGAAGGGGGATGGGTAAGCTGGGACGAAATGAGAGAGTGGCATGGACATAAATACATTACCAAATGTAACACCGATAGCTACTGGGAAGCAGCCACATAGAACAGGGAGATCAGCTCGGTGCTTTGTGACCACATAAATGGGTGGGATATGGAGTGTGGGAGGGAGATGCAAGATGGAGGGGATCTGGTGATATTTGTATATGTATAGCTGATTCACTTTGTTATACAGCAGAAACGAACACTCCATTGTAAAGCAATTATACTCCAATAAACGTGTATAGGAAAAAAAAAAATTAAGCCCAAGGATAAACCTACACACCTATGGTCAACTAATATATGGCAAAGGAGTCAAGACTATACAATGGAGATAAGACAGTCTCTTCAATCATTGGTGCTGGGTAATATGGAGAGCTACATGTAAAAGAATGAAATTAGAACACTCCCCAACACCATACATAAAAATATATTCAAAATGGATTAGAGACCTTAATGTAAGACCGGAGTGTATAAAACTCTAACAGGAAAACTTACGAAGGATACTCTGACGTAAATCACAGCAAGATCTTTTTTGATCCACCTCCTATAGTAATGAAATAAAAAAGAAAACTAAATAGATGGGACCTAATGAAACGTAAAAGCTTTTGCAAAGCAAAGGAAACTACAAACAAGACGAAAAGACAACCCTCAGAATGGCAGAAAATATTTGCAAACGAATCAATGGACAAATGATTAATCTCCAATATATATAAACAGCTCATGCAGCTCAATATTAATAAAACAAACAACCCAATACAAAAATGGAAGATCTAAATAGACATTTCTTCCAAGAAGACATAGAGATGGCCAGTACGCACATGAAAATCTGCTGAACATCACTAATTATTAGAGAAATGGAAATCGAAACTACAATGAGGTATCACGTCACACCTGTTAGAATTGGCATTATCAGAAAATCTACAAACAACAAATGCTGGAGAGGCTGTGGAGAAAAGGAACCTTCTTCCACTATTGTTGGGAATGTAAATCGATACAGTCTCTATGGAGAACAGTATGGAGGTTCCTTAAAAAACTAAAAATAGAATTACCATATAATCCAGCTATCCCACTACTGGGCATATACCCAGAGAAAACCATAAATCAAAAAGACACATTCACCACAATGTTCATTGCAGCACTATTTACAATAGCCAGGTAATGAAAGCAACCTAAGTGCCCACAGACGGACGAATGGATAAAGACGTGGTACATATATATAACGGAATATTACTCAGTCATACATAGGAATGAAATTGGGTCATTTGTAGAGACCTCGATGGATCTAGAGACTGTCATACAGAGTGAAGTAAGTCAGAAAGAGAAAAACAAATATTGTATATTAATGCATATATGTGGAACCTAGAAAAATGGTACAGATGAACCAGTTTGCAGGGCAGAGATAGAGACAGATGTAGAGAACAAACATATGGACACCAAGGAGGGAACGCCATGTGAGGGTGGTGGTGGGATGAATTGGGAGACTGGGATTCACATGTGCACACTTATATGTATAAAATATATATCCAATAAGAACCTGCTGTATAGACTGCCAACAAACACATGAAAGAATGCTCAACATCATTAATCATTAGAGAAATGCAAATCAAAACTACAATGAGATATCATCTCACACCAGTCAGAATGGCCATCATCAAGAAATCTAGAAACAATAAATGCTGGAGAGGGTGTGGAGAAAAGGGAACACTCTTGCACTGCTGGTGGGAATGTGAATTGGTACAGCCACTATGGAGAATGGTATGGAGGTTCCTTAAAAAACTACAAATAGAACTACCATATGACCCAGCAATCCCACTACTAGGCATATACCCTGAGAAAACCATAATTCCAAAAGAGACATGTACCAAAATGTTCATTGCAGCTCTATTCACAATAGCCCGGAGCTGGAAACAACCTAAGTGTCCATCATCGGATGAATGGATAAAGAAGATGTGGCACATATATACAATGGAATATTACTCAGCCATAAAAAGAAACGAAACTGAGCTATTTGTAATGAGGTGGATAGACCTAGAGTCTGTCATACAGAGTGAAGTAAGTCAGAAAGAGAAAGACAAATACCGTATGCTAACACATATATACGGAATTTAAAAAAAAAATTGTCATGAAGGACCTAGGGGTAAAACGGGAATAAAGACACAGACCTACTTGAGAATGGACTTGTGGATATAGGGAGGGGGAAGGGTAAGCTGTGACAAAGCGAAAGAGAGGCATGGACATATATACACTACCAAACGTAAGGTAGATAGATAGTGGGAAGCAGCCGCAGAGCAAAGGGAGATCAGCTCGGTGCTTTGTGACCGCCTGGAGGGGTGGGATGGGGAGGGTGGGAGGGAGGGAGATGCACGAGGGAAGTGATGTGGGAACAGATGTATATGTATGACTGATTCACTTTGTTATAAAGCAGAAACTAATAAAAAGAAAAAAAAAAGAACCTGCTGTATAAAAGAAAAACATTTAAAAAAATTAAAAATAAATAAATAACATTTAATAAAATAAAACAGAAAAAAAGTATTTTCCTTCACATAGACGTCTTTATATTAATGCATTATTTCCATGTTTATATCTCCAAATTAAAAAAAAAGAGGAATAAATAAAATCTAACTTGAACCAAAAAGAAAAAAAGGAAAATAAAACAGAACTCACCAGTTATACAGAGGAAAATCGTATCAGGGCACTTGCTCCAGTGGTAAAAAATTGTTAATGTTGGTCAGAGGTGCGAAATCGTCTCCCATGCACTCAGCAGCGCTGCCCCCTACAAGGAGCATCCTCATTGCAAAGCTGGGGGACTGTGTCGAGGCGTCTGTGAGTAAATGTGAGCTGAGCCCCAGTCCTGCTGCAGCTGAACTCTTCCCAACCTTTCCAGGTAAGACACCTGAATATTTACAAGCACTTGCAAGCCTAGAGGAAGGGCTGTGGAGCCACACTAGCGAGAGCACGCAGGCCGACTTGGTGCCTGCAGGCCAGCCAGAATGGACCTGGCCCCAGATGCTCTTCTGGAATCTTTCCATTTCCCTGCCTGAGATACCCCTCCTGCCATGGCACCCACTGCTTTTTTACTTCCTCACCTCTGCCTGGGGAGAAATTCTAGTGGCAGGTATGGGTGACACATCCTCTTCTTTAGCAGGTGGCAGCCTGGCAACTCCTGCAGAAAGTCCAGCAGAGCCACACACACACTGGGCCACCCACAAAGCCACAGCCCCTCACTCCCTCCCACCAACGCAGCCCCGACACTGCTGACGGAGCAGAGAATATGGCGTCAGGCACAGCTACAGGTGCTCTTGCTGACTGGAGAGGTGTTTATATTGACCTCAACCCAGGCACACCTGTGGGGGGGGCTGGCAGGCAGTGTCAGGCTGCCCAAATCAGCCAATCCTCACCCCTCAGGGGCTCACAGTTGCAGAAAATGAACCTTGCTAAACGGGTCAGTCCGAAGGAACAGGTGTGGGCTCTTGAGAGTCAGGCTAGACAAGGGGCTGCAGCTGCGGCTTGTTTTCTTATCATGAGTGGAAAACAACTTCAAGAAGACCCTATCCTAATGAGAGGAACCCAGGAGTCAGGGAGAGGAGTGATGGTGGGTGGAGACAGAGGCCTGGTGCCCTGGCTGCAGTGTAAGTGTCTGGAAGACCAGGCAGAGAGAGGCTGCACAGAGTGATAGCCAGGGTCACAGACCTGTCAGAGCTGCTGTTTGTTAGTTCAAGTCCTGCTCTGAGGTGTTCTGTGTCAGCTGTGAGCGACAGGTGAGCTGGCGGTTCTCTGCAAGGTGGGCTATGTGCACAGTTCCTGTGTGTCCAGCCCTGCTGGGGTACCTGCCCAGGGGAGTTTCGTATCCTGGGAGGGGCCTGACTAGGAGAGCCCCATGGGCTGCTGGGTAGCTGCACAGGTGAGCTCCTTACCCTGGGAGGGACTTGAACACCAGGGCCCCGTGGGCTGTGGGGTGCGGGATGCAGCCCAGGTGAGCTCCATATCCTGGGATTGGCCTGACCACGAGAGCCCCATGGGCTGCTGGAGACCTGGTAAAGGATATCAGGACAGTCAGTGAAGCCACCGAGGATATACATCCAGTAGCTCCTATTTCCTACACCCTGCTGCTCATTCTACCATCCACCAGGCCATGGCATTCTGTATTACACTTCAATGATGCCTTCTTCTGTATTCCATTCATCTCAGAGTCACAAGAATTTTTGGCTTGTGAGTGGCAGGACACAACATGCAACACAAGCAATAATGCTGGGCCGTCCTGCACCAATGGTTCAAAAATCCCCACACCATCATTGGGGAAATGTCCTCTAAAGACCTAAACGTTCTACCTCTGTAAAAGGGAACCCTCCTTCAATGTGCAGATGACATTCTGATCGCCAGGCCTACTAAAGACGCCTCTGAACTACCTAGCCAAGAAAGGATAGAAGGTGTCCAAGAAAAAGGCTCAAATATCCCAGGCTCAGGTGACATGCCTGGGCTTCATTCTCACAGATATTTGGAGAAACGCATCCCAGGATAGGGAAGAAGCCATTTGCAGCCTTACCTCTTCTAAAACTAGAAGACAGCTTAGGGGTTCCTGGGGAGGCCAAGGTTTTCTGCATCTGGATCCCTAACTACAGTCTAATAGCTGGGCCTCTACATGAGACACTGACACGAAAAGATTATGATCCTTTTGAATAGAATCCAGAAGCAGCCTTTCAAGAATGGAAAGAGCAGTCAATTCAGATCCTTGCCCAGGAACTTGCTAATTTAGCTAAACACTTTGACTTTTACATACCCGGTCAAAGGTTAATTGCCCTTGGAGCCTTAGTGCAAAAACTGGGACCACTTGAAATGGAGCAACACAAGAATGCCCTTCAGGTATGATAAACTATGGTCACCAAGGGCTTTTCCCACCGACTCATCAGGCCAGGATACTGGGGTATCTAAAAAGCTAGAAATCAGCAGCCCACAAGGCCAGCTCCCTCCTAAGGGAAAAGGAACCCATGTCGTGATCCTAACCACCCATCATGCCCTGAAGTTGCAGGGGTCGCTCTGTGGACACACTGACCTCGAGTAAGGAGGCCCTCCAACTCCAAACTCCAGAGAGACAAATGGGGGCAACGGGCCCCCAAGATGACTCGTGTGACCATCACTTGACCTGGAGTTTCTCTCAGAAAACAACAAGACTGTGTCCCAAAAGAGCAGACTACTGCTTGCAGGACTTACTGCACCCAGAGGGGAGCTAATAAGCTTGGTGGGGGAAAACTTTATCACGCTTTCACCATAGAAAACCCTACAGACACCGCGGTGATGGTGGCCAATATGACCGGCTGGACTGCTGGCTACTTCTAAAGGCCGTTGACTCAGTGGACGTCATGGTCCTGGATCACCACTGACCCTGGACTGTCTGGGAGTTGCACGGGCAGGGCTCTGACACATGGTGCTGTTTGTACATTAATTCAGGGACCTAAGTAAAGAAAGCACAGACTACTGGTCAGAGCATCTAGGCTGGCAAAAACCGTCAGCCTAAGGTCGCCAAACAAATGTGGGGTGGGGTGAAACCTGCCACCACAGCATCTTTGCGCATCTCTTTCCTGGACCCTTAAAGGTCATTAGAATCTATAACACTTCCAATGCTGGTGCTCAGGCGGACGAGAAATGAGGCAGGATTCTTTGGAACAATCAACCTCACCTGGAGGCTGGTGGGGAGACGTTTTGCCCCTCCCCCCAGGTATCAGGGCTGCCAACACAGCATGAAGCAGTTACAAAAGAGGGGTCTGCACCCTCAACACCCCAAGAATGAGGAACGGAACAAAAAGCAGAGGAGGGGTTCGTCTCGGCAACGTTCATTAAAAATTCCTGGGAGATAAAAAGAGAATCTGGGCAATAAAATAAAGTCTAACATGTTTTTCCTTTGTGCTTTGTCTAATTTCACGTGCTCCTAGGGTTCCGCATGCAGAGGTCCCACACCCGGCACTTCAGACCTGATTTCCTAGTGCAGAATGGCTGGGTCGACACCTCAGCTAGCGGAGTCCCATGCAGACTCCACGGCATAGAGCCTGAGCTGCAGCCAACACAGCCCTCGAGAGCTCCATCCCCTCCCTCCCACTGACGCTGCTGGGATCCCTACACAGCAGCCCAGCCGACAGCCTGTGGGGGAGTGCATGCTCTCACCTCTCCATTCTGTTTTCAAAATAATGTTTCCTTTGCTTCTGAACCAAACTCAGTCTTGATCTGTTGGCTCCAATGACACTGGGCTCGGGGACTCCTGTTGCGGTACACTCTGGAGGATCAGTAACAGAAATTGAGAACATTGTAACTTCAATGAACAGATGTGTGAGCCAAACTGTAGTTAACATAGAGCAGTGTATAATGCTCGGGTAAAATAAGATGTTTCTAAGACTTACATTTGATAATTCCATCACTTTACTATAAGCAAGTTCAGTGAAGACGTCTGTCTTATTTGTCAGGTCAACATTAGAGAAATGAAGTGATTTATTTCCATGGTTGTACATCGAATACTCTTGGCTGAAACTTCAATCTTGTTTTGAATGCTTTTCCATTGAAAAGGATACCTCTCTTTCAGCTCCCCCATTCCTGAGAAGTATAAAATCTTATAATTTATTATTACCAAAGGGGAAAGGTAGGAAAAGGGATAAATTAACAGTTTGGGATTAACACATACACACTGCTATGTATAAAATAGATCATCAACAAGGAACTACTGTATAGCACAGGGAACTACACTGAATATTTTGCAATAACCTATAAGGGGAAATAATCTGAAAACGAATCGATATTTTTATTGACATCATCTATCAATGACAGATAAAATGTAACCTAAGCAAGGCCGATGGTGAGCGCTTCTGAACCTGAAGATTTCAATCATCTAAAATTTGGGCTCTGCCTATTTCCCAAGGCCCTTAATGGACATACGTGTAGCCGTAGCTTAAAAATTCCCCAGTTTGGGGTTCGGGGAGGCACTGATTTGGAAAAATCCCTGGTGTTCTCCTTCCATGCACGGGACCCTTCCTACAGCTAAAACATGCCTGTCACACCTAGAGGATGGTACACCATTTGATCGGAAAGAGTTTGGAAAAGGCACCTCATCTCCTCATCGCCTGGTGCACGGGTTCAACCCTCCAGCATCTTTCCTGACAATCTCCTTACTTGGGGATATCAGCACCGTCAACATCCTGTTGCACACAGTTTGGAATTTGTCCAGAGGATGAAGCGGAAGGATGAGAAAAATTTAGAGACAAGTCTTAGTTGTTCAGACAGGCAAATGCCACTCTAATTTCTTATCTGGAAGACAAATTCATCAAAGGCTAGAATTGCCCACGGAAACAGAATAGGGCTAGAGGAAATCCCACTGTTTTGTGTCCAGTTTCCAAAAACACAATTTGAAAAATGGAACTCGGGGGCAATAAAATTCATGAAACTGCAGAGTTGAAAATATCTATTGTCGAAAAATGTCTTGAGGTAAGTCACAGAAAAGGACTTGTAAGCAAGGGAGAGTGGCAGGAAACAGATTTGAAGAGGTAGAAAGGACTCCCCATTAAAGCACAAGAAAAGCGGCTGATCATCGCCAATGATGCAGTTGGCCCAAAAGGGCGTATGCATATTTTTCTGAATATATTCAAGTAAAGGCCATACACACTTTTTATCCAACCAAACAGGTGGGCAACTGGAAATCAATACTACAAAATGTATCACTTCACATCAGTCAGAAGGGCCATCCACATAAAGTGTAAACACCAGAAATGCAGGACAGGGTGAGGAGAAAAGGGAGCACTGTGAGGCTGATAGTGGAAATGTAATGTGCCAACGGCCACTCTGGAGAAGTGTATTGTGTTTGCTAAAACATCTGAAAACTGAGCTACAGAGCATAGGGCACTTGCACTCATGGGCGTATACCTTGGGAAAAACAAAAAATGACAGAAAACAGGCACTCCAACGTTTACCACCTCTCTGTTAAAAAGGGCCTCCACTTGGATATAACCTAAATGTCCCTGGAAGGATAAAATGGATAAAAGAGATGGGGTACTTATGTAGAGTGGAATATTACTCATCCAGAAATCAATGAAATAAGGCCAGTTGGAACAACTCTGGAGGAGTTACATACGATCATTCTAAGTGACACATGTCAGAAAGAAAAAGACACATATCATAAGATGTCACTTAAAGGTGGAATCAAAAATGGCTACACATGAAATAAACTACAAAACAGAAACATAGTCAAATATGTAGAAAATAGACATAAGGCTGCTAAATGGGAAAGGTGGGGAATGGTGAGGTATTATCCAGGAGGTTGAAATTAGCAAAGATACCATTCCAAGTACCGAATTGAATAACTGGCAAGGCCTACACGGTACCTCAAATAACTGCACTCAGTCCACTCAAGTCACTGGAAAATAATACATATGACTCGTAAGCATCTGAGAAAGAATTTATTGTTGTCACAGAGTACATGAATCAAGTGGATGTACAGCAGCAAAAAACAGAGCTTTGAAAATCAGCTGTAACCAATATAAAAATAAATTTAAAAATATTTATAAAAACAGTGAGACAGACAAAAATTCTTACAACTTTTGTTGAAGGGCTACGATGTAACATGGATTGAACACATGTAGACCCACAGCAGGATGATATATAAGGCTGGAAGCTATGCACGCTAAGAGATGTTAGAGAGGCTGGGTGAGGAAATGCAGACCTTTTAAAGTAATACTGCCTGGTACCCATTCCATGGGTCCCAAATCGGCAGTTTCAAGGGAATCTTCTGACAGCAAAAACATGCCTGGGAAACCGAGATGAATGTACACCGTGTGCTCAGGAGAGGTGTCTAAAATGCACCTCATTTTTCATCTCCTGGTGCTGGGGTTCACCATTCCAGCCACATGACTAACAATCTCCCCACTTGGAGAATCAGCACTTTTAACCTCCTGTTTCACACAGTTTGCAGTTTTTGAAGAGGATAAATGGGAAGAGGAGGAAACAGTGAGAGATTAGCTGTAGTAGTTTTGACAGGCACATGTCACTCTAATTTCCCATTAGGAAGAAGAATTAACCAAATGCTCAGCCTGCCTCCCCAGAACCAGAATAGGGCCGGAATCAATCCAATGGTTTGGCGGTCAGCCCACAAAAATGTGAGTTGCAAAATGGAGCTCAGGAGCAGACAATTCAAAGACCTGCAAAGATATAAATGATAACCAACGTCCAAAAATATATTCAGGTAAGGCAACGAAGAGGTTCTGAATGAGAGGCAGAATTGCAGGAAACATTTTTCAAAAGGTAGATTGTACTCACATTTAAAGCATATGAAAAGCAGCAGAATTTCTAAAATGATGCAGTTGGGCAAAAGGGTGTATGCGTTTGTTTCATGAATATCTTCAGGAAAAAAACACATACAGAGTTTTTGGCCAACCAAGCAAGAGGGAAATGCAAATCCGCACAATAAAGAAGTCTCAATTTCCACTGCTCAGAAAGGCCATCCAAAAAATGTGTACAAATCAAAAATGCAGGAGAGGCCATGGAAAACAGGGAGACTAGTCACGCTGATGGGTGGGGTATAAATATCCAAGAGCTACTCTGAAGAAGTGTATGCTGTTTCCTAAAACATCTAAAATACAAAGCCCCCGAGCAAAGGGGACTTCAACTCATGGACATATAACTTGGGAAGACTAAATATCAACAAGACACAGGCACCCCAAAGTTTAGGGCTGCTCTGCATACAAGAACCTCAACTTCGGTACACCTAAAGTATCCCAGGAAAAAGAGAAATGCATAAAGAACTTGTGGTAATTTTGTACAACGGAATATCACTCAGACGTGAAATCAATGTCATAAGGCCAGTAGCAGCATAATGAGAGGATTTAGGTATGATGATTCTAAGGGAAATTAGTCACACAGAAAAAGAATCTTATCATAAGATATCACTTACAGAGGGAATGTCAACATCACAACACATGAACTGAATTAGGAAAGAGAGCAGCGTCTCACATTTAGAAAACACTCTTATGCCTCCTTAAGGGGAAAGGAGAGGTGGGGTGATGCATAAAACCAGAGTTTGATATTAGCACAGGTACCATTCCATAAACCAAATACAGAATAGACAAGACCTACACCTTCCTCAGTGAACGGGACTCAAAACCCCTATTCACCACAGAGGAATATATCTGATTAGTAAGAATCTTAAAACCTATGTACTGATATGCCTCTGTAAGGGAATCTATTGTGTCTAGACCGGCATAAACACGTCAGTGAAAATCAGCTCAACCCCATTATAAAAATGAATTTCAAAAACAAAACAAAAAACAGCGAAATTCTTACACAATTCCTTCAGGGGTTCTGATGAAACCTAGAATGACCCTATCTGCAAAGACAGCTGGATGAGACATAAGGCTGGACACTTGGGACTGAGAGGACTGGTGAGATTGGGAGAGAAAATGCAGACCCTTTAAAGTAGTAATGCATGCCACCATTCCATGGGTCCCAAATTTCCAGGTAGAAGGGAATATCACTACAGTTATAACATGTATGGGAAACCTAGATAATGGACACCCTGTGATGGTGAAAGGTTTCTGAAAGTCTCCTACTTTTTCCTATCCTTGTGCTACAGTTTGGCATTCCAACAACTTTACTATCAATCTCCCAACTTAGGAGAGTCATCCCCTATAACCTCCTGGTTCGCACAGTTTGCTAATTGTGCAGAGGATGAAAGGGAAGAGGGAGAAAAAATCAGAGAGTAGATGTAGGCATTTGGACGGACACATGTCACTCTAAATTCCCGTCAGGAAGAAGAATTAACCAAAGCCTCAGCCACCCACAGGGAACCAGTATAGCCACCCCTGGAACCAGTATAGGTCCTGAAGCAAAATTGTGGATTTGCGGTCAGCTCCCAATAATGGGATTGGAAAATTGGAGCTCAGGGGCAAAGCAAATCAAAAACTTGCAGAGTTATAAAGGACTACTATCTTCCAAAAATCTGTTGAGGGAAGGCAACGAAGCTGACTTGAAAATGAGGCGGAATTGCACAAAACATATATCAAGAGGTAAATTGGAATCGCCTTTAAAGCACAGGAAAGGCATCACAACTTCGAGAATGATGCACTTGGCCAAAAACGGCATATGAATCTTCTCCTGAATATATTCAGGAGAAAAGGCATAGGCCCTTTTTGGCCAATCAAGCAAGCGCACAATGCAAATCCAGACTACAAAGAATTGTCACTTCCCACCGTTCAAAAAGGACATCCGAAAATCTGTAAAAACCAGAAAGGCAAGATAGAGATGACAAGGGCATAAAGCAATATGATCCCAAGGGTCATGGAGGATTGTGATGACAAGCGCATGGAGCATTGTGATGACAAGATTATGTATCATTTTGCTGTCAAAGGCATTGTGATGACAAGGTTCATGGAGCACTGTGATGACAAGCGTTATGGAGCATTGTGATTACAGGGTTCATGGAGCATTGGGATGACAACGGCATGGAGCATTTTGATGACAAGATTCCCGGATCATTGTGTTGTCAGGGTTCATGGAGCATTGTGATGACAGTGGTCATGGAGCATTGTGATGACAGAGGTCATGGAGCATTGTGATGAGAACGTCATGGATCATTGGGCTGAAAATGTTCATGGAGTATTGTGATGACAGGGGTCAAGGAGCATTGTGATGAAAAGGTACTGGAGCATTGTGATGAGAAGACCATGGAGCCATGTGATGACAAGTCTCATGGAGCATTCTGATGAAAAGGGTCATGGAGCATTGTGATTACAGGGGTCTTGGAGCATTGTGATGACAACGGCATGGAACATTGGGATGAGAATATCATGGAGCGTTCTGATGACATGCATCATGGAGCTTTGTGATTACAAGGGCATGGAACATTGTGATTACAGGGCTCTTGGAGCACTGTGAGGGAAAGGGCATGTAACATTGTGATGAAAAAGGCATGGAGCCTTGTCATGACAGGGTTCAAGGAGCATACTGATGACAAGTGTCAGGGACCATTGTGAAGACAAGGGTATTGAGCACTGTGATGACAAATGTCATGGAGCATTGTGATAAGAAGACCATGGATACTTGTGATGACGAGCGTTATGGGGCGTTGTGATGATAGGTGTTATGGAATATTGTGATCACAAGGATTTGGAGCATTGTGATGACAGAGGTCATAGAGCATTTTGATTTCATTGTGATGACAATAGCATGAAGCATTATGATGATGCGCATTTGGTGCATTGTGATGACAGCGTTCATGGAGCATTGAGATGAAAAGGGGCATGGAGCATTATGAGTACAGGAGTCTTGGATCATTGTGATGAAAAGGGCATGGAACATTGGTCTGAAATGTTTCATGGATTATTGTGATGAGAGGGGGCAAGGAGCATTGTGATAACAATGGCACGGAACACTGTGATACATGGTTCATGGAGGATTGTAATGAGAAGCGCATGGAGTATTGTGAGAAGAATGGCATCGAGCATTGTGATGAAAAGCATCATGGATCCTGTGATGACAAGGGCTTGGAACAATGTGATGAGAGGTTTTTGGAGCATTGTGATGACAATGGCATGGAGCATTGTGATGCCAAGGGTCATGGAGTTTTGTGATGACAAAGGTCATGGAGCCTTTTGATGACAAGGGTGTGGTGCATTCTCTTGTGATGGGCAGGGAGCATTGTGATGAAAGGGTCATGGAGCAATGTGATGAAAAGTGTCATGGAACATTTTGATGACGGGTTATGGAACATTGTGATGTCAGGAGTCATGGAACATTTTCATGACGGTGTTGTGGACCATTGTGATGACAGGGGAGTGCGTGTATTGTGATGACTAGTGAGGGAACATTTTGATATCATTAGTGAGAGAGCATTTTGATAAGAAGTGCATGGAGCATTGTGAGGACAAGTTTTATGGAGCATTGTGATGACAAGATTGTGGAGCACTGTGATAACAAGCACATGGCGCATTGTGATGACATGGGTCATGGAGCACTGTGCTGACAAAGGCATAGAGCAATGTGATGACAAGTGTCACCGAGAATTGTGATGAAAATTTCATGGAGCATTTTGGTGACAAAGGTCACAGAGCCTTGTGATGACGAGGGCATGGATCATTGTGATGACAAAGCTCATGAAGCATTGTGATGACTGGAGTCACGGAGCATTGTGATGACAGGGGTCATAGAGCATTGTGATGAAAAGGCAATGAGCATTGTGATGACAGGGGCATGGAGCATTGGCCTGACATGTTTCATGGATTATTGTGATGACAGTGGGCATGGTGCAATGTGATGACAAAGGCATGGAGCATTGTGATGAGAAGGTCATGGAGTATTTTGAAGACAGTTCTCAGGGAGCATTGTGATGACATATGTCATGGTCCATTGCGATGACAATGGAATGGAATATTGTGATGCAAAGTGTCATGGAGGATTGTGATGACAAATGTAATGGAGCATTTTGATGACAAGGGCTTGGAGCATTGTGATGACAATGGACATGGAGCATTGTGATGACAAGGGCATGGAGAATTGTGATGACAAGGGCCATTGAGAATTTTGATGACAATTTCATGAAGCATTGTGATGAGAAGCACATGGAGCTTCCTATGACAGGGGTGATGGAGCATTGCAATGAAAAGTGCATACAGAATTGTGATGACAAATCATGTAACACGGTTATGAGAAGTGTCGTGGAGCATAGTGATGCCAAGAACGAGGAGAATTGTGATGACAGGGGACATGGAGCATTGTGATGGCCAGGGCATGGAGCATTGTGATGGCAAGACCGTGGAGCTTTGTGATGAGAAGACCATGGATAATTGTGATGACGAGCGTCATGGAGCACTGTAATGACAAGGGGAATGGAGCATTGTGATGAGAGTGGCCATGGAGCATTGTGATGACAAGGGTCATGGAGCATTTTGATGACAAGGGCGTGGAGCATTGTGATGAGAAGACCATGGATAATTGTGATGACGAGCGTCATGGAGCACAGTAATGAAAAGGGGTATGGAGCATTGTGATGACAGTGGCCATGGAGTATTGTGATGACAAGTGTCATGGAGCATTCTGATGACAAGCTTGAGGAGTATTGTGATGACAATGGCATGGAGCATTGTGATGAAGAGGGCATGGAGCATTGTGATAAAAAATGCATGAAGCCATTTCACGACAGGTTTCAAGGAGCATACTGACGACAAGTGTCAGGGAACATTGTGATGACAAGTGTATTGAGAATGGTGATGAAAAAGAACATGGAGCATTTTGACGAAAAGGGCATGGAGTATTGTGATGACAGGCATCATGGAGCGTTGTGATGACAAGTGTTATGGAACATTGTGATCACAAGTGTTTGGAGCATTGTGATGATAGAAGTCATGGATAATTTTGTTTTCAAGGAGCATGGAGCATTGGGATGACTAGGGCATGAAGCAATGTGATCCCAAGGTTCATGGAGGATTGTGATGACAATGGTAATGGAGTATTGTGATGACAAGCAAATGGAGCATTGTGATGACAAGGTCATGTAGCATTTTGCTGACACAGGCATGGAGCATTGTGATGATAAGGGTCATGGAGCACTGTGATGAGAAGCATCACGGATCATTGTGATTACAGGGGTCATGGAGCATAGGGATGGCAAGGCCATGGATCATTGTGATGACAAGTGTCATGGAGCATTGGGCTGAAAATGTTCATGGAGCATTGTGATGACTAGGGAATGGTGCATTGTGATGACAAGAGTCCCGGATCACTGTGTTGTCAGGGGTCATGGAGCGTTGTGATGACAGTGGACATGGAGCATTGTGATGATAGGGATCATGAAGCATTGTGATGAGAAGTTCCTGGAGAATTGGACTGAAAATGTTCAGGAAGTATTGTGAGGACTGGGGTCATGGAGCATTGTGATGACAAGGGAATGGAGCACTGTGATGAAAAGTTCCTGGAGAATTGTGATGAGAAGACCATGGAGCCTTGTAATAACAAGTCTCATGGAGCATTCTGATGAAAAGTGGCATGGAGTATTGTGATTACAGGGGTCTTGGAGCATTGTGATGACAAGGGCATGGAGCACTGTGATTACTGGTGTCTTGGAGCATTGTGATGAAATTGGCATGGATCATTGTTATGAAAATGGTATGGAGCCTTGTCATGACAGGGTTCCAGGAGCATACTGATGACAAGTGTCAGGGAGCATTGTGATGACAAGTTTATAGAGCATTGTGATGACAAAGGTCATGGAGCACTGTGATGAGAAGAGCATGGATAATTGTGATGATGAGCGTCATGGGGCGTTGTGATGATAAGTGTTATAGAACATTGTGATCACAAGGATTTGGAGCATTGTGATGAGACAGATGATCGAATATTTTTATTTCATAGTGATGACAAGAGCCTGAAGCATTATGATGATGGGCATGGTGCATTTTGATGACAGGGTTCATGAAGCACTGAGATGCAAAGGGGCATGGAGCATTGTGATTAGAGGGTTCATGGAGCATTGTGATGACAATGGAATGGAGCACGGTGATGACAAGGTCCTGGAGCATTGTGATGAGATGACCAGGGAGACTTGTGATGACAAGTTTCATGGAGCATCCTGATGAAAAGGGGCATGGAGCATTGTGATTACAGGGGTTTTGGAGCATTGTGATGACAAGGGCATGGAGCATTGTGAGGAGAAGGCCATGGGACATTCTGATTACATGTGTCATGGAGCTTAGTGATGAAAAGGGCATGGAGCATTGTGATTACAGGGGTCTTGGAGCATTGTGATGACAAGGGTCATGGAGCCTTGTGATGACAAGGCCGTGGAACATTGCGATGGCAGGTGTCATAGAGCATTGTTATGACAGAGGTAATGGAGCATTGTGATGAGAAGAGCATTGAGCATTGGTCTGAAATATTTCATGGATTGTTGTGATGAGAGTGGGCATGGAGCATTGTGATGACAAGGGCACGGAGCACTGTGATACATGGGTCATGGAGGATTGTAATGACAAGGGCATGGAGCATTGTGATGAGAAGGGCATCGAGCATTGTGATGACAAGTGTCATGGTGCTTTGTGATGACAAGGGCATGGAGCCATATGATGAGAGGGTTCATGGAGCATTGTGATGACAATGACATGGAGCATTGTGATGCCAAGGGTCAAGGAGCTTTGTGATGACAAAGGTCATGGAGCATTTTGACGACAAGGGTGTGGTGCATTGTGATGAGAAGTGCAGGGAGCATTTTGATGACAGGGTCATGCAGCAATTTGATGAAAAGTGTAATGGATCATTTTGATGACAGGAGTTATAGAACACTGTGATGCCAGGGGTCATGGAGCTTTGGGATGAAAAGAATTATGGAGCATTTTGATGACAGTGGTTATGGAACATTGTGATGTCATGGGTCATGGAACATTGTGATGATAAGGGGATGTAGCATTGTGATGACAGGGGTCATGGAACATTGTGATAACAGGGGTGAGGGAGGATTGTGATGACTAGTGATGGAACATTGTGATATCTCATGTGAGAGAGCATTTGGATGAGAAGTTCATGGAGCATTGTGATTACAAGTTTTATGGAGCATAGCGATGACAAGGTTGTGGATCATTGTGATGAAAAGCGCATGGCACATTGTGATTACAAGGGTCATGGAGCATTGTTCTGACAAAGGCATGGAACATTTGATGACAAGTGTCATGGAGCACTGTGATGAAAAGTTCGTGGAGCATTGTGGTTAAAATGGTCACAGAGCCTTGTGATGACGCGGGCATGGACCGTTGTGATGACAAACGTTATGAAGCATTGTGATGACTGGAGTCATGGGGCATTGTGACGACAGGGGTCATGGAGCATTGTGATGACAAGGGCATGGAGCACTGTGATGACAGGGGCATGGAGCATTGGTCTGACAAGTTTCATATATGATTGTGATGACAGTGGACATGGTGCATTGTGATGACAAGGGCATGGAGCATTATGATGACAAGGTCATGGAGTATTGTGAAGACAGGTGTCAGGGAGCATTGTGATGACATATGTCATGGTCCATTGCGATGACAATGGCATGGAGCATTGTGATGCCAAATGAAATGGAGGATTGTAATGACAAATATAATGGAGCATTGTTATGACTATGGCTTGTAGCATTATGATGACAAGGGCCATTGAGAATTTTCATGACAATGTCATGAAGCATTGTGATGACAAGGTCCTGGAGCACTGTGATGAGAAAACCATGGAGCCTTGTGATGACAAGTCTCATGGAGCATACTGATGAAAAGGGGCATGGAGCATTCTGATTACAGGGGTCGGGGAACATTGTGATAACAAGGGCATGGAGCATTTTGATGACAAGGGCATGGGGCATTGGTCTAATAAGTTTCATGGATTATTGTGATGACAGTTGGAATGGCGCATTGTGATGACAAGGACATGGAGCATTGTGATGACAAGGGTCATGGAGCATTCTGATGACTACATTGTGGAGTATTTTGATGACAATGGCATGGAGCATTGTGATGATAACGGCATGGGGCATTGTGATGAAAAACGCATGGAGCCTTTTCGTGACAGTGTTCAAGGAGCATTCTGACGACAAGTGTCAGGGAGCATTGTGATGACAAGTGTATTGAGAATTGTGATGAGAAGGTTATGGAGCATTGTGATGAAAAGGGCATGGAGTATTGTGATGACAGGCATCATGGAGCGTTGTGATGACAAGTGTTATGGAACAAGGTGATCACATGGGATTTGCGCATTCTGATGACAGAGGTCATGGATCATTTTGATTTCAAGGAGCATGGAGCATTGTGATGACAAGGGCATGAAGCAATGTGATCCCAAGGTTCATGGAGGATTGTGATGACAATGGTAATGGAGTATTGTGATGACAAGCGCTTAGGGCATTGTAATGACAAGGCCATGTAGCATTTTGCTGACAAAGGCATGGAGCATTGTGATGACAGGTGTCATGGAGCACTGTGATGACAAGCGTCATTGAGCATTGTGAATACAGGGGTCATGGAGCATTGGGATGACAAGCGCATGGATCATTGTGATGGCAAGGTTCATGGAGCATTGCGCTGAAAATGTTCATTGAGTATTGTGATGACAGGGGTCATGGAGCATTGTGATGACAAGGGAATGGAGCATGGTGATGACAAGGTCCTGGGGCATTGTGATTAGAAGACCATGGAGACTTGTGATGACAAATCTCATGGAGCATTCTGATGAAAAGGGTCATGGAGCATTTTGATTACAGGGGTCTTGGAGCATTGTGATGACAAGGGCATGGATTATTGTGATGACAAAGGCATGGAGCCTTTTCATGACTGGGTACAAGGAGCATACTGACGACAAGTGTCAGGGAGCATTGTGATGACAAGTGTATTGAGCATTGTGATGACAAAGATCATGGACCATTGTGATGAGAAGACCATGGATAATTGTGGTGATGAGCGTCATGGTGTTTTGTGATGATAAGTGTTATGGAACATTGTGATCACAAGGGTTTGGAGCATTATGATGACAGAGATCATGGAGAATATTGATTTAATTGTGATGACAATAGCCTGAAGCATTATGATGATGGGCATGGTGCATTGTGATGACAGGTTTCATGGAGCATTGAGATGAAAAGGGGCCTGGGGCTTTGTGTTTACAGGGGTCTTGGAGCAGTGTGATGACAAGGGCATGGAGCATTGTGATGTGAAGGGCATGGAACATTCTGATGACATGTGTCATGGAGCTTTGTGATGACAAGGGCATGGAGCATTGTGATTTAAGCGGCCTTCAGCATTGTGATGACAGGTGTCATGGAACCTTGTGATGAATAGGCCGTGTTACATTGTGATGGCAGGGGTCATGGTGCATTGTTATGACAGAGGTACTGGAGCATTGTGATGAGATGGGTATGGAACATTGCTCTGAAATGTTTCTGGGATTATTGTGATGAGAGTGGGCATGGAGCATTGTGATGACAAGGGTACAGAACACTAGGATACACGGGTCATGCAGGATTGTAATGACAGGGGCATGGAGCATTGTGATAAGAAGGGCATCGAGCATTGTGATGACAAGTGTCATGGAGCTTTGTGATGACAAGGGCATTGAGCAATATGATGGGAAGGTTAATTGATCATTGTGATGACAATGACATGGAGCATTGTGATGCCATGGGTCATGGAGATTTGTGATGACAAGTCATGGAGCATTTTAATTACAAGGGCATGGTGCATAGTGATGAGAAGTGCAGGGAGCATTCTGATGACCGGGTCATGCAGCAATTTGATGAAAATTGTAATGGAACATTTTGATGGCAGGAGTTATAGAACATTGTGACGTCAGGGGTCTTGGAGCTTTGGGATGAAAAGGATCATGGAGCATTTTGATGACAGGGGTTATGGAACATTGTGATGTCAGGGGTCATGGAACATTGTGACGATAAGGGGATGTAGCAGTGTGATGACAGGGTCATGGAACATTGTGATTACAGGGGTGAGAGAGTATTGTGATGACTAGTGATGGAACACTGTGATATCACTGGTGAGAGAGCATTTTGATGAGAAGTGCATGGAGCATTGTGATTACAAGGTTTATGGAGCATGGCAATGACAAATTTGTGGACCTTTGTGATGAAATGCGTGTAGCACATTTTGAAGACAATGGTCATGGACCATTGTTCTCACAAAGAAATGGAGCATTGTGATGAAAAGTGTCACAGAGAATTGTGATGAAAAGTTCATGGATCATTGTGGTTACAAAGGTCACAGAGCCTTGTTATGACACGGGCATGGACCATTGTGATGACAAACGTTGTGAAGCATTGTGATGACTGGGGTCAGGGAGCATTGTGATGACAGGGGTAATGGAGCATTGTGATGACATGTGTCATGGAGCATTGTGCTGACAAGTGCATGGAGCATTGTGATGTCAAGGGTCATGGAGCATTGTGCTGAGAAAGGCATAGAGCATTGTGATGAAAATGGTGAAAGAGCATTTTGATGGAAAGTTCATGGAGCATTGTGGTTAAAAAGGTCACAGAGACTGCTGATGATGAGGGAATGGACCATTGTGGTGACAAAGGTCATGAAGCATTGTGATGACTGGAGTCAAGGAGCATTGTGATGACAGGGGTCATGGAGCATTGAGATGACAAGGGCATGGAGCATTGGGATGACCCGGTAGGTCATGAAGTATTGTGAAGACAGGTGTCAGGGAGCATTGTGATGACATATGTAATGGCCCATTCTGATGACAATGGCATGGAGCATTGTGATGACAAGGGTCAGGGAGCATTGTGCTGACAAGTGCATGGAGAATTGTGATGACAAGGGTCATGGAGCATTCTGATGACTACCTTGTGGAGTATTTTGAAGACAATGGCATGGAGCATTGTGATGAAAACGGCATGGGGCATTGTGATGAAAATGGCATGGACCCTTTTCGTGACAGGGTTCAAGGAGCATTCTGACGACAAGTGTCAGGGAGCATTGTGATGACAAGTGTATTGAGAATTGTGATGAGAAGGTCATGGAGCATTGTGATGAAAAGGGCATGGAGTATTTTGATGACAGGCATCATGGAGCGTTGTGATGACAAATGTTATGGAACATTGTGATCACAAGAGTTTGGAGCATTGTGATGACAAAGGTCATGGATCATTTTGATTTCAAGGAGCATGGAGCATTGTGATGACAAGGGCATGTAGCAATGTGATCCCAAGTTTCATGGAGGATTGTGATGACAAGCAAATAGAGCATTGTAATGACAAGGTCATGTAGCATTTTGCTGACAAAGGCATGGAGCATTGTGATGACAGGTGTCATGGAGCACTGTGATGACAAGCGTCACGGAGCATTGTGAAAACAGTGGTCATGGAGCATAGGGATGACAACGACATGGATCACTGTGATGACAAGGGTAATGGAACATTGGGCTGAAAATATTCATGGAGTATTTTGATGACAGGTGTCATGGAGCATTGTGATGACTATGGAATGGAACATTGTGATGACAAGAGTCCCGAATCATTGTGTTGTCAGGTGTCATGGAGTGTTGTGATGACAGTGGTTATGGAGAATTGTGATGATATTGGCCATAGAGCACTGTGATGAGGAGACCTTGGGTAATTGTGATGTTGAGCATCATGGAGCACTGTAATGACAAGGGGCATGAAGCATTGTGATGACAGGTGTCAGTGAGCATTGTGATGACAGGGGTCATGGAGCATTGTGATGACAAGTGCATGGAGCTTTGTGATGACATGTGCAAGGAGCATTGTGATGACAAGTGCATGGAGCATTGCAATGTCAAGTGGATGGTGAATTTTGATGACAAGAGCATGTAACATTTTGATGAGTAGTGTCATGTAGCATTGTGATGACAAAGGACGTGGAGAATTGTGATGACAAGGGATATGGACCATTTTGATAACCAGGGCATGGTGCATTGTGATGACAGGAGTCATGGAGCATTATTATGAGAACGGCCATGGTGCATTCTGACATAAGATATCACTTATGAAGAGAATGTAAACATGGCTACATATGAACTGATTTAGGGAAGAGAACAGAGTATCAGATTTAGAAAACAATCTAACGCTTGCTTAAGGGGAAAGGGAGGTGGGGAGATGCACAAAACATAAGATTGATATTAGCACAGGTACCGTTCCATAATCCAAAAACAGAAGAGACAAGCCCTACTCCTTCCTCAGTGAACGGAACTCACCAAATCTATTCCCCGCAGAGAAATATATCTGACTAGTAAGAATTTTAAAACCTATGTATTGATATGTCTCCGTAAGGGAACCAAGTGTGTCTAGAACGACATAAACATGGCAGTGAGAATCAGCTCAAACCCACTATAAAAATGAATTTCAAAACAAAACATAAAAACAGTAAAATTCTTACACAATACCTTCAGGGGTTCTGATGAAACCTGGAATGACCGTATATACAATGACAGCTGGATGTGGCATAAGGCTGGTCACTTGGGACTGAGAGGATAGGTGAGATTGGGTTAAAAAATGCAGACCGTTTAAAGCAATAATACCTGCCACACATTCCATGGTTCCCATCTCTCCAGGTAGAAGGGAATATCACTACAGTTATAACGTGTATGGGAACCTAGAGAATGGAAACCATCTGATGGTGAAAGGTTTCTAAAACTCTACTACTTTTTTCTCTCCTTCTGCTCCAGTTTGACATTCCAACTGCTTGACTATCAATCTCCCAACTTGGAAAGTCAGCCCCTATAACCTCCTGGTTCGCACAGTTGGCAAATTGTGCAGAGGATATAAGGGAAGAGAGAGAACCAATGAGAGAGTAGCTGTAGGCATTTGGACGGCCACATGACTCTCTAATTTCCGGTCACAAAGAGGACTTAACCAAAGTCTCAGCCTGCCCCCCAGAACCAGTATAAGTCTAGAAGCAAAACTGTTGATTTGCGGTCAGCTCACAAAAACGCGAGTTGAAAAATGGATCTCAGGGCCACAGCAATTCACTAACCTGCAGAGTTATAAAGGACTACTCCCTATGAAAAATCTGTTGAGGGAAAGCCACGAGATGGAAGGGAAAATGAGGCAGAATGGCATGAAACAGATTTCAAGAGGTACATTGGAATCGCCTTTAAACACAGGAAAAGCATTACAACTTCGAAAATTATGGAAATGGCCATAAAGGGCATATGGGTTTTCACGTGAATATATTCAGGAGAAAACGCATACGCCCTTTTTGGACAAGCAAGCAAGCGGGCAATGCAAATCTGCACTACAAAGAATTATCACTTCCGACGGGTCAAAAGGGACATCCAGAAAATGGGTAAAAACCAGAAAGGCAAGACAGGCCCTGGAGAACAGGGAGCCTTGTTATGCTGATGGGCGGCATGTAAATTGCCAACTGCCTCTCTGGAGGAGTGCATTGTGTTCCCTAAAACAAGTAAACAACAGAGCTACAGAGCCTAGGGCACTTCCAGTCTAGGGAATATACCTTGGGAAAACTGAAAATAAATAAGACAGATCCACACCAAATTTCAGGGCTGCACTGCTTACAAAAACCTCAACTTGTGTACACCTTAAATATCTCAGGAAAGACAAAAATGGTTCAAGAAATTGTGGTACTTACGTATAATGGAATATCGCTCAGCCATGAAATCAATGTCATAAGGCCAGTAGCAGCAAAATGAGTGGATTCAGGTACGATGATTCTAAGTGAAATAAGTCACAAAGAAAAAGCAACTTATCATAAGATATCACTTATGAAGATCCTGTAAACATGGCTACATATGAACTGAGTTAGGAAAGCGAAGAGAGACTCACATTTAAAAAAAACGCTTATGCCTCCTTAAGGGGGAAGGAGAGGTGGGGTGATGCATAAAATCAGATTTTGATATTAGTACAGGTACCGTTCCAAAAACCATATACGAAATAGACAAGACCTACACATTCCTCAGTGAAAGGGACTCAACACCTCATATTCACCACAGAGTAATATAATTTACTAGTATGAATCTTAAAACCTATGTATTGATATGTCTCCGTAAGGGAATCAAGTGTGTCTAGACTGGCATAAACATGACAGTGAGAATCAGCTCAAACCCACTATAAAATGGAATTTCAAAAACAAAACAAAAAAACAGGGAAATTTCTTACAATTCCTTCACGGTCTCTGATGAAACCTGGAATGACCCTATCTACAATGACAGCTGGATGTGGCATAAGGCTGGACACTTGGGACTGAGAGGATTGGTGAGATTGGGTGAGCAAATGCAGACCCTTTAAAGCAATAATGAGTGGCACCCATTCCATGGGTCCCAACTCTCAAGGTTGAAGGGAATATTACTACAGCTATAACATGTACGGGAAACCTAGAGAATGGACACACTGTGAATACGAAAGGTCTCTAAAACTCAACTAATAGTCCCTCTCCTGGTGCTCTGGTTTGACTTTCCATTTGCTTTACTATCAATCTCCCAACTTGGAGAGACAGCCCCTTTAACCTCCTGGTTCTCAAAGGTTGCCAATTTGGCAGAGGATGAAAGGGAAGAGGGAGAACCAATAAGAGAGTAGCTGTTAGGCATTTGGACGGGAACATGTCCCTCTAATTTCCCGGCCGGAAGAAAAATTAACCAAAGTCTCAGCCCCCCACCACACACCAGTATAGGTCCTGAACCAAAGTTTGGACTTGCATTCAGCTCACAAAAAAACGAGTTGAAAAATGGAGCTCATGGGCACAGCAATTCACAAACTGGCAGAGAAATACAGGACAACTATCGTCCAAAGATTTGTTTAATGGAAGGCAACGAGGCGGACTTGAAAGCTAGGCAGAATAGCAGGAAACAGATTTCGAGAGGTATGTTGGAATCGCCTTTAAAGCACAGGAAGAGGGGCACAACATCGACAATGATGCACTTGGCCAAAATGGCGTATGCCTTTTCTCCTGAATATATTCAGGAGAAAACGAATACGCCCTTTTTGGCCATCCAGCAAGCAGACAATGAAAATCTGCACTACAAAAATTATCACCTGAAACCAGTCAAAAGGGATATCCGCAAAATGTGTAAAAACCAGAAAGGCAAGACAGCCCCTGGAGAACTGGAAGCCTTGTTATGCTGATTGGCGGGATTAAGTTGCCAACTGCCTCTCTGGAGGAGTGCAATGTGTTCCGTAAAACAAATAAAGAACAGAGCTACAGAGCCAAGGGCACGTCCAGTCTAGGAAATATACATTGGGAAAACTGAAAATCAATAAGACAGAGCCACCCCAAAATTTAGGGTTTCACTTCTTTCAAGAACCTCAACTTGGGTACGCCTTAAATATCCCAGGTAAGACAAAAATGGTTCAAGCAACTGTGGTACTTATGTACAAGGAATATCCCTCAGCCATGTAATCAATGTCATAAGGCCAGTAGCAGCAAAATGAGTGGATTCAGGTACGATGATTCTAAGTGAAATAAGTCACACAGAAAAAGAAAATTACCATAAGATATCACTTATGAAGATCCTGTAAACATGGCTACACATGAACTGTGTTAGGAAAGAGAAGAGAGACTCACATTTAGAAAACATTCTTATGCCTGCTTAAGGGGGATTGAGAGGTGGGGTGATGCATAAAACCAGAGTTTGAATTAGTACAGGTACCTTTCCAAAAACCTAATACGGAATAGACAAGACCTACACCTTCTTCAGGGAAAGGGAAACAACAACCCATATTCCCCGCAGAGGAATATATCTTACTAATAAGAATCTTAAAACCTATGTATTGATATATCTCCGTAAGGGAATCAAGTGTGTCTAGACTGGCATAAACATGGCAGTGAGAATCAGCTCAAACCCACTATAGAAAGGAATTACAAAATCAAACCAAAAAAACAGGGAAATTCTTTACAATTCCTTCAGGGTCTCTGATGAAACCTGGTATGACTCTATCTACAATGACAGCAGGATGTGGCATATGGCTGGACACATGGGACTGAGAGGATTGGTGAGATTGGGTGAGCAAATGCAGAACCTTAATGCAATAATGTGTGGCAGCCATTCGATGGGTCCCAACTCTCCAGGTTGAGGGGAATATTACTAGAGCTATAACATGTACGGGTAACCAAGAGAATGGACCCACTGTGAATATGAAAGGTTTCTAATACTCACCGAGAGTCCCTATCCTGGTGCTCCGGTTTCACTTTCCAATGCCTTTAATATCAATCTCCCAACTTGGAGAGACAGCCCCTTTTACCTCCTGGTTTGCACAGGTTGACAATTTGGCAGAGGATGAAAGGGAAGAGGAAGAACCAATGAGAGAGTAGCTGTTAGGTATTTGGAGGGGCACATGTGACACTAATTTCACGGCAGGAAGAAGAATTAACCAAAGTCTCAGCCACCCGCCGGGAAGCAGTATAGGTCCTGAACCAATATTTTGGACATGCATTCAGCTCACAAACAACGAGTTGAAAAATGGAGCTCAGGGGCACAGCAATTCACAAACTGGCAGAGGAGTAAAGGACCACTATCGTGCAAAAATCTGTTGAGGGAAGGCAACGAGGCGTTTTTGAAAGCGAGGCAGAATAGGCGGAAACAGATTTCAAGAGTTACGTACGAATCACCTGTAAAGCACAGGAAGAGGGGCACAAATTTGACAATGATACACTTGGCCGAAAAGGGCGTATGAGTTTTCTCCTGAATATATTCAGGAGAAAACACATAGAACCTTTTTGGCCAGGCAATCAAATGGGCAATGTGAAACTACACTACAAAGAAGCATCACTTCCCACCGGTCAAAAGGGACATCCGCAAAATGTGTAAAAACCAGAAAGGCAAGACAGGTGCTGGAAAACTGGGAGCCTTTTTATGATGATGTTTGGGACGTAAGTTGCCAACTGCCTCTCTGGAGGAGTGCATTGTGTTCCCTAAAAAAATAAACAACAGAGCTACAGAGCCAAGGGCACTTTCAGGCTAAGGAATATACCTTGGGAAAATTGAAAATCAATAAGCCAGAGTCACCCCAAAATTTAGGTTTGCACAGCTTAAAAGAGCCTCAACTTGTGTCCACCTTAAATATCCCAGGAAAGACAAAAAGGGTTTAAGAAATTGTGGAACTTACGTACGATGGAATATCCCTCAGCCATGAAATCAATGTCATAAGACCAGTAGCAGCAAAATGAGTGGATTCAGGTACGATGATTCTAAGTGAAATAAGTCACACAGAAAAAGAAACTTATCATAACATATCACTTATGAAGATCCTGTAAACATGGCTACACATGAACTGAGTTAGGAAAGAGAACAGAGTCTCACATTTAGAAAACACTCTTATGCCTGCTTAAGGGGGAAGGAGAGGTGGGGTGATGCATAAAACAAGAGTTTGATATAAGCACAGGTACCGTTCCAAGAACCAACTATGGAATAGACAAGACCTACACCTTCCTCAGTGAAAGGGACTCAAAACACCATATTTCCCACAGAGGAATATATCTGACTAGTAAGAATCTTAAAACCTATGTATTGATATGTCTCTTTAAGGAATCAAGTGTGTCTAGACTGGCATAAACATGGCAGCGAGAATCAGCTCAAACCAACTAAAAAAAGGAATTTCAAAAACAAAAGAAAAAAACAGGGAAATTCTTTACAATTCCTTCAGGGTCTCTGATGAAACCTGGAATGACCCTATCTACAACGACAGCTGGATGTGGCATAAGGCTGGACACATGGGACTGAGAGGATTGGTGAGATTGGGTGAGCAAATGCAGACCCTTTAAAGCAATAATGCAAGGCACCCATTCCATGGGTCCCAACTCTCCAGGTTGAAGGGAATATTACTACAGCTATAACATGTAAGGGAAACCTAGAGAATGGACACACTGTGAATACGAAAGGTTTCTAAAACTCAATGAATAGTCCCTCTCCTGGTGCTCCAGTTTGACTTTCTAACTGCTTTACTATCAATCTTCCAACATGGAGAGACAGCACCTTTAACCTCCTGGTTCGCACAGGTTGCCAATTTGGCAAATGCTGAAAGGGAAGAGGGAGAACAAATGAGAGAGTAGCTGTTAGGCATTTCGACGGGCATATGTCACTCTTATTTCCTGGGAGGAAAAAGAATTGACCAAAGTCTCAGCCACCCACCGGGAAACAGTATAGGTCCTGAACCAAAATATTGGACTTGCGTACAGCTCACAAAAAAACAGTTAAAAAACGGAGCTCCCGGGCAGACCAATTCACAAACTGGCAGAGTAATAAAGGAAAACTATCGTCCAAAACTGTGTTAAGGGAAGGCAACGAGGCGGACTTGAAAGCGAGGCAGAATAGCCGGAAACAGATTTCAAGAGGTACGTTGGAATCACATTTAAAGCACAGGAAGAGGGGCACAACTTCGACAATGATGCACTTGGCCAAAAAGGGCTTATGCATTTTCTCCTGAGTATATTCAGGAGAAACCACATACACCCTTTTTGGCCAAGCAAGCAAGCGGGCATGCAAGTCTGCATTACAATGATGGATCACTTCACACCAGTCCCAAGGGACATCCACACAAAGGGTAAAAACCAGAAATTCAAGACAGGCCCTGGAGAACAGGGAGCCTTGTTATGCTGATGGGCGGGATGTAAATTGCCAACTACCTCTCTGGAGGAGTGCATTGTGTTCCCTAAAACAAGTAAACTACAGAGCTACAGAGCCAAGAGCACTTCCAGTGTAGGAATATACCTTTGGAAAACTGAAAATCAGTACGACAGAGCCACCCCATATTTAGGGCTGCACTGCTTACAAGAACCTCAACTTGGGTACACCTTAAGTATCCCACTAAAGATAAATATGGTTCAAATAATTGTGGTACTTTTGTACGATGGAATATCCCTCAGCCATGAAATCAATGTCATAAGACCAGTAGCAGCAAAATGCGTGGATTCAGGTACGATGATTCTAAGTGAAATTAGTCACACAGAAAAAGAAACTTATCATAAGATATCACTTATGAAGGTCCTGTAAACATGGCTACACATGAACGGAGTTAGGAAAGATTACAGATTAACTAATCTTATCATAAGGTATCACTCATAGCGGGAATGTACACATGACTACACATGAACTGAATGACAAACACAACAGATTCACACATTTAGAAAACATCTTCTGCCTGCTTAATGGGAAAGCCGATGTTGGGTGATGCATAAAACCACAGTTTTAAATTAGCACAGATACCGTTATATAAACCACGTATGTAAGAGTCAACACCTACTCCCGGCACAATGAACTGGACTCAACACCCCCTATTCATTGCAGAGGAATATGTCTGACTCTCAGTATTTTAAAACATATGTATTCTCATGTCTCCATAAAGGAATCATGTGTGTGTATAACGGCATGAACACAACACTGAAATTCAGTTAAACCCACTTATAAAAATAAATTTCAAAAGCAAAATGCAAAAACAGATAGAAAGTTTTAAAAACTACGTTCAGGGCCTGTGATGCAAGCTAGATTGACCACCTTTACACCCACAGCTGGATGAGACATAAGACTGGACACTTGGGGCTGACAAGATTGCTGAGGTTGTGTGAACAAAATAACACCACTTAGAGCAATACTGTGTGCTATCCATTCTAGTGGTCCCAACTCTCCAGGTTTAAGGGAATCTTCCTCCAGTTAAAACATGCATGGGAAACCCAGTGGATGGTACACTGTGTAATTGGGAAAGATTTCTAAAAGGTACCTCATTTTTCTTTTCTCGTGCTCGGCTTCGCCATTCCATCTGCATTACTCAAAATCTCCCCACTTGGAGTGTCAGCGCCTATACCCTCCCGTTATGCACAGTTTGCAAATTGTGCAGAGGATGAACAGGAAGAGGGGAAATAAATGAGAGATTAGCTGTAGGTGTTTGGATGGGCACATGTCACTCTAGTTTCCCATCAGGAAGAAGAATTAACCAAAGGCTCAGCCTGAAGCCCCGGAACCAGACTAGGGCCTAAAGCCATCCTGCGGTATTGCAGCCAGCTCACAAATAGGCGAGTTGAAAAATGGAAATCAGGGGCACAGCAATTCACAAACTTGCAGAGTTATAAAGGACAACTATTATCCAGAAATATATTGAGAACAGGCAGTGAAGAGGATTTGAATGCAAGGCAGAATTGAAGGAAACAGATTACAAGAGGTAGACTGGAGTCATCTTTAAAGCACATGAAAAGCGACAGAATTTCGACAATGTTGCCCTTGGCTGAAAAGGGATTATGTGTATTTTCTTGAATATATTCGGGAAAAAATGCATATGCACTTTTTGGTCAAGCAAGCCCTCAGGCATTGCAAATCCACACTACATAGAAGTGTCCCTTACCTCCAGTCAAAAGGGCCATCCATAAATAGTGTAAAAACAACAAATGCAGGACAGGCCATGGAGAAAATGGAGCCTGGTTACGCCGATGGACAGGATGTAAATTGCCAACAGCGTCTCTGGAGAACTGTATGTTGTTTTCTAAAACTGAGCTACAGAGCATAGCACACTTCCACTCATGGGCGTGTATTTTGAGAAAACTAAAAATCCACAACACACAGCCAGCCCAAAATTTAGGGCTGCTCTGTTTACAAGAACCTCGACTTTGGTACACTTTATATATCCCAGGAAAGGAAAAAAAAATGGATATAGATGTTGTGGTACTTATATACAATGGAATGTCACTCAGACATAAAATCAATGTCATAAGGCCAATAGCAGCATAATGAGTGGCTTTAGGTACGATGATGCTAAGTGAAATGAGCCACAAAGAAAAAGAAACTTATTGTAATATATCACTTATAGAGGAAATGTAAACATGGCTACACATGAACTGAATTTCAAAAGAGAACAGAGTTACACATTTAGAAAACACACTTATGCCTCCCTAAGGGGAAAGGTGACATGGGGTGATGTGTAAAAGCAGAGTTTGAAATTAGCACAGATCCCATTCCATATACCAAATATGTAATAGACAAGACCTACTCCTTTCTCAATAAACTGGACACAAAACAACCTATTCACTGAAGAGGAATATATCTGACTGGTAAAAAGCTTGAAACCTATGTATTTATATGTCTGCATAATGGAATCAAGTGTATGTAGATTGGCATAAACACAGATCAATGGAACAGGACAGAAAGCCCAGAGATAAACCTACATACCTATGGCTATCTCATCTATGACAAAGGAGCTAAGGATATACAATGGAGAAAAGACAGTCTCTTCAGTAATTGGTGCTGGGAAAACTGGACCCCTACACATAAAGGAATGAAATTAGAACACTCCATAACACCATACACAAAAATAAACTCTAAATTGATTAGAGATCTAAATATAAGACCAGACACTATAAAACACTTAGAGGAAACCATAGGCAGAACACTCTATGACATAAATCACAGCAAGATCCTTTTGGACCCACCTCCTAGAGAAATGGAAATAAAAACAGAAATCAACAAATGGGACCTAATGAAACTTAAAAGCTTTTACACAGTACAGGAAAACCTAAACAAGATGCAAAAACAACCCTCAGAATGGGAGAAAATATTTTCAAATGAAGCAATTGACAAAGGATTAATCTCCAAACTTCACAAGCACCTCATGTAGCTCAATATCACAAAAACAAACAACCCAATCCAAAAACGGGCAGAAGACCTAATAGACATTTCTCCAAAGAAGATATACAGATTACCAAGAAACACATGAAAGGATGCTGAACATCACTAATCATTAGAGAAATGCAAATCAAAACTACCGTGAGGTATCACCTCACAGCAATCAGAGTGGCAATCATCAAAAAAATCTACAAAACAATAAACGCTGGAGAGGCCTTTATTGGAGAAAAGGGAACACACTTGCACTGTGGGTGGGAATGTAAATTGATATGGGCACTAGGGAGAACAGTACGGAGGTTCCTTTAAATAACTAACAATAGAAGTACCATACGACACAACAATCCAAGTACTGGGCATTTGCCTTGCGAAAACCATAATTCAAAAAGAGTTATGTACAAAAATGTTCATTGCAACTCTATTTGCATTAGCCAGGATATGGAAGCAACCTAAGTGTCCATCGACAGATGAATGGATAAAGAAGATCTGGCACATATATACAATCAAATATTACTCAACCATAAAAAGAAGCAAAACTGAGTTATTTGTACTGAGGTGGATGGACTTAGAATCTGTCCTACACAGTGAAGTAAGTCAGAAAGGGAAAAACAAATACTGTATGTTAACAGAGATATATGGAATCTAATGAAGAAAAAGAAAAGATTTTGAAGAACCTAGTGGCAGGACAGGATTAAGGACACAGACATAGAGAAAGGACTTGAGGACACCGGAAGGGGGATGGGTAAGCTGGGACGAAATGAGAGAGTGGCATGGACATAAATACATTACCAAATGTAACACCGATAGCTACTGGGAAGCAGCCACATAGAACAGGGAGATCAGCTCGGTGCTTTGTGACCACATAAATGGGTGGGATATGGAGTGTGGGAGGGAGATGCAAGATGGAGGGGATCTGGTGATATTTGTATATGTATAGCTGATTCACTTTGTTATACAGCAGAAACGAACACTCCATTGTAAAGCAATTATACTCCAATAAACGTGTATAGGAAAAAAAAAATTAAGCCCAAGGATAAACCTACACACCTATGGTCAACTAATCTATGGCAAAGGAGTCAAGACTATACAATGGAGATAAGACAGTCTCTTCAATCATTGGTGCTGGGTAATATGGAGAGCTACATGTAAAAGAATGAAATTAGAACACTCCCCAACACCATACATAAAAATATATTCAAAATGGATTAGAGACCTTAATGTAAGACCGGAGTGTATAAAACTCTAACAGGAAAACTTACGAAGGATACTCTGACGTAAATCACAGCAAGATCTTTTTTGATCCACCTCCTATAGTAATGAAATAAAAAAGAAAACTAAATAGATGGGACCTAATGAAACGTAAAAGCTTTTGCAAAGCAAAGGAAACTACAAACAAGACGAAAAGACAACCCTCAGAATGGCAGAAAATATTTGCAAACGAATCAATGGACAAATGATTAATCTCCAATATATATAAACAGCTCATGCAGCTCAATATTAATAAAACAAACAACCCAATACAAAAATGGAAGATCTAAATAGACATTTCTTCCAAGAAGACATAGAGATGGCCAGTACGCACATGAAAATCTGCTGAACATCACTAATTATTAGAGAAATGGAAATCGAAACTACAATGAGGTATCACGTCACACCTGTTAGAATTGGCATTATCAGAAAATCTACAAACAACAAATGCTGGAGAGGCTGTGGAGAAAAGGAACCTTCTTCCACTATTGTTGGGAATGTAAATCGATACAGTCTCTATGGAGAACAGTATGGAGGTTCCTTAAAAAACTAAAAATAGAATTACCATATAATCCAGCTATCCCACTACTGGGCATATACCCAGAGAAAACCATAAATCAAAAAGACACATTCACCACAATGTTCATTGCAGCACTATTTACAATAGCCAGGTAATGAAAGCAACCTAAGTGCCCACAGACGGACGAATGGATAAAGACGTGGTACATATATATAACGGAATATTACTCAGTCATACATAGGAATGAAATTGGGTCATTTGTAGAGACCTCGATGGATCTAGAGACTGTCATACAGAGTGAAGTAAGTCAGAAAGAGAAAAACAAATATTGTATATTAATGCATATATGTGGAACCTAGAAAAATGGTACAGATGAACCAGTTTGCAGGGCAGAGATAGAGACAGATGTAGAGAACAAACATATGGACACCAAGGAGGGAACGCCATGTGAGGGTGGTGGTGGGATGAATTGGGAGACTGGGATTCACATGTGCACACTTATATGTATAAAATATATATCCAATAAGAACCTGCTGTATAGACTGCCAACAAACACATGAAAGAATGCTCAACATCATTAATCATTAGAGAAATGCAAATCAAAACTACAATGAGATATCATCTCACACCAGTCAGAATGGCCATCATCAAGAAATCTAGAAACAATAAATGCTGGAGAGGGTGTGGAGAAAAGGGAACACTCTTGCACTGCTGGTGGGAATGTGAATTGGTACAGCCACTATGGAGAATGGTATGGAGGTTCCTTAAAAAACTACAAATAGAACTACCATATGACCCAGCAATCCCACTACTAGGCATATACCCTGAGAAAACCATAATTCCAAAAGAGACATGTACCAAAATGTTCATTGCAGCTCTATTCACAATAGCCCGGAGCTGGAAACAACCTAAGTGTCCATCATCGGATGAATGGATAAAGAAGATGTGGCACATATATACAATGGAATATTACTCAGCCATAAAAAGAAACGAAACTGAGCTATTTGTAATGAGGTGGATAGACCTAGAGTCTGTCATACAGAGTGAAGTAAGTCAGAAAGAGAAAGACAAATACCGTATGCTAACACATATATACGGAATTTAAAAAAAAAATTGTCATGAAGGACCTAGGGGTAAAACGGGAATAAAGACACAGACCTACTTGAGAATGGACTTGTGGATATAGGGAGGGGGAAGGGTAAGCTGTGACAAAGCGAAAGAGAGGCATGGACATATATACACTACCAAACGTAAGGTAGATAGATAGTGGGAAGCAGCCGCAGAGCAAAGGGAGATCAGCTCGGTGCTTTGTGACCGCCTGGAGGGGTGGGATGGGGAGGGTGGGAGGGAGGGAGATGCACGAGGGAAGTGATGTGGGAACAGATGTATATGTATGACTGATTCACTTTGTTATAAAGCAGAAACTAATAAAAAAGAAAAAAAAGAACCTGCTGTATAAAAGAAAAACATTTTAAAAAATTAAAAATAAATAAATAACATTTAATAAAATAAAACAGAAAAAAAGTATTTCCCTTCACATAGACGTCTTTATATTAATGCATTATTTCCATGTTTATATCTCCAAATTAAAAAAAAAGAGGAATAAATAAAATCTAACTTGAACCAAAAAGAAAAAAAGGAAAATAAAACAGAACTCACCAGTTATACAGAGGAAAATCGTATCAGGGCACTTGCTCCAGTGGTAAAAAATTGTTAATGTTGGTCAGAGGTGCGAAATCGTCTCCCATGCACTCAGCAGCGCTGCCCCCTACAAGGAGCATCCTCATTGCAAAGCTGGGGGACTGTGTCGAGGCGTCTGTGAGTAAATGTGAGCTGAGCCCCAGTCCTGCTGCAGCTGAACTCTTCCCAACCTTTCCAGGTAAAACACCTGAATATTTACAAGCACTTGCAAGCCTAGAGGAAGGGCTGTGGAGCCACACTAGCGAGAGCACGCAGGCCGACTTGGTGCCTGCAGGCCAGCCAGAATGGACCTGGCCCCAGATGCTCTTCTGGAATCTTTCCATTTCCCTGCCTGAGATACCCCTCCTGCCATGGCACCCACTGCTTTTTTACTTCCTCACCTCTGCCTGGGGAGAAATTCTAGTGGCAGGTATGGGTGACACATCCTCTTCTTTAGCAGGTGGCAGCCTGGCAACTCCTGCAGAAAGTCCAGCAGAGCCACACACACACTGGGCCACCCACAAAGCCACAGCCCCTCACTCCCTCCCACCAACGCAGACCCGACACTGCTGACGGAGCAGAGAATATGGCGTCAGGCACAGCTACAGGTGCTCTTGCTGACTGGAGAGGTGTTTATATTGACCTCAACCCAGGCACACCTGTGGGGGGGGCTGGCAGGCAGTGTCAGGCTGCCCAAATCAGCCAATCCTCACCCCTCAGGGGCTCACAGTTGCAGAAAATGAACCTTGCTAAACGGGTCAGTCCGAAGGAACAGGTGTGGGCTCTTGAGAGTCAGGCTAGACAAGGGGCTGCAGCTGCGGCTTGTTTTCTTATCATGAGTGGAAAACAACTTCAAGAAGACCCTATCCTAATGAGAGGAACCCAGGAGTCAGGGAGAGGAGTGATGGTGGGTGGAGACAGAGGCCTGGTGCCCTGGCTGCAGTGTAAGTGTCTGGAAGACCAGGCAGAGAGAGGCTGCACAGAGTGATAGCCAGGGTCACAGACCTGTCAGAGCTGCTGTTTGTTAGTTCAAGTCCTGCTCTGAGGTGTTCTGTGTCAGCTGTGAGCGACAGGTGAGCTGGCAGTTCTCTGCAAGGTGGGCTATGTGCACAGTTCCTGTGTGTCCAGCCCTGCTGGGGTACCTGCCCAGGGGAGTTTCGTATCCTGGGAGGGGCCTGACTAGGAGAGCCCCATGGGCTGCTGGGTAGCTGCACAGGTGAGCTCCTTACCCTGGGAGGGACTTGAACACCAGGGCCCCGTGGGCTGTGGGGTGCGGGATGCAGCCCAGGTGAGCTCCATATCCTGGGATTGGCCTGACCACGAGAGCCCCATGGGCTGCTGGAGACCTGGTAAAGGATATCAGGACAGTCAGTGAAGCCACCGAGGATATACATCCAGTAGCTCCTATTTCCTACACCCTGCTGCTCATTCTACCATCCACCAGGCCATGGCATTCTGTATTACACTTCAATGATGCCTTCTTCTGTATTCCATTCATCTCAGAGTCACAAGAATTTTTGGCTTGTGAGTGGCAGGACACAACATGCAACACAAGCAATAATGCTGGGCCGTCCTGCACCAATGGTTCAAAAATCCCCACACCATCATTGGGGAAATGTCCTCTAAAGACCTAAACGTTCTACCTCTGTAAAAGGGAACCCTCCTTCAATGTGCAGATGACATTCTGATCGCCAGGCCTACTAAAGACGCCTCTGAACTACCTAGCCAAGAAAGGATAGAAGGTGTCCAAGAAAAAGGCTCAAATATCCCAGGCTCAGGTGACATGCCTGGGCTTCATTCTCACAGATATTTGGAGAAACGCATCCCAGGATAGGGAAGAAGCCATTTGCAGCCTTACCTCTTCTAAAACTAGAAGACAGCTTAGGGGTTCCTGGGGAGGCCAAGGTTTTCTGCATCTGGATCCCTAACTACAGTCTAATAGCTGGGCCTCTACATGAGACACTGACACGAAAAGATTATGATCCTTTTGAATAGAATCCAGAAGCAGCCTTTCAAGAATGGAAAGAGCAGTCAATTCAGATCCTTGCCCAGGAACTTGCTAATTTAGCTAAACACTTTGACTTTTACATACCCGGTCAAAGGTTAATTGCCCTTGGAGCCTTAGTGCAAAAACTGGGACCACTTGAAATGGAGCAACACAAGAATGCCCTTCAGGTATGATAAACTATGGTCACCAAGGGCTTTGCCCACCGACTCATCAGGCCAGGATACTGGGGTATCTAAAAAGCTAGAAATCAGCAGCCCACAAGGCCAGCTCCCTCCTAAGGGAAAAGGAACCCATGTCGTGATCCTAACCACCCATCATGCCCTGAAGTTGCAGGGGTCGCTCTGTGGACACACTGACCTCGAGTAAGGAGGCCCTCCAACTCCAAACTCCAGAGAGACAAATGGGGGCAACGGGCCCCCAAGATGACTCGTGTGACCATCACTTGACCTGGAGTTTCTCTCAGAAAACAACAAGACTGTGTCCCAAAAGAGCAGACTACTGCTTGCAGGACTTACTGCACCCAGAGGGGAGCTAATAAGCTTGGTGGGGGAAAACTTTATCACGCTTTCACCATAGAAAACCCTACAGACACCGCGGTGATGGTGGCCAATATGACCGGCTGGACTGCTGGCTACTTCTAAAGGCCGTTGACTCAGTGGACGTCATGGTCCTGGATCACCACTGACCCTGGACTGTCTGGGAGTTGCACGGGCAGGGCTCTGACACATGGTGCTGTTTGTACATTAATTCAGGGACCTAAGTAAAGAAAGCACAGACTACTGGTCAGAGCATCTAGGCTGGCAAAAACCGTCAGCCTAAGGTCGCCAAACAAATGTGGGGTGGGGTGAAACCTGCCACCACAGCATCTTTGCGCATCTCTTTCCTGGACCCTTAAAGGTCATTAGAATCTATAACACTTCCAATGCTGGTGCTCAGGCGGACGAGAAATGAGGCAGGATTCTTTGGAACAATCAACCTCACCTGGAGGCTGGTGGGGAGACGTTTTGCCCCTCCCCCCAGGTATCAGGGCTGCCAACACAGCATGAAGCAGTTACAAAAGAGGGGTCTGCACCCTCAACACCCCAAGAATGAGGAACGGAACAAAAAGCAGAGGAGGGGTTCGTCTCGGCAACGTTCATTAAAAATTCCTGGGAGATAAAAAGAGAATCTGGGCAATAAAATAAAGTCTAACATGTTTTTCCTTTGTGCTTTGTCTAATTTCACGTGCTCCTAGGGTTCCGCATGCAGAGGTCCCACACCCGGCACTTCAGACCTGATTTCCTAGTGCAGAATGGCTGGGTCGACACCTCAGCTAGCGGAGTCCCATGCAGACTCCACGGCATAGAGCCTGAGCTGCAGCCAACACAGCCCTCGAGAGCTCCATCCCCTCCCTCCCACTGACGCTGCTGGGATCCCTACACAGCAGCCCAGCCGACAGCCTGTGGGGGAGTGCATGCTCTCACCTCTCCATTCTGTTTTCAAAATAATGTTTCCTTTGCTTCTGAACCAAACTCAGTCTTGATCTGTTGGCTCCAATGACACTGGGCTCGGGGACTCCTGTTGCGGTACACTCTGGAGGATCAGTAACAGAAATTGAGAACATTGTAACTTCAATGAACAGATGTGTGAGCCAAACTGTAGTTAACATAGAGCAGTGTATAATGCTCGGGTAAAATAAGATGTTTCTAAGACTTACATTTGATAATTCCATCACTTTACTATAAGCAAGTTCAGTGAAGACGTCTGTCTTATTTGTCAGGTCAACATTAGAGAAATGAAGTGATTTATTTCCATGGTTGTACATCGAATACTCTTGGCTGAAACTTCAATCTTGTTTTGAATGATTTTCCATTGAAAAGGATACCTCTCTTTCAGCTCCCCCATTCCTGAGAAGTATAAAATCTTATAATTTATTATTACCAAAGGGGAAAGGTAGGAAAAGGGATAAATTAACAGTTTGGGATTAACACATACACACTGCTATGTATAAAATAGATCATCAACAAGGAACTACTGTATAGCACAGGGAACTACACTGAATATTTTGCAATAACCTATAAGGGGAAATAATCTGAAAACGAATCGATATTTTTATTGACATCATCTATCAATGACAGATAAAATGTAACCTAAGCAAGGCCGATGGTGAGCGCTTCTGAACCTGAAGATTTCAATCATCTAAAATTTGGGCTCTGCCTATTTCCCAAGGCCCTTAATGGACATACGTGTAGCCGTAGCTTAAAAATTCCCCAGTTTGGGGTTCGGGGAGGCACTGATTTGGAAAAATCCCTGGTGTTCTCCTTCCATGCACGGGACCCTTCCTACAGCTAAAACATGCCTGTCACACCTAGAGGATGGTACACCATTTGATCGGAAAGAGTTTGGAAAAGGCACCTCATCTCCTCATCGCCTGGTGCACGGGTTCAACCCTCCAGCATCTTTCCTGACAATCTCCTTACTTGGGGATATCAGCACCGTCAACATCCTGTTGCACACAGTTTGGAATTTGTCCAGAGGATGAAGCGGAAGGATGAGAAAAATTTAGAGACAAGTCTTAGTTGTTCAGACAGGCAAATGCCACTCTAATTTCTTATCTGGAAGACAAATTCATCAAAGGCTAGAATTGCCCACGGAAACAGAATAGGGCTAGAGGAAATCCCACTGTTTTGTGTCCAGTTTCCAAAAACACAATTTGAAAAATGGAACTCGGGGGCAATAAAATTCATGAAACTGCAGAGTTGAAAATATCTATTGTCGAAAAATGTCTTGAGGTAAGTCACAGAAAAGGACTTGTAAGCAAGGGAGAGTGGCAGGAAACAGATTTGAAGAGGTAGAAAGGACTCCCCATTAAAGCACAAGAAAAGCGGCTGATCATCGCCAATGATGCAGTTGGCCCAAAAGGGCGTATGCATATTTTTCTGAATATATTCAAGTAAAGGCCATACACACTTTTTATCCAACCAAACAGGTGGGCAACTGGAAATCAATACTACAAAATGTATCACTTCACATCAGTCAGAAGGGCCATCCACATAAAGTGTAAACACCAGAAATGCAGGACAGGGTGAGGAGAAAAGGGAGCACTGTGAGGCTGATAGTGGAAATGTAATGTGCCAACGGCCACTCTGGAGAAGTGTATTGTGTTTGCTAAAACATCTGAAAACTGAGCTACAGAGCATAGGGCACTTGCACTCATGGGCGTATACCTTGGGAAAAACAAAAAATGACAGAAAACAGGCACTCCAACGTTTACCACCTCTCTGTTAAAAAGGGCCTCCACTTGGATATAACCTAAATGTCCCTGGAAGGATAAAATGGATAAAAGAGATGGGGTACTTATGTAGAGTGGAATATTACTCATCCAGAAATCAATGAAATAAGGCCAGTTGGAACAACTCTGGAGGAGTTACATACGATCATTCTAAGTGACACATGTCAGAAAGAAAAAGACACATATCATAAGATGTCACTTAAAGGTGGAATCAAAAATGGCTACACATGAAATAAACTACAAAACAGAAACATAGTCAAATATGTAGAAAATAGACATAAGGCTGCTAAATGGGAAAGGTGGGGAATGGTGAGGTATTATCCAGGAGGTTGAAATTAGCAAAGATACCATTCCAAGTACCGAATTGAATAACTGGCAAGGCCTACACGGTACCTCAAATAACTGCACTCAGTCCACTCAAGTCACTGGAAAATAATACATATGACTCGTAAGCATCTGAGAAAGAATTTATTGTTGTCACAGAGTACATGAATCAAGTGGATGTACAGCAGCAAAAAACAGAGCTTTGAAAATCAGCTGTAACCAATATAAAAATAAATTTAAAAATATTTATAAAAACAGTGAGACAGACAAAAATTCTTACAACTTTTGTTGAAGGGCTACGATGTAACATGGATTGAACACATGTAGACCCACAGCAGGATGATATATAAGGCTGGAAGCTATGCACGCTAAGAGATGTTAGAGAGGCTGGGTGAGGAAATGCAGACCTTTTAAAGTAATACTGCCTGGTACCCATTCCATGGGTCCCAAATCGGCAGTTTCAAGGGAATCTTCTGACAGCAAAAACATGCCTGGGAAACCGAGATGAATGTACACCGTGTGCTCAGGAGAGGTGTCTAAAATGCACCTCATTTTTCATCTCCTGGTGCTGGGGTTCACCATTCCAGCCACATGACTAACAATCTCCCCACTTGGAGAATCAGCACTTTTAACCTCCTGTTTCACACAGTTTGCAGTTTTTGAAGAGGATAAATGGGAAGAGGAGGAAACAGTGAGAGATTAGCTGTAGTAGTTTTGACAGGCACATGTCACTCTAATTTCCCATTAGGAAGAAGAATTAACCAAATGCTCAGCCTGCCTCCCCAGAACCAGAATAGGGCCGGAATCAATCCAATGGTTTGGCGGTCAGCCCACAAAAATGTGAGTTGCAAAATGGAGCTCAGGAGCAGACAATTCAAAGACCTGCAAAGATATAAATGATAACCAACGTCCAAAAATATATTCAGGTAAGGCAACGAAGAGGTTCTGAATGAGAGGCAGAATTGCAGGAAACATTTTTCAAAAGGTAGATTGTACTCACATTTAAAGCATATGAAAAGCAGCAGAATTTCTAAAATGATGCAGTTGGGCAAAAGGGTGTATGCGTTTGTTTCATGAATATCTTCAGGAAAAAAACACATACAGAGTTTTTGGCCAACCAAGCAAGAGGGAAATGCAAATCCGCACAATAAAGAAGTCTCAATTTCCACTGCTCAGAAAGGCCATCCAAAAAATGTGTACAAATCAAAAATGCAGGAGAGGCCATGGAAAACAGGGAGACTAGTCACGCTGATGGGTGGGGTATAAATATCCAAGAGCTACTCTGAAGAAGTGTATGCTGTTTCCTAAAACATCTAAAATACAAAGCCCCCGAGCAAAGGGGACTTCAACTCATGGACATATAACTTGGGAAGACTAAATATCAACAAGACACAGGCACCCCAAAGTTTAGGGCTGCTCTGCATACAAGAACCTCAACTTCGGTACACCTAAAGTATCCCAGGAAAAAGAGAAATGCATAAAGAACTTGTGGTAATTTTGTACAACGGAATATCACTCAGACGTGAAATCAATGTCATAAGGCCAGTAGCAGCATAATGAGAGGATTTAGGTATGATGATTCTAAGGGAAATTAGTCACACAGAAAAAGAATCTTATCATAAGATATCACTTACAGAGGGAATGTCAACATCACAACACATGAACTGAATTAGGAAAGAGAGCAGCGTCTCACATTTAGAAAACACTCTTATGCCTCCTTAAGGGGAAAGGAGAGGTGGGGTGATGCATAAAACCAGAGTTTGATATTAGCACAGGTACCATTCCATAAACCAAATACAGAATAGACAAGACCTACACCTTCCTCAGTGAACGGGACTCAAAACCCCTATTCACCACAGAGGAATATATCTGATTAGTAAGAATCTTAAAACCTATGTACTGATATGCCTCTGTAAGGGAATCTATTGTGTCTAGACCGGCATAAACACGTCAGTGAAAATCAGCTCAACCCCATTATAAAAATGAATTTCAAAAACAAAACAAAAAACAGCGAAATTCTTACACAATTCCTTCAGGGGTTCTGATGAAACCTAGAATGACCCTATCTGCAAAGACAGCTGGATGAGACATAAGGCTGGACACTTGGGACTGAGAGGACTGGTGAGATTGGGAGAGAAAATGCAGACCCTTTAAAGTAGTAATGCATGCCACCATTCCATGGGTCCCAAATTTCCAGGTAGAAGGGAATATCACTACAGTTATAACATGTATGGGAAACCTAGATAATGGACACCCTGTGATGGTGAAAGGTTTCTGAAAGTCTCCTACTTTTTCCTATCCTTGTGCTACAGTTTGGCATTCCAACAACTTTACTATCAATCTCCCAACTTAGGAGAGTCATCCCCTATAACCTCCTGGTTCGCACAGTTTGCTAATTGTGCAGAGGATGAAAGGGAAGAGGGAGAAAAAATCAGAGAGTAGATGTAGGCATTTGGACGGACACATGTCACTCTAAATTCCCGTCAGGAAGAAGAATTAACCAAAGCCTCAGCCACCCACAGGGAACCAGTATAGCCACCCCTGGAACCAGTATAGGTCCTGAAGCAAAATTGTGGATTTGCGGTCAGCTCCCAATAATGGGATTGGAAAATTGGAGCTCAGGGGCAAAGCAAATCAAAAACTTGCAGAGTTATAAAGGACTACTATCTTCCAAAAATCTGTTGAGGGAAGGCAACGAAGCTGACTTGAAAATGAGGCGGAATTGCACAAAACATATATCAAGAGGTAAATTGGAATCGCCTTTAAAGCACAGGAAAGGCATCACAACTTCGAGAATGATGCACTTGGCCAAAAACGGCATATGAATCTTCTCCTGAATATATTCAGGAGAAAAGGCATAGGCCCTTTTTGGCCAATCAAGCAAGCGCACAATGCAAATCCAGACTACAAAGAATTGTCACTTCCCACCGTTCAAAAAGGACATCCGAAAATCTGTAAAAACCAGAAAGGCAAGATAGAGATGACAAGGGCATAAAGCAATATGATCCCAAGGGTCATGGAGGATTGTGATGACAAGCGCATGGAGCATTGTGATGACAAGATTATGTATCATTTTGCTGTCAAAGGCATTGTGATGACAAGGTTCATGGAGCACTGTGATGACAAGCGTTATGGAGCATTGTGATTACAGGGTTCATGGAGCATTGGGATGACAACGGCATGGAGCATTTTGATGACAAGATTCCCGGATCATTGTGTTGTCAGGGTTCATGGAGCATTGTGATGACAGTGGTCATGGAGCATTGTGATGACAGAGGTCATGGAGCATTGTGATGAGAACGTCATGGATCATTGGGCTGAAAATGTTCATGGAGTATTGTGATGACAGGGGTCAAGGAGCTTTGTGATGAAAAGGTACTGGAGCATTGTGATGAGAAGACCATGGAGCCATGTGATGACAAGTCTCATGGAGCATTCTGATGAAAAGGGTCATGGAGCATTGTGATTACAGGGGTCTTGGAGCATTGTGATGACAACGGCATGGAACATTGGGATGAGAATATCATGGAGCGTTCTGATGACATGCATCATGGAGCTTTGTGATTACAAGGGCATGGAACATTGTGATTACAGGGCTCTTGGAGCATTGTGATGACAAGGGCAGTGAACAATGGGATGAGAATGTCATGGAGCGTTCTGATGACATGCATCATGGAGCTTTGTGATGACAAGGGCATGGAGCATTGTGATTACAGGTGTCTTGGAGCACTGTGAGGGAAAGGGCATGTAACATTGTGATGAAAAAGGCATGGAGCCTTGTCATGACAGGGTTCAAGGAGCATACTGATGACAAGTGTCAGGGACCATTGTGAAGACAAGGGTATTGAGCACTGTGATGACAAATGTCATGGAGCATTGTGATAAGAAGACCATGGATACTTGTGATGACGAGCGTTATGGGGCGTTGTGATGATAGGTGTTATGGAATATTGTGATCACAAGGATTTGGAGCATTGTGATGACAGAGGTCATAGAGCATTTTGATTTCATTGTGATGACAATAGCATGAAGCATTATGATGATGCGCATTTGGTGCATTGTGATGACAGCGTTCATGGAGCATTGAGATGAAAAGGGGCATGGAGCATTATGAGTACAGGAGTCTTGGATCATTGTGATGAAAAGGGCATGGAACATTGGTCTGAAATGTTTCATGGATTATTGTGATGAGAGGGGGCAAGGAGCATTGTGATAACAATGGCACGGAACACTGTGATACATGGTTCATGGAGGATTGTAATGAGAAGCGCATGGAGTATTGTGAGAAGAATGGCATCGAGCATTGTGATGAAAAGCATCATGGATCCTGTGATGACAAGGGCTTGGAACAATGTGATGAGAGGTTTTTGGAGCATTGTGATGACAATGGCATGGAGCATTGTGATGCCAAGGGTCATGGAGTTTTGTGATGACAAAGGTCATGGAGCCTTTTGATGACAAGGGTGTGGTGCATTCTCTTGTGATGGGCAGGGAGCATTGTGATGAAAGGGTCATGGAGCAATGTGATGAAAAGTGTCATGGAACATTTTGATGACGGGTTATGGAACATTGTGATGTCAGGAGTCATGGAACATTTTCATGACGGTGTTGTGGACCATTGTGATGACAGGGGAGTGCGTGTATTGTGATGACTAGTGAGGGAACATTTTGATATCATTAGTGAGAGAGCATTTTGATAAGAAGTGCATGGAGCATTGTGAGGACAAGTTTTATGGAGCATTGTGATGACAAGATTGTGGAGCACTGTGATAACAAGCACATGGCGCATTGTGATGACATGGGTCATGGAGCACTGTGCTGACAAAGGCATAGAGCAATGTGACGACAAGTGTCACCGAGAATTGTGATGAAAATTTCATGGAGCATTTTGGTGACAAAGGTCACAGAGCCTTGTGATGACGAGGGCATGGATCATTGTGATGACAAAGCTCATGAAGCATTGTGATGACTGGAGTCACGGAGCATTGTGATGACAGGGGTCATAGAGCATTGTGATGAAAAGGCAATGAGCATTGTGATGACAGGGGCATGGATCATTGGCCTGACATGTTTCATGGATTATTGTGATGACAGTGGGCATGGTGCAATGTGATGACAAAGGCATGGAGCATTGTGATGAGAAGGTCATGGAGTATTTTGAAGACAGTTCTCAGGGAGCATTGTGATGACATATGTCATGGACCATTGCGATGACAATGGAATGGAATATTGTGATGCAAAGTGTCATGGAGGATTGTGATGACAAATGTAATGGAGCATTTTGATGACAAGGGCTTGGAGCATTGTGATGACAATGGACATGGAGCATTGTGATGACAAGGGCATGGAGAATTGTGATGACAAGGGCCATTGAGAATTTTGATGACAATTTCATGAAGCATTGTGATGAGAAGCACATGGAGCTTCCTATGACAGGGGTGATGGAGCATTGCAATGAAAAGTGCATACAGAATTGTGATGACAAATCATGTAACACGGTTATGAGAAGTGTCGTGGAGCATAGTGATGCCAAGAACGAGGAGAATTGTGATGACAGGGGACATGGAGCATTGTGATGGCCAGGGCATGGAGCATTGTGATGGCAAGACCGTGGAGCTTTGTGATGAGAAGACCATGGATAATTGTGATGACGAGCGTCATGGAGCACTGTAATGACAAGGGGAATGGAGCATTGTGATGAGAGTGGCCATGGAGCATTGTGATGACAAGGGTCATGGAGCATTTTGATGACAAGGGCGTGGAGCATTGTGATGAGAAGACCATGGATAATTGTGATGACGAGCGTCATGGAGCACAGTAATGAAAAGGGGTATGGAGCATTGTGATGACAGTGGCCATGGAGTATTGTGATGACAAGTGTCATGGAGCATTCTGATGACAAGCTTGAGGAGTATTGTGATGACAATGGCATGGAGCATTGTGATGAAGAGGGCATGGAGCATTGTGATAAAAAATGCATGAAGCCATTTCACGACAGGTTTCAAGGAGCATACTGACGACAAGTGTCAGGGAACATTGTGATGACAAGTGTATTGAGAATGGTGATGAAAAAGATCATGGAGCATTTTGACGAAAAGGACATGGAGTATTGTGATGACAGGCATCATGGAGCGTTGTGATGACAAGTGTTATGGAACATTGTGATCACAAGTGTTTGGAGCATTGTGATGATAGAAGTCATGGATAATTTTGTTTTCAAGGAGCATGGAGCATTGGGATGACTAGGGCATGAAGCAATGTGATCCCAAGGTTCATGGAGGATTGTGATGACAATGGTAATGGAGTATTGTGATGACAAGCAAATGGAGCATTGTGATGACAAGGTCATGTAGCATTTTGCTGACACAGGCATGGAGCATTGTGATGATAAGGGTCATGGAGCACTGTGATGAGAAGCATCACGGATCATTGTGATTACAGGGGTCATGGAGCATAGGAATGGCAAGGCCATGGATCATTGTGATGACAAGTGTCATGGAGCATTGGGCTGAAAATGTTCATGGAGCATTGTGATGACTAGGGAATGGTGCATTGTGATGACAAGAGTCCCGGATCACTGTGTTGTCAGGGGTCATGGAGCGTTGTGATGACAGTGGACATGGAGCATTGTGATGATAGGGATCATGAAGCATTGTGATGAGAAGTTCCTGGAGAATTGGACTGAAAATGTTCAGGAAGTATTGTGAGGACTGGGGTCATGGAGCATTGTGATGACAAGGGAATGGAGCACTGTGATGAAAAGTTCCTGGAGAATTGTGATGAGAAGACCATGGAGCCTTGTAATAACAAGTCTCATGGAGCATTCTGATGAAAAGTGGCATGGAGTATTGTGATTACAGGGGTCTTGGAGCATTGTGATGACAAGGGCATGGAGCACTGTGATTACTGGTGTCTTGGAGCATTGTGATGAAATTGGCATGGATCATTGTTATGAAAATGGTATGGAGCCTTGTCATGACAGGGTTCCAGGAGCATACTGATGACAAGTGTCAGGGAGCATTGTGATGACAAGTTTATAGAGCATTGTGATGACAAAGGTCATGGAGCACTGTGATGAGAAGAGCATGGATAATTGTGATGATGAGCGTCATGGGGCGTTGTGATGATAAGTGTTATAGAACATTGTGATCACAAGGATTTGGAGCATTGTGATGAGACAGATGATCGAATATTTTTATTTCATAGTGATGACAAGAGCCTGAAGCATTATGATGATGGGCATGGTGCATTTTGATGACAGGGTTCATGAAGCACTGAGATGCAAAGGGGCATGGAGCATTGTGATTAGAGGGTTCATGGAGCATTGTGATGACAATGGAATGGAGCACGGTGATGACAAGGTCCTGGAGCATTGTGATGAGATGACCAGGGAGACTTGTGATGACAAGTTTCATGGAGCATCCTGATGAAAAGGGGCATGGAGCATTGTGATTACAGGGGTTTTGGAGCATTGTGATGACAAGGGCATGGAGCATTGTGAGGAGAAGGCCATGGGACATTCTGATTACATGTGTCATGGAGCTTAGTGATGAAAAGGGCATGGAGCATTGTGATTACAGGGGTCTTGGAGCATTGTGATGACAAGGGTCATGGAGCCTTGTGATGACAAGGCCGTGGAACATTGCGATGGCAGGTGTCATAGAGCATTGTTATGACAGAGGTAATGGAGCATTGTGATGAGAAGAGCATTGAGCATTGGTCTGAAATATTTCATGGATTGTTGTGATGAGAGTGGGCATGGAGCATTGTGATGACAAGGGCACGGAGCACTGTGATACATGGGTCAGGGAGGATTGTAATGACAAGGGCATGGAACATTGTGATGAGAAGGGCATCGAGCATTGTGATGACAAGTGTCATGGTGCTTTGTGATGACAAGGGCATGGAGCCATATGATGAGAGGGTTCATGGAGCATTGTGATGACAATGACATGGAGCATTGTGATGCCAAGGGTCAAGGAGCTTTGTGATGACAAAGGTCATGGAGCATTTTGACGACAAGGGTGTGGTGCATTGTGATGAGAAGTGCAGGGAGCATTTTGATGACAGGGTCATGCAGCAATTTGATGAAAAGTGTAATGGATCATTTTGATGACAGGAGTTATAGAACACTGTGATGCCAGGGGTCATGGAGCTTTGGGATGAAAAGAATTATGGAGCATTTTGATGACAGTGGTTATGGAACATTGTGATGTCATGGGTCATGGAACATTGTGATGATAAGGGGATGTAGCATTGTGATGACAGGGGTCATGGAACATTGTGATAACAGGGGTGAGGGAGGATTGTGATGACTAGTGATGGAACATTGTGATATCTCATGTGAGAGAGCATTTGGATGAGAAGTTCATGGAGCATTGTGATTACAAGTTTTATGGAGCATAGCGATGACAAGGTTGTGGATCATTGTGATGAAAAGCGCATGGCACATTGTGATTACAAGGGTCATGGAGCATTGTTCTGACAAAGGCATGGAGCATTTGATGACAAGTGTCATGGAGCACTGTGATGAAAAGTTCGTGGAGCATTGTGGTTAAAATGGTCACAGAGCCTTGTGATGACGCGGGCATGGACCGTTGTGATGACAAACGTTATGAAGCATTGTGATGACTGGAGTCATGGGGCATTGTGACGACAGGGGGCATGGAGCATTGTGATGACAAGGGCATGGAGCACTGTGATGACAGGGGCATGGAGCATTGGTCTGACAAGTTTCATAGATGATTGTGATGACAGTGGACATGGTGCATTGTGATGGCAAGGGCATGGAGCATTATGATGACAAGGTCATGGAGTATTGTGAAGACAGGTGTCAGGGAGCATTGTGATGACATATGTCATGGTCCATTGCGATGACAATGGCATGGAGCATTGTGATGCCAAATGAAATGGAGGATTGTAATGACAAATATAATGGAGCATTGTTATGACTATGGCTTGTAGCATTATGATGACAAGGGCCATTGAGAATTTTCATGACAATGTCATGAAGCATTGTGATGACAAGGTCCTGGAGCACTGTGATGAGAAAACCATGGAGCCTTGTGATGACAAGTCTCATGGAGCATACTGATGAAAAGGGGCATGGAGCATTCTGATTACAGCGGTCGGGGAACATTGTGATAACAAGGGCATGGAGCATTTTGATGACAAGGGCATGGGGCATTGGTCTAATAAGTTTCATGGATTATTGTGATGACAGTTGGAATGGCGCATTGTGATGACAAGGGCATGGAGCATTGTGATGACCAGGTCATGCAGTATTGTGAGAAGAGGTGTCACGGAGCATTGTGATGACATATGTATTAGCCCATTGTGATGACAATGGCATGGAGCATTGTGATGCCAAATTTCATGGAGGATTCTGATGACAAATATAAAGGAGCATTTTGATGACAATGGCTTGGAGCATAGTGATGACAAGGTTCAGGGAGCATTGTGCTGACAAGTGCATGGAGAATTGTGATGACAAGGGTCATGGAGCATTCTGATGACAAGATTGTGGAGTATTTTGATGACAATGGCATGGAGCATTGTGATGAAAATGGCATGGGGCTTTGTGATTAAAAAGGCAAGGAGCCTTTTCGTGACAGGGTTCAAGGAGCATTCTGTCGACAAGTGTCTGGGAGCATTGTGATGACAAGTGTATTGAGAATTGTGATGAGAAGGTCATGGAGCATTGTGATGAAAAGGGCATGGAGTATTTTGATGACAGGCATCATGGAGCGTTGTGATGACAAATGTTATGGAACATTGTGATCACAAGAGTTTGGAGCATTGTGATGACAAAGGTCATGGATCATTTTGATTTCAAGGAGCATGGAGCATTGTGATGACAAGGGCATGTAGCAATGTGATCCCAAGTTTCATGGAGGATTGTGATGACAAGCAAATAGAGCATTGTAATGACAAGGTCATGTAGCATTTTGCTGACAAAGGCATGGAGCATTGTGATGACAGGTGTCATGGAGCACTGTGATGACAAGCGTCACGGAGCATTGTGAAAACAGTGGTCATGGAGCATAGGGATGACAACGACATGGATCACTGTGATGACAAGGGTAATGGAACATTGGGCTGAAAATATTCATGGAGTATTTTGATGACAGGTGTCATGGAGCATTGTGATGACTATGGAATGGAACATTGTGATGACAAGAGTCCCGAATCATTGTGTTGTCAGGTGTCATGGAGTGTTGTGATGACAGTGGTTATGGAGAATTGTGATGATATTGGCCATAGAGCACTGTGATGAGGAGACCTTGGGTAATTGTGATGTTGAGCATCATGGAGCACTGTAATGACAAGGGGCATGAAGCATTGTGATGACAGGTGTCAGTGAGCATTGTGATGACAGGGGTCATGGAGCATTGTGATGACAAGTGCATGGAGCTTTGTGATGACATGTGCAAGGAGCATTGTGATGACAAGTGCATGGAGCATTGCAATGTCAAGTGGATGGTGAATTTTGATGACAAGAGCATGTAACATTTTGATGAGTAGTGTCATGTAGCATTGTGATGACAAAGGACGTGGAGAATTGTGATGACAAGGGATATGGACCATTTTGATAACCAGGGCATGGTGCATTGTGATGACAGGAGTCATGGAGCATTATTATGAGAACGGCCATGGTGCATTCTGACATAAGATATCACTTATGAAGAGAATGTAAACATGGCTACATATGAACTGATTTAGGGAAGAGAACAGAGTATCAGATTTAGAAAACAATCTAACGCTTGCTTAAGGGGAAAGGGAGGTGGGGAGATGCACAAAACATAAGATTGATATTAGCACAGGTACCGTTCCATAATCCAAAAACAGAAGAGACAAGCCCTACTCCTTCCTCAGTGAACGGAACTCACCAAATCTATTCCCCGCAGAGAAATATATCTGACTAGTAAGAATTTTAAAACCTATGTATTGATATGTCTCCGTAAGGGAACCAAGTGTGTCTAGAACGGCATAAACATGGCAGTGAGAATCAGCTCAAACCCACTATAAAAATGAATTTCAAAACAAAACATAAAAACAGTAAAATTCTTACACAATACCTTCAGGGGTTCTGATGAAACCTGGAATGACCGTATATACAATGACAGCTGGATGTGGCATAAGGCTGGTCACTTGGGACTGAGAGGATAGGTGAGATTGGGTTAAAAAATGCAGACCGTTTAAAGCAATAATACCTGCCACACATTCCATGGTTCCCATCTCTCCAGGTAGAAGGGAATATCACTACAGTTATAACGTGTATGGGAACCTAGAGAATGGAAACCATCTGATGGTGAAAGGTTTCTAAAACTCTACTACTTTTTTCTCTCCTTCTGCTCCAGTTTGACATTCCAACTGCTTGACTATCAATCTCCCAACTTGGAAAGTCAGCCCCTATAACCTCCTGGTTCGCACAGTTGGCAAATTGTGCAGAGGATATAAGGGAAGAGAGAGAACCAATGAGAGAGTAGCTGTAGGCATTTGGACGGCCACATGACTCTCTAATTTCCGGTCACAAAGAGGACTTAACCAAAGTCTCAGCCTGCCCCCCAGAACCAGTATAAGTCTAGAAGCAAAACTGTTGATTTGCGGTCAGCTCACAAAAACGCGAGTTGAAAAATGGATCTCAGGGCCACAGCAATTCACTAACCTGCAGAGTTATAAAGGACTACTCCCTATGAAAAATCTGTTGAGGGAAAGCCACGAGATGGAAGGGAAAATGAGGCAGAATGGCATGAAACAGATTTCAAGAGGTACATTGGAATCGCCTTTAAACACAGGAAAAGCATTACAACTTCGAAAATTATGGAAATGGCCATAAAGGGCATATGGGTTTTCACGTGAATATATTCAGGAGAAAACGCATACGCCCTTTTTGGACAAGCAAGCAAGCGGGCAATGCAAATCTGCACTACAAAGAATTATCACTTCCGACGGGTCAAAAGGGACATCCAGAAAATGGGTAAAAACCAGAAAGGCAAGACAGGCCCTGGAGAACAGGGAGCCTTGTTATGCTGATGGGCGGCATGTAAATTGCCAACTGCCTCTCTGGAGGAGTGCATTGTGTTCCCTAAAACAAGTAAACAACAGAGCTACAGAGCCTAGGGCACTTCCAGTCTAGGGAATATACCTTGGGAAAACTGAAAATAAATAAGACAGATCCACACCAAATTTCAGGGCTGCACTGCTTACAAAAACCTCAACTTGTGTACACCTTAAATATCTCAGGAAAGACAAAAATGGTTCAAGAAATTGTGGTACTTACGTATAATGGAATATCGCTCAGCCATGAAATCAATGTCATAAGGCCAGTAGCAGCAAAATGAGTGGATTCAGGTACGATGATTCTAAGTGAAATAAGTCACAAAGAAAAAGCAACTTATCATAAGATATCACTTATGAAGATCCTGTAAACATGGCTACATATGAACTGAGTTAGGAAAGCGAAGAGAGACTCACATTTAAAAAAAACGCTTATGCCTGCTTAAGGGGGAAGGAGAGGTGGGGTGATGCATAAAATCAGATTTTGATATTAGTACAGGTACCGTTCCAAAAACCATATACGAAATAGACAAGACCTACACATTCCTCAGTGAAAGGGACTCAACACCTCATATTCACCACAGAGTAATATAATTTACTAGTATGAATCTTAAAACCTATGTATTGATATGTCTCCGTAAGGGAATCAAGTGTGTCTAGACTGGCATAAACATGACAGTGAGAATCAGCTCAAACCCACTATAAAATGGAATTTCAAAAACAAAACAAAAAAACAGGGAAATTTCTTACAATTCCTTCACGGTCTCTGATGAAACCTGGAATGACCCTATCTACAATGACAGCTGGATGTGGCATAAGGCTGGACACTTGGGACTGAGAGGATTGGTGAGATTGGGTGAGCAAATGCAGACCCTTTAAAGCAATAATGAGTGGCACCCATTCCATGGGTCCCAACTCTCAAGGTTGAAGGGAATATTACTACAGCTATAACATGTACGGGAAACCTAGAGAATGGACACACTGTGAATACGAAAGGTCTCTAAAACTCAACTAATAGTCCCTCTCCTGGTGCTCTGGTTTGACTTTCCATTTGCTTTACTATCAATCTCCCAACTTGGAGAGACAGCCCCTTTAACCTCCTGGTTCTCAAAGGTTGCCAATTTGGCAGAGGATGAAAGGGAAGAGGGAGAACCAATAAGAGAGTAGCTGTTAGGCATTTGGACGGGAACATGTCCCTCTAATTTCCCGGCCGGAAGAAAAATTAACCAAAGTCTCAGCCCCCCACCACACACCAGTATAGGTCCTGAACCAAAGTTTGGACTTGCATTCAGCTCACAAAAAAACGAGTTGAAAAATGGAGCTCATGGGCACAGCAATTCACAAACTGGCAGAGAAATACAGGACAACTATCGTCCAAAGATTTGTTTAATGGAAGGCAACGAGGCGGACTTGAAAGCTAGGCAGAATAGCAGGAAACAGATTTCGAGAGGTATGTTGGAATCGCCTTTAAAGCACAGGAAGAGGGGCACAACATCGACAATGATGCACTTGGCCAAAATGGCGTATGCCTTTTCTCCTGAATATATTCAGGAGAAAACGAATACGCCCTTTTTGGCCATCCAGCAAGCAGACAATGAAAATCTGCACTACAAAAATTATCACCTGAAACCAGTCAAAAGGGATATCCGCAAAATGTGTAAAAACCAGAAAGGCAAGACAGCCCCTGGAGAACTGGAAGCCTTGTTATGCTGATTGGCGGGATTAAGTTGCCAACTGCCTCTCTGGAGGAGTGCAATGTGTTCCGTAAAACAAATAAAGAACAGAGCTACAGAGCCAAGGGCACGTCCAGTCTAGGAAATATACATTGGGAAAACTGAAAATCAATAAGACAGAGCCACCCCAAAATTTAGGGTTTCACTTCTTTCAAGAACCTCAACTTGGGTACGCCTTAAATATCCCAGGTAAGACAAAAATGGTTCAAGCAACTGTGGTACTTATGTACAAGGAATATCCCTCAGCCATGTAATCAATGTCATAAGGCCAGTAGCAGCAAAATGAGTGGATTCAGGTACGATGATTCTAAGTGAAATAAGTCACACAGAAAAAGAAAATTACCATAAGATATCACTTATGAAGATCCTGTAAACATGGCTACACATGAACTGTGTTAGGAAAGAGAAGAGAGACTCACATTTAGAAAACATTCTTATGCCTGCTTAAGGGGGATTGAGAGGTGGGGTGATGCATAAAACCAGAGTTTGAATTAGTACAGGTACCTTTCCAAAAACCTAATACGGAATAGACAAGACCTACACCTTCTTCAGGGAAAGGGAAACAACAACCCATATTCCCCGCAGAGGAATATATCTTACTAATAAGAATCTTAAAACCTATGTATTGATATATCTCCGTAAGGGAATCAAGTGTGTCTAGACTGGCATAAACATGGCAGTGAGAATCAGCTCAAACCCACTATAGAAAGGAATTACAAAATCAAACCAAAAAAACAGGGAAATTCTTTACAATTCCTTCAGGGTCTCTGATGAAACCTGGTATGACTCTATCTACAATGACAGCAGGATGTGGCATATGGCTGGACACATGGGACTGAGAGGATTGGTGAGATTGGGTGAGCAAATGCAGAACCTTAATGCAATAATGTGTGGCAGCCATTCGATGGGTCCCAACTCTCCAGGTTGAGGGGAATATTACTAGAGCTATAACATGTACGGGTAACCAAGAGAATGGACCCACTGTGAATATGAAAGGTTTCTAATACTCACCGAGAGTCCCTATCCTGGTGCTCCGGTTTCACTTTCCAATGCCTTTAATATCAATCTCCCAACTTGGAGAGACAGCCCCTTTTACCTCCTGGTTTGCACAGGTTGACAATTTGGCAGAGGATGAAAGGGAAGAGGAAGAACCAATGAGAGAGTAGCTGTTAGGTATTTGGAGGGGCACATGTGACACTAATTTCACGGCAGGAAGAAGAATTAACCAAAGTCTCAGCCACCCGCCGGGAAGCAGTATAGGTCCTGAACCAATATTTTGGACATGCATTCAGCTCACAAACAACGAGTTGAAAAATGGAGCTCAGGGGCACAGCAATTCACAAACTGGCAGAGGAGTAAAGGACCACTATCGTGCAAAAATCTGTTGAGGGAAGGCAACGAGGCGTTTTTGAAAGCGAGGCAGAATAGGCGGAAACAGATTTCAAGAGTTACGTATGAATCACCTGTAAAGCACAGGAAGAGGGGCACAAATTTGACAATGATACACTTGGCCGAAAAGGGCGTATGAGTTTTCTCCTGAATATATTCAGGAGAAAACACATAGAACCTTTTTGGCCAGGCAATCAAATGGGCAATGTGAAACTACACTACAAAGAAGCATCACTTCCCACCGGTCAAAAGGGACATCCGCAAAATGTGTAAAAACCAGAAAGGCAAGACAGGTGCTGGAAAACTGGGAGCCTTTTTATGATGATGTTTGGGACGTAAGTTGCCAACTGCCTCTCTGGAGGAGTGCATTGTGTTCCCTAAAAAAATAAACAACAGAGCTACAGAGCCAAGGGCACTTTCAGGCTAAGGAATATACCTTGGGAAAATTGAAAATCAATAAGCCAGAGTCACCCCAAAATTTAGGTTTGCACAGCTTAAAAGAGCCTCAACTTGTGTCCACCTTAAATATCCCAGGAAAGACAAAAAGGGTTTAAGAAATTGTGGAACTTACGTACGATGGAATATCCCTCAGCCATGAAATCAATGTCATAAGACCAGTAGCAGCAAAATGAGTGGATTCAGGTACGATGATTCTAAGTGAAATAAGTCACACAGAAAAAGAAACTTATCATAACATATCACTTATGAAGATCCTGTAAACATGGCTACACATGAACTGAGTTAGGAAAGAGAACAGAGTCTCACATTTAGAAAACACTCTTATGCCTGCTTAAGGGGGAAGGAGAGGTGGGGTGATGCATAAAACAAGAGTTTGATATAAGCACAGGTACCGTTCCAAGAACCAACTATGGAATAGACAAGACCTACACCTTCCTCAGTGAAAGGGACTCAAAACACCATATTTCCCACAGAGGAATATATCTGACTAGTAAGAATCTTAAAACCTATGTATTGATATGTCTCTTTAAGGAATCAAGTGTGTCTAGACTGGCATAAACATGGCAGCGAGAATCAGCTCAAACCAACTAAAAAAAGGAATTTCAAAAACAAAAGAAAAAAACAGGGAAATTCTTTACAATTCCTTCAGGGTCTCTGATGAAACCTGGAATGACCCTATCTACAACGACAGCTGGATGTGGCATAAGGCTGGACACATGGGACTGAGAGGATTGGTGAGATTGGGTGAGCAAATGCAGACCCTTTAAAGCAATAATGCAAGGCACCCATTCCATGGGTCCCAACTCTCCAGGTTGAAGGGAATATTACTACAGCTATAACATGTAAGGGAAACCTAGAGAATGGACACACTGTGAATACGAAAGGTTTCTAAAACTCAATGAATAGTCCCTCTCCTGGTGCTCCAGTTTGACTTTCTAACTGCTTTACTATCAATCTTCCAACATGGAGAGACAGCACCTTTAACCTCCTGGTTCGCACAGGTTGCCAATTTGGCAAATGCTGAAAGGGAAGAGGGAGAACAAATGAGAGAGTAGCTGTTAGGCATTTCGACGGGCATATGTCACTCTTATTTCCTGGGAGGAAAAAGAATTGACCAAAGTCTCAGCCACCCACCGGGAAACAGTATAGGTCCTGAACCAAAATATTGGACTTGCGTACAGCTCACAAAAAAACAGTTAAAAAACGGAGCTCCCGGGCAGACCAATTCACAAACTGGCAGAGTAATAAAGGAAAACTATCGTCCAAAACTGTGTTAAGGGAAGGCAACGAGGCGGACTTGAAAGCGAGGCAGAATAGCCGGAAACAGATTTCAAGAGGTACGTTGGAATCACATTTAAAGCACAGGAAGAGGGGCACAACTTCGACAATGATGCACTTGGCCAAAAAGGGCTTATGCATTTTCTCCTGAGTATATTCAGGAGAAACCACATACACCCTTTTTGGCCAAGCAAGCAAGCGGGCATGCAAGTCTGCATTACAATGATGGATCACTTCACACCAGTCCCAAGGGACATCCACACAAAGGGTAAAAACCAGAAATTCAAGACAGGCCCTGGAGAACAGGGAGCCTTGTTATGCTGATGGGCGGGATGTAAATTGCCAACTACCTCTCTGGAGGAGTGCATTGTGTTCCCTAAAACAAGTAAACTACAGAGCTACAGAGCCAAGAGCACTTCCAGTGTAGGAATATACCTTTGGAAAACTGAAAATCAGTACGACAGAGCCACCCCATATTTAGGGCTGCACTGCTTACAAGAACCTCAACTTGGGTACACCTTAAGTATCCCACTAAAGATAAATATGGTTCAAATAATTGTGGTACTTTTGTACGATGGAATATCCCTCAGCCATGAAATCAATGTCATAAGACCAGTAGCAGCAAAATGCGTGGATTCAGGTACGATGATTCTAAGTGAAATTAGTCACACAGAAAAAGAAACTTATCATAAGATATCACTTATGAAGGTCCTGTAAACATGGCTACACATGAACGGAGTTAGGAAAGATTACAGATTAACTAATCTTATCATAAGGTATCACTCATAGCGGGAATGTACACATGACTACACATGAACTGAATGACAAACACAACAGATTCACACATTTAGAAAACATCTTCTGCCTGCTTAATGGGAAAGCCGATGTTGGGTGATGCATAAAACCACAGTTTTAAATTAGCACAGATACCGTTATATAAACCACGTATGTAAGAGTCAACACCTACTCCCGGCACAATGAACTGGACTCAACACCCCCTATTCATTGCAGAGGAATATGTCTGACTCTCAGTATTTTAAAACATATGTATTCTCATGTCTCCATAAAGGAATCATGTGTGTGTATAACGGCATGAACACAGCACTGAAATTCAGTTAAACCCACTTATAAAAATAAATTTCAAAAGCAAAATGCAAAAACAGATAGAAAGTTTTAAAAACTACGTTCAGGGCCTGTGATGCAAGCTAGATTGACCACCTTTACACCCACAGCTGGATGAGACATAAGACTGGACACTTGGGGCTGACAAGATTGCTGAGGTTGTGTGAACAAAATAACACCACTTAGAGCAATACTGTGTGCTATCCATTCTAGTGGTCCCAACTCTCCAGGTTTAAGGGAATCTTCCTCCAGTTAAAACATGCATGGGAAACCCAGTGGATGGTACACTGTGTAATTGGGAAAGATTTCTAAAAGGTACCTCATTTTTCTTTTCTCGTGCTCGGCTTCGCCATTCCATCTGCATTACTCAAAATCTCCCCACTTGGAGTGTCAGCGCCTATACCCTCCCGTTATGCACAGTTTGCAAATTGTGCAGAGGATGAACAGGAAGAGGGGAAATAAATGAGAGATTAGCTGTAGGTGTTTGGATGGGCACATGTCACTCTAGTTTCCCATCAGGAAGAAGAATTAACCAAAGGCTCAGCCTGAAGCCCCGGAACCAGACTAGGGCCTAAAGCCATCCTGCGGTATTGCAGCCAGCTCACAAATAGGCGAGTTGAAAAATGGAAATCAGGGGCACAGCAATTCACAAACTTGCAGAGTTATAAAGGACAACTATTATCCAGAAATATATTGAGAACAGGCAGTGAAGAGGATTTGAATGCAAGGCAGAATTGAAGGAAACAGATTACAAGAGGTAGACTGGAGTCATCTTTAAAGCACATGAAAAGCGACAGAATTTCGACAATGTTGCCCTTGGCTGAAAAGGGATTATGTGTATTTTCTTGAATATATTCGGGAAAAAATGCATATGCACTTTTTGGTCAAGCAAGCCCTCAGGCATTGCAAATCCACACTACATAGAAGTGTCCCTTACCTCCAGTCAAAAGGGCCATCCATAAATAGTGTAAAAACAACAAATGCAGGACAGGCCATGGAGAAAATGGAGCCTGGTTACGCCGATGGACAGGATGTAAATTGCCAACAGCGTCTCTGGAGAACTGTATGTTGTTTTCTAAAACTGAGCTACAGAGCATAGCACACTTCCACTCATGGGCGTGTATTTTGAGAAAACTAAAAATCCACAACACACAGCCAGCCCAAAATTTAGGGCTGCTCTGTTTACAAGAACCTCGACTTTGGTACACTTTATATATCCCAGGAAAGGAAAAAAAAATGGATATAGATGTTGTGGTACTTATATACAATGGAATGTCACTCAGACATAAAATCAATGTCATAAGGCCAATAGCAGCATAATGAGTGGCTTTAGGTACGATGATGCTAAGTGAAATGAGCCACAAAGAAAAAGAAACTTATTGTAATATATCACTTATAGAGGAAATGTAAACATGGCTACACATGAACTGAATTTCAAAAGAGAACAGAGTTACACATTTAGAAAACACACTTATGCCTCCCTAAGGGGAAAGGTGACATGGGGTGATGTGTAAAAGCAGAGTTTGAAATTAGCACAGATCCCATTCCATATACCAAATATGTAATAGACAAGACCTACTCCTTTCTCAATAAACTGGACACAAAACAACCTATTCACTGAAGAGGAATATATCTGACTGGTAAAAAGCTTGAAACCTATGTATTTATATGTCTGCATAATGGAATCAAGTGTATGTAGATTGGCATAAACACAGATCAATGGAACAGGACAGAAAGCCCAGAGATAAACCTACATACCTATGGCTATCTCATCTATGACAAAGGAGCTAAGGATATACAATGGAGAAAAGACAGTCTCTTCAGTAATTGGTGCTGGGAAAACTGGACCCCTACACATAAAGGAATGAAATTAGAACACTCCATAACACCATACACAAAAATAAACTCTAAATTGATTAGAGATCTAAATATAAGACCAGACACTATAAAACACTTAGAGGAAACCATAGGCAGAACACTCTATGACATAAATCACAGCAAGATCCTTTTGGACCCACCTCCTAGAGAAATGGAAATAAAAACAGAAATCAACAAATGGGACCTAATGAAACTTAAAAGCTTTTACACAGTACAGGAAAACATAAACAAGATGCAAAAACAACCCTCAGAATGGGAGAAAATATTTTCAAATGAAGCAATTGACAAAGGATTAATCTCCAAACTTCACAAGCACCTCATGTAGCTCAATATCACAAAAACAAACAACCCAATCCAAAAACGGGCAGAAGACCTAATAGACATTTCTCCAAAGAAGATATACAGATTACCAAGAAACACATGAAAGGATGCTGAACATCACTAATCATTAGAGAAATGCAAATCAAAACTACCGTGAGGTATCACCTCACAGCAATCAGAGTGGCAATCATCAAAAAAATCTACAAAACAATAAACGCTGGAGAGGCCTTTATTGGAGAAAAGGGAACACACTTGCACTGTGGGTGGGAATGTAAATTGATATGGGCACTAGGGAGAACAGTACGGAGGTTCCTTTAAATAACTAACAATAGAAGTACCATACGACACAACAATCCAAGTACTGGGCATTTGCCTTGCGAAAACCATAATTCAAAAAGAGTTATGTACAAAAATGTTCATTGCAACTCTATTTGCATTAGCCAGGATATGGAAGCAACCTAAGTGTCCATCGACAGATGAATGGATAAAGAAGATCTGGCACATATATACAATCAAATATTACTCAACCATAAAAAGAAGCAAAACTGAGTTATTTGTACTGAGGTGGATGGACTTAGAATCTGTCCTACACAGTGAAGTAAGTCAGAAAGGGAAAAACAAATACTGTATGTTAACAGAGATATATGGAATCTAATGAAGAAAAAGAAAAGATTTTGAAGAACCTAGTGGCAGGACAGGATTAAGGACACAGACATAGAGAAAGGACTTGAGGACACCGGAAGGGGGATGGGTAAGCTGGGACGAAATGAGAGAGTGGCATGGACATAAATACATTACCAAATGTAACACCGATAGCTACTGGGAAGCAGCCACATAGAACAGGGAGATCAGCTCGGTGCTTTGTGACCACATAAATGGGTGGGATATGGAGTGTGGGAGGGAGATGCAAGATGGAGGGGATCTGGTGATATTTGTATATGTATAGCTGATTCACTTTGTTATACAGCAGAAACGAACACTCCATTGTAAAGCAATTATACTCCAATAAACGTGTATAGGAAAAAAAAAAATTAAGCCCAAGGATAAACCTACACACCTATGGTCAACTAATCTATGGCAAAGGAGTCAAGACTATACAATGGAGATAAGACAGTCTCTTCAATCATTGGTGCTGGGTAATATGGAGAGCTACATGTAAAAGAATGAAATTAGAACACTCCCCAACACCATACATAAAAATATATTCAAAATGGATTAGAGACCTTAATGTAAGACCGGAGTGTATAAAACTCTAACAGGAAAACTTACGAAGGATACTCTGACGTAAATCACAGCAAGATCTTTTTTGATCCACCTCCTATAGTAATGAAATAAAAAAGAAAACTAAATAGATGGGACCTAATGAAACGTAAAAGCTTTTGCAAAGCAAAGGAAACTACAAACAAGACGAAAAGACAACCCTCAGAATGGCAGAAAATATTTGCAAACGAATCAATGGACAAATGATTAATCTCCAATATATATAAACAGCTCATGCAGCTCAATATTAATAAAACAAACAACCCAATACAAAAATGGAAGATCTAAATAGACATTTCTTCCAAGAAGACATAGAGATGGCCAGTACGCACATGAAAATCTGCTGAACATCACTAATTATTAGAGAAATGGAAATCGAAACTACAATGAGGTATCACGTCACACCTGTTAGAATTGGCATTATCAGAAAATCTACAAACAACAAATGCTGGAGAGGCTGTGGAGAAAAGGAACCTTCTTCCACTATTGTTGGGAATGTAAATCGATACAGTCTCTATGGAGAACAGTATGGAGGTTCCTTAAAAAACTAAAAATAGAATTACCATATAATCCAGCTATCCCACTACTGGGCATATACCCAGAGAAAACCATAAATCAAAAAGACACATTCACCACAATGTTCATTGCAGCACTATTTACAATAGCCAGGTAATGAAAGCAACCTAAGTGCCCACAGACAGACGAATGGATAAAGACGTGGTACATATATATAACGGAATATTACTCAGTCATACATAGGAATGAAATTGGGTCATTTGTAGAGACCTCGATGGATCTAGAGACTGTCATACAGAGTGAAGTAAGTCAGAAAGAGAAAAACAAATATTGTATATTAATGCATATATGTGGAACCTAGAAAAATGGTACAGATGAACCAGTTTGCAGGGCAGAGATAGAGACAGATGTAGAGAACAAACATATGGACACCAAGGAGGGAACGCCATGTGAGGGTGGTGGTGGGATGAATTGGGAGACTGGGATTCACATGTGCACACTTATATGTATAAAATATATATCCAATAAGAACCTGCTGTATAGACTGCCAACAAACACATGAAAGAATGCTCAACATCATTAATCATTAGAGAAATGCAAATCAAAACTACAATGAGATATCATCTCACACCAGTCAGAATGGCCATCATCAAGAAATCTAGAAACAATAAATGCTGGAGAGGGTGTGGAGAAAAGGGAACACTCTTGCACTGCTGGTGGGAATGTGAATTGGTACAGCCACTATGGAGAATGGTATGGAGGTTCCTTAAAAAACTACAAATAGAACTACCATATGACCCAGCAATCCCACTACTAGGCATATACCCTGAGAAAACCATAATTCCAAAAGAGACATGTACCAAAATGTTCATTGCAGCTCTATTCACAATAGCCCGGAGCTGGAAACAACCTAAGTGTCCATCATCGGATGAATGGATAAAGAAGATGTGGCACATATATACAATGGAATATTACTCAGCCATAAAAAGAAACGAAACTGAGCTATTTGTAATGAGGTGGATAGACCTAGAGTCTGTCATACAGAGTGAAGTAAGTCAGAAAGAGAAAGACAAATACCGTATGCTAACACATATATACGGAATTTAAAAAAAAAATTGTCATGAAGGACCTAGGGGTAAAACGGGAATAAAGACACAGACCTACTTGAGAATGGACTTGTGGATATAGGGAGGGGGAAGGGTAAGCTGTGACAAAGCGAAAGAGAGGCATGGACATATATACACTACCAAACGTAAGGTAGATAGATAGTGGGAAGCAGCCGCAGAGCAAAGGGAGATCAGCTCGGTGCTTTGTGACCGCCTGGAGGGGTGGGATGGGGAGGGTGGGAGGGAGGGAGATGCACGAGGGAAGTGATGTGGGAACAGATGTATATGTATGACTGATTCACTTTGTTATAAAGCAGAAACTAATAAAAAAGAAAAAAAAAAGAACCTGCTGTATAAAAGAAAAACATTTAAAAAAATTAAAAATAAATAAATAACATTTAATAAAATAAAACAGAAAAAAAGTATTTCCCTTCACATAGACGTCTTTATATTAATGCATTATTTCCATGTTTATATCTCCAAATTAAAAAAAAAGAGGAATAAATAAAATCTAACTTGAACCAAAAAGAAAAAAAGGAAAATAAAACAGAACTCACCAGTTATACAGAGGAAAATCGTATCAGGGCACTTGCTCCAGTGGTAAAAAATTGTTAATGTTGGTCAGAGGTGCGAAATCGTCTCCCATGCACTCAGCAGCGCTGCCCCCTACAAGGAGCATCCTCATTGCAAAGCTGGGGGACTGTGTCGAGGCGTCTGTGAGTAAATGTGAGCTGAGCCCCAGTCCTGCTGCAGCTGAACTCTTCCCAACCTTTCCAGGTAAAACACCTGAATATTTACAAGCACTTGCAAGCCTAGAGGAAGGGCTGTGGAGCCACACTAGCGAGAGCACGCAGGCCGACTTGGTGCCTGCAGGCCAGCCAGAATGGACCTGGCCCCAGATGCTCTTCTGGAATCTTTCCATTTCCCTGCCTGAGATACCCCTCCTGCCATGGCACCCACTGCTTTTTTACTTCCTCACCTCTGCCTGGGGAGAAATTCTAGTGGCAGGTATGGGTGACACATCCTCTTCTTTAGCAGGTGGCAGCCTGGCAACTCCTGCAGAAAGTCCAGCAGAGCCACACACACACTGGGCCACCCACAAAGCCACAGCCCCTCACTCCCTCCCACCAACGCAGACCCGACACTGCTGACGGAGCAGAGAATATGGCGTCAGGCACAGCTACAGGTGCTCTTGCTGACTGGAGAGGTGTTTATATTGACCTCAACCCAGGCACACCTGTGGGGGGGGCTGGCAGGCAGTGTCAGGCTGCCCAAATCAGCCAATCCTCACCCCTCAGGGGCTCACAGTTGCAGAAAATGAACCTTGCTAAACGGGTCAGTCCGAAGGAACAGGTGTGGGCTCTTGAGAGTCAGGCTAGACAAGGGGCTGCAGCTGCGGCTTGTTTTCTTATCATGAGTGGAAAACAACTTCAAGAAGACCCTATCCTAATGAGAGGAACCCAGGAGTCAGGGAGAGGAGTGATGGTGGGTGGAGACAGAGGCCTGGTGCCCTGGCTGCAGTGTAAGTGTCTGGAAGACCAGGCAGAGAGAGGCTGCACAGAGTGATAGCCAGGGTCACAGACCTGTCAGAGCTGCTGTTTGTTAGTTCAAGTCCTGCTCTGAGGTGTTCTGTGTCAGCTGTGAGCGACAGGTGAGCTGGCAGTTCTCTGCAAGGTGGGCTATGTGCACAGTTCCTGTGTGTCCAGCCCTGCTGGGGTACCTGCCCAGGGGAGTTTCGTATCCTGGGAGGGGCCTGACTAGGAGAGCCCCATGGGCTGCTGGGTAGCTGCACAGGTGAGCTCCTTACCCTGGGAGGGACTTGAACACCAGGGCCCCGTGGGCTGTGGGGTGCGGGATGCAGCCCAGGTGAGCTCCATATCCTGGGATTGGCCTGACCACGAGAGCCCCATGGGCTGCTGGAGACCTGGTAAAGGATATCAGGACAGTCAGTGAAGCCACCGAGGATATACATCCAGTAGCTCCTATTTCCTACACCCTGCTGCTCATTCTACCATCCACCAGGCCATGGCATTCTGTATTACACTTCAATGATGCCTTCTTCTGTATTCCATTCATCTCAGAGTCACAAGAATTTTTGGCTTGTGAGTGGCAGGACACAACATGCAACACAAGCAATAATGCTGGGCCGTCCTGCACCAATGGTTCAAAAATCCCCACACCATCATTGGGGAAATGTCCTCTAAAGACCTAAACGTTCTACCTCTGTAAAAGGGAACCCTCCTTCAATGTGCAGATGACATTCTGATCGCCAGGCCTACTAAAGACGCCTCTGAACTACCTAGCCAAGAAAGGATAGAAGGTGTCCAAGAAAAAGGCTCAAATATCCCAGGCTCAGGTGACATGCCTGGGCTTCATTCTCACAGATATTTGGAGAAACGCATCCCAGGATAGGGAAGAAGCCATTTGCAGCCTTACCTCTTCTAAAACTAGAAGACAGCTTAGGGGTTCCTGGGAAGGCCAAGGTTTTCTGCATCTGGATCCCTAACTACAGTCTAATAGCTGGGCCTCTACATGAGACACTGACACGAAAAGATTATGATCCTTTTGAATAGAATCCAGAAGCAGCCTTTCAAGAATGGAAAGAGCAGTCATTTCAGATCCTTGCCCAGGAACTTGCTAATTTAGCTAAACACTTTGACTTTTACATACCCGGTCAAAGGTTAATTGCCCTTGGAGCCTTAGTGCAAAAACTGGGACCACTTGAAATGGAGCAACACAAGAATGCCCTTCAGGTATGATAAACTATGGTCACCAAGGGCTTTGCCCACCGACTCATCAGGCCAGGATACTGGGGTATCTAAAAAGCTAGAAATCAGCAGCCCACAAGGCCAGCTCCCTCCTAAGGGAAAAGGAACCCATGTCGTGATCCTAACCACCCATCATGCCCTGAAGTTGCAGGGGTCGCTCTGTGGACACACTGACCTCGAGTAAGGAGGCCCTCCAACTCCAAACTCCAGAGAGACAAATGGGGGCAACGGGCCCCCAAGATGACTCGTGTGACCATCACTTGACCTGGAGTTTCTCTCAGAAAACAACAAGACTGTGTCCCAAAAGAGCAGACTACTGCTTGCAGGACTTACTGCACCCAGAGGGGAGCTAATAAGCTTGGTGGGGGAAAACTTTATCACGCTTTCACCATAGAAAACCCTACAGACACCGCGGTGATGGTGGCCAATATGACCGGCTGGACTGCTGGCTACTTCTAAAGGCCATTGACTCAGTGGACGTCATGGTCCTGGATCACCACTGACCCTGGACTGTCTGGGAGTTGCACGGGCAGGGCTCTGACACATGGTGCTGTTTGTACATTAATTCAGGGACCTAAGTAAAGAAAGCACAGACTACTGGTCAGAGCATCTAGGCTGGCAAAAACCGTCAGCCTAAGGTCGCCAAACAAATGTGGGGTGGGGTGAAACCTGCCACCACAGCATCTTTGCGCATCTCTTTCCTGGACCCTTAAAGGTCATTAGAATCTATAACACTTCCAATGCTGGTGCTCAGGCGGACGAGAAATGAGGCAGGATTCTTTGGAACAATCAACCTCACCTGGAGGCTGGTGGGGAGACGTTTTGCCCCTCCCCCCAGGTATCAGGGCTGCCAACACAGCATGAAGCAGTTACAAAAGAGGGGTCTGCACCCTCAACACCCCAAGAATGAGGAACGGAACAAAAAGCAGAGGAGGGGTTCGTCTCGGCAACGTTCATTAAAAATTCCTGGGAGATAAAAAGAGAATCTGGGCAATAAAATAAAGTCTAACATGTTTTTCCTTTGTGCTTTGTCTAATTTCACGTGCTCCTAGGGTTCCGCATGCAGAGGTCCCACACCCGGCACTTCAGACCTGATTTCCTAGTGCAGAATGGCTGGGTCGACACCTCAGCTAGCGGAGTCCCATGCAGACTCCACGGCATAGAGCCTGAGCTGCAGCCAACACAGCCCTCGAGAGCTCCATCCCCTCCCTCCCACTGACGCTGCTGGGATCCCTACACAGCAGCCCAGCCGACAGCCTGTGGGGGAGTGCATGCTCTCACCTCTCCATTCTGTTTTCAAAATAATGTTTCCTTTGCTTCTGAACCAAACTCAGTCTTGATCTGTTGGCTCCAATGACACTGGGCTCGGGGACTCCTGTTGCGGTACACTCTGGAGGATCAGTAACAGAAATTGAGAACATTGTAACTTCAATGAACAGATGTGTGAGCCAAACTGTAGTTAACATAGAGCAGTGTATAATGCTCGGGTAAAATAAGATGTTTCTAAGACTTACATTTGATAATTCCATCACTTTACTATAAGCAAGTTCAGTGAAGACGTCTGTCTTATTTGTCAGGTCAACATTAGAGAAATGAAGTGATTTATTTCCATGGTTGTACATCGAATACTCTTGGCTGAAACTTCAATCTTGTTTTGAATGCTTTTCCATTGAAAAGGATACCTCTCTTTCAGCTCCCCCATTCCTGAGAAGTATAAAATCTTATAATTTATTATTACCAAAGGGGAAAGGTAGGAAAAGGGATAAATTAACAGTTTGGGATTAACACATACACACTGCTATGTATAAAATAGATCATCAACAAGGAACTACTGTATAGCACAGGGAACTACACTGAATATTTTGCAATAACCTATAAGGGGAAATAATCTGAAAACGAATCGATATTTTTATTGACATCATCTATCAATGACAGATAAAATGTAACCTAAGCAAGGCCGATGGTGAGCGCTTCTGAACCTGAAGATTTCAATCATCTAAAATTTGGGCTCTGCCTATTTCCCAAGGCCCTTAATGGACATACGTGTAGCCGTAGCTTAAAAATTCCCCAGTTTGGGGTTCGGGGAGGCACTGATTTGGAAAAATCCCTGGTGTTCTCCTTCCATGCACGGGACCCTTCCTACAGCTAAAACATGCCTGTCACACCTAGAGGATGGTACACCATTTGATCGGAAAGAGTTTGGAAAAGGCACCTCATCTCCTCATCGCCTGGTGCACGGGTTCAACCCTCCAGCATCTTTCCTGACAATCTCCTTACTTGGGGATATCAGCACCGTCAACATCCTGTTGCACACAGTTTGGAATTTGTCCAGAGGATGAAGCGGAAGGATGAGAAAAATTGAGAGACAAGTCTTAGTTGTTCAGACAGGCAAATGCCACTCTAATTTCTTATCTGGAAGACAAATTCATCAAAGGCTAGAATTGCCCACGGAAACAGAATAGGGCTAGAGGAAATCCCACTGTTTTGTGTCCAGTTTCCAAAAACACAATTTGAAAAATGGAACTCGGGGGCAATAAAATTCATGAAACTGCAGAGTTGAAAATATCTATTGTCGAAAAATGTCTTGAGGTAAGTCACAGAAAAGGACTTGTAAGCAAGGGAGAGTGGCAGGAAACAGATTTGAAGAGGTAGAAAGGACTCCCCATTAAAGCACAAGAAAAGCGGCTGATCATCGCCAATGATGCAGTTGGCCCAAAAGGGCGTATGCATATTTTTCTGAATATATTCAAGTAAAGGCCATACACACTTTTTATCCAACCAAACAGGTGGGCAACTGGAAATCAATACTACAAAATGTATCACTTCACATCAGTCAGAAGGGCCATCCACATAAAGTGTAAACACCAGAAATGCAGGACAGGGTGAGGAGAAAAGGGAGCACTGTGAGGCTGATAGTGGAAATGTAATGTGCCAACGGCCACTCTGGAGAAGTGTATTGTGTTTGCTAAAACATCTGAAAACTGAGCTACAGAGCATAGGGCACTTGCACTCATGGGCGTATACCTTGGGAAAAACAAAAAATGACAGAAAACAGGCACTCCAACGTTTACCACCTCTCTGTTAAAAAGGGCCTCCACTTGGATATAACCTAAATGTCCCTGGAAGGATAAAATGGATAAAAGAGATGGGGTACTTATGTAGAGTGGAATATTACTCATCCAGAAATCAATGAAATAAGGCCAGTTGGAACAACTCTGGAGGAGTTACATACGATCATTCTAAGTGACACATGTCAGAAAGAAAAAGACACATATCATAAGATGTCACTTAAAGGTGGAATCAAAAATGGCTACACATGAAATAAACTACAAAACAGAAACATAGTCAAATATGTAGAAAATAGACATAAGGCTGCTAAATGGGAAAGGTGGGGAATGGTGAGGTATTATCCAGGAGGTTGAAATTAGCAAAGATACCATTCCAAGTACCGAATTGAATAACTGGCAAGGCCTACACGGTACCTCAAATAACTGCACTCAGTCCACTCAAGTCACTGGAAAATAATACATATGACTCGTAAGCATCTGAGAAAGAATTTATTGTTGTCACAGAGTACATGAATCAAGTGGATGTACAGCAGCAAAAAACAGAGCTTTGAAAATCAGCTGTAACCAATATAAAAATAAATTTAAAAATATTTATAAAAACAGTGAGACAGACAAAAATTCTTACAACTTTTGTTGAAGGGCTACGATGTAACATGGATTGAACACATGTAGACCCACAGCAGGATGATATATAAGGCTGGAAGCTATGCACGCTAAGAGATGTTAGAGAGGCTGGGTGAGGAAATGCAGACCTTTTAAAGTAATACTGCCTGGTACCCATTCCATGGGTCCCAAATCGGCAGTTTCAAGGGAATCTTCTGACAGCAAAAACATGCCTGGGAAACCGAGATGAATGTACACCGTGTGCTCAGGAGAGGTGTCTAAAATGCACCTCATTTTTCATCTCCTGGTGCTGGGGTTCACCATTCCAGCCACATGACTAACAATCTCCCCACTTGGAGAATCAGCACTTTTAACCTCCTGTTTCACACAGTTTGCAGTTTTTGAAGAGGATAAATGGGAAGAGGAGGAAACAGTGAGAGATTAGCTGTAGTAGTTTTGACAGGCACATGTCACTCTAATTTCCCATTAGGAAGAAGAATTAACCAAATGCTCAGCCTGCCTCCCCAGAACCAGAATAGGGCCGGAATCAATCCAATGGTTTGGCGGTCAGCCCACAAAAATGTGAGTTGCAAAATGGAGCTCAGGAGCAGACAATTCAAAGACCTGCAAAGATATAAATGATAACCAACGTCCAAAAATATATTCAGGTAAGGCAACGAAGAGGTTCTGAATGAGAGGCAGAATTGCAGGAAACATTTTTCAAAAGGTAGATTGTACTCACATTTAAAGCATATGAAAAGCAGCAGAATTTCTAAAATGATGCAGTTGGGCAAAAGGGTGTATGCGTTTGTTTCATGAATATCTTCAGGAAAAAAACACATACAGAGTTTTTGGCCAACCAAGCAAGAGGGAAATGCAAATCCGCACAATAAAGAAGTCTCAATTTCCACTGCTCAGAAAGGCCATCCAAAAAATGTGTACAAATCAAAAATGCAGGAGAGGCCATGGAAAACAGGGAGACTAGTCACGCTGATGGGTGGGGTATAAATATCCAAGAGCTACTCTGAAGAAGTGTATGCTGTTTCCTAAAACATCTAAAATACAAAGCCCCCGAGCAAAGGGGACTTCAACTCATGGACATATAACTTGGGAAGACTAAATATCAACAAGACACAGGCACCCCAAAGTTTAGGGCTGCTCTGCATACAAGAACCTCAACTTCGGTACACCTAAAGTATCCCAGGAAAAAGAGAAATGCATAAAGAACTTGTGGTAATTTTGTACAACGGAATATCACTCAGACGTGAAATCAATGTCATAAGGCCAGTAGCAGCATAATGAGAGGATTTAGGTATGATGATTCTAAGGGAAATTAGTCACACAGAAAAAGAATCTTATCATAAGATATCACTTACAGAGGGAATGTCAACATCACAACACATGAACTGAATTAGGAAAGAGAGCAGCGTCTCACATTTAGAAAACACTCTTATGCCTCCTTAAGGGGAAAGGAGAGGTGGGGTGATGCATAAAACCAGAGTTTGATATTAGCACAGGTACCATTCCATAAACCAAATACAGAATAGACAAGACCTACACCTTCCTCAGTGAACGGGACTCAAAACCCCTATTCACCACAGAGGAATATATCTGATTAGTAAGAATCTTAAAACCTATGTACTGATATGCCTCTGTAAGGGAATCTATTGTGTCTAGACCGGCATAAACACGTCAGTGAAAATCAGCTCAACCCCATTATAAAAATGAATTTCAAAAACAAAACAAAAAACAGCGAAATTCTTACACAATTCCTTCAGGGGTTCTGATGAAACCTAGAATGACCCTATCTGCAAAGACAGCTGGATGAGACATAAGGCTGGACACTTGGGACTGAGAGGACTGGTGAGATTGGGAGAGAAAATGCAGACCCTTTAAAGTAGTAATGCATGCCACCATTCCATGGGTCCCAAATTTCCAGGTAGAAGGGAATATCACTACAGTTATAACATGTATGGGAAACCTAGATAATGGACACCCTGTGATGGTGAAAGGTTTCTGAAAGTCTCCTACTTTTTCCTATCCTTGTGCTACAGTTTGGCATTCCAACAACTTTACTATCAATCTCCCAACTTAGGAGAGTCATCCCCTATAACCTCCTGGTTCGCACAGTTTGCTAATTGTGCAGAGGATGAAAGGGAAGAGGGAGAAAAAATCAGAGAGTAGATGTAGGCATTTGGACGGACACATGTCACTCTAAATTCCCGTCAGGAAGAAGAATTAACCAAAGCCTCAGCCACCCACAGGGAACCAGTATAGCCACCCCTGGAACCAGTATAGGTCCTGAAGCAAAATTGTGGATTTGCGGTCAGCTCCCAATAATGGGATTGGAAAATTGGAGCTCAGGGGCAAAGCAAATCAAAAACTTGCAGAGTTATAAAGGACTACTATCTTCCAAAAATCTGTTGAGGGAAGGCAACGAAGCTGACTTGAAAATGAGGCGGAATTGCACAAAACATATATCAAGAGGTAAATTGGAATCGCCTTTAAAGCACAGGAAAGGCATCACAACTTCGAGAATGATGCACTTGGCCAAAAACGGCATATGAATCTTCTCCTGAATATATTCAGGAGAAAAGGCATAGGCCCTTTTTGGCCAATCAAGCAAGCGCACAATGCAAATCCAGACTACAAAGAATTGTCACTTCCCACCGTTCAAAAAGGACATCCGAAAATCTGTAAAAACCAGAAAGGCAAGATAGAGATGACAAGGGCATAAAGCAATATGATCCCAAGGGTCATGGAGGATTGTGATGACAAGCGCATGGAGCATTGTGATGACAAGATTATGTATCATTTTGCTGTCAAAGGCATTGTGATGACAAGGTTCATGGAGCACTGTGATGACAAGCGTTATGGAGCATTGTGATTACAGGGTTCATGGAGCATTGGGATGACAACGGCATGGAGCATTTTGATGACAAGATTCCCGGATCATTGTGTTGTCAGGGTTCATGGAGCATTGTGATGACAGTGGTCATGGAGCATTGTGATGACAGAGGTCATGGAGCATTGTGATGAGAACGTCATGGATCATTGGGCTGAAAATGTTCATGGAGTATTGTGATGACAGGGGTCAAGGAGCATTGTGATGAAAAGGTACTGGAGCATTGTGATGAGAAGACCATGGAGCCATGTGATGACAAGTCTCATGGAGCATTCTGATGAAAAGGGTCATGGAGCATTGTGATTACAGGGGTCTTGGAGCATTGTGATGACAACGGCATGGAACATTGGGATGAGAATATCATGGAGCGTTCTGATGACATGCATCATGGAGCTTTGTGATTACAAGGGCATGGAACATTGTGATTACAGGGCTCTTGGAGCATTGTGATGACAAGGGCAGTGAACAATGGGATGAGAATGTCATGGAGCGTTCTGATGACATGCATCATGGAGCTTTGTGATGACAAGGGCATGGAGCATTGTGATTACAGGTGTCTTGGAGCACTGTGAGGGAAAGGGCATGTAACATTGTGATGAAAAAGGCATGGAGCCTTGTCATGACAGGGTTCAAGGAGCATACTGATGACAAGTGTCAGGGACCATTGTGAAGACAAGGGTATTGAGCACTGTGATGACAAATGTCATGGAGCATTGTGATAAGAAGACCATGGATACTTGTGATGACGAGCGTTATGGGGCGTTGTGATGATAGGTGTTATGGAATATTGTGATCACAAGGATTTGGAGCATTGTGATGACAGAGGTCATAGAGCATTTTGATTTCATTGTGATGACAATAGCATGAAGCATTATGATGATGCGCATTTGGTGCATTGTGATGACAGCGTTCATGGAGCATTGAGATGAAAAGGGGCATGGAGCATTATGAGTACAGGAGTCTTGGATCATTGTGATGAAAAGGGCATGGAACATTGGTCTGAAATGTTTCATGGATTATTGTGATGAGAGGGGGCAAGGAGCATTGTGATAACAATGGCACGGAACACTGTGATACATGGTTCATGGAGGATTGTAATGAGAAGCGCATGGAGTATTGTGAGAAGAATGGCATCGAGCATTGTGATGAAAAGCATCATGGATCCTGTGATGACAAGGGCTTGGAACAATGTGATGAGAGGTTTTTGGAGCATTGTGATGACAATGGCATGGAGCATTGTGATGCCAAGGGTCATGGAGTTTTGTGATGACAAAGGTCATGGAGCCTTTTGATGACAAGGGTGTGGTGCATTCTCTTGTGATGGGCAGGGAGCATTGTGATGAAAGGGTCATGGAGCAATGTGATGAAAAGTGTCATGGAACATTTTGATGACGGGTTATGGAACATTGTGATGTCAGGAGTCATGGAACATTTTCATGACGGTGTTGTGGACCATTGTGATGACAGGGGAGTGCGTGTATTGTGATGACTAGTGAGGGAACATTTTGATATCATTAGTGAGAGAGCATTTTGATAAGAAGTGCATGGAGCATTGTGAGGACAAGTTTTATGGAGCATTGTGATGACAAGATTGTGGAGCACTGTGATAACAAGCACATGGCGCATTGTGATGACATGGGTCATGGAGCACTGTGCTGACAAAGGCATAGAGCAATGTGACGACAAGTGTCACCGAGAATTGTGATGAAAATTTCATGGAGCATTTTGGTGACAAAGGTCACAGAGCCTTGTGATGACGAGGGCATGGATCATTGTGATGACAAAGCTCATGAAGCATTGTGATGACTGGAGTCACGGAGCATTGTGATGACAGGGGTCATAGAGCATTGTGATGAAAAGGCAATGAGCATTGTGATGACAGGGGCATGGATCATTGGCCTGACATGTTTCATGGATTATTGTGATGACAGTGGGCATGGTGCAATGTGATGACAAAGGCATGGAGCATTGTGATGAGAAGGTCATGGAGTATTTTGAAGACAGTTCTCAGGGAGCATTGTGATGACATATGTCATGGACCATTGCGATGACAATGGAATGGAATATTGTGATGCAAAGTGTCATGGAGGATTGTGATGACAAATGTAATGGAGCATTTTGATGACAAGGGCTTGGAGCATTGTGATGACAATGGACATGGAGCATTGTGATGACAAGGGCATGGAGAATTGTGATGACAAGGGCCATTGAGAATTTTGATGACAATTTCATGAAGCATTGTGATGAGAAGCACATGGAGCTTCCTATGACAGGGGTGATGGAGCATTGCAATGAAAAGTGCATACAGAATTGTGATGACAAATCATGTAACACGGTTATGAGAAGTGTCGTGGAGCATAGTGATGCCAAGAACGAGGAGAATTGTGATGACAGGGGACATGGAGCATTGTGATGGCCAGGGCATGGAGCATTGTGATGGCAAGACCGTGGAGCTTTGTGATGAGAAGACCATGGATAATTGTGATGACGAGCGTCATGGAGCACTGTAATGACAAGGGGAATGGAGCATTGTGATGAGAGTGGCCATGGAGCATTGTGATGACAAGGGTCATGGAGCATTTTGATGACAAGGGCGTGGAGCATTGTGATGAGAAGACCATGGATAATTGTGATGACGAGCGTCATGGAGCACAGTAATGAAAAGGGGTATGGAGCATTGTGATGACAGTGGCCATGGAGTATTGTGATGACAAGTGTCATGGAGCATTCTGATGACAAGCTTGAGGAGTATTGTGATGACAATGGCATGGAGCATTGTGATGAAGAGGGCATGGAGCATTGTGATAAAAAATGCATGAAGCCATTTCACGACAGGTTTCAAGGAGCATACTGACGACAAGTGTCAGGGAACATTGTGATGACAAGTGTATTGAGAATGGTGATGAAAAAGATCATGGAGCATTTTGACGAAAAGGACATGGAGTATTGTGATGACAGGCATCATGGAGCGTTGTGATGACAAGTGTTATGGAACATTGTGATCACAAGTGTTTGGAGCATTGTGATGATAGAAGTCATGGATAATTTTGTTTTCAAGGAGCATGGAGCATTGGGATGACTAGGGCATGAAGCAATGTGATCCCAAGGTTCATGGAGGATTGTGATGACAATGGTAATGGAGTATTGTGATGACAAGCAAATGGAGCATTGTGATGACAAGGTCATGTAGCATTTTGCTGACACAGGCATGGAGCATTGTGATGATAAGGGTCATGGAGCACTGTGATGAGAAGCATCACGGATCATTGTGATTACAGGGGTCATGGAGCATAGGAATGGCAAGGCCATGGATCATTGTGATGACAAGTGTCATGGAGCATTGGGCTGAAAATGTTCATGGAGCATTGTGATGACTAGGGAATGGTGCATTGTGATGACAAGAGTCCCGGATCACTGTGTTGTCAGGGGTCATGGAGCGTTGTGATGACAGTGGACATGGAGCATTGTGATGATAGGGATCATGAAGCATTGTGATGAGAAGTTCCTGGAGAATTGGACTGAAAATGTTCAGGAAGTATTGTGAGGACTGGGGTCATGGAGCATTGTGATGACAAGGGAATGGAGCACTGTGATGAAAAGTTCCTGGAGAATTGTGATGAGAAGACCATGGAGCCTTGTAATAACAAGTCTCATGGAGCATTCTGATGAAAAGTGGCATGGAGTATTGTGATTACAGGGGTCTTGGAGCATTGTGATGACAAGGGCATGGAGCACTGTGATTACTGGTGTCTTGGAGCATTGTGATGAAATTGGCATGGATCATTGTTATGAAAATGGTATGGAGCCTTGTCATGACAGGGTTCCAGGAGCATACTGATGACAAGTGTCAGGGAGCATTGTGATGACAAGTTTATAGAGCATTGTGATGACAAAGGTCATGGAGCACTGTGATGAGAAGAGCATGGATAATTGTGATGATGAGCGTCATGGGGCGTTGTGATGATAAGTGTTATAGAACATTGTGATCACAAGGATTTGGAGCATTGTGATGAGACAGATGATCGAATATTTTTATTTCATAGTGATGACAAGAGCCTGAAGCATTATGATGATGGGCATGGTGCATTTTGATGACAGGGTTCATGAAGCACTGAGATGCAAAGGGGCATGGAGCATTGTGATTAGAGGGTTCATGGAGCATTGTGATGACAATGGAATGGAGCACGGTGATGACAAGGTCCTGGAGCATTGTGATGAGATGACCAGGGAGACTTGTGATGACAAGTTTCATGGAGCATCCTGATGAAAAGGGGCATGGAGCATTGTGATTACAGGGGTTTTGGAGCATTGTGATGACAAGGGCATGGAGCATTGTGAGGAGAAGGCCATGGGACATTCTGATTACATGTGTCATGGAGCTTAGTGATGAAAAGGGCATGGAGCATTGTGATTACAGGGGTCTTGGAGCATTGTGATGACAAGGGTCATGGAGCCTTGTGATGACAAGGCCGTGGAACATTGCGATGGCAGGTGTCATAGAGCATTGTTATGACAGAGGTAATGGAGCATTGTGATGAGAAGAGCATTGAGCATTGGTCTGAAATATTTCATGGATTGTTGTGATGAGAGTGGGCATGGAGCATTGTGATGACAAGGGCACGGAGCACTGTGATACATGGGTCAGGGAGGATTGTAATGACAAGGGCATGGAACATTGTGATGAGAAGGGCATCGAGCATTGTGATGACAAGTGTCATGGTGCTTTGTGATGACAAGGGCATGGAGCCATATGATGAGAGGGTTCATGGAGCATTGTGATGACAATGACATGGAGCATTGTGATGCCAAGGGTCAAGGAGCTTTGTGATGACAAAGGTCATGGAGCATTTTGACGACAAGGGTGTGGTGCATTGTGATGAGAAGTGCAGGGAGCATTTTGATGACAGGGTCATGCAGCAATTTGATGAAAAGTGTAATGGATCATTTTGATGACAGGAGTTATAGAACACTGTGATGCCAGGGGTCATGGAGCTTTGGGATGAAAAGAATTATGGAGCATTTTGATGACAGTGGTTATGGAACATTGTGATGTCATGGGTCATGGAACATTGTGATGATAAGGGGATGTAGCATTGTGATGACAGGGGTCATGGAACATTGTGATAACAGGGGTGAGGGAGGATTGTGATGACTAGTGATGGAACATTGTGATATCTCATGTGAGAGAGCATTTGGATGAGAAGTTCATGGAGCATTGTGATTACAAGTTTTATGGAGCATAGCGATGACAAGGTTGTGGATCATTGTGATGAAAAGCGCATGGCACATTGTGATTACAAGGGTCATGGAGCATTGTTCTGACAAAGGCATGGAGCATTTGATGACAAGTGTCATGGAGCACTGTGATGAAAAGTTCGTGGAGCATTGTGGTTAAAATGGTCACAGAGCCTTGTGATGACGCGGGCATGGACCGTTGTGATGACAAACGTTATGAAGCATTGTGATGACTGGAGTCATGGGGCATTGTGACGACAGGGGGCATGGAGCATTGTGATGACAAGGGCATGGAGCACTGTGATGACAGGGGCATGGAGCATTGGTCTGACAAGTTTCATAGATGATTGTGATGACAGTGGACATGGTGCATTGTGATGGCAAGGGCATGGAGCATTATGATGACAAGGTCATGGAGTATTGTGAAGACAGGTGTCAGGGAGCATTGTGATGACATATGTCATGGTCCATTGCGATGACAATGGCATGGAGCATTGTGATGCCAAATGAAATGGAGGATTGTAATGACAAATATAATGGAGCATTGTTATGACTATGGCTTGTAGCATTATGATGACAAGGGCCATTGAGAATTTTCATGACAATGTCATGAAGCATTGTGATGACAAGGTCCTGGAGCACTGTGATGAGAAAACCATGGAGCCTTGTGATGACAAGTCTCATGGAGCATACTGATGAAAAGGGGCATGGAGCATTCTGATTACAGCGGTCGGGGAACATTGTGATAACAAGGGCATGGAGCATTTTGATGACAAGGGCATGGGGCATTGGTCTAATAAGTTTCATGGATTATTGTGATGACAGTTGGAATGGCGCATTGTGATGACAAGGGCATGGAGCATTGTGATGACCAGGTCATGCAGTATTGTGAGAAGAGGTGTCACGGAGCATTGTGATGACATATGTATTAGCCCATTGTGATGACAATGGCATGGAGCATTGTGATGCCAAATTTCATGGAGGATTCTGATGACAAATATAAAGGAGCATTTTGATGACAATGGCTTGGAGCATAGTGATGACAAGGTTCAGGGAGCATTGTGCTGACAAGTGCATGGAGAATTGTGATGACAAGGGTCATGGAGCATTCTGATGACAAGATTGTGGAGTATTTTGATGACAATGGCATGGAGCATTGTGATGAAAATGGCATGGGGCTTTGTGATTAAAAAGGCAAGGAGCCTTTTCGTGACAGGGTTCAAGGAGCATTCTGTCGACAAGTGTCTGGGAGCATTGTGATGACAAGTGTATTGAGAATTGTGATGACAAAGGTCATGGAGCATTGTGATGAAAAGGGCATGGATTATTGTGATGACAGGCATCATGGAGCGTTGTGATGAAAAGTGTTATGGATCATTGTGATCACAAGGGTTTGTAGCATTGCGATGACAGAGGTCATGGATCATTTAGATTTCAAGGAGCATGGAGCATTGTGATGACAAGGGCATGAAGCAATGTGATCCCAAGTTTCATGGAGGATAGTGATGACAATGGTAATGCAGTATTGTGACGACAAGCACATAGAGCATTTTAATGACAATGTCATGTAGCATTTTGCTGACAAAGGCATGGAGCATTGTGATGACAGGTGTCATGGAGCACTCTAATGACAAGCGTCACGGAGCATTGTGAATACAGGGGTCATGGAGCATTGGGAGGACAAGGGCATGGATCATTGTGATGACAAGGGTCATGGAGCATTGGGCTGAAAATGTTCATGTAGTATTGTGATGACAGGGGTCATGGAGCATTGTGATGACTAGGGAATGGAGCATTGTGATGATAAGTGTCCCGGATCATTGTGTTTTCAGGTGTCATTGAGTGCTGTGATGACAGTGATCAGGGAGCATTGTGATGATATTGGTCTTGGAGCATTGTGATGAGAAGGTCATGGGGCATTGGGCTGAAAATGTTCATGGAGTATTGTGATGACAGGGGTCATGGAGCATTGTGATCACTAGGGAATGGAGCATGGTGATGACAAAGTCCTGGAGCATTGTGATGAGATGACCATGGAGAATTGTGATTAAAAATCTCATGGAGCATTCTGATGAAAAGGGGCATGGAGCATTGTGATTACAGGGGCCTTGGAGAATTGTGATGACAAGGGCATGGAGCATTGTGTGGAGAAGGCCATGGAACATTCTGATGACATGCGTCATGGAGCTTTGTGATGACAAGGGCATGGAGCATTGTGATGACCAGGTCATGCAGTATTGTGAAAAGTGGTGTCACGGAGCATTGTGATGACATATGTGTTGGCCCATTGTGATGACAATGGCATGGAGCATTGTGATGCAAATTGTCATGGATGATTCTGATGACAGAGGTAATGGAGCATTTTGATGACAGTGGCTTGGAGCATAGTGATGACAAGGTTCAGGGAGCATTGTTCTGACAAGTGCATGGAGAACTGTGATGGCAAGAGTCATGGAGCATTCTGATGACAAGGGCATGGAGCATTGTGATTACAGGAGTTTTGGAGCATTGTGATGACAAGGGGCATGGAGCCTTGTGATGACAAGGCTTTGGAACATTTTGATGGCAGGGGTCATAGAGCATTTTTATGACATAGGTAATGGAGCATTGTGATGAGAAGGGCATTGAGCATTGGTCTGAAATGTTTCATGGATTATTGTGATGAGAGTGGGCATGGAGCATTGTGATGACAAGGGCACTGTACACTGTGATACATGGGTCATGGAGGATTGTAATGACAAGAGCATGGAGCATTGTGATGAGAAGGGCATCGAGCATTGTGATGACAAGTGTCATGGAGCTTTTGATGAAAAGGGCATGGAGCAATGTGATGAGATGTTTCATGGAGCATTGTGATGAAAATGACATGGAACGTTGTGATGCCAAGGGTCATTGAGCTTTGTGATGACAAAAGTCATGGAGCATTTTGATGACAAGTGTGTTGTGCATTGTGATGAGAAGGGCAGGGAGCATTTTGATGACAGGGTCATGCAGCAATTTGATGAAAAGTGTCATGGAACATTTTGATGACATGGGTTATAGAACATTGTGTTGCCAGGGATCATGGAGCTTTGGGATGAAAAGGGTCATGGAGGATTTTGATGACAGGGGTTATGGAAAATTGTGATGTCAGGGGCCAACGAACATTGTGCTGATAAGGGGATGTAACATTGTGATGACAGGGTTCATGGAACATTGTGATAACAGGGATGAGCGAGGATTGTGATGACTAGTGATGGAACATTGTGATATCTCATGTGAGAGAGCATTTGGATGAGAAGTGCATGGAGCATTGTGATTACAAGGTTTATGGAGCATAGCGATGACAAGGATGTGGATCATTTTGATGAAAAGTGCATGGCACATTGTGATGACAAAGGTCATGGAGCATTGTTCTGACAAATGCATGGAGCATTGTGATGACAAGTGTCACGGAGCATTGTGATGAAAAGATCTTGGAGCATTGGGGTTACAAAGGTAACAGAGCCTTGTGATGATGTGGGCATGGACCGTTGTGATGACAAACGTTATGAAGCATAGTGATGACTGGAGTCACGGAGCATTGTGATGACAGGGGTCATGGAGCATTGTGATGACAATGACATGGAGCATTGTGATGACAGGGGCATGGAGCATTGGTCTGACAAGTTTCATAGATGATTGTGATGACAGTGGACATGGTGCATTGTGATGACTAGGGCATAGAGCATTGTGAAGACAAGGGCATGGAGTATTGTGAAGACAGGTGTCAGGGAGCATTTTGATGACCTATGTCATGGTCCATTGCGATGACAATAGCATGGAGCATTGTGATGCCAAATGTAATGGAGGATGTGATGACAAATATAATGGAGCATTGTGATGACTAGGGCTTGGAGCATTATGTTGACAAGGGCCATTGAGAATTTTCATGACAATGTCGTGAAGCATTGTGATGACAAGGTCCTGGAGCATTGTGTTGAGAAAACCATGGAGGTTTGTGATGACAAATCTCAAGGAGCATACTGATGAAAAGGGGCGTGGAGCATTCTGATTACAGGGGACTTGGAACATTGTGATACAAGGGCATGTAGCATTGTGATGACAAGGGCATGCAGTATTGTGAAGAGAGGTGTCAGCGAGCATTGTGATGAAATATGTAATGGCCCATTGTGATGACAAAGGCATGGAGCATTGTGATGCAAAGTGTCATGGAGGATTCTAATGACAAATGTAATGGAGCATTGTGATGACAAGGGTTTTGAGCCTTGTGATGACAAGGGTCAGGGAGCATTGTGCTGACAAATGCATGGATAATTGTGATGACAAGAGACATGGAGCATACTGATGACAAGCTTGTGGAGTATTTTCATGACAATTGCATGGAGCATTGTGATGAAAATGGCATGGGTCCTTGTGATGAAAAAGGAATGGAGCCTTTTGGTGACAGGGTTCAAGGAGCACTCTGACGACAATGTCAGGGAGCATTGTGATGACAAGTGTATTGAGAATTGTGATGACAAAGGTCATGGAGCATTGTGATGAAAAGGGCATGGAGTATTGTGAGGACAGTCATCATGGAGCTTTGTGATGACAAGTGTTAAGGAATATTGTTATCACAAGTGTTTGGAGCATTGTGATGACAGAGGTCATGAAGCATCTTGATTTCATTGTGATGACAATAGCATGAAGCATTATGATGATGGGCATGGTGCTTAGTGATGACAGGGTTCATGGATCATTGAGATGAAAAACGGCATAGAGCATTGTGATTACAGGGTTCTTGGAGCATTGTGATGAGAAGGGTCATGGAGCCTTGTGAAGACAAGGCCATGGAACATCGTGATGGCAGGGGTAATGGTGCATTTTTATGACAGTGGTAATGTAGCATTGTGATGGCAAGGGCATGGATCATTGTGATGAGAAGGCCATGGAGTATTCTGATGACAAGTGTCATGGAGCTTTGTGATGACAAGGGCATGGAGCAATGTGATGAGAGCGTACATGGAGCATTGTGATGACAATGACATGGAGCATTGTGATGCCAAAGGGCATGGATCTTTGTGATGACAAAGGTCATGGAGCATTTTGATGGCAAGGGCGTTGTGCATTGTGATGAGAAGGGCAGGGAGCATTGTGATGACATGGTCATGGAGCAACTGGATGAAATGTGTCATGGAATATTTTGATGAGAGGTGTTATGGAACATTGTGATGTCAGGGGTCATCGAACATTATGATAATAAGTGCATGTAGCATTGTGATGACAGGAGTCATGGAACATTGTGATGACATGGGTGAGGGAGTATTGTGACAAATAGTGATGTCGCATTGTGATATCAGTGGTAAGAGAACATTTTGATGAGAAGTGCATGGAGCATTGTGATGAAAAATTGTGGAGCACTGTGATGACAAGCGCATGGTGCATTGTGATGATCTGTGTCATGGAGCATTGTGCTGACAAGCGCCTGGAACATTGTGATGGCAAGGGTCATGGAGCATTGTGCTGAGAAAGGCAGAGAGCATTTTGATGACAAGGGTCAAAGAGCATTGTGATGAAAATCATGGAGATTTGTGGTTAAAAAGGTCACAGAGACAGTTGATGATGAGGACATGGACCATGTTGATGACAAAGGTCATGAAGCAATGTTATGACTGGCGTCACGGAGCATTGTGATGACAGTGGTCATGGAGCATTGTGATAACAAGGGCATGGAGCATTGTGATGACAAGGGCATGGAACATTGGTCAAATAAGTTTCATGAATTATTTCGATGACAGTGGGAATGGCACATTGTGATGAAAGGGCCATGGAGCATTGTGATGACCAGGTCATGCAGTATTGTGAAGACAGGTGTCATCGAGCATTGTGATGACATATGTCATGGCCCATTGTGATGACAATGCCATGGAGCATTGTGATGCCAAGTGTCATGGAGGATTCTGATGACAAAGGTAATGGAGTATTGTGATGACAATGGCTTGGAGCATTGTGATGACAAGTGTCAGGGAGCATTGTGCAGACAAGTGCATGGACATTTGTGATTACAAGGGTCATGGAGCATTCTGATGACAAACTTGTGGAGTATTTTGATGACAATGGCATGGAGCATTGTGATTTAAATGGCATGGGACATTGTGATGAAAAAGGCATGGAGCCTTTTCGTGACAGGGTTCAAGGAGCATTCTGACGACAAGTGTCAGGGAGCATTGTGATGACAAGTGTATTGCGAATTGTGATGGCAAAGGTCATGGAGAATTGTGATGAAAAGGGCATGGAGTATTGTGATGACAGGCATCATGGAGCGTTGTGATGACAAGTGTTATGGAACATTGTGATCACAAGGGCTTGGAGCATTGTGATGACAGAGGTCATGGATCATTTTGATTTCAAGGAGCATGGAACATTGTGATGACAAGAGAATGAAGCAATGTGATCCCAAGGTTCTTGGAGGATTGTGATGACAATGGTAATGGAATATTTTGATGACAATCACATAGAGCATTGTAATGACTAGGTCATGTAGCATTTTGCTGCAAAGGCATGGAGCATTGTGATGACAGGTGTCATGGAGCACTGTGATGACAAGCGTCATGGAGCACTGTGAATACAGGGGTTATGGCGCATTGGGATGACAAGGGCGATGATCATTGTGATGACAAGTGTCATTGAGCATTGTGATGAGTAGGGAATGGAGCATTGTGATGACAAGAGTCCCAGATCATTGTGTAGTCACGTGTCATGGAGTGTTGTGATGACAGTGGTCATGGAGAATTGTGATGATATTGGTCATGGAGCATTGCGATGACAAGGGAATGGAGCATGGTGATGACAAAGTCCTGGAGCATTGTGATGAGAAGACCATGGAGAATTTTGTTGAGAAGTCTCATGGAGCATTCTGTTGAAAAGGGGCATGGACCATTGTGATTATAGGGTTATTGGAGCATTGTGATGACAAGGGCATGGATCATGGTGATGAGAAGGCCATAGAGCATTCTGATGACATGCGTCATGGAGCTTTGTGATGACAAGGGCATGGAGCATTGTGATTACAGGGGTCTTGGAGCATTGTTATGAAAAGGGCATGGATCATTGTGATGAAAAAGGCATGGAGCCTTGTCATGACAGGGTTCAAGGAGCATACTGATGACAAGTGTCAGGGATCATTGTGATGACAAGTGTATTGAGCATTGTGATGACAAAGATCATGGAACATTGTGATGAGAAGACCATGGATAATTGTGATGACGAGCGTCATGGGGCATTGTCATGACAAGTGTCATGGAGCCTTGTGATGACAAAGCCGTGGATCATTTTGATGGCAGGGTTCATGAAGCACTGTTATGACAGGTGTAATGGAGCATTTTGATGAGAAGGGCATGGAACATTGGTCTGAAATATTTCATGGATTATTGTGATGAGAGTGGGCATGGAGCATTGTGATGACAACGGCACAGAACACTGTTATACATGGGTCAGGGGTTATGAAGCTTTGTGTTGGCAAGTAATGGAGCATTGTGATGACAAGGGCATGGAGCATTGCGATGACAGGGGTATGGAGCATTGTTATGACAGGGGCATGGAGCATTGGTCTGACAATTTTCATAGATTATTGTGGTGACAGTGGACATAGTACAGTGTGATGACAAGGGCATGGTGCATTGTGAGGACAAGGGCATGGAGTATTTTGAAGACAGGTGCCAGGGAGCATTGTGATCACATAGGTCATGGTCCATTGCGATGACAATAGCAGGGAGTATTGTGATGCCAAATGAAATGGAGGATTGTGATGACAAATATAAAGGAGCATTGTGATGACTAGGGCTTGGAGCATTATGATGACAAGGGCCATTGAGAATTTTCATGACAACGTCGTGAAGCATTGTGATGACAATGTCCTGGAGCATTGTGATGAGAAAACCATGGAGCCTTGTGATGACAAGTCTCATGGAGCATACTAATGAAAAGGGGCACGGAGCATTGTGATTACACGTGTCTTGGCACATTTTGATGACAAGGGCATGGATCATTGTGAGCAGAAGGCCAAGGAGCATTCTGATGACATGTGTCATTGAGCTTTGTGATGACAAGTGCATGGAGCATTGTGATTACAGGGGTCTTGGAGCATTGTGATGAAAAGGCATGGATCATTGTGATGAAAAATGCATGGAGGCTTGTCATGACAGGGTTCAAGGAGCATACAGACAACAAGTGTCAGGGAGCATTTTGATGACAAGTGTATTGAGGATTGTGATGACAAAAGTCATGGAGCATTGTGATGAGAAACCATGGATAACTGTGATGACGAGCGTCATCGGGCATTGTGATGACAAGTGTTATGGAATATTGTGATCACAAGGGTTTGGAACATTGTTATTACAGAGGTCATGGAGCATTTTGATTTCATTGTGATGACAATAGCATGAAGCATGATGATGGTCATTGTGCATTGTGATGACAGGGTTCATGGATCATTGAGATGAAAAGGGGCATAGTGCATTGTGATTACAGCGGTCTTGGAACATTGTGATGAGAAGGGTCATGGAGCCTTGTGATGACAAGGCCATGGAACATCGTGATGGCAGGGGTCATGGAGCATTGTTATGACAGGTTTAATGGAGCACGGTGATTGTAAGGGCATGGAGAATTGTGATGAGAAGGCCATGGATCATTCTGATGACATGTGTCATGGAGCTTTATGAAGACAAGTGCATGGAGCAATGTGATGAGAGCGTTCATGGAGCAGTGTGATGACAATGACATGGAACATTGTGATGCCAAGGGTCATGGATATTTGTGACGACAAAGGTCAGGGAGCATTTTGATGGCAAGGGCGCTGTGCATTTTGATGACAAGGGCAGGGATCATTGTGATGACAGGGTCATGGAGCAATTTAATGAAAAGTGTCATGGAACATTTTGATGACAGGTGTTATGGAACATTGTGATGTCAGGGGTCATGGAGCATTTTGATGAAAAGGGTCATGGAGCATTTTGATGACAGGTGTTATGGAACATTGTGATGTCATGGGTCATCGTACATTGTGATGATAAGTGCATGTAGCATTGTGATGACAGGAGTCATGGAAAATTTTGATGAGAGGGGTAAGGGAGTATTGTGACAAATAGTGATGTAGCATTGTGATATCAGTGGTGAGAGAACATTTTGATGAGAAGTGCATGGAGCATTGTGATGACAAGCTTTATGGAGCACTGTGATGACAAGATGGTGGAGCACTGTGATGACAAGCGCATGGTGCATTGTGATGACATGTGTCATGGAGCATTGTGCTGACAAGCGCCTGGAACATTGTGATGGCAAGGGTCATGGAGTATTGTGCTGAGAAAGGCAGAGAGCATTTTGATGACAAGGGTCAAAGAGCATTGTGATGAAAATCATGGAGATTTGTGGTTAAAAAGGTCACAGAGACAGTTGATGATGAGGACATGGACCATGTTGATGACAAAGGTCATGAAGCAATGTTATGACTGGCGTCACGGAGCATTGTGATGACAGTGGTCATGGAGCATTGTGATAACAAGGGCATGGAGCATTGTGATGACAAGGGCATGGAACATTGGTCAAATAAGTTTCATGAATTATTTCGATGACAGTGGGAATGGCACATTGTGATGAAAGGGCCATGGAGCATTGTGATGACCAGGTCATGCAGTATTGTGAAGACAGGTGTCATCGAGCATTGTGATGACATATGTCATGGCCCATTGTGATGACAATGCCATGGAGCATTGTGATGCCAAGTGTCATGGAGGATTCTGATGACAAAGGTAATGGAGTATTGTGATGACAATGGCTTGGAGCATTGTGATGACAAGTGTCAGGGAGCATTGTGCAGACAAGTGCATGGACATTTGTGATTACAAGGGTCATGGAGCATTCTGATGACAAACTTGTGGAGTATTTTGATGACAATGGCATGGAGCATTGTGATTTAAATGGCATGGGACATTGTGATGAAAAAGGCATGGAGCCTTTTCGTGACAGGGTTCAAGGAGCATTCTGACGACAAGTGTCAGGGAGCATTGTGATGACAAGTGTATTGCGAATTGTGATGGCAAAGGTCATGGAGAATTGTGATGAAAAGGGCATGGAGTATTGTGATGACAGGCATCATGGAGCGTTGTGATGACAAGTGTTATGGAACATTGTGATCACAAGGGCTTGGAGCATTGTGATGACAGAGGTCATGGATCATTTTGATTTCAAGGAGCATGGAACATTGTGATGACAAGAGAATGAAGCAATGTGATCCCAAGGTTCTTGGAGGATTGTGATGACAATGGTAATGGAATATTTTGATGACAATCACATAGAGCATTGTAATGACTAGGTCATGTAGCATTTTGCTGCAAAGGCATGGAGCATTGTGATGACAGGTGTCATGGAGCACTGTGATGACAAGCGTCATGGAGCACTGTGAATACAGGGGTTATGGCGCATTGGGATGACAAGGGCGATGATCATTGTGATGACAAGTGTCATTGAGCATTGTGATGAGTAGGGAATGGAGCATTGTGATGACAAGAGTCCCAGATCATTGTGTAGTCACGTGTCATGGAGTGTTGTGATGACAGTGGTCATGGAGAATTGTGATGATATTGGTCATGGAGCATTGCGATGACAAGGGAATGGAGCATGGTGATGACAAAGTCCTGGAGCATTGTGATGAGAAAACCATGGAGAATTTTGTTGAGAAGTCTCATGGAGCATTCTGTTGAAAAGGGGCATGGACCATTGTGATTATAGGGTTATTGGAGCATTGTGATGACAAGGGCATGGATCATGGTGATGAGAAGGCCATAGAGCATTCTGATGACATGCGTCATGGAGCTTTGTGATGACAAGGGCATGGAGCATTGTGATTACAGGGGTCTTGGAGCATTGTTATGAAAAGGGCATGGATCATTGTGATGAAAAAGGCATGGAGCCTTGTCATGACAGGGTTCAAGGAGCATACTGATGACAAGTGTCAGGGATCATTGTGATGACAAGTGTATTGAGCATTGTGATGACAAAGATCATGGAACATTGTGATGAGAAGACCATGGATAATTGTGATGACGAGCGTCATGGGGCATTGTCATGACAAGTGTCATGGAGCCTTGTGATGACAAAGCCGTGGATCATTTTGATGGCAGGGTTCATGAAGCACTGTTATGACAGGTGTAATGGAGCATTTTGATGAGAAGGGCATGGAACATTGGTCTGAAATATTTCATGGATTATTGTGATGAGAGTGGGCATGGAGCATTGTGATGACAACGGCACAGAACACTGTTATACATGGGTCAGGGGTTATGAAGCTTTGTGTTGGCAAGTAATGGAGCATTGTGATGACAAGGGCATGGAGCATTGCGATGACAGGGGTATGGAGCATTGTTATGACAGGGGCATGGAGCATTGGTCTGACAATTTTCATAGATTATTGTGGTGACAGTGGACATAGTACAGTGTGATGACAAGGGCATGGTGCATTGTGAGGACAAGGGCATGGAGTATTTTGAAGACAGGTGCCAGGGAGCATTGTGATCACATAGGTCATGGTCCATTGCGATGACAATAGCAGGGAGTATTGTGATGCCAAATGAAATGGAGGATTGTGATGACAAATATAAAGGAGCATTGTGATGACTAGGGCTTGGAGCATTATGATGACAAGGGCCATTGAGAATTTTCATGACAACGTCATGAAGCATTGTGATGACAATGTCCTGGAGCATTGTGATGAGAAAACCATGGAGCCTTGTGATGACAAGTCTCATGGAGCATACTAATGAAAAGGGGCACGGAGCATTGTGATTACACGGGTCTTGGCACATTTTGATGACAAGGGCATGGATCATTGTGAGCAGAAGGCCAAGGAGCATTCTGATGACATGTGTCATTGAGCTTTGTGATGACAAGTGCATGGAGCATTGTGATTACAGGGGTCTTGGAGCATTGTGATGAAAAGGCATGGATCATTGTGATGAAAAATGCATGGAGGCTTGTCATGACAGGGTTCAAGGAGCATACAGACAACAAGTGTCAGGGAGCATTTTGATGACAAGTGTATTGAGGATTGTGATGACAAAAGTCATGGAGCATTGTGATGAGAAACCATGGATAACTGTGATGACGAGCGTCATCGGGCATTGTGATGACAAGTGTTATGGAATATTGTGATCACAAGGGTTTGGAACATTGTTATTACAGAGGTCATGGAGCATTTTGATTTCATTGTGATGACAATAGCATGAAGCATGATGATGGTCATTGTGCATTGTGATGACAGGGTTCATGGATCATTGAGATGAAAAGGGGCATAGTGCATTGTGATTACAGCGGTCTTGGAACATTGTGATGAGAAGGGTCATGGAGCCTTGTGATGACAAGGCCATGGAACATCGTGATGGCAGGGGTCATGGAGCATTGTTATGACAGGTTTAATGGAGCACGGTGATTGTAAGGGCATGGAGAATTGTGATGAGAAGGCCATGGATCATTCTGATGACATGTGTCATGGAGCTTTATGAAGACAAGTGCATGGAGCAATGTGATGAGAGCGTTCATGGAGCAGTGTGATGACAATGACATGGAACATTGTGATGCCAAGGGTCATGGATATTTGTGACGACAAAGGTCAGGGAGCATTTTGATGGCAAGGGCGCTGTGCATTTTGATGACAAGGGCAGGGATCATTGTGATGACAGGGTCATGGAGCAATTTAATGAAAAGTGTCATGGAACATTTTGATGACAGGTGTTATGGAACATTGTGATGTCAGGGGTCATGGAGCATTTTGATGAAAAGGGTCATGGAGCATTTTGATGACAGGTGTTATGGAACATTGTGATGTCATGGGTCATCGTACATTGTGATGATAAGTGCATGTAGCATTGTGATGACAGGAGTCATGGAAAATTGTGATGACAGGGGTGAGGGAGTATTGTGACAAATAGTGATGTAGCATTGTGATATCAGTGGTGAGAGAACATTTTGATGAGAAGTGCATGGAGCATTGTGATGACAAGCTTTATGGAGCACTGTGATGACAAGATGGTGGAGCACTGTGATGACAAGCGCATGGTGCATTGTGATGACGTGTCATGGAGCATTGTGCTGACAAGCGCCTGGAACATTGTGATGGCAAGGGTCATGGAGCATTGTGCTGAGAAAGGCAGAGAGCATTTTGATGACAAGGGTCAAAGAACATTGAGATGAAAAGTTCATGAAGCATTGTGGTTAAAATGGTAACAGAGACTGTTGATGACGAGGGCATGGACCATTGTGATCACAAAGGTCATGAAGCATTGTGATGACTGGAGTCACGGAGCATTGTGATGACAGGGGTCATGGAGCATTGTGACAACAATGGCATGAAGCATTGTGATCACAAGGGCATGGAACACTGGTCTAATAAGTTTCATGAATTATTGCGATGAGAGTTGGAATGGCGCATTGTGATGACAAGGGCATGGAGCATTGTGATGACCAGGTCATGCAGTATGGTGAAGACAGGTGTCAGGGAGCATTGTGATGACATATGTAATGGCCCATTGTGATGACAATGGCATGGAGCATTGTGATGCCAAGTGTCATGGAGGATTCTGATGACAAAGGTAATGGAGCATTGTGATGACAATGGCTTGGAGCATTGTGATGACAAGGGTCAGGGAGCATTGTGCAGACAAGTGCATGGACATTTGTGATGACACGGGTCATGGAGCATTCTGATGACAAGCTTTTGGAGTATTCTGATGACAATGCAATGGAGCATTGTGATGTAAACGGCATGGGGCATTGTGATGAAAAGGCATGGAGCCTTTTCGTGACAGGGTTCAAGGAGCATTCTGACGACAAGTGTCAGGGAGCATTGTGATGACAAGTGTATTGAGCATTGTGATGAAAAAGGTCATGGAGCATTGTGATGAAAAGAGCATGGAGTATTGTGATGACAGGCGTCATGGAGCGTTGTGATGACAAGTGTTATGGAACATTGTGATCACAAGAGTTTGGAGCATTGTGATGACAGAGGTCATGGATCATTTTGATTTCAAGGAGCATGGAGCATTGTGATGACAAGGGCATAAAGCAATGTGATCCCAAGGTTCATGGAGGATTGTGATGACAATGGAAATGGAGTATTGTGATGACAAGCACATAGAGCATTGTAATGACAAGGTCATGTAGCATTTTGTTGACAAAGGCATGGAGCATTGTGATGACAGGTGTCATGGAGCACTGTGATGACAAGCGTCACAGATCATTGTGTATAAAGGGTTTTGGAGCATTGGGATGACAAGGGCATGGATCATTGTGATGACAAGTGTCATGGAGCATTGTGAGGACTAGGGAATGGAGCATTGTGATGACAAGAGTCTCGGATCATTGTGTTGTCAGGTGTCATGGAGTGTTGTGATGACAGTGGTCATGGAGAATTGTGATGATATTGGTCATGGTGCATTGCGATGACAAGGGAATGGAGCATGGTGATGACAATGTCCTGGAGCATTGTGATAAGAAGACCATGGAGACTTTTGATGAGAAGTCTCATGGAGCATTCTGTTGAAAAGGGGCATGGAGCATTGTGATTAAAGGGGTCTTGGAGCATTGTGATGACAAGGGCATGAATCATGGTGATGAGAAGTCCTTGGAGCATTCTGATGACATGCGTCATGGAGCTTTGTGTTGACAAGGGTAGGAAGCATTGTGATTACAGGGATCTTGGAGCATTGTGATGAAAAAGGCATGGATTATTGTGATGAAAAAGGCATGGAGCCTTGTAATGACATGGTTCAAGGCGCATACTGACGACAACTGTCATGGAGCATTGTGATGACAAGTGTTTTGAGCATTGTGATGACAAAGATCATGGAACATTGTGATGAGAAGTCCATGGATAATTGTGATGACGAGCGTCATGGGGCATTGTGATGACAAGTTTCATGGAGCCTTGTGATGACAAGGCCGTGTAACATTTTGATGACAGGGGTCATGGAGCATTGTTATGACAGGGGTAATGGAGCATTTTGATGAGAAGGGCATGGAACATTGGTCTGAAATATTTCATGGAGTATTGTGATGAGAGTGGCATGGTGCATTGTGATGACAAGGGCACGGAACCCTGTGATACATGGGTCATGGGTAAAGGAGCTTTGTGATGAAAAATCATAGAGCATTGTGATGACAAGGGCATGGAGCATTGTGATGACTGGGACATGGAGCATTGTTATGACCGGGGCATGGAGCATTGGTCTGACAATTTTCATAGATTATTGTGATGACAGTGGACATAGTGCATGGTGATGACAATGGCATGGAGCATTGTGAAGATAAGCTCATGGAGTATTGTGAAGACAGGTGTCAGGGAGCATTGGGATGACATATGTCATGGTCCATTTCGATGACAATGGCAGGGAGTTATGTGATGCCCAATGTAATGGAGGATTGTGATGACAAATATATAATGGAGCATTGTGATGACTAGGGCTTAGAGCATTATGATGACAAGGGCCATTGAGAATTTTCATGACAAATTCGTGAAGCATTGTGATGACAAGATCCTGGAGCATTGTGATGAGAGAAACATGAGGCTTTGTGATGACAAGTCTCATGGAGCATACTGAAGAAAAAGGGCATGGAGCATTGTGATTACAGGGGTCTTGCCACATTGTGATGACAAGTGCATGGAGCATTGTGAGCAGAAAGCCAAGGAGCATTCTGATGACATGTGTCATTGAGCTTTGTGATGACAAGGGCATGGAGCTTTGTGATGACAAGGGCATGGAGCATTGTGAGCAGAAGGCCAAGGAGCATTCTGATGACATGTGTCATTGAGCTTTGTGATGACAAAGGCATGGAGCATTGTGATTACAGTGGTCTTGAAGCATTGTGATGAAAAGGGCAAGGATCATTGTGATGAAAAAGTCATGGAGCCTTGTCATGACAGGTTTCAAGGAGCTTACATAAAACAAGTGTCAGGGAGAATTTTGAAGACAAGTGTATTGAGCATTGTGATGACAAAGGTCATGGAACATTCTGATGAGAAGACCATGGATAACTGTGATGACGAGCGTCATGGGTCATTGTGATGACAAGTGTTATAGAATATTGTGATCACAAGGGTTTTGAGCATTGTTATGACAGAGGTCATGGAGCATTTTGATTTCATTGTGATGACAATAGCATGAAGCATTATGATGATGGACATGGTGCATTGTGATGACAGGATTCATGGATCATTGAAATGAAAAGGGGCATAGAGCATTGTGATTACAGTGTTCTTGGAGCATTGTGATGAGAAGGGTGATCGAGCCTTGTGATGACAAGGCCATGGAATATCGTGATGGCAGGGGTCATGGAGCATTGTTATGAGAGGGGTCATGGAGCATTGTGATGGCAAGGGCATGGAACATTGTGATGAGAAGGCCATGGAGCATTCTGATGACATGTGTCATGGAGCTTTGTGAAGATAAGTGCATGGAGCAATGTGATGAGAGTGTTCATGGAGCATTGTGATGAAAATGACATGGAGCATTGTGATGAGAAGGCCATGAAGCATTCTGATGACATGCGTCATGGAGCTTTGTGATGACAAGGGCATGGAGCATTGTGATTTCAGGGATCTTGGAGCTTTGTGATGAAAAGGGCATGGATTATTTTGATGACAAAGGCATGGAGCCTTGTCATGACAGGGTTCAAGGAGCATACTGATGACAAGAGTCAGGGAGCATTTTGATGACAAGTGTATTGAGCATTGTGATGACAAATATCATGGAGCATTGTGATGAGAAGGCCATGGATAATTGTGGATGAGCGTCATGGGGTGTTGTGATGATAAGTGTTATGGAATATTGTGATCACAAGGGTTTGGAGCATTATGATGACAGAGGTCATGGAGAATATTGATTTCATTGTGATGACAATAGCCTGAAGCATTATGATGATGGGCATGGTGCATTGTGATGACAGGGTTCATGGAGCATTGAGATGAAAAGGGGCATGGAGCATTGTGTTTACAGGGGTCTTGGAGCATTGTGATGACAAGGTCATGGAGCATTGTGATGAGAAGGCCATGGAACATTCTGATGACATGCGTCATGGAGCTTTGTGATGACAAGGGCATGGAGCATTTTGATTACAGGGGCCTTCAGCATTGTGATGACAAGTGTCATGGAGCCTTGTGATTACTAGGCCGTGGAACATTGTGATGGCAGGTGTCATGGTGCATGGTTATGACAGAGGTAATGGAGCATTGTGATGAGAATGGCATGGAACATTGGTCTGAAATGTTTCATGGATTATTGTGATGAGAGTGGGCATGGAGCATTGTGATGACAAGGGTACGGAACACTATGATACATGGGTCATGCGGGATTGTAATGACAAGTGCCTGGAGCATTGTGATGAGAAGGGCATCGAGCATTGTGATGACAAGTGTCATGGAGCTTTGTGATGACAAGGGCATTGAGCAATGTTATGAGAGGGTTCATGGAGCATTGTGATGACAATTACATGGAGCATTGTGATGCCAAGGGTCATGGAGCTTTGTGATGACAAGTCATGGAGCATTTTGATGACAAGGGCATGTTGCATTGTGATGAGAAGGGAAGGGAGGATTTTGATGACCGTGTCATGCAGCAAATTGATGAAAAATGTAATGGAACATTTTTATGGCAGGGGTTATAGAACATTGTGATGTCAGGGGTCTTGGAGCTTTGGGATGAAAAGGGTCATGGAGCATTTTGATGACAGGGGTTATGGAACATTGTGATGTCAGGGGTCATGCAATATTGTGATGATAAAGGGATGTAGCATTGTGATGCCAGGGTCATGGAACATTGTGATTGCAGGGGTGAGTGTGTATTGTGATGACTAGTGATGGAACATTGTGATATCTATGGTGAGAGAGCATTTTGATGAGAATTTCATGGACCATTGTGATAACAAAATTTATGGAGCATTGCAATCATAAGGTTGTGGACACTTGTGATGAAATGTGCGTGGCACATTGTGATGACAATGATCATGGAGCATTGTTCTGACAAAGAATTGGAGCATTGTGATGACAACGGTCACAGAGAATTGTGATGAAATGTTCATGGAGCATTGTGGTTACAAAGGTCACAGAGCCTTGTGATGACGCGGGCAGGGACCATTGTGATGACAAACGTTATGAAGCATTGTGATGACTGGGGTCATGGAGCATTGTGATGAAAGGGGTCATGGAGCATTGTGAGGACAAGGGCATGGAGCCTTGTGATGACAGGGGCATGGAGCATTGGTCTGACAAGTTTCATAGATTATTGTGATGACAGTGGGCATGGTGCATTGTGAGGACAAGGGTATGGATCATTGTGATGAGAAGGTCATGGAGTATTGTGAAGACAGGTTTCTGGGAGCATTGTGATGACTTATGTCATGGTCCATTGCGATGACAATGGCATGGAGCATTGTGATGCCAAATGTAATGGAGGATTGTGATGACAAATATAATGGAGCATTGTGATGACTAGGGCTTGGAGCATTATGATGACAAGGGCCATTGAAAATTTTCATGACAAGGTCGTGAAGAATTGTGATGACAAGTCATGTAGCATTTTGCTGACAAAGGCATGGAGCATTGTGATGACAGGTGTCATGGAGCACTGTGATGAAAAGCATCACGGAGCCTTGTGAATACAGGGGTCATGGAGCATTGGGATGACAAGGGCATGGATCATTGTGATGAAAAGCGTCATGGAGCATTTGGCTGAAAATGTTCATGGATTATTGTGATGACAGGGGTCATGGATCACTATGATTACAGAGGACTTGGAGCATTGTGATTACAAGAGTCCCGGATCACTGTGTTGTCAGGTGTCATGGAGTGTTGTGATGACAGTGGTCATGGAGCATTGTGATGATATGGGTCATGGAGCATTGTGATGAGAATGTCATGGAGCATTTGGCTGAATATATTCATAGAGTATTGTGATGACAGGGGTCATGGAGAATTGTGATGACAAGGGAATGGAGCATGGTGATGACAAAGTCCTGGAGCATTGTGATGAGAAGACCATGGAGACTTTTGATGAGAAGTCTCATGGAGCATTCTGATGAAAAGGGGCATGGAGCATTGTGATTACATGGGTCTTGGAGCATTGTGATGACAAGTGCATGGAGCATGGTGATGACAATGTCCTGGAGCATTGTGATGAGATGACCATGGAGAATTGTGATGACAAGTCTCATGGAGCATTCTGATGAAAACGTGCATGGATCACTGTGACTACAGGGGTCTTGGAGCATTGTGATGACAAGGGCCTGGAGCATTGTGAGGAGAAGGCCATGGGACATTCTGATGAAATGTGTCTTGGAGCATTGTGATGACAAGGTTCATGGAGCCTTGTGATGACAAGGCCGTGGAATCTTGTGATGGCACGGGTCATGGAGCATTGTTATGACAGAGGTAATGGAGCATTGTGATGAGAAGGGCATTGAGCATTGGTCTGAAATATTTCATGGATTATTGTGATGAGATTGGATATGGAGCATTGTGATGAGAAGGGAACGGAACACTGTGATACTTGGGTCATGTACGATTGTAATGTCAAGGGCATGGAGCACTGTGATGAGAAGGGCATCGAGCATTGTGATGACAAGTGTCATAGAGCTTTGTGATGACAAGGGCATTGAGCAATGTGATGAGAGGGTTCATGGAGCATCGTGATGACAATGACATGGAGCATTGTGATGCCAATGGTCATGGAGTTTTTGATGACATAGTTCATGGAGCATTTTGATGACAAGTGTGTGGTGCATTGTGATGAGAATTGCAGGGAGCATTTTGATGACAGGGTCATGCAGCAATTTGATGAAAAGTGTAATGGAATATTATGATGACAGGGGTTATAGAACATTGTGATGCCAGGGTTCATGGAGCTTTCGATGAAAAGTGTCATGGAGCACTTTGATGACAGGGGTTATGGAACATTGTGATGTCAGGGGTCATGGAACATTGTGCTGATAAGGGGATATAGCATTGTGATGATAGGGGTCATGGAACATTGTGATAACAGGGGTGAGCGAGGATTGTGATGACTAGTGATGGAACATTGAGATATCTCATGAGAGAGAGCATATGGATGAGAAGTGCATGGAGCATTGTGATTACAAGGTTCATGGAGCATAGCGATGACAAGGTTGTGGATCATTGTGATGAAAAGCGCATGGCACATTGTGATGACAAGGGTCCTGGAGCTTTGTACTGACACAGGCATGGAGCATTGTGATGACAAGGATCACGGAGCATTGTGATGAAAAGTTCATGGAGCATTGTGGTTACAATGGTCACAGAGCCTTGTGATGATGTGGGCATGGACCGTTGTCATGGCAAACGTTATGAAGCATTGTGATGACTGGAGTCACGGAACATTGTGATGAAAGGGGTCATGGAGCATTGTGATGACAAGGGCATGTAGCATTGTGATGACAGGGGCATGGAGCATTGGTCTGACAAGTTTCATAGATTATTGTGATGACAGTGGACATCGTGCATTGTGATGACAAGGGCATGGAGCATTGTGAAGACAAGGGAATGGAGTATTGTGAAGACAGGTGTCAGGGAGCATTGTGATGACATATGCCATGGTCCATTGCGATGACAATGGCATGGAGCATTGTGATGCCAAATGTAATGGAGGATGTGATGACAAATATGATGGAGCATTGTGATGACTAGGGCTTGTAGCATTATGATGACAAGGGCCATTGAGAATTTTCATGACAATGTCGTGAAGCATTGTGATGACAATGTTCTTGAGCATTGTAATGAGAAAACCATGGAGCCTTGTGATGACAAGTCTCATGGGGCATACTGATTAAAAGGGGTATGGAGCATTCTGATTACAGGGGTGTTGGAACTTTGTTATAACAAGGGCATGGAGCATTGTGATGACAAGGGCATGGAACATTGGTCTAATAAGTTTCATGGATTATTGTGATGACAGTAGGAATGGCACATTGTGATGACAAGGGCATGGAGCATTGTGATGACCAGGTCATACAGTATTGTGAAGAGAGGTATCAGGGAGCAATGTGATGACATTTGTAAGGGCCCATTGTGATGACAATGGCATGGAGCATTGTGATGCCAAGTGTCATGGGGGATTCTGATCACAAAGGTAATGGAGCATTGTGATGACAATGGCTTGGAGCATTGTGATGACCAGGTCATGCAGTATTGTGAAGAGAGTTATCAGGGAGCATTGTGATGACATATGTAATGGCCCATTGTGATGACAATGGCATGGAGCATTGTGATGCCAAGTGTCATGGAGGATTCTGGTGACAAAGGTAATGGAGCATTGTGATGACAGTGGCTTGGAGCATTGTGATGACAAGGGTCAGGGAGCATTGTGCTGACAAGTGCATGGAGCATTGTGAGGAGGAGGCCATGGAGCATACTGATGACATGCGTCATGGAGCTTTGTGATGACAAGGGCATGGAGCATTGTGATTACAGTGGTCTTGGAGCATTGTGATGAAAAGGGCATGGTTCATTGTGATGAAAAGGCATGGAGCCATGTCATTACATGTTTCAAGGAGCATACTGACGACAAGTGTCAGGGAGCATTGTGATGACAAGTGTATTGAGAATTGTGATGACAAAGATCATGGAGCATTGTGATGAGAGGACCATGGATAATTGTGATGAGGAGCGTCATAGGGTGTTGTGATGATAAGTGTTAAGGAACATTGTGATCACAAGGGTTTGGAGCATTATGATGACAGTGGTCATCGAGAAATTTGATATAATTGTGATGACAAGAGCCTGAAGCATTATGATGATGGGCATGGTGCATTTTGATTACAGGGTTCATGGAGCATTGAGATGAAAAGGGGCATGGAGCATTGTGATTACAGGGGTCTTGCAGCATCGTCATGACAAGGGCATGGAGCATTGTGATGAGAAGGCCATGGAATATTCTGATGGCATGTGTCATGGAGCTTTGTGAAGACAAGGGCATGGAGAATTCTGATTACAGGGGTCTTGGAGCATTGTGATGACAAGGGTCATGGAGCCTTGTGATGACAAGGCCATGGAACATTGTGATGGCACGGGTCATGGAGCCTTGTTATGACAGAGGTAATGGAGCATTGTGATGAGAAGGGCATTGAGCATTGGTCTGAAAAGTTTCATGGATTATTGTGATGAGAGTGGGCATGGAGCATTGTGATGACAAGGGCACGGAACACTGTTATGCATGGGTCATGGAGGATTGTAATGACAAGGGCATGGAGCATTGTGAGGAGACGGGCATCGAGCATTGTGATGACAAGTGTCATGGAGCTTTGTGATGACAAGGGCATGGAGACATGTGATGAGAGGGTTCATGGAGCATTGTGATGACAATGACATGGAGCATTGTGATGCCAAGTGTCATGGAGCTTTGTGATGACAAAGGTCATGGAGCATTTTGATGACAAGGGTGTGGTGCATTGTGATCAGAAGGGCAGGGAGCATTTTGATGACCGGGTTATGCAGCAATTTGAAGAAAAGTGTAATGGAACATTTTGATGGCAGGGTTTATAGAACATTGTGATGCCAGGGGTCTTGGAGCTTTGGGATGAAAAGGGTCATGGAGCATTTTGATGACAGTGGTTATAGATCATTGTGATGTCATGGGTCATGGAACATTGTGCTGATAATGGGATGTAGCATTGTGATGACAGTTGTCATGGAACATTGTAATAACATGGGTGAAAGAGGATTGTGATGACTAGTGATGGAACATTGTGATATCTCATGTGAGAGAGCATTTGGATGAGACGTGCATGGAGCATTGTGATTACAAGGTTTATGGAGCATAGCGATGACAAGGTTGTGGATCATTGTGATGAAAAGCGCATGGAACATTGTGATGACAAGGGTCATGGAGCATTGTTCTGAAAAACGCATGGAGCATTGTCATGACAAGGGTCACGGAGAATTGTGATGAAAAGTTCATGGAGCATTTTGGTTTCAAAGGTCACAGAGACTTGTGATGATGCGGGCATGGACCGTTGTGATGACAAACGTTATGAAGCATTGTGATGACTGGAGTCACGGAGCATTGTGATGACAGGGGTCATGGAGCATTGTGATGACAATGGCATGGAGCATTGTGATGACAGGGGCATGGAGCATTGGTCTGACAATTTTCATAGATTATTGTGATGACAGTGGGCATGGTGCATTGTGATGACAAGGGCATGGAGCATTTTGAAGACAAGGGAATGGAGTACTGTGAATACATGTGTCAGGGAGCATTGTGATGACATATGTCATGGTCCATTGCGATGACAATGGCATGGAGCATTGTGATGCCAAATGTAATGGAGGATTGTGATGACAAATATAATGGAACATTGTGATGACTAGGGATTGGAGCATTATGATGTGAAGGGCCATTGAGAATTTTCATGACAATGTCGTGAAGCAATGTGATGACAAGGTCCTGGAGCATTGTGATGAGAAAACCATGAAGCCTTGTGATTAAAAATCTCATGGATCATTCTGATGAAAAGTGGCATGGAGCATTCTGATTACAGGGGTCTTGGAAAATTGTGATAACAAGGGCATGGAGCATTGTGATGACAAGGGCATGGAGCATTGGTCTAATAAGTTTCATGGATTATTGTGATGACAGTTGGAATGGCGCATTGTGATGACAAGGGCATGGAGCATTGTGATGACCAGGTCATGCAGTATTGTGAAGAGAGTTGTCAGGGAGCATTGTGATGACATATGTAATGGCCCATTGTGATGACAATGGCATGGAGCATTGTGATGCCAAGTGTTATGGAGGATTCTGATGACAAATGTAATGGAGCATTGTGATGACAATGTCTTGGAGCATTGTGATGACAAGGGTCAGGGAGCATTGTGTTGACAAGTGCATGGTGAATTGTGATGACAAGGGTCATGGAGCATTCTGATGACGAGCTTGTGGAGTATTTTGATGACAATGGCATGGAGCACTGTGATGAAAATGGCATGGGGCTTTGTGTTGAAAAATGCATGGAGCCTCTTCGTGACAGGGTTCAAGGAGCATTCTGACGACAAGTGTCAGGGAGCATTGTGATGACATGTATATTGAGAATTGTGATGACAAAGGTCATGGAGCATTGTGATGAAAAGGGCATGGAGTATTGTGATGACAGGCATCATGGTGCGTTGTGATGACAAGTGTTATGGAACATTGTGATCACAAGGGTTTGGAGCATTGTGATGAAAAAGGTCATGGATCATTTTGATTTCAAGGAGCATGGAGCATTTTGATGACAAGGGCATGAAGCAATGTGATCCCAAGGTTCATGGAGGATTGTGATGACAATGGTAATGGAGTATTGTGATGACAAGCACATAGAGCTTTGAAATGACAAGTTCATGTAGCATTTTGCTGACAAAGGCATGGAGCATTGTGATGACAGGTGTCATGGCGCACTGTGATGACAAGTGTCACGGAGCATTGTGAATACAGGGGTCATGGAGCATTGGGATGACAAGGGCACGGATCATTTTGATGACAAGGTTCATGGAGCAATATGCAGAAAATGTGCATGGAGTATTGTGATGACAGGTGTCATGGAGCATTGTGATTACAGGGTTGTTTGAGCATTGTGATGACAAGTGTCCCGGATCGTTGTGTTGTCAGGTGTCATGGAGTGTTGTGATGACAGTAGTCATTGAGCATTTTGATGATATTGGTCATGGAGCATTGTGATGAGAAAGTCATGGAGCATTGGGCTGAAAATATTCATGGAGTATTGTGATGACCGGCGTCATGGAGCATTGTGATGACAAAGAAATGGAGCATTGTGATGACAAGTTCCTGGAGCACTGTGATGAGATGACCATGGAGACTTGAGATGACAAGTCTCATGGAGCATTCTAATGAAAAGTGGCATGGAGCATTGGTCTGACATGTTTCATAGATTATTGTGATGATAGTTGGCATGGTGCATTGTGATGACAAGGGCATTGAGCATTTTGAAGACAAGGGCATGGAGTATTGTGAAGACATGTGTCCGGGAGCATTGTGATGACATTTGTCATTGTCCATTGCGATGACAATGGCATGGAGCATTGTGATGCCTAATGTAATGGAGGATTGTGATGGCAAATATAATGGAGCATTGTGAAGACTAGGGCTTGGAATATTATGATGACAAGGGCCATTGAGAATTTTCCTGACAATGTCGTGAAGCATTGTGATGACAAAGTCCTGGAGCATTGTGATGAGAAAACCATGGAGCCTTGTGATGACAAATCTCATGGATCATACTGATGAAAAGGGGCATGGAGCATTCTGATCACAGGGGTCTTGGAAGATTGTGATAACAAGGGCATGGAGCATTGTGATGACAAGGGCATGGAACATTGGTCTAATAAGTTTCATGGATTATTGTGATGACAGTTGGAATGGCACATTGTGATGACAAGGGCATGGAGCATTGTGATGACCAGGTCATGCAGTATTATGAAGAGAGGTGTCAGGGATCATTGTGATGACATATGTAATGGCCCACTGTGATGACAATGGCATGGATCATTGTGATGCCAAGTGTCATGGAGGATTCTGATGACAAAGGTAATGGAGCATTGTGATGACAATGGCTTGGAGCATTGTGATGACAAGGGTCAGGGAGCACTGTGCTGACAAGTGCATGGAGAATTGTGATGACAAGCGTCATGGAGCATTTTGATGACGAGCTTGTGGAGTATTTTGATGACAATGGCATGGAGCATTTTGATGAAAATGGCATGGGGCTTTGTTATGAAAAATGCATGGAGCCTTTTCGTGACAGGGTTGAAGGAGCATTCTGACGACAAGGGTCAGGGAGCATTGTGATGACAAGTGTATTGAGAATTGTGATGACAAAGGTCATGGAGCATTGTGATGAAAAGGGCATGGAGTATTGTGATGACAGGCATCATGGAGTGCTGTGATGACATGTGTTATGGATCATTGTGATCACAAGGGTTTGGAGCATTGTGATGACAGACGTCTTGGATCATTTTGATTTCAAGGAGCATGGAGCATTGTGATGACAAGAGCATGAAGCAATGTGATCCCAAGTTTCATGGAGGATTGTGATGACAATGGTAATGGAGTATTGTGATAACAAGCTCCTAGAGCATTGTAATGACAAGGTCATGTAGCATTTTGCTGACAAAGGCATGGAGCATTGTGATGACAGGTGTCATGGAGCACTGTGATGAGAAGCGTCACGGAGCATTGTGAATACAGGGGTCATGGAGCATTGGGATGACAAGGGCATGGATCATTGTGATGACACGCGTCATGGAGCATTGGGCTGAAAATATTTATGGAGTACTGTGATGACAGGGGTCATGGAGCATTGTGATGACTAGGGAATAGAGCATTGTGATGACAAGAGTTCCGGATCATTGTGTTGTCAGGTGTCATGGAGTGTTGTGATGACACTGGTCATGGAGCATTGTGATGATATTGGTCATGGAGCATTGTGATGAGAAAGTCATGGAGCATTGGGCTGAAAATGTTCATGGAGTATTGTGATGACATGGGTCATGGAGCATTGAGATGAAAAGGGGCATGGAGCTTTGTGTTTACAGGTGTCTTGGAGCATTGTGATGACAAGGGCATGGAGCATTTTGATGAGAAGGCCATGGAACATTCTGATGACATATGTCATGAAGCTTTGTGATGACAACAGCATGGAGCATTGTGATTAATGGGGTCTTGGAGCATTGTGATGAAAAGTGTCATGGAGCGTTGTTATGACAAGGCCGTGGAACATTGTGATGACAGGGGACATGGAGCATTGTTATGACAGGGGTAATGGAGCATTGTGATTTGAAGGGCATGCAGCATTGTGCTTACAAATTTTATGGAGCATTGTGATGACAAATTTGTGGACCGTTGTGATGAAAAGCACGTGGCACATTGTGATGACAATGGTCATGGAGCATTTTTCTGACACAGGCATGGAGCATTGTGATGACAAGTGTCAAGGAGCATTGTGATGAAATGTTCATGGAGCATTGTGGTTACAAATGTAACAGAGCCTTGTGATGATGCGGGCATGGACCACTGTGATGAGAAATATTATGAAGCATTGTGATGACTGGAGTCATGGAGCATTGTGATGATAAGGTCCTGGAGCATTGTGATGACATGATCATGGAGACCTGTGGTGACAAGTATCATGGAGCATTCTGATGAAAAGGGGCATGGAGAATTGTGATTATAGGGGTCTTGGAGCACTGTGATGACAAGGGCAAAGAGCGTTGTCAGGAGAATGCCATGGAGCATTGTGATGACATGCGTCAAGGTGCATTGTGCTGAGAAAGGCATAGAGCATTGTGATGACAAGGGTCCAAGAGCATTGTGATGAAAACTTAATGGAGCATTGTGGTTAAAAAGTCACAGAGACTGTTGATGATGAGCGCATGGACCATTGTGATGAAAAAGTCATGAAGCATTGTGATGACTGGAGTCACGGAGCATTGTGATGATAGGGGTCATGGAACATTGTGATAACAAGTGCATGGAGCATTGTGATGACCAGGTGTTGCAGTTTTGTGAAGACAAGTGTCAGGGAGCATTGTGATGACATATGTAATGGCCCATTGTGATGACAATGGCATGGAGCATTGTAATGCCAAATGTCATGGATCATTGTGATGACAATGGCTTGCAACATTATGATGACAAGTGTCAAGGAGCATTGTGCTGAAAAGTGCATGGAGCATTGTGATGACAAGTGTCATGGAGCATTCTGATGACAATCTTGAGGAGTATTTTGATGACAATGGCATGGAGCATTGTGATGAAAACGGCATGGGGCATTGTGATGAAAAAGGTATGGAGCCTTTTCGTGACAGGGTTCAAGGAGCATTCTGACGACAAGTGTCAGGGAGCATTGTGGTGACAAGTGTATTGAGAATTGTGATGACAAATGTCATGGAGCATTGTGATGAAAAGGGCATGGAGTATTGTGATGACAGGGATCATGGAGCATTGTGAGGACAAGGGCTATGGAACATTGTGATCACAAGGGTTTGGAGCATTGTGATGACAGAGGTCATGGATCATTTTGATTTCAAGGAGCATGGAGCATTATGATGGCAAGGGCATGAAGCAATGTGATCCCAAAGTTCATGGAGGGTTGTGATGACAATGGTAATGGAGTATTGTGATGACAAGCGCATAGAGCATTTTAATGACAGGGTCATGTAGCATATTGCTGACAAAGGCATGGAGCATTGTGATGACAGGTGTCATGGAGCACTGTGATGACAAGCGTCACGTAGCATTGTGAATACAGGGGTCATGGAGCATTGGGATGACAAGGGCATGGATCATTGTGATGACAAGTGTCATGGAACATTGGGCTGAAAATATTCATAGATTATTGTGATGACAGGGGTCATGGAGCATTGTGATGACAAGGAAATGGAGCATGGTGATGACAAGGCCCTGGAGCATTGTGATGAGAAGTCCATGGAGACTTGTGATGACAAGTCTCATGGAGCCTTCTGATGAAAATTGTCATGGAGCATTGTGATTACAGGAGTCTTTGAGCACTGTGATAACTAGGGCATGGAGCATTGTGATGAGAAGGCCATGGAGCATTCTGATGACATGTGTCATGGAGTTTTGTGATGACAAGGGCATGGAGCATTGCGATTACAGGGATCGTGGATCATTGTGAAGAAAAGGTCATGGATCATTTTGATGAAAACGGCATGGAGCCTTGTCATGATAGGTTTCAAGGAGCATACTGATGACAAGGGTCAGGGAGCATTGTGATGACAAGTGTATTGAGCATTGTGATGAAAAAGATCATGGAGCATTGTGATAAGAAGACCATGGATAATTGTGATGATGAGCGTCATGGGGTGTTTTGATGATAAGTGTTATGCAACATTGTGATCACAAGGGTTTGGAGCATTATGATGACAGAAGTCATGCAGAATATTGATTTCACTGTGATGACAATAGCCTGAAGCATTATGATGATGGGCATGGTGCATTGTGATTACAGGTTTCATGGAGCATTGAGATGAAAAGCTTCAAAGAGCATTGTAATTACAAGGGTCTTGGAGCATTGTGATGACAAGGTCATGGAGCATTGTGATGAGAAGGCCATGGAACATTCTGATGACATGCGTCATGGAGCTATGTGATGACAAGGGAATGGAGCATTGTGATTTCAGGGGTGTTGAGCATTGTGATGAGAAGTGTCATGGAATCTTGTGATGATTAGGCCGTGGAACATTGTGATGGCGGTGGTCATGGTGCATTGTTATGACAGGGGTAATGGAGCATTGTGATGAGAAGGGTATGGAATATTGGTCTGAAATGTTTCATGGATTATTGTGAGGAGAATGGGCATGGAGCATTGTGATGACAAGTGCACGGAACACTGTGATACATGTGTCATGCAGGACTGTAATGAAAAGGGCATGGAACATTGTGATGAGAAGGGCATCGAGAATTGTGATGACAAGTGTCATGGAGCTTTGTGATGACAAGGGCATGGAGCAATGTGATGAGAGGGTTCATGGAGCATTGTGAGGACAATGTCATGGAGCATTGTGATGACAAGCGTCATGGAGCTTTGTGATGACAAGTCATGGAGCATTTTGATGACAAGGGCTTGGTGCATTGTGATGAGAAGGGCAGGGAGCATTTTGATAACCGGGTCATGCAGCAATTTGATAAAAAGTGTAATGGAATATTTTGATGGAAGGGGTTATAGAACATTGTGATGTCAGGGGTCTTGGAGCTTTGGGATGAAAAGTGTCATGGAGCATTTTGATGACAGGGGTTATGGAACATTGTGATGTCAGGGGTCATGGTACATTGTGATGATAAAGGGATGTAGCATTGTGATGACAGGGTCATGGAACATTTTGATTACAGGGGTGAGGGCGTATTGTGATGACTAGTGATGGATCATTGTGATATCTCTTGTGAGAGAGCATTTTGATGAGAAGAGCATGGACCATTGTGATTACAAGATTTATGGAGCATTGCAATGACAAAGTTGTGAAACCTTGTGAGGAAATGCGCGTGGCACATTGTGATGACAATGGTCATGGAGCATTGTTCTGACAAAGACATGGAGCATTGTGATGACAAGTGTCACAGAGAATTGTGATGAAAATTTCATGGAGCATTGTGGTTACAAAGGTCACAGAGCCTTGTGATGACGTGGGCTTGGACCATTTTGATGACAAATGTTATGAAGCATTGAGATGACTGGAGTCACGGAGCATTGTGATGACAGGGGTCATTGAACATTGTGATGACAAGGGCATGGAGCATTGTGTTGACAGGGGAATGGAGCATTGGTCTGACAAGTTTCATAGATTATTGTGATGACAGTGGGCATGGTGCATTGTGCTGACAAGGGCATGGAGCATTGTGATGAGAAGGTCATGGAGTATTGTGAAGACAGGTGTCAGGGAGAATTGTGATGACATATGTCATAGTCCACTGCGATGACAATGGCATGGAGCACTGTGATGCCGAATGTAATGGAGGATTGTGATGACAAATATAATGGAGCATTGTGATGGTTACGGCTTGGAGCATTATGATGATAAGGGCCATTGAAAATTTTCATGAAAAGGTCGTGAAGCATTGTGATGAGAACTTCCTGGAGCATTGTGATGACAAACTATGGAGCCTTGTGATGACAAGTCTCTTGGAGCATACTGATGAAAAGGGGCATGGAGTATTGTGATTACAGGGGTCTTGGAACATTGTGATGACAAGGGCATGGAGCATTGTGAGGAGAAGGCCAAGGAGCATTCTGATGGCATGCGTCATTTTGCTTTGTGATGACAAGGGCATGGAGCACTGTGATTACATGGGTCTTGGAGCATTGTGATGAAAATTGCATGGAACTTAGAGGTGAAAAAAGCATGGAGCCTTGTCATGACAGGATTCAAGGAGCATACAGACAGCAAGTGTCAGGGAGCATTTTGATGACAAGTGTATTGAGCATTGTAATGACACAGGTCATGGAGCATTGTGATGAGAAGACCATGGATAATTGTGATGACGAGCGTCATGGGGCATTGTGATGACAAGTGATATGGAATATTGTGATCACAAGGGTTTGGAGCATTGTTATGACAGAGGTCATGGAGCATTTTGATTTCATTGTGATGACAATAGCATGAAGCATTATGATGATGGGCATGGTGCATTGTGATGATAGGGTTCATGGATCATTGAGACGAAAAGGGGCATAGAGCATTGTGATTACAGGGATCTTGGAGCATTGTGATGAGAAGGGTCATGGAGCTTTGTGATGACAAGGCCATGGAACATCGTGATGGCAGGGGTCATGGAGCATTGTTATGAAAGTGGTAATGGAGCATTGTGATGGCAAGGTCGTGGAGAATTGTGATGAGAAGGCCATGGAGCATTGTGATGACATGCGTCATGGAGCTTTGTGAAGACAAGGGCATGGAACAATGTGATGAGAGCGTTCATGGACCATTTTGATGACAATGACATGGAGCAATGTGATGCCAAGGGTCTTGGATATTTTTGATGAAAATGGTCATGGAACATTTTGATAGCAAGGGCGTTGTGCATTGTGATGAGAATGGCAGGGAGCATTGTGATGACAGGGTCATGGAACAATTTGATGAAAAGTGTCATGGAACATTTTGATGACAGTTGTTATGGAACATTGTGATGTCAGGGTTCATCGAACATTGTGATGATAAGTGCATGTAGCATTGTGATGAGAGGAATCATGGAATATTGTGATGACAGGGGTGAGGGAGTATTGTGACAAATAGTGATGTAGCATTGTGATATCAGTGGTGAGAGAGCATTTTGATGAGATGTGCAAGGAGCATTGTGATGACAAATTTTATGGAGCATTGTGATGACAAAATTGTGGAGCACTGTGATGACAAGCGCATGGAGCATTGTGATGGCAAGTGTCAAAGAGCATTGTGATGAAAAGTTCATGGAGCATTGTGGTTAAAAATGTCAGAGAGCCTTGTGATGACGCGGGCATGGACCATTATGATGACAAACGTTATGAAGCATTAAGATGACTGGATTCACGGAGCATGGTGATGACCGGGGTCATGGAGCATTGTTATAACAAGGGCATGGAGCATTGTGATGAGAGGGGCATGGAACATTGGTCTAATAAGTTTCATGGATTATTACGATGACAGTTGGAATGGTACATTGTGATGACAAGGGCATGGTGCATTGTGATGACCACGTCATGCAGTATTGTGAAGACAGGTGTCCGGGAGCATTGGGATGACATATGTAATGGCCCATTGCGATGACAATGGCATGGAGCATTGTGATGCCAAATGTCATGGATCATTGTGATGACAATGGCTTGCAACATTGTTATGACAAGTGTCAGGGAGCATTGTGCTGACAAGTGCATAGAGAATTGTGATGACAAGGGTCATGGAGCATTCTGATGACAAGATTGTGGAGTATTTTGTTGACAATGGCATGGAGCATTGTGATGAAAACGGCATGGGACATTGTGATGAAAAAGGCATGGAGCCTTTTCGTGACAGGGTTCAAGGAGCATTCTGATGACAAGTGTCAGGGAGCATTGTGATGACAAGTGTATTGAAAATTGTGATGACAAAGGTCATGGAGCATTGTGATGAAAAGGGCATGGAGTATTGTGATGACAGGCATCATGGAGCGTTTTGATGACAAGTGTTATGGAACATTGTGATCACAAGGGTTTGGATCATTGTTATGACAAAGGTCATGGATCATTTTGATTTCAAGGATCATGGAGCATTGTGATGAAAAGGGCATGAAGCAATGTGATCCCAAAGTTCATGGAGGATTGTGATGACAATGGATATGGAGTATTGCGATGACAAACGCATAGAGCATTGTAATGACAAGGTCATGTAGCATTTTGCTGACAAAGGCATGGAGCATTGTGATGACAGGTGTCATGGAGCACTGTGATGACAAGCGTCATGGAGCATTGTGAATAGAGGGGTCATGGAGCATTGGGATGACAAAGGCATGGATCATTGTGATGACAAGGGTCATGGAGCACTGGGCTGAAAATGTTCATGGAGTGTTGTGATGACAGGGGTCATGGAGCATTGTGATAACTAGGGAATGGAGCACTGTGATGACAAGAGTCCCGGATCATTGTGTTGTCAGGAGTCATGGAGTGTTGTGATGACAGTGGTCATGGAGATTTGTGATATTGGCCATGGAGCATTGTCATGAGTATGTCGTGAAGCATTGGGCTGAAAATGTTCATGGATTATTGTGATGACAGGGGTCATGGAGCATTGTGATGACAAGGGAATGGAGCATGGTGATGACAAGTTCCTGGAGCATTGTGATGAGAAGACCATGGAGACTTGTGATGAGAAGTCTCATGGAGCATTCTGATGAAAAGGGGCATTGAGCATTGTGAATACAGGGGTCTTGGAGCATTGTGATGACTAGGACATGGAGCATTGTGATGATAAGGCCATGGAGCATTCTGATGACATGCGTCATGGAGTTTTTTGATGACAAGCGCATGGAGCATTGTGATTACAGGTGTCTTGGAACATTGTGATGACAAGGGCATGGAGCAATGAGAGCAGAAGACCAAGGAGCATTCTGATGGCCTGCGACATAGAGCTTTGTGATGACAAGGGCATGGAGCGTTGAGATTACATGTGTCTTGGAGCATTGTGATGAAAAGGACATGGATTATTGTGATGAAAAAGGCATGGAGCCTTGTCATGACAGGATTCAAGGAGCATACAGACAACAAGTGTCAGGGAGCATTTTGATGACAAGTGTATTGAGCATTGTGAGGACAAACTTCATGGAGCATTGTGATGAGAACACAATTGATAATTGTGATGACGAGCGTCATGGAGCATTGTGATGACAAGTGATATGGAATATTGTGATCACAAGGGTTTGGAGCATTGTTATGACAGAGGTCATGGAGCATTTTGATTTCATTGTGATGACAATAGCATGAAGCATTATGATGATGGACATGGTGCATTGTGATGACAGGGTTCATGGATCATTGAGACGAAAAGGGGCATTGAGCATTGTGATTACAGGGTTCTTGGAGCACTGTGATGAGAAGGGTCATGGAGCTTTGTGATGACAAGGCCATGGAACATCGTGATGGCAGGGGTCATGGAGCATTGTTATGTTAGGTGTAATGGAGCATTCTGACGGCAAGGGCGTGGAGAATTGTGATGAGAAGGCCATGGAGCATTCTGATGACATGTGTCATGGAGCTTTGTGAAGAAAAGGGCATGGAGCAATGTGATGAGAGCATTCATGGAGCATTGTGATGACAATGACATGGAGCATTGTGATGCCAAAAGTCATTGATCTTTGTGATGAAAAAAGTCATGGAGCATTTTGATATCAAGGGCGTTGTGCATTGTGATGAGAAGGGCAGGGAGCATTGTGATGACAGGGTCATGGAGCAATTTGATGAAAAGTGTCATGGAACATTTTGATGACAGGTGTTATGGAACATTGTGAAGTCACGGGTCATCGAACATTGTGATGATAAGTGCATGTAGAATTGTGATGACTGGAGTCATGGAGCATTGTGATGACAAGGGCATGGAACATTGGTCTAATAACTTTCATGGATTATTGCGATGACAGTTGGAATGGCGCTTTGTGATGACAAGGGCATGGAACATTGTGATGACCAGGTCATGCAGTATTGTGAAGACAGGTGTCAGGGAGCATTGTGATGACATAAGTAATGGCCCATTTTGATAACAATGGCATGGAGCATTGTGATGCCAAGTGTCATGGAGGATTCTGAAGACAAAGGTAATGGTGCACTGTGATGACAATGGCTTGGAGCATTGTGATGACAAGGGCCAGGGAGCATTGTGCTGACAAGTGCATGGAGAATTGTGATGACAAGGGTCATGGAGCACTCTGATGACAAGCTTGTGGAGTATTTTGATGACAATGGCATGGAGCATTTTGATGAAAACGGCATGGGGCATTGTAATGAAAAAGGCATGGAGCCTTTTCGTGACAGGGTTCAAGGAGCATTCTGATGAAAAGTGTCAGGGAGCATTGTGAGGACAAGTGTATTGAGAATTGTGATGACAAAGGTCATGTAGCATTGTGATGATAAGGGCATGGATTATTGTGATGACAGGCATCATGGAGCGTTGTGATGACAAGTGTTATGGAACACTGTGATCACAAGGGTTTGGAGCATTATGATGAGAGAGGTCATAGATCATTTTGATTTCAAGGAGCATGGAGCATTGTGATGACAAGGGCATGAAACAATGTGATCCCAAGATTCATGGAGGATTGTGATGACAATGGAAATGGAGTATTGTGATGACAAGCACATAGAGCATTGTAATGACAAGGTCAAGTAGCATTTTGCTGACAAAGGCATGGATCATTTTGATAACATGTGTCATGGAGCACTGTGATGACAAGCGTCACGGAGCATTGTGAATACAGAGGTCATGGAGCATTGGGATGACAAGGGCATGGATCATTGTGATGACAAGGGTCATGGAGCACTGGGTTGACAATGTTCATGGAGTGTTGTGATGACAGGGGTCATGGAGCATTGTGATGACTAGGGAATGGAGCATTGTGATGACAACAGTCCCGGATCATTTTGTTGTGAGGTGTCATGGAGTGTTGTGATGACAGTGGTCATGGAACATTGTGATGATATTGGCCATGGAGCATTGTGATGATTAGTTCGTGGTGCATTGGGTTGAAAATGTTCATGGTTTATTGTGATGAGAGGGGTCATGGAACATTGTGATGACAAGGGAATGGAGCATGGTGATGACAAGGTCCTGGAGCATTGTGATGAGAAGACCATGGAGACTTGTGGTGACAAATCTCATGGAGCATTCTGATGAAAAGTGGCATGGAGCATTGTGATTACAGGGGTCTTGGAGCATTGTGATGACTAGGGCATGGAGCATTGTGATGAGAAGGCCATAGAGCCTTCTGATGACATGCGTCATGGAGTTTTTTGATGACAAGGGCATGGAGCATTGTGATTACAGGGGTCTTGGAACATTGTGATGACAAGGGCATGAAGCAATGTGAGGAGAAGACCAAGGAGCATTCTGATGGCCTGCGTCATTGAGCTTTGAGATGACAAGGGCATCGGGCATTGAGATTACATGTGTCTTGGAGCATTGTGATGAAAAGGACATGGATTATTGTGATGAAAAAGTCATGGAGCCTTGTCATGACAGGATTCAAGGACCATACAGACAACAAGTGTCAGGGAGCATGTTGATGACAAGTGTATTGAGCATTGTGAGGACAAAGGTCATGGAGCATTGTGATGAGAAGACCATTGATAATTGTGATGACGAGCATCATGGGGCATTGTGATGACAAGTGATATGTAATATTGTGATCACAAGGGTTTGGAGCATTGTTATGACCGAGGTCATGGAGCATTTTGATATCATTGTTATGACAATAGCATGAAGCATTATGATGATGGGCATGGTGCATTGTGATGACAGGGTTCATGGATCATTTAGATGAAAAGGGGCATAGAGCATTGTGAATACAGGGTTCCTGGAGCATTGTGATGAGATGGGTCATGGAGCTTTGTGATGAAAAATCCATGGAACATTGTGATGGCAGGGGTCATGGAGAATTGTTATGTCAGGTGTAATGGAGCATTCTGATGGCAAGGGCGTGGAGCATTGTGATGAGAAGGCCATGGAGCATTCCTGATGACATGTGTCATGGAGCTTTGTGAAGACAAGGGCATGGAGCAATGTGATGAGAGCGTTCATGCAGCATTGTGATGACAATGACATGGAACATTTTGATGCCAAGGCTCATGGGTCTTTGTGATGAAAAAAGTCATGGAGCATTTTGATAGCAAGGGCGTTGTGCATTGTGATGAGAAGGGCAGGGAGCATTGTGATAACAGGGTCATGGAGCAATTTGATGAAAAGTGTCATGAAATATTGTGATGACAGGTGTTATGGAACATTGTGAAGTCAGGGGTCATCAAACATTGTGATGATAAGTGCATGTAGCATTGTGATGACAGGAGTCATGGAACATTGTGATGACAGGGGTGAGAGAGTATTGTGACAAATAGTGATGTAGCATTGTGATATCAGAGGTGAGAGAGCATTTTGATGAGAAGTGCATGCAGCATTGTGATGAAAAATTTTAAGGAGAATGTGATGACAAGATTGTGGAGCACTGTGATGACAAGCGCATGGTGCATTGTGATGACATGTGTCTTGGAGCATTGTGCTGACAAGCACATGGAGCACTGTGATGACAAGGGTCAAAGAGCATTGTGATGAAATGTTCATGGAGCATTGAGGTTAAAAAGGCCACAGATACTGTTGATGACACGGGTCATGGAGCATTGTGATGACTGGAGTCACGGAGCATTGTGATGACAGGGGTCATGGAGCATTGTGATAACAAGGGCATGGAGCATTGTGATGACAAGGACATGGAACATTGGTCTAATAAGTTTCATGGATTATTGCGATGACAGTTGGAATTGCACATTGTGATGTCAAGGGCATGGAGCTTTGTGATGACCAGGTCATGCAGTAATGTGAATACAGGTGTCAGGGCGCATTGAGATGACATATGTAATGGCCCATTGCGATGACAATGGCATGGAGCATTGTGATGTCAAGTGTGATGGAGGATTCTGATGACAAAGATAATGGAGCTTTGTAATGACAATGGCTTGGAGCATTGTGATGACAAGGGTCAGGGAGCATTGTGCTGACAAGTGCATGGAGAATTGTGATGACAAGGGTCATGGAGCATTCTGATGACAAGCTTGTGGAGTATTTTGATGACAATGACATGGAGCATTGTGATGAAAACCGCATGGGGCAATGTGATGAAAATTTCATGGAGACTTCGTGACAGGGGTCAAGGAGCATTCTGATGACAAGTGTCAGGGAGCATTGTGATGACAAGTATATTGAGCATTGTGATGACAAAGGTCATGGAGCATTGTGATGAAAAGGGCATGGAGTATTGTGATGACAGGCATCATGGAGCGTTGTGATGACAAGTGTTATGGAACACTGTGATCACAAGGATTTGGAGCATTGTGATGAGAGAGGTCATGGATCATTTTGATTTCAAGGAGCATGGAACATTGTGATGAAAAGGGCATGAAGCAATGTGATCCCAATGTTCATGGAGGATTGTGATGACAATGGAAATGGAGTATTGTGATGACAAGCGCATAGAGCATTGTAATGACAAGGTCAAGTAGCATTTTGCTGACAAAGGCATGGAGCATTGTGATGACAGGTGTCATGGAGCACTGTGATGACAACCGTCACGGATCATTGTGAATGCAGGGGTCATGGAGCATTGGGATGAGAAGGAAATGGAGCATGGTAATTAGAAGTTCCTGGAGCACTGGGCTGAAAATGTTCATGGAGTGTTGTGATGACTAGGGAATAGAGCATTGTGATGACAAGAGTCCCGGATCATTGTGTTGTCAGGTGTCATGGAGTGTTGTGATGACAGTGGTCATGGAGCATTGTGATGATATTGGCCATGGAGCATTGTGATGAGTAGGTCGTGGAGCATTGGGCTGAAAATGTTCGTGGATTATTGTGATGACAGGTGTCATTGAGCATTGTGAAGACAAGGGAATGGAGCATGGTAATGAGAAGGTCCTGGAGCATTGTGATAAGAAGACCATGGAGACTTGTGATGACAAGTCTCATTGAGCTTTCTGATGAAAATGGAAATGGAACATTGTGATTACAGGGGTCTTGTAGCATTGAGATGTCTAGGGCAAGGAGCATTGTGATGAGCAGGCAATGGAACATTCTGATGACATACGACATGGAATTTTTTGATGACAAGGGCAAGGAGCATTGTGATTACAGGGGTCTTGTAACATTGTGATGACAAGGACATGGAGCATTGAGATTACATGTGTCTTGGAGCATTGTGATGAAAAGGACATGGATCATTGTGATGAAAAAGGCATGGAGCCTTGTTATGACAGGATTCAAGGAGCATACAGACAACAAGTGTCAAGGAGAATTTTGATGACAAGTGTATTGAGCATTGTGATGACAAAAGTCATGGAGCATTATGATGACAAGACCATTGATAATTGTGATGACGAGCGTCATGGGGCATTTTGATGAAAAGTGTTATGGAATATTGTGATCACAAGGGTTTGGAGCATTGTTATGACAGAGGTCATGGAGCATTTTGATTTCATTGTGATGACAATAGCATGAAGCATTATGATGATGGGCATGGTGCATTGTGATGAAAGGGTTCATGGATCATTGAGATGAAAAGGGGCATAGAGCATTGTGATTACAGGGTTCTTGGAGCATTGTGATGAGAAGGGTCATGGAGCGTTGTGATGACAAGGCCATGGAACATCGTGATGGCAGGGGTCAGGGAGCATTGTTATGACTGGGGTAATGGAGCATTGTGATGGCAAGGGCATGGAGCAATGGGATGAGAAAGCCATGGAGCATTCTAATGACATGTTTCATAGAGCTTTGTGAAGACAAGGGCATGGAGCAATGTGATGAGAGCGTTCATGAAGCATTAAGATGACAATGACATGGAGCATTGTGATTACAAGGGCATGGAGCATTGTGATGACAAGTGCATGGAACATTGGTCTAATAAGTTGCATGGACTATTTCAATGACAGTTGGAATGGCGCATTGTGATGACAAGGGCATGGAGCATTGTGATGACCAGGTCATGCAGTATTGTGAAGAGAGGTGTCAGGGAGCATTGTGATGACATATGTAAAGGCCCATTGTGATGACAATGGCATGGAGCATTGTGATGACAAGAGTCATGGAGAATTCTCATGACAAAGGTAATGGAGCATTGTGATGACAATGGCTTGGAGCATTGTGATGACAAGTGACAAGGAGCATTGTGCTGACAAGTGCATGGAGAATTGTGATGACAAGGGTCATGGATCATTCTGATGACAAGCTTGTGGAGTATTTTGATGACAATGGCATGGAGCATTGTGATGAAAACGGCACGGGGCATTGTGATGAAAAAGGCATTGAGCCTTTTCGTGACAGGGTTCAAGGAGCATTCTGATGACAAGTGTCAGGGAGCATTGTGATGACAAGTGTATTGAGAATTGTGATGACAAAGGTCATGGAGCATTGTGATGAAAAGGGCATGGAGTATTGTGATGACAGGCATCATGGAGCGTTGTGATGACAAGTGTTATGGAACATTGTGATCACAAGGGTTTGGAGCATTGTGATGAGAGAGTTCATGGATCATTTTGATTTCAAGGAGCATGGAGCATTGTGATGAAATTGGCATGAAGCAATGTGATCCCAAGGTTCATGGAGGATTGTGATGACAATGGAAATGGAGTATTGTGATGACAAGCGCATAGAGCATTGTAATGATAAGGTAATGTATCATTTTGCTGACAAAGGCATGGAGCATTGTGATGACAGGTGTCATGGAGCACTGTGATGACAAGCGTCACGGATCATTGTGAATACACGGGTCATGGAGCATTGGGATGACAAGGGCATGGATCATTGTGATGACAAGGGTCATGGAGCACTGGGCTGAAAATGTTCATGGAGTGTTGTGATGCCAGGGGTCATGGAGCATTGTGGTGAATAGGGAATGGGGCATTTTGATGACAAGTGTCCCAGATCATTTTATTGTCAGTTGTCATGGAGTGTTGTGATAACAGTGGTCATGGAGCATTGTGAAGATATTGGCCATGGAGCATTGTGATGTGTAGGTCGTGGAGCATTGGGCTGAAAATGTACATGGACTATTGTGATGACAGGGGTCATGGAGCATTGTGATGACAAGGGAATGGAGCATGGTGATGACAAGGTCCTGGAGCATTGTGAGGAGAAGACCATGGAGACTTGTGATGACAAGTCTCATGGAGCATTCTGATGAAAAGGGGGATGGAACATTGTGATTACAGGGGTCTTGGAGCATTGTGATGACAAGGGCACGGAGCATTATGATGAGAAGGCCATGAAGCATTCTGATGACATGCGTCATGGAGCTTTTTGATGACAAGGGCATGGATCATTGTGATTACAGGGATCTTGGAGCATTGTGATGAAAAGGGCATGGATTATTGTGATGACAAAGGCATGGAGCCTTGTCCTGACAGTGTTCAAGGAGCATACTGACGACAAGTGTCAGGGAGAATTGTGATGACAAGTGTATTGAGCATTGTGATGACAAAGATCATGGAGCATTGTGAAGAGAAGACCATGGATAATTGTGATGATGAGCGTCATGGGGTGTTGTGATGATAAGTGTTATGGAACATTGTGATCCAAGTGTTTGGAGCATTATGATGACAGAGGTCATGGAGAATATTGATTTCATTGTGATGACAATAGCCTGAAGCCTTATGATGATGGGCATGGTGCATTGTGTTGGCAGGGTTCATGGAGCATTGAGATGAAAAGGGGCATGGAGCATTGTGATTACAAGGGTCGTGGAGCATTGTGATGACAAGGGCAAGGAGCATTGTGTTGAGAAAGCCATGGAAGATTCTGATGACATGCTTCATGGAGCTTTGTGATGACAAGGGCATGGAGCATTGTGATTTCAGGGGTCTTGAGCATTGTGATGACAAGTGTCATGGAACCTTGTGATGACTAGGCCGTGGAACATTGTGATGGCAAGGGTCATGGTGCATTTTTATGAAAGGGGTAATGGAGCACTTTGATGAGAAGGGCATGGAACATTTGTCTGAAATGTTTCATGAATTATTGTGATGAGATTTGGCATGGAGCATTGTGATGACAAGGGCACAGAACACTGTGATACATGGGTCATGCAGGATTGTAATGACAAGGGCATGGAGCATTGTGATGAGAAAGGCATCAAGCATTGTGATGAAAAGTGTGATGGAGATTTGTGATGACAAGGGCATGGAGCAATGTGATGAGAAGGTTCATGGATCATTGTGATGACAATGACATGGTGCATTGTGATGCCAAGGGTCATGGAGCTTTTTGATGACAAGTCATGGAGCATTTTGATGAAAAGGGCATGGTGCATTGTGATGAGAATGGCAGGGAGCATTTTGAGGACCGTGTCATGCAGCAATTTGATGAAAAGTGTAATGGAACATTTTGATGGCATGGGTTATAGAACATTGTGATGTCAGGGGTCTTGGAGCTTTGGGATGAAAAGGGTCATGGAGCATTTTGTTGACAGGGGTCATGGAACATTGTGATGATAAGGGGATGTAGCAGTGTGATGACAGGGTCATGGAACATTGTGATTACAGGGGTGAGGGAGTATTGTGATGACTAGTGATGGAACATTGTGATATCTCTGGTGCGAGAGCATTTTGATGAGAAGTGCATGGAGCATTGTGATTACAAGGCTTATGGAGCATTGCAATGACAAGGTTGTGAACCGTTGTGATGAAATGCGCGTGGCACATTGTGAAGACTATGGTCATGGAGCACTGTTCTGACAATGACATGGAGCATTGTAATGACAAAGGTCACAGAGAATTGTGATGAAAAGTTTATGGATGATTGTGGTTACAAAGGTCACAAAGCCTTGTGGTGACGCGGGCATGGACCATTGTGATGACAAACGTTATGAAGCATTGAGATGACTGGAGTCACGGAGCATTGTGATGACAGGGGTCACGGAGCATTGTGATAACATGTGTCACGGAGCATTGTGCTTACAAGCGCATGGAGCATTGTGATGAGAAAGGTCATGGAGCATTGTGCTGAGAAAGGCATAGAGCATTGTGAGGACAACGGTCAAAGAGCATTGTGATGAAAATTTCATGGAGCATTGTGGTTAAAATGGTCACAGAGACTGTTGATGACGAGGGCATGGACCATTGTGATGACAATCGTCATGAAGCATTGTGATGACTGGAGTCACGGAGCATTGTGATGACAGGGGTCATGGAGCATTGTGATAACAAGGGCATGGAGCATTGTGATGACAAGGGCATGGAACTTTGGTCTAATAAGTTTCATGGATTATTGCGATGACTGTTGGAATGGCGCATTGTGATGACAATGGCATGGAGCATTGTGATGACCAGGTCATGCAGTATTGTGAAGACAGGTGTCAGGGAGCATTGTGATGACATATGTAACGGCCCATTGTGATGACAAGGGCATGGATCATTGTGATGACAAGGGTCATGGAGCACTGGGCTGAAAATGTTCATGGAGTGTTGTGATGACAGGGGTCATGGAGCAATGTGATGACTAGGGAATGGAGCATTGTGATGACAAGAGTCCCAGATCATTGTGTTGTCAGGTGTCATGGAGTGTTGTGATGACAGTGGTCATGGAGCATTGTGATGATACTGGCCATGGAGCATTGTGATGAGTAGGTCGTGGAGCATTGGGCTGAAAATATGCATGGTTTATTGTGATGAGAGGGTTCATGGAGCATTGGGCTGAAAATATGCATGGTTTATTGTGATGACAGGGTTCATGGAGCATTGTTATGACAAGGGAATGGAGCATGGTGATGACAAGTTCCTGGAACATTGTGATGAGAAACCATGGAGAATTGTGATGACATGTCTCATGGAGCATTCTGATGAAAAGGGACATGGAGCATTGTGATTACAGGGGTCTTGGAGCATTGTGATGACTAGGGCATGGAGCATTGTGATGAGAAGGCCATGGAGCATTCTGATGACATGCGTCATGGAGTTTTTTGATGACAAGCGCATGGAGCATTGTGATGACAGGGGTCTTGGAACATTGTGAGGACAAGGGCATTGAGCATTGTGATGAAAAAGTCATGGAGCCTTGTCATGACACGGTTCAAGGAGCATACAGACAACATGTGTCAGGGAGCATTTTGATGACATGTGAATTGAGCATTGTGATGACAAAAGTCATGTAGCATTGTGATGAGAAGACCATTGATAATAGTGATGATGAGTGTCATGGGTCATTGTGATGACAAGTGTTATGGAATATTGTGATCACAAGGGTGTTGAGCATTGTTATGACAGATGTCATGGAGCATTTTGATTTCATTGTGATGACAATAGCATGAAGCATTATGATGATGGGCATGGTCCATTGTGATGACAGAGTTCATGGATCATTGAGATGAAAAGGGGCATAGAGCATTGTGATAACAGGGTTCTTGGAGCATTGTGATGAGAAGGGTCATGGAGCTTTGTGATGACAAGGCCATGGAACATCGTGATGGCAGGGGTCATGGAGCATTGCTATGACTGTGGTAATGGAGCATTGTGATGGCAAGGTCATGGATCACTGTGATGAGAAGGCCATGGAGCATTCTGATGACATGTGTCATGGAGCTTTGTGAAGACAAGGGCATGGAGCAATGTGATGAGAGCGTTCATGCAGCATTGTGATGACAATGAAATGGAGCATTGTGATGCCAAGGGTCATGGATCTTTGTGATGACAAATGTCATGGAGCAATCTGATGGCAAGGGCGTTGTGCATTGTGATGTGAAGGGCAGGGAGCATTCTGATGACAGGGTCATGGAGCAATTTGATGAAAAGTGTCATGGAACATTTTGATGACAGGTGTTATGGAACATTGTGATGTCAGGGGTCATCGAACATTGTGATGATAAGTGCATGTAGCATTGTGATGACAGGAGTCATGGAATATTGTGATGACAGGGGTGAGGGTGTATTTTGACAAATACTGATGTAGCATTGTGATATCAGTGGTGAGAGAGCATTTTGTTGAGAAGTGCATGGAGCATTGTGATGACAAATTTTAAGGAGCATTGTGATGACAAGATAGTGGAGCACTGTGATGACAAGCGCATGGTCCATTGTGATGACATGTGTCATGGAGCATTGTGCTGACAGGCGAATGGAGCTTTGTGATGACAAGGGTCAAAGAGCATTGTGATGGAAAGTTCATGGAGCATTGTGGTTAAAATGGTCACAGAGACTGTTGATGACGAGGGCATGGACCATTGTGATGACAAAGGTAATGAAGCATTGTGATGACTGGAGTCACAGAGCATTGTCATGACAGGAGTCATGGAGCATTGTGATAACAAGGGCATGGAGCGTTGTGAGGACAAGGGCATGGAATATTGGTCTAATAAGTTTAATGGATTATTGCGATGACATTTGGAATGGCGCATTGTGATGACAAGGGCATGGAGCATTGTGATGACCAGGTCATGCAGTATTGAGAAGAGAGGTGTCAGGGATCATTGTGATGACATATGTAATGGCCCGTTGTGATGACAATGGCATGGAACATTGTGATGCCAAGTGTCATGGAGGATTCTGATGACAAAGTTAATGGAGCATTGTGATGACAAGGGCTTTGAGCACTGTGATGACAAGGGTCAGGTAGCATTGTGCTGACAAGTGCATGGAGAATTGTGATGACAAGGGTCATGGAGCATTCTGATGACAAGCTTGTGGAGTATTTTGATGACAATGGCATGGAGCATTGTGATGAAAACGGCATGGGACATTGTGATGAAAAAGGCATGGAGCCTTTTCGTGACAGGGTGCAAGGAGCATTCTGATGACAAGTGTCAGGGAGCTTTGTGATGACAAGTGTATTGAGCATTGTGATGACAAAGGTCATGGAGCATTGGGATGAAAAGTGCATGGAGTATTGTGATGACAGGCATCATGGAGCATTGTTATGACAAGTGTTATGGATCATTGTGATCACAAGGGTTTGGAGCATTGTGATGACAGAGGTCATGGATCATTTTGATTTCAAGGAGCATGGAGCATTGTGATGACAATGTTATGAAGCAATATGATCCCAATGTTCATGGAGGATTGTGATAACAATGGAAATGGAGTATTGTAATGACAAGCACATAGAGCATTGTAATGATACGGTCATGTAGCATTTTGCTGACAAAGGCATGGAGCATTGTGATGACATGTGTCATGGAGCACTGTGATGACAAGCGTCACGGAGCATTGTGAATACAGGGGTCATGGAGCATTGGGATGACAAGGGCATGGATCATTGTGATGACAAGGGTCATGGAACACTGGACTGAAAATGTCCATGGAGTGATGTGATGACAGTGGTCATGGAGCATTGTGATGATATTGGCCATGGAGCATTCTGATGAGTAGGTCGTGGAGCATTGGTCTGAAATTGTTCATGGATTATTGTGATGACAGGGGTCATGGAGCATATTGATGACAAGGGAATGGAGCATGGTGATGACAAGGTCCTGGAGCATTGTGATGAGAAGACCATGGAGAGTTGTGAATACAAGGATCATGGAGAATTCTGATGAAAAGGGGGCATGGAGCATTGTGATTACAGGGGTCTTGGAGCACTGTGATTACTAGGGCATGGAGCATTGTGATGAGATGCCATGGAGCATTCTGATGACAGCGTCCTGGAGTTTTTTGATGACAAGGGCATGGAGCATTGTGATTACAGGTGTCTTGGAACATTGTGATGACAAGGGCATGGAGCATTGTGAGGAGAAGACCAAGGAGCATTCTGATGGCATATATCATTGAGTTTTCTGATGACAAGGGCATGGAGCATTGAGATTACATGGTTATTGGAGCATTGTGAAGAAAAGGACATCGATCATTGTGATGAAAAAGGCATGGAGCCTTGTCATGACAGGATTCAAGGAGCATACAGACAACAAGTGTCAGGGAGCATTTTGATGACAAGTGTATTAAGCATTGTGATGACAAAGGTCATGGAGCACTGTGATGAGAAGACCATTGATAATTCTGATGATGAGCATCATGGGGCATTGTAATGACAAGTGTTATGGAATACTGTGATCACAAGGGTTTGGAGCATTGTTATGACAGAGGTCATGGAGCATTTTGATTTCATTGTGATGACAATAGCATGAAGCATTATGATGATGGGCATGGTGCATTGTGATGACAGGGTTCATGGATCATTGAGATGAAAATTGGCATAGAGCATTATGATTACAGGGTTCTTGGAGCATTGTGATGAGAAGGGTCATGGAGCTTTGTGATGACAAGGCCATGGAACATCGTGATGGCAGGGGTCATGGAGCATTGTTATGACTGGGGTAATGGAGCATTGTGAGGCAAGGGCATGGATCATTGGTCTAATATGTTTCATGGATAATTGTGATGACTGTTGGAATGGTGCATTGTGATGACAAGGGCATGGAGCATTGTGAGGCCTAGTGTCATGGAGGATTCTGATGACAAAGGTAATGGAGCATTGTGATGACAATGGCTAGGAGCATTGTGATGACAAGGGACAGGGAGCATGGTGCTGAAAAGTGCATGGGAATTGTGATGACAAGGGTCATGGAGCATTCTGATGACAAGCTTGTGGAGTATTTTGATGACAATGGCATGGAGCCTAGTGATGAAAAGGGCATGGTGTATTTTGATTACACGCATCATTGAGCATTTTGATGACAAGTGTTATGGAACACAGTGATCACAAGGGTTTGGAGCATTGTGATGAGAGAGGTAATGGATCATTTTGATTTCAAGGAGCATGGAGCATTGTAATGACAAGGGCATGAAGCAATGTGATCCCAATGTTCATGGAGGATTGTGATGACAATGGAAATGGAGTATTGTGATGACAAGCGCATAGAGCATTGTAATGACAAGGTCATGTAGCATTTTGCTGACAATGGCATGGAACATTGTGATGACATGTGTCATGGAGCACTGTGATGACAAGCGTCACGGAGATTTGTGAATATAGGGGTCATGGACCATTGGGATGACAGGGGCATGGAATATTGTGATGACAAGGGTCATGGAGCCCTAGGCTGAAAATGTTCATGGAGTGTTGTGATGACACGGGTCATGCAGCATTGTGATGACTAGGGAATGGAGAATTGTGATGACAAGTTTCAAGGATCATTGTGTTGTCAGGTGTCATGGAGTGTTGTGATGACAGTGGTCATGGAGCAGTATGATGACAAGGGAATGGAGCATGGTGATGACAAGGTCCTGGAGCGTTTTGATGAAAAGACCATGGATACTTTTGATGACAAATCTCATGGAGCATTGTGATTAAAAGGAGCATGGAGCATTGTGATTACAGGGTTTTTGGAGCAATGTGATGACTAGGGCATGGAGCAATGTGATGAGAAGGCCATGGAGCATTCTGATGACATGCGTCATGGTGTTTTGTGATGACAAGGGCATGGAGCATTGTGATGACAATGGCATGGAACATTGGTCTAATAAGTTTCATGGATTATTGTGATGACAGTTGGAATTTCGCATTGTGATGACAAGGGCATGGAGCATTGTGATGACCAGGTCATGCAGTATTGTGAAGACAGGTGTCAGGGAGCATTGTGATGACATATGTAATGGCCCAATGTGATGACAATGGCATGGAGCATTGTCATGCCAAGTGTCATGGAAGATTCTGATGACAAAGGTAATGGAGCATTGTGATGACAATGGCTTGGAGCATTGTGATGACAAGGGTCAGGGAACATTGTGCTGACAAGTGCATGTAGAACAGTGATGACAAAGGTCATGGAGCATTCTGATGACAAGCTTGTGGAGTATTTTGATGACAATGGCATGGAGCATTGAAATGAAAATGGCATGTGGCATTGTGATGAAAGAGTCATGGAGCCTTTTCGTGACAGGGTTCAAGGAGCATTCTGATGACAAGTGTCAGGGAGCTTTGTGATGACAATTGTATTGAGAATTGTGATGACAAAGTTCATGGAGCATTGAGATGAAAAGAGCATGGAGTATTGTGATGACAGGCATCATGGAGCATTGTGATGACTAGTGTTATGGTACATTGTGAGCACAAGGGTTTGGAGCATTGTGATGACAGACGTCATGGATCATTTTGATTTCAAGGAGCATGGAGCATTTTGATGACAGGGGTATGAAGCAATGTGATCCCAATGTTCATGGAGGATTGTGATGACAATGGAAATAGAGTATTTTGATGACAAGCGCATAGAGCATTGTAATGACAATGTCATGTAGCATTTTGCTGACAAAGACATGGAGCATTGTGATGACATGTGTCATGGAGCACTGTGATGACAAGCGTCACGGAGCATTGTGAATACAGGGGTCATGGAGCATTGTGATGACAAGGGTCATGGAGCACTGGTCTGAAAAAGTTCATGGAGTGTTGTGATGACAGGGATCATGAAGCATTGTGATGACTAGGGAATGGAGCATTGTGATGACAAGAGTCCCAGATCATTGTGTTGTCAGGTGTCATGGAGTGTTGTGATGACAGTGGTCATGAAGCATTGTGAGGATATTGGCCATGGAGCATTGTGATGAGTAGGGCATGGAGCATTGTGAGCAGAAGGCCATGGAGCATTCTGATGACATATGTCATGGAGTATTGTGATGACAACTTCATGGAGCCTTGTGATTACAGGCATCTTGGAGCATTGTGATAAAAAGGGCATTGATCATTGATATGAAAAATGCATGGAGCCTTGTCATGACAGGGTTCAAGGAGCATACTTAGGACAAGTGTCAGGAGCACTGTGATAACAAGTGTATTGAGCATTGTGATGACAATGATCATGGAGCATTGTGATGAGAAGACCATAGATAATTGTGATGATGAGCATCATGGGGTGTTGTGATGATAAGTGTTATGGAACATTGTGATCACAAGGGTTTGGAGCATTATGATGACAGAGTTCATGGAGAATATTGATTTCATTGTGATTACAATAGCCTGAAGCATTATGATGATGGGCATGGTGAATTGTGATGACAGGTTTCATGGAGCATTGAGATGAAAAGGGGCATGGAGCATTGTGATTACAAGGGTCTTGTAACATTGTGATGACAAGGGCATGGAGCATTGTGATGAAAAGGCCATGGAACATTCTGATGACATGCGTCATGGAGCTTTGTGATGACAAGGACATGGAGCATTGTGATTTCCGTGGTCTTAAACATTGTGATGACAAGTGTCATGGAACCTTGTGATGACTAGGCCTTGGAACATTTTGATGGCAAAGTCATGGTGCACTGTTATGACAGGGTTAATGGAGCATTTTGATGAGAAGCGCATGGAACATTGGTCTGAAATATTTCATGGATTTTGTGATGAGAGTGGGCTTGGAGCATTGTGATGACAAGGGCCCGGAGCACTGTGATACATGGGTCATGCAGGATTGTAATGACAAAGGCATGGAGCATTGTGATGAGAAGGGCATCGAGCATTGTGATGACAATTATCAGGGAGCTTTGTGATGACAAGGGCATGGAGCAATGTGATAAGAGGGTTCATGGAGCATTGTGATGACAATGACATGGAGCATTGTGATGCTAAGGGTCATGGAGTTTGTGATGACAAGTCATGGAGCATTTTGATGACAAGGGCATGGTGCATTGTGATGAGAAAGGCAGGGAGCATTTTGATGGCCGGTTCATGCAGCAATTTGATGAAAAGTGTAAAGGAGTATTTTGATGGCAGGTGTTATAAAACATTGTGATGTAAGGGGTCTTGGAACTTTGGGAAGAAAAGGGTCATGGAGCATTTTGATGACAGGGGTTATGGAACATTGTGATGTCAGGGGTCATGGAACACTGTGATGATAAGGGGATGTAGCATTGTGATGACAGGGTCATGGAACATTGTGATTACAGGGGTGAGGGAGTATTGTGATGACTAGTGATGGAACATTGTGATATCTCTGTTGAGAGAGCATTTTGATGAGATGTGCATGGAGCATTGTGATTACAGGGATCTTGAAGCATTGTGATGAAAAGGGCATGGATCATTGTTATGAAAAAGGCATGGAACCTTGTAATGAGAGGGTTCAAGGAGCATACTGACGACAAGTGTCAGGGAGCATTGTGACGACAAGTGTATTGAGCATTGTGATGACAAAGATCATGGAGCATTGTGATGAGAAGACCATGGATAATTGTGATGATGAGCGTCATGGGGTGTTGTGATGATAAGTGTTATGGAACATTGTGATCACAAGTGTTTGGAGCATTATGATGACAGAGGTCATGGAGAATATTGATTTCATTGTGATGACAATAGCCTGAAGCATTATGATGATGGGCATGGTGCATTGTGATGACAGGGTTCATGGAGCATTGAGATGAAAAGGGGCATGGAGCATTGTGATTACAAGGGTCATGGAGCATTGTGATGACAAGGGCATGGAGCATTGTGATGAAAAGGCGATGAAACCTTCTGATGACATGCGTCATGGAGCTTTGTGATGACAAGGTCATGGAGCATTTTGATTTCAGGGGTCTTAAGCATTGTGATGACAAGTGTCATGGAACCTTGTGATGACTAGGGCGTGGAACATTTTCATGGCAAGGGTCATGGTGCATTATTATGACAGGATTAATGGAGCATTTTGATGAGAAGGGCATGGAACATTGGTCTGAAATGTTTCATGGATTATTGTGATGAGAGGGGGCAAAGAGCATTGTGATAACAAGGGAACGGAACACTGTGATACATGGCTCATTGAGGATTGTAATGAGAAGCGCATGGAGCATTGTGAGAAGAATGGCATCGAGCATTGTGATGAAATGCATCATGGATCGTGTGATGACAAGGGCTTTGAACAATGTGATGAGAGGTTTTTGGAGCATTGTGATGACAATGGCATGGAGCATTGTGATGCCAAGGGTCATGGAGTTTTGTGATGACAAAGGTCATGGAGCATTTTGATGACAAGGGTGTGGTGCATTCTCTTGTGATGGGCAGGGAGCATTGTGATGACAGGGTCATGGAGCAATTTGATGAAAAGTGTCATGGAACATTTTGATGACAGGGGTTATTGAACATTGTGATGTCAGGAGTCATGGAACATTTTCATGACAGTGTTGTGGACCATTGTGATTAGAGGGAAGTGGGTGTATTGTGATGACTAGTGAGGGAACATTTTGATATCATTCATGAGAGAGCATGTGGATAAGAAGTGCATGGAGCATTGTGAGGACAAGTTTTATGGAGCATTGTGATGACACGCTTGTGGAGCACTGTGATGACAAGCACATGGCGCATTGTGATGACATGGGTCATGGAGCAATGTGATGACAAGGGTCACCGAGCATTGTGGTGAAAATTTCATGGAGCATTTTGCTGACAAAGGTCACAGAGCCTAGTGATGACGAGGGCATGGACCATTGTGATACAAAGGTTATGAAGCATTGTGATGACTGGAGTCACGGAGCATTGTGATGACAGGGGTCATAGAGCTTTTTGATGAAAAGGCAATGAGCATTGTGATGACAGGGGCATGGAGCATTGGCCTGATATGTTTCATGGATTATTGTGATGACAGTGGGCATGGTGCAATGTGATGACAAAGGCATGGATCATTGTGATGAGAAGGTCATGGAGTATTTTGAAGACAGGTCTCAGGGAGCATTGTGATGACATATGTCATGGTCCATTGCGATGACAATGGAATGGAATATTGTGATGCCAAGTGTCATGGAGGATTGTGATGACAAATGTAATGGAGCATTTTGATGACAAGGGCTTGGAGCATTGTGATGACAATGGACATGGAGCATTGTGATGACAAGGGCATGGAGCATTGTGATGAAAAGGGCCATTGAGAATTTTGATGACAAGTTCATGAAGCATTGTGATGAGAAGCACATGGAGCTTCCTATGACAGGGGTCATGGAGCATTGTGATGAAAAGTGCATACAGAATTGTGATGACAAATCATGTAACACGGTGATGAGAAGTGTCATGGAGCATAGTGATGCCAAGAACGAGGAGAATTGTGATGACAGGGGACATGGAGCATTGTGATGACCAGGGCATGGAGCATTGTGATGGCAAGACCGTGGAGCTTTGTGATGAGAAGACCATGGATAATTGTGATGACGAGCGTCATGGAGCACTGTAATGACAAGGGGAATGGAGCATTGTGATGAGAATGGCCATGGAGCATTGTGATGACAAGGGTCATGGAGCATTTTGATGACAAGGGCGTGGAGAATTTTGATGAGAAGACCATGGATAATTGTGATGACGAGAGTCATGGAGCACTGTAATGACAAGGGGAATGGAGCATTGTGATGACAGTGGCCATGGAGCATTGTGATGACAAGTGTCATGGAGCATTCTGATGACAAGCTTGTGGAGTATTGTGATGACAATGGCATGGAGCATTGTGATGAAAAGGACATGGAGCATTGTGATAAAAAATGCATGAAGCCATTTCATGACAGGTTTCAAGGAGCATTCTGACGACAAGTGTCATGGAACATTGTGATGACAAGTGTATTGAGAATGGTGATGAAAATGATCATGGAGCATTTTGACGAAAAGGGCATGGAGTATTGTGATGACAGGCCTCATGGAGCGTTGTGATGACAAGTGTTATGGAACATTGTGATCACAAGTGTTTGGAGCATTGTGATGATAGAAGTCATGGATAATTTTGTTTTCAAGGAGCATGGAGCATTGGGATGACAAGGGCATGAAGCAATGTGATCCCAAGGTTCATGGAGGATTGTGATGACAATGGTAATGGAGTATTGTGATGACAAGCAAATGGAGCATTGTGATGACAAGGTCATGTAGCATTTTGCTGACACAGGCATGGAACATTGTGATGATAAGGGTCATGGAGCACTGTGATGAGAAGCATCACGGATCATTGTGATTACAGGGGTCATGGTGCATAGGGATGGCAAGGCCATGGATCATTGTGATGACAAGTGTCATGGAGCATTGGGCTGAAAATGTTCATGGAGCATTGTGATGACTAGGGAATGGAGCATTGTGATGACAAGAGTCCCGGATCACTGTGTTGTCAGGGGTCATGGAGCGTTGTGATGACAGTGGTCATGGAGCATTGTGATGATAGGGATCATGAAGCATTGTGATGAGAAGTTCCTGGAGAATTGGACTGAAAATGTTCAGGAAGTATTGTGAGGACTGGGGTCATGGAGCATTGTGATGACAAGGGAATGGAGCACTGTGATGAAAAGTTCCTGGAGCATTGTGATGAGAAGACCATGGAGCCTTGTAATAACAAGTCTCATGGAGCATTCTGATAAAAAGGGGCATGGAGTATTGTGATTACAGGGGTCTTGGAGCACTGTGATGACAAGGGCATGGAGCACTGTGATTACTGGTGTCTTGGAGCATTGTGATGAAATTGGCATGGATCATTGTTATGAAAATGGTATGGAGCCTTGTAATGACAGGGTTCCAGGAGCATACTGATGACAAGTGTCAGGGAGCATTGTGATGACAAGTTTATAGAGCATTGTGATGACAAAGGTCATGGAGCACTGTGATGAGAAGAGCATGGATAATTGTGATGATGAGCGTCATGGGGCGTTGTGATGATAAGTGTTATAGAACATTGTGATCACAAGGATTTGGAGCATTGTGATGAGACAGATCATCGAATATTTGGATTTCATTTTGATGACAAGAGCCTGAAGCATTATGATGATGGGCATGGTGCATTTTGATGACAGGGTTCATGGAGCATTGAGATGCAAAGGGGCAGGGAGCATTGTGATTAGAGGGTTCATGGAGAATTGTGATGACAATGGCATGGAGCATTGAGATGCCAAGGGTCATGGAGCTTTTTGATGACAAAGGTCATGGAGCAATTTGATGACAAGGGGTGGTGCAATGTGATGAGAAGGGCAGGGAGCATTGTGATGACAGTGTCATAGAGCAATTTGATGAAAAGGGTCATGGAATATTTTGATGACAGGGGTTATGGAACATTGTGATGTCAGGGGTCATCGAACTTTGTGATGATAAGTGCATGTAGCATTGCAAAGACAGGAGTCATGGAACATTGTGATGACAGTGGTGAGGGAGTATTGTGATGAATAGTGATGTAACATTGTGATATCTGTGGTGAGAGAGCATTTTGATGAGAAGTGCATGGAGAATTGTGATGACAAGTTTTATGGAGCATTGTGGTGACAAGATTGTGGAGAACTGTAATGACAAGCGCAGGGTGCATTGTGATGACATGGGTCATGGTGCATTGTGCTGACAAGCGCATGGAGCACTGTGATGACAAGGGTCATGGAGCATTGTGCTGAGGAAGGCATAGAGCATTGTGATGACAAGGGTCAAAGAGCATTGTGATGAAAATTTCATGGAGCAATGTGGTTAAATATGTCACAGAGACTGTGGATGACGAGGGCATGGACCATTGTGATGACAAAGGTCATGAAGCATTGTGATGAATCGATTCATGGAGCATTGTGATGACAGAGGTCATGGAGCATTGTGATAACAAGGGCATGGAGCATTGTGATGACAAGGGCAGGGAACATTGGTCTAATATGTTTCATGGATTATTGCGATGACAGTTGGAATGGCGCATTGTGATGACAAGGGCATGGAGCATTGTGATGACCAGGTCATGCAGTATTGTGAAGAGAGGTGTCAGGGAGCATTGTGATGACATATGTAATGGCCCATTGTGATGACAATGGCATGGAGCATTGTGATGCCTAGTGTCATGGAGGATTCTGATGACAATGGAAATGGAGCATTGTTATGACAATGGCTTGGAGCATTGTGATGACAAGGGTCAGGGAGCACTGTGCTGACAAGTGCATGGAGAATTGTGATGACAAGCGTCATGGAGCATTCTGATGACAAGCTTGTGGAGTATTTTGATGACAATGGCATGGATCATTGTGATGAAAACGGCATGGGCATTGTGATGAAAAAGGCATGGAGACTTTTCCTGACAGGGTTCAAGGAGCATTCTGATGACAAGTGTCAGGGAGCATTGTGATGACAAGTGTATTGAGAATTGTGATGACAAAGGTCATGGAGCATTGTGATGAAAAAGGCATGGAGTAATGTGATGACAGGCATCTTAGAGCGTTGTGATGACAAGTGTTATGGAACATTGTGATCACAAGGGTTTGGAGAATTGTGATGAAAGTGGTCATGGATCATTTAGATTTCAAGGAGCATGGAGCATTATGATGACAAGGGCATGAAGCAATGTGATCCCAAGGTTCATGGAGGACTGTGATGACAATGGGAATGGAGTATTGTGATGACAAGCGCATAGAACATTGCAATGACAAGGTCAGGTAGTATTTTGTTGACAAAGGCATGGAGCACTGTGATGACAGGTGTCATGGAGCCCTGTGATGACAAGCGTCATGGAGCATTGTGAATACAGGGGTTATGGAGCATTGGGATGAGAAGGGCATGGATGATTTTGATGACAAGAGTCATGGAGCATTGGGCTGAAAATGTTCATGGAATATTGTGATGACAGGGATCATGCAGCATTTTGATGACCAGTTCCTGGAGCACTTTGATGAGAAGACAATGGAGACTTGTGATGACAAGTCTCATGGAGCATTTTGATGAAAAGGGACATGGAGCATTGTGATTACAGGGGTCTTGGAGCATTGTGATGACAAGGGCATGGAGCATTGTGATGAGAAGGCCATGGAGCATTCTGATGACATACATCATTGAGCATTATGATGACAAGGGCATGGAGCATTGTGATTACAGGGGTCTTGGAGCATTGTGATTAAAATGACATGGATCATTGTGATGAAAAAGGCATGGAGACGGGTCATGACAGGGTTAAAGGAGCATACTGATGACAAGTGTCAGGGAGCATTGTGATAACAAGTGTATTAAGCATTGTGATGACAAAGGTCATGGAGCATTGTGATGAGAATACCATGGATGATTGTGATGATGAGCGTCAAGGGGTGTTGTGATGGTAAGTGTTATGGAACATTTTGATCACCAGGGTTTGGAGCATTGTGATGACAGAGGTCATCGAGCATTTTGATTTCATTGTGATGACAATAGCCTGAAGCATTATGATGATGGGCATCGTCCATTGTGATGACAGGGTTCATGGAGCATTGAGATGAAAAGACGCATGGAGCATTTTGATTACAAGGGTCTTGGAGCATTGTGATGACAAGGGCATAGATAATTTTGATGACAGGGCCATGGAACATTCTGATGACATGTGTCATGTAGCTTTTTGATGACAAGGGCATGGAGCATTTTGATTAGATGGGTCGTGGAGCATTGTGATGACAAGTGTCATGGAGCCTTGTGATGACAAGCCCGTGGAACATTGTGATGGCAGGTGTCATGGAGCATAGTTATGACAGAGGTAAAGGAGCATTGTGATGAGAAGGGCATGGAGCATTGGTCTGAAATGTTTCATGGATTATTGTGATGAGAGTGGGCATAGAGCATTGTGATGATAAGGGCATGGAACACTGTGATACATGGGTCATGGAGGATTCTAATGACAAGGGCATGGGGCATTGTGATGAGAAGGGCATCGAGCATTGTGATGACAAGTGTCATGGAGCTTTGTGATGACAAGGGCATGGAGAAATGTGATGAGAGGGTTCATGGAGCATTGTGATGACAATGACATCGAGCACTGTGATGCCAGGGGTCATGGAGCTTTGTGATGACAAAGGTCATGGAGCATTTTGATGACAAGTGCATGGTGCATTGTGATGAGAATGGCAGGGAGTATTTTGATGCCAGGGTCATGCAGCAATTTGATGAAAAGTGTATTGGAACATTTTGATGACAGGGGTTATAGAACATTGTGATGTCAGGGGTCATGGAACATTGTGATGATAAGGGGATGTAGCATTGTGATGACAGGGGTCATGGGACATTGTGATTACTGGGGTGAGGGAGTATTGTGACGACTAGTGATGAAACACTGTGATATCTCTGGTGATAGAGCATTTTGATGAGAAGTGTATGGAGCATTGTGATTACAAGGTTTATGGAGCATTGCACTGACAAGTTTCTGGACCGTTGTGATGAAAAACGAATGGCACATTGTGATGAGAAGGGTCATGGAACATTTTTCAAACAAAGGCATGGATCATTTTGATGACAATGGTCACGGAGCATTGTGGTGAAAACGGCATGGGGCATTGTGATGAAAATTGCATGGAGCCTTTTCGTGACAGGGTTCAAGGAGCATTCTGATGACAAGTGTCAGGGAGCATTTTGATGACAAGTGTACTGAGCATTGTGATGACAAAGGTCATGGAGCATTGTGATGAAAAGGGCATGGAATTTTGTGATGACAGTCATCATGGAGCATTGTGATGACAAGTGTTATGGAACTTTGGGATCACAAGTGTTTGGAGCATTGTGATGACAGAGGTCATGGATCATTTTGATTTCAAGGAGCATGGAGCATTGTGATGACAAGGGCATGAAGCAATGTGATCCCAAGGTTCATGGAGGATTGTGATGACAATGGAAATGGAGTATTTTGATGACAAGCACATAGAGAATTGTAATGACAAGGTCATGTAGCATTTTGCTGACAAAGTCATGGAGCATTGTGATGAAATGTGTCATGGAGCACTGTGATGACAATTGTCACGGAGCATTGTGAATACAGGGGTCATGGAGCATTGGGATGACAAGGGCATGGATCATTGTGATGACAAGTGTCATGGAGCAGTGGGCTGAAAATGTTCATGGAGTATTGTGATGACAGTGGTCATGGAGCATTGTGATGACAGAGGTCAAGGAGAATTTTGATTTCATTGTGCTGACAATAGCCGGAAGCAATATGATGATGGGCATGATGCATTGTGATGACAGGGTTCATGGAGCATGGAGATGAAAAGGCGCATGGAGCATTGTGATTACAGGGGTCTTGGAACACTGTGATGACAAGGGCATGGAACACTTAATGAGAAGGCCATGGAACATTCTGATGACATATGTCATGTTGCTTTGTGATGACAAGGGCATGGAGCATTGTGATTACAGGGATCTTGGTGCATTGTGATGACAAGTGTCATGGAGCCTTGTGATTACAAGGCCATGGAACATCGTGATGGATGGCGTCATGGAGCACTGTTATGACAGGGGTAATGGAGCATTGTGATGAGAAGGGCATGCAGCATTGTGATTACAAGTTTTATGGAGCATTGCAATGAGAAAATTGTGGACCGTTGTGATGAAAAGTGCGTGGCAAATTGTGATGAAAAGGGTCATGGAGCATTTTTTTGACAAAGGCATGGAGCATTTTGATGACAAGGGTCACGGAGTATTGTGATGAAATGTTCATGGAGCATTGTGGTTACAAACGACACAGAGCCTTGTGATGACGCGGGCATGGAGCATTGTGATGACAAATGTTATGAATCATTGTGATGACTGGACTCCCGGAGCATTGTGATGACAGGGGTCATGGTGCATTGTGATGACAAGGGCATGGAGCATTGTGATGAAAGGGGCATGGATCATTCTTCTGACAACTTTCATAGATTATTGTGAGGACAGTGGACATGGTGCATTGTGATGATAAGGGCATGGATCATTGTGATGAGAAGGTCATGGAGTATTGTGAAGACAGTTGTCAGGGAGCATTGTGATGACATATGTCATGGTCCATTGGGATGACAATAGCAGGGAGCCTTGTGATGCCAAATGTAATGGAGGATTGTGTTGACAAATATAATGGAGCACTCTGATGACTAGGGCTTGGATCATTATGATGACAAGGGCCATTGAGAATTTTCAGGACAAGGTCGTGAAGCATTGTGATGACAATGTCCTGGAGCATTGTGATGAGAATAACATGGAGCCTTGTGATGAGAAATCTCATGGAGCATACTGATGAAAATGGACATGGACCATTGTGATTACAGGGGTCTTGGAACATTGTGATGACATGTGCATGGAGCATTGTGAGGAGAAGGCCAAGAACATTCTGAAGACATGCCTCCTTTAGCTTTGTGATGACAAGGGCATGGAGCCTTTTCGTGACAGTGTTCAAGGAGCATTCTGACGAGAAGTTTCAGGAAGCGTTGTAATGACAAGTGTATTTAGAATTGTGATGACAATGGTCATGGAGCATTGTGATGAAAAGGCCATGGAGTATTGTGATGACAGGCATCATGGAGCGTTGTTATGACAAGTTTTATGGAACATTGTGATTACAAGGGTTTGGAGCATTGTGATGAGAGAGTTCATGGATCATTTTGATTTCAAGGAGCATGGAGCATTGTGATGACAAGGGCATGAAGCAAAGTGATCACAAGGTTCATGGAGGATTGTGATGACAATGGTAATGGAGTATTGTGATGAAAAGCAAATGGAGCATTGTGATGACAAGGTCATGTAGCATTTTGCTGACACAGGCATGGAGCATTGTGATGATAAGGGTCATGGAGCACTGTGATGAGAAGCATCACGGATCATTGTGATTACAGGGGTCATGGAGAATTGGGATGACAAGGGCATGGTTCAATGTGAAGACAAGGGTCATGGAGCATTGGGCTGAAAATGTTCATGGAGTATTGTGATGACAGGGGTTATGGAGCATTGTGATGACTAGGGAATGGAGCATTTTGATGACAAGAGTTCCGGATCATTGTGTTGCCATTTGTCATGGAGTGTTGTGATGACAGTGGTCATGGAGCATTGTGATGATATTGGGAACGGAGCATTGTGATGAGAAGGTTGTGGAGCATTGTGATTACAGGTGTCTTGATGCATTGTGATGAAATGGGCATGTATCATTGTGAAGAAAAAGGCATTAAGCCTTGTCATGACAGGGTTCAAGAAGCATACTGACGACAAGTGTAAGGGAGCATTGTGATGACAAGTGTATTGAGCATTTGATGACAAAGGTCATGGAGCATTGTGATGAGAAGACCATGGATAATTGTGATGATGAGCGTCATGGGGTGTTGTGATGATAAGTCTTATGGAACATTGTGATCACAAGGGTTTGGAGAATTATGATGACAGAGGTCATGGAGAATTTAGATTTCATTGTGATGACAATAGCCTCAAACTTTATGATGATGGGCATGGTGCATTGTGATGACAGGGTTCATGGAGCATTGAGATGAAAAGGGGCATGGAGCATTGTGCTTACTGGGGTCTCGGAGCATTGTGATTACAAGGGCATGGAGCATTGTGATGAGAAGGCCATGGAACATGCTGATGACGAGTCGTGGAGCACTGTGATGACAAGGGCATGGAGCTTTGTGATTACAGGGGTCTTGGAGCATTGTGATGACAAGGGTCATGGAGCCTTGTGATGACATGCCGTTGAACAATGTGATGGCAGGTGTCATGGAGCATTGTTATGACAGAGGTAATGGAGCATTGTGATGAGAAGGGCATTGAGCTTTGGTCTAAAATGTTTCATGGATTATTGCGATGAGAGTGGACATGGAGCATTGGGATGACAAGGGCACGGAACACTGTGATACATGGTTCATGGAGGATTGTAATGACAAGGGCATGGAGCATTGTGATGAGAAGGGCATCGAGCATTGTGATGACAAGTGTCATGGAGCTTTGTGATGACAAGGGCAAGGAGCAATGTGATGAGAGTGTTCATGGAGCTTTGTGATGACAATGACATGGAGCATTGTGATGCCAATGATCATGGAGATTTGTGATGACAAATAACAGGGAGCATTTCGATGACAATGGTGTGGTGCATTGTGATGAGAAGGGCAGGGAGCATTTTGATGACAGGGTCATGCAGCAATTTGATGAAAATGTAATGGAAAATTTTGAGGGCAGGGATTATAGAACATTGTGCTGCCAGGGATCATTTAGCTTTGGGATGAAAAGGGTCATGGTGCATTTTGGTGACAGGGGTTATGGTACATTGTGATGTCAGGGGTCATGGAACTTTGTGATGATAAGGGTATGTAGCACTGTGATGACAGGGGTCATGGAATATTATGATTACAGGGGTGAGGGGTATTGTGATGACTAGTGATGGAACATTGTGATATCTCTGGTGAGAGAGCATTTGGATGACAAGAGCATGGAGCATTGTGATTACAAGGTTTATGGAGCATAGCGATTACAAGGTTGTGGAACGATGTGATGAAAAGCACGTGGCACATTGTGATGACAAGGGTCATGGAGCATTGTTCTGACAAAGGCATGGAGCATTGTGATGACAAAGGTCACGGAGCGTTGTGATGAAAAGTTCATGGAGCATTGTGTTTACAAAGGTCACAGAGCCTTGTGATGACACGGGCAAGGACCGTTTTGATGACAAACGTTATGAAGCATTGTGATGAATGGAGTCACGGAGCATTGTGATGATACGGGTCATGGAGCATTGTGATGACAAGGGCATGGAGCATTGTGGTGACAGGGACATGGAGCATTGGTCTGACAAGTTTCATAGATTATTGTGACGACAGTGGACATGGTGCATTGTAATGACAAGTGTATGGATCATGGTCATGAGAAGGTCATGGAGTATTGTGAAGACAGGTGTCAGGGAGCATTGTGATGACATATGTCATGGTCCATTGTGATGATAATGGCATGGAGCATTGTGATGCTAAATGTAATGGAGGATTGTGATGACAAATAAAATGGAGCATTGTGATGACTAGGGCTTGGAGCAATATGATGAGAAGGGCTATTGAGAATTTTCATCACAATGTCGTGAAGCATTGTGATGAATGGAGTCATGGAGCATTGTGATGACAAGGGCATGGAGCATTGTTCTAATAAGTTTCATGGATTATTGCGATGACAGTTGGAATGGTGCAGTGTGATGACAAGGGCATGGAGCATTGTGAGGACCACGTCATGCAGTATTGTGAAGACAGGTGTCAGCGAGCATTGTGATGAGATATGTAATGGCCCATTGTGATGACAAAGGCATAGCGCATTGTGATGCCAAGTGTCATGGAGGATTCTGATGACAAATGTCATGGAGCATTGTGATGAAAAGTGCATGGAGTATTGTGATGACAGGCATCATGTAGTGTTGTGATGACAATTGTTATGGAACATTTTGATCACAAGTGTTTGGAGCATTGTGATGACAGAGGTCATGGATCATTTTGATTTAAAGGAGCATGGATCATTGTGATTACAAGGGCATGAAGCAATGTGATCCCAATGTTCATGGAGGATTGTGATGACAATGGTAGTGGAGTATTGTGATGACAAGCGCATAGAGCATTGTAATGACAAGGTCATTAAGCATTTTGCTGACAAAGTCATGGAGCATTGTGATGACAGGTGTCATGGAGCACTGTGATGACAAGCGTCACGGAGCATTGTGAATACAGGGGCCATGGAACATTGGGATGACAAGGGCATGGATGATTGTGATGACAAGGGTCATGGAGCATTGGGCTGAAAATGTTCATGGAGTATTGTGATTAAAGGGGTCTTGGAGCATTGTGATGACAGGAGTCCCGGATCATTGTGTTGTCAGGTGTCATGGAGTGTTGTGATGACAGTGGTCAAGGAGCATTGTGATGATATTGGTCATGGAGCATTGTGATGAGAAGTTCAAGGAGCATTGGGCTGAAAACGTTCATCGAGTATTGTGATGACAGGGGCCATGGAGGCTTGTGATGACAAGGTACTGGAGCATTGTGATGAGAAGACCATGGAGACTTGTGATGACAAGTCTCATGGAATATTCTGATGAAAAGGGGCATGGTGCATTGTGATTACAGGGGTCTTTGGGCATTGTGATGACAAGGGCTTGGAGCATTGGGATGAGATGGCCATGGGACGTTCTGATGACATGCATATTGGAGCTTTGTGATGACAAGGGCATGGAGCATTGTGATGAAAAAGGCATGGAGCCTTGTCATGACATGGTTCAAGGAGCATACTGAGGACAAGTGTCAGGGAGCATTGTGATGACAAGTGTATTGAGCATTGTGATGAAAAAGGTCATGGAGCATTGTGATGAGAAGACCATGTATAATTGTGATGACGAGCGTCATGGGACGTTGTGATGATAAGTGTTATGGAACATTTTGATCACACGGATTTGGAGCATTGTGATGACAGAGATCATGGAGAATTTTGATTTCATTGTGATGACAATAGCATGAAGCATTTTGATGATGGGCATGGTGCATTGTGATGACCGGGTTCATGGATCATTGAGATGAAAAGAGGCATGGAGCATTGTGATTAGAGGGGTCTTGTAGCATTGTGATTAGAAGGGTCATGGAGCCTTGTGATGACAAGGCCATGGAACATCGTGATGGCAGGGGTCATGGAGCATTGTTATGACAGGGTTAATGGACAATTGTGATGGCAAGGGCATGGAACATTGTGATTACAAGGTCATGGATTATTGTGAAGACAGGTGTCTGGGAGCATTGTGATGGCATATTTCATGTTCCATTGTGATGACAATGGCATGGAGCATTGTGATGCCGAGTGTTATGGAGGATTGTGATGACAAAGGTAATGGAGCATTGTGATGACAAGGGCTTCGAGCAATGTGATGAGAGCGTTCATGGAGCATTGTGATGACAATGACATTGAGCATTTTGATGAAAAGTTCATGGAGCATTGTGGTGACAAATTTCACAGAGCCTTGTGATGATGAGGGCATTGACTTTTGTGGTGACACAGGTCATGGAGTCTTGTGATGACGGGACACACAGAGCATTGTGATGACTGGGGTCATGTAGCATTGTGATGACAGGAGCATGGAGCATTGGTCTGACAAGTTTCATGGATAATTTTGTTGACAGTGGGCATGGCACATTGTGATGACAAGGGCATGGAGCATTTTGATGACAAGGTCATGGATTATTGTGAAGACAGGTGTCAGGGAGCATTGTGATGGCATATTTCATGTTCCATTGTGATGACAATGGCATGGAGAATTGTGATGCCGAGTGTTATGGAGGATTGTGATGACAAAGGTAATGGAGCATTGTGATGACAAGGGCTTGGAGCATTGTGATGAAAAGGGCCATGGAGCATTGTGATGACAAGTGCATGGAGCATTGTGATGACAACGGCCTTTGAGAATTTTGATGAAAAGGTCGTGAAGCATTGTGATGACAAAGACTTGGAGCTTACTATGACAGGGGTCATGGGACACTGCGATGACAAGTGCATGGAGAATTGTGATGACAAGAGCATGTAACATGGGGATGAGAACTGTCATTGAGCATTGTGATAACAAGGACCTGGAGAATTGTGATGACAAGGGACATGGAGCATTGTGATGACCAGGGCATGGAGCATTGTTATGGCAAGACCGTGGAGCACTGTGATGAGAAGACCATGGATAATTCTGGTGACGAGCATCATGGAGCACTGTAATGACAAGGGGCATGGAGCATTGTGATGATAGGTCTCATGGAGCATTGTGATGACAGGGCTCATGGATCATTGTGATGACAAGGGTCATGGAGTATTCTGATGACAAGCTTGTGCAGTATTGTGATGACAAAGCATTTAACACTGTGATGGGAAGTGTCATGGAACATAGTGATGCCAAGTACGTGGAGAATTGTGATGAAAGGGAACATAGAGCATTGTGATGACCAGGGCATGGAGCATTGTGATGGCAAGACCGTGGAGCACTGTGATGAGAAGACCATGGATAATTGTGTTGACGAGCGTCATGGAGCACTATAATGACAAGCGGCATGGAGCATTGTGTTTACAGGGGTCTTGGAGCATTGTGATGACAAGGGCATGGAGCATTGTGAAGAGAAGGCCATGGAGCACTGTGATGACAAGTGCATGGAGCATTGTGTTTACAGGGGTCTTGGAGCATTGTGATGAAAAGGGCATAGATCATTGTGATGAAAAAGTCATGGAGCACTATAATGACAGTGTTCAAGGAGCATACTGACGACAAGTGTCAGGGAGCACTGTGATGACAAAGGTTATGGAACATAGTGATGAGAAGACCATGGATAATTGTGATTATGAGCATCATGGGGTGTTGTGATGAGAAGTGTTATGGAACATTGTGATCCCAACGGTTTGGAGCATTGTGATGACAGAGGTCATGGAGAATTTTGATTTCATTGTGAGGAAAATAGCCTGAAACATTATGATAATGGGCATGGTGCATTGTGATGATAGGATTCATGGAGCTTTGAGATGAAAAGGGGCATGGAGCATTGTGAAAAAAAGTGTCTTGGAGCATTGTGATGAGAAGTCCATGGAACATTCTAATGACATGCGTCATGGAGCTTTGTGATGACAAGGGCATGGAGCATTGTGATTACAGGGGTCTTGGAACATTGTGATGACAAGTGTCATGGAGCCTGGTGAATGACAAGGCCGTGGAACTTTGTGATGGTAGGGGTCATGGAACATTGTTATGACAGGTGTAATGGAGCATTGTGATGAGAAGGACAGGAAGCATTGGTGTGAAATGTTTCATGGATTATTTTGATGAGAGTGGACATGGAGCATTGTGATGACAAGAGCACGGAACACTGTGATACAATGGTCATAGAGGATTGTAATGACAAGGGCATGGAGCATAGTGATGAGAAGGGCATCAAGCATTGTGATGACATGTGTCATGGAGCTTTGTGATGAAAAGGGCATGGAGAAATGTGATGAGAAGGTTCATGGAGCATTGTGATGACAATGACATGGAGCATTGTGATGTCAAGGGTCAAGGAGATTTGTGATGACAAAAGTCACGGAGCATTTTGATGACAAGGGCGTGGTGCATTTTGATGAGAAGGCCAGGGAGCATTTTGAGGACAGGGTCATGCAGCAATTTGATGAAAATTGTAATGGAATATTTTGATGACAGGGGTTATAGAACATTGGGATGTCAGGGGTCATGGAGCATTTTGATGACAGGGGTTGTGGAACATTGAGATGTCAGGTGTCATGGAACATTGTGATGATAAGGGGATGTAGCATTGTGATGACAGGGGTCATGGAACATTGTGATTACAGGGGTCTTGGAGCATTGTGATGAGAAGGGTCATGGAGCCTTGTGATGACAAGGCCATGGAACACCGTGATGGCAGGGGTCATGGAGCATAGTTATGACAGGGGTAATGGAACATTGTGATATCAATGGCATGGAGGATTGTGATGAGAAGGCCATGGAGCATTCTGATGACATGTGTCATGGAGCTTTGTGATGACAACGTCATGGAGCAATGTGATGAATGCGATCATGGAGCATTGTGAAGAAAATGACATGGAGCATTGTAATGCCAAGGGTCATGGATCTTTGTGATGACAAAGGTCATGGAGGATTTTGATGACAAGGGCGTTGTGCATTGTGATGAGAAGGGCAGGGAGCATTGTGATGACAGGGTCATGGAGCAATTGGATGAAATGTGTCATGGAACATTTTGATGACAGGGGTTATTGAACATTGTGATGCCAGGGGTCATGGAGCATTTGGATGAAAAGGTTTTGGGAGCATTTTGATGACAGGGGTTATGGAACATTGTGATGTCAGGGGTCATCGAACATTGTGATGATATGTGCATGTACAATTGTGATGACAGGAGTCATGGATCATTGTGATGACAGGGGTGAGGGAGTATTGTGACGAATAGTGATGTAACATTGTGATATCTGTGGTGAGAGAGCATTTTGATGAGAAGTGCATGGAGCATTGTGATGACAAGGTTTATGGAGCATTGTGATGACAAGATTGTGGAGCACTGTGATGACAAGTGCATGGTGCATTGTGATGACATGTGTCATGGAGCATCGTGCTGACAAGCACATGGAGCATTGTGATGACAAGGGTCATGGAGCATTGTGCTGAGAAAGGCATAGAGAATTGGGATGACAAGGATCAAAGAGCATTGTGATGAAAAGTTCATGGAGCATTGTGATGACAAGGGTCATGGAGCATTGTGATGACAAGGGCATGGAGCATTGGTCTAATAAGTTTCATGGATTATTGCGATGAATGTTGGAATGGTTCATTGTGGTGACAAGGGCATGGAGCATTGTGATGACCAGGTCATGCAGTATTGTGAAGTCTGGTGTCAGGGAGCATTGTGTTGACATATGTAATCGCCCATTGTGATGACAATGGCATGGAGCATTGTGTTGCCAAGTGTCATGGAGGATTCTGATGACAAAGGTAATGGTGCATTGTGATGACAATAGCTTGGAGCATTGAGATGACAAGGGTCAGGGAGCATTGTGCTGACAAGTGCATGGAGAATTGTGATGACAAGTGTCATGGAGCACTGTGATGAGAAGGACATGGATCACTGTGATGAATTAGGCATGGAGCCTTGTCATGACAGGGTTCAAGGAGCATACAGACAACAAGTGTCAGGGAGCATTTTGATGACAAGTGTAATGAGCATTGTGATGACAACGGTCATGGAGCATTTTGATGAGAAGACCATGGATAATTGTGATGACGAGTGTCATGGGGCACTGTGATGACAAGAGTTATGGAATATTGTGATCACAAGGGTTTGGAGCATTGTTATGACAGAGGTCATGGAGCATATTGATTTCATTGTGATGACAATAGCCTGAAGCATTATGATGATGGGCATGGTGCTTTGTGATGACAGGGTTCATGGATCATTGAGAAGAAAATGGGCATGGAGCTTTGTGATTACAGGGGTCTTGGAGCATTGTGATGAGAAGGGTCATGGAGCCTTGTGATGACAAGGCCACGGAACATCGTGATGGCAGTTTTCATGGAGCATTGTTATGAGAGGGGTAATGGAGCATTGTGATGGCATGCACATGGAGCATTGTGATGAGAAGGCCATGGAGCATTCTGATGACATGTGTCATGGAGCTTTGTGATGACAAGGGCATGGAGCAATGTGATGAGAGCGTTCATGGAGCATTGTGATGACAATGACATGGAACATTGTGATGCCAAGGGTCATGGATCTTTGTGATGACAAATAACAGGGAGCATTTTGATGACAAGTGTTTGTGCATTGTGATGAGAAGGGCAGGGAGCATTGTGATGACAGGGTCATGGAGCAATTTGATGAAAATTGTCATGGAACATTTATATGGCAGGGGTTATGGAACACTGTGATGTCATGGTTCATGGAGCATTTTGATGAAAAGGGTCATGGAGCATTTTGATGACAGGGGTTATGGAGCATTGTGATGACAGGTGTCATCGAACATTGTGATGATAAGTGCATGTAGCATTGTGATGACAGGGGTCATGGAACATTGTGATAACAGGAGTGAGGGAGTATTTTGACGAATAGTGATGTAACATTTTGATATCTGTGGTGAGAGAGCATTTTAATGAGAAGTGCATGGAGCACTGTGATGACAAGCTTTATGGAGCATTGTGATGACAAGATTGTGGAGCACTGTGATGACAAGCGCATGGTGCATTGTGATGACATGTGTCATGGAGCATCTTGCTGACAAGCGCATGGAGCATTGTGATGACAAGGGTCAAGGAGCATTGTGCTGAGAAAGGCATAGAGAATTGTGATGACCAGATTCAAAGAGCATTGTGATGAAAACTTCATGGAGCATTGTGATGACAATGGTCAAGGAGCATTGTGATGACAAGGGCATAGAAAATTGGTCTACTAAGTTTCATGTATTATTGTGATGACTGTTGGTATGGTGCATTTTGGTGACAAGGGCATGGAGCATTGTGATAGACATGTCATGCAGTATTGTGAAGACTGGTGTCAGGGAGCATTGTGTTGACATATGTAATGGCCCATTGTGATGACAATGGCCTGGAGCATTGTCATGCCAATTGTCATGGAGGATTCTGATGACAAAGGTAATGGAGCATTGTGATGACAATGGCTTGGAGCATTGAGCTGACAAGGGTCAGGGAGCATTGTGCTGACAAGTGCATGGAGAATTGTGATGACAAGGGTCATGGAGCATTCTCATGACAAGCTTGTGGAGTATTTTGATGACAGTGGCTTGGAGCACTGTGATGAAAACGACATGGGGCATTTTGTTGAAAAAGGCATGGAGGCTTTTCGTGACAGGGTTCAAGGAGCATTCTGACAAGTGTCAGGGAGCATTGTGATGACAAGTGTATTGAGAATTTTGATGACAAAAGTCATGGAGCATTGTGATGAAAAGTGCATGGGGTATTGTGATGACAGGCATCATGGAGCGTTGTGATCACAAGTGTTATGGAACATTTTGATCACAAGGGTTTGGAGCATTGTGATGACAGAAGTCATGGATCATTTTGATTTCAAGGAGCATGAAGCATTGTGATAACAAGGGCATTAAGCAATGTGATCCCAAGTTTCATGGAGGATTGTGATGACAATGGTAATGGAGTATTGTGATGACAAGTGCATAGAGCATTTTAATCACAAGGTCATGTAGCATATTGCTGACAAAGTCATGGAGAATTGTGATGACAGGTGTCATGGAGCACTGTGATGACAAGCGTCACGGAGCATTGTGAATACAGGGGTCAAGGAGCATTGGGATGACAAGGGCATGTATCATTTTGATGACAAGGGTAATGGAGCATTGGGCTGAAAATGTTCATGGAGTATTGTGATGACAGGGTTCATGGAGCATTGTGATGACAGAGGTCATGGAGCATATTGATTTCATTGTGATGACAATAGCATGAAGCATTATGATGATGGGCATGGTGCATTGTGTTGACAGGGTTCATGGATCATTGAGATGAAATGGGGCATGGAGCATTGTGATTACAGGGATCTTGGAGCACTGTGATGACAAGGGTATGGAGCATTTTGATGAGAAGGACATGGAACATTCTGATGGCATCTATCATGGAGCTTTGTGATGACAAGGGCATCGAGCTTTTTGATTACAGGGGAATTGGAGCATTGTGATGACAAGGGTCATGGAGCCTTTTGATGACAAGGCCGTGGAAAATTGTGATGGCAGGTGTCATGGAGCATTGTTATGACAGAGGTAAAGGAGCACTGTGATCAGAAGGGCATGGAGCATTGTGATTACAAGGTTTATGGAGCATTACCATGAGAAATTTGTGGACCGTTGTGATGAAAAGCGCGTAGCACATTGTGATGACAAGGGTCATGGACCATTGTTCTGACAAAAGCATGGAGCATTTTGATGACAAGGGTCACGGAGCATTGTGATGAAAAGTTTATGGAGCACTGTGGTTATAAAGGTCACAGAGCCTTGTGATGACACGGGCATGGAACATTGTGATGACAAATGTTATGAAACATTGTGATGACCTGAGTCACGGAGCATTGTCATGACATTGTTCATGGAGCATTGTGAGGACAAGGGCATGGAGCATTGTGGTGACAGGGGCATGGAGCATTGGTCTGACAAGTTTCATAGATTATAGTGATGACAGTGGACATGGTGCACTGTGATGACAAGGGCATGGATCATTGTGAAGAGAAGGTCATGGAGTATTGTGAAGACAGGTGTCAGGGAGCATTGTGATGACATATGTCATGGTCCATTACAATGACAATGGCAGGGAGCATTCTGATGCCAAATGTAATGGAGGATTTTGATGACAAATATAATGGAGCATAGTGATGACTAGGGCTTGGAGCATTATGATGACAAGGGGCATTGAGAATTTACATGAAAAGGTCGTGAAGCATTGTGATGACAAGGTCCTGGAGCATTGTGATGTGAAATACATAGTGACTTGTGATGACAAATATCATGAGGCATACTGATGAAAAGGGGCATGGACCATAGTGATTACAGGAGTCTTGGAACATTGTGATGACATGGGCATGGAGCATTGTGAGGAGAAGGCGAAGGAGCATTCTGAAGACATGTTTCATTGAGCTTTGTGATGACAAGAGCATGGAGCATTGGGTTTAAAGGTGTCTTGGAGCATTGTGATGGAAAGGGCATGTATCATTGTGATGAAAAAGGCATGGAGCCTTGTTATGACAGGGTTCAAGGAGCATACAGACAACATGTGTCAGGGAGCATTTTGATGACAAGTGTATTGAGCATTGTGATGACAAAGGTCATGTTGCATTGTAATGAGAAGACCATGGATAATTGTGATGACGAGTGTCATGGGGCACTGTGATGACAAGTGTTATGGAATATAGTGATCACAAGGGTTTGGAGCATTGTTATGACAGAGGTCATGGAGCATTTTCAATTCATTGCGATGGCAATAGCATGAAGCATTATGATGATGGGCATGGTGCATTGTGATGACAGGGATCATGGATCATTGAGATGAAAAGGGGCATAGAGCATTGTGATTACAGGGTTTATGGAGCATTGCTATGACAAATATGTGGACCGTTGTGATGAAAAGCGCATGGCACATTGTGATGACAAGGGTCATGGAGCATTTTTCTGACAAAGCCATGGAGCATTGTGATGACAAGGATCACAGAGCATTGTGGTGAAAAGTTCATGGAGAATTGTGGTTACAATCGTCACAGAGCCTTGTGATGACGCCGGCATGGACAATTGTGATGACAAATGTTATGAAGCATTGTGATGACTGGAGTCACGGAGCATTGTGATGACAGGGGTCAAGGAGTACTGTGATGACAAGGGCATGGAGCATTGTGATGACAAGGGCACGGATCATTGTGGTGACAGAGGCATGGATCATTGGTCTCACAAGTTTCATAGATTATTGTGATGACAGGGGACATGGTGCATTGTGATGACAAGGGCATGGATCATTGTGAAGAGAAGGTCATGGAGTATTGTGAAGACAGGTGTCAGGGAGCATTGTGATGACATATGTCATGGTCCATTGCGATTATAATGGCAGGGAGCATTGTGATGCCAAATGTAATGGAGGATTGTGATGACAAATATAATGGAGCATTGTGAGGACTAGGGCTTGGATCATTATGATGACAAGGGCCATTGAGAATTTTCAGGACAATGTCGTGAAGCATTGTGATGATAAGATCCTGGAGCATTGTGATGAGAAAAACATGGAGCAATGTGATGACAACTCTCTTGGAGCATACTGATGAAAAGGGGCATGGACCATTGTGATTACAGGGGTCTTGGAACATTGTGATGACGTGGGTATGGAGCATTGTGAGGAGAAGGCGAAGGAGCATTCTGAAGACATGCGTCATTGAGCTTTGTGATGACAAGGGCATGTAACACTGTGATTGCAGGGGTCTAGGAGCATTGGGATGAAAAGGGCATGGATCATTGTGATGGAATAGGCATGGAACCTTGTCATGACAGGGTTCAAGGAGCAAACTGACGACAAGTGTCAGGGAGCATTTTGATGACAAGTGTATTGAGCATTGTGATGAGAAAGGTCATGGAGCCTTGTGATGACAAGGCCATGGAACATCGTAATGGCAGGGGTCATGGAGCATTGTTATGACAGTGGTAATGGAGCACTGTGATGTCAAGGGCATGAAGCATTGTGATGAGAAGGCCATGGAGCATTCTGATGACATGTGTCATGGAGCTTTGTGAAGACAAGGGCATGGAGCAATGTGATGAGAGCGTTCATGGAGCATTGTGATGACAATGACATGGAGCATTGTTATGCCAAGGGTCATGGATATTTGTGATGACAAAGTTCATGGAACATTTTGATGGCAAGGGCGTTGTGCATTGTGATGAGAAGAGAAGGGAGAATTTTGATGACAGGGTCATGGAGCAATTTGATGAAAATTGTCATGGAACATTTTGATGACAGTTGTTATGGAACATTATGATGTCAGGGGTCATCGAACATTGTGATGATAAGTGCATGTAGCATGGTGATGACAGGAGTCATGGAACATTGTGATGACAGGGTGAGGGAGTATTGTGACAAATAGTGATGTAGCATTTTGATATCAGTGGAGAGAGAGCACTTTGATGAGAAGTGCATGGAGCATTATGATGACAATGTTTATGGAGCATTGTGATGACAAGATTGTAGAGCACTGTGATGACAAGCGCATGGTGATTTGTGCTGACATGTGTCATGGAGCATTGTGCTGACAAGCGCATGGAGCATTGTGATGACGGGTCATGGAGCATTGTGCTGAGAAAGGTATAGAGCATTGTGATGACAAGGGTCAAAGAGCATTGTGATGAAAAGTTCATGGAGCATTGTGGTTAAAATGGTCACAGAGACTGTTGATGACGAGGGCATGGAGCATTGTGATGACAAGGGTCATAAAGCATTGTGATGACTGGAGTCACGGAGCACTGTGATGACAGGGTTCATGGAGGATTGTGATAACAAGGGCATGGAGCATTGTGATGACAAGGGCATGGAACATTAGTCTAATAATTTTCATGGATTGTTGCGATGACAGTTGGAATGGCGCATTGTGATGAGAAGGGCATGGAGCATTGTGATGACCAGGTAATGCAGTATTGTGAAGACAGCTGTCAGGGAGCATTGTGATAACATATGTAATGGCCCATTGTGCTTACAATGGCATGGAGCATTGTAATGCCAAGTGTCATGGAGGATTCTCTTGACAAAGGTAATGGAACATTGTGATGACAATGGCTGGGAGCATTGTGATGACATGGGTCAGGGAGCATTGTGCTGACAAGTGCATGGAGAATTGTGATGACAAGGGTCATGGAGCCTTCTGATGACAAGCTTGTGGAGTATTGTGATGACAATGGCATGGAGCATTGTGATGAAAACGGCATGGGGCATTGTGATGAAAAAGTCATGGAGCCTTTTTGTGACAGGGTTCAAGGAGCATTCTGATGACTGTGTCAGGGAGCACTGTGATGACATGTATATTGAGATATGTGATGACAAAGGTCATGGAGCATTGTGATGAAAAGGGCATGGAGTATTGTGTTGACAGGCATCATGGAGCGTTTTGATGACAAGTGTTATGGAACATTGTTGTCACATGGGTTTGGAGAATAGTGATGACAGAGGTCATGGATCATTTTGATTTCAATGAGCATGGAGCATTGAGATGACAAGGGCATGAAGCAATGTGATCCCAAGGTTCATGGAGGATTGTGATGACAATGGAAATGGAGTATTTTGATGACAAGTGCATAGAGCATTGTAATGACAAGATCATGTAGCATTCTTCTGACAAAGGCATGGAGCATTGTGATGAAATGTGTCATGGAGCACTGTGATGACAAGCGTCATGGAGCATTGTGAATACAGGGGTCATGGAGCATTGGGATGACAAGTGCATGGATCATTGTGATGACAAGTGTCATGGAGCACTGGGCTGAAAATGTTCATGGACTGTTGTGATGACAGGGGTCATGGAGCATAGTGATGAGAAGAGAATGGAGCATTGTGTTGACAAGAGTCCCGTATCATTGTGTTGTCAGGAGTCATGGATTGTTGTGATGACAGTGGTCATGGAGCATTGTGATGATATTGGCCATGGAGCATTGTGATGTGTAGGTCGTGGAGCATTGGGCTGAATATGTTAATGGATTATTGTGATGACAAAGGTCATGGAGCATTGTATGACAAGGCAATGGAGAATGGTGGTGACAAGGTCCTGGAGCACTGTGATGAGATGACCATGGAGACTTGTGATGACAAGTCTCACGGAGCATTCTGATGAAAACGGGCATGGAGCATTGTGATTACAGGGGTCTTGGAGCATTGTGATGACTAGGGCATGTATCATTGTGATGGGAAGGCCATGGAGCATTCTGATGACATGCTTCATGGAGTTTTGTGATGACAAGCCCATGGATTATTGTGATTACAGTGATCTTGGAGCACTGTGATGAAAAGGGCACGGAGCATTGTGATGAAAATGCATGGAGCCTTGTCATGACAGGGTTCAAGGAGCATACAGACGACAAGTGTCAGGGAGAATTGTGATGACAATAGTATTGAGCATTGTGATGACAAAGGTCATGGAGCATTGTGATGAGAAGACCATGGATAATTGTGATGATGAGCGTCATAGGGTGTTGTGATGATAAGTGTTATGGAACATTGTGATCACAAGGGTTTGGAGCATTATGATGACAGAGGTAATGGAGCATTTTGATTTCATTTTGATGATAATAGCCTGAAGCATTATGATCATGGGCATGGTGCATTTTGATGACAGGGTTCATGGAGCATTGAGATGAAAAGGGGCATGGAGCATTGTGATTACAGTGGTCTTGGAGCATTGTGATGTGAAGGCCATGGAACATTCTGATGACATGTGTCATTGAGCTTTGTGATGAAAAGGGCATGGAGCATTGTGATTACAGGGGTCTTGGAGCACTGTGATGACAAGGGTCATGGAGCCTTGTTATGACAAGGCCGTGGAACATTGTGATGGCAGGGGTCATGGAGAATTGTTATGACAGATGTAATGGAGCATTGTGATGAGAAGCGCATTGAGCATTGGCCTGAAAGCTTTCATGGATTATTGTGATGAGAGTGGGCATGGAGCATTGTGATGACAAGGGGACGGAACACTGTGATACATGAGTCATGGAGGATTGTGATGAAAATGGCATGGAGCATTTTGATGAGAAGTGCATCGAGCATTGTGATGACAAGTGTCATGGAGCTTTGTGATGACAAGTGCATGGAGCAATGGGATGAGAGGGTTCATGGAGCATTGTGATGACAATGACATGGAGCATTGTGATGCCAAGGGTCCTGGAGCTTTGTGATGACAAAGGTCATGGAGCATTTTGATGACAAGCGTGTGGTGCATTGTGATGAGAAGGTGAGGGGTCATTTTTTTTGAATGATTTAATAAAATTTTTTAGGGCCATTTTGAGAAATGTTTTTATTATAGTTTATTTTTTAAACCACTTTTTATTTATTTATTTATTTATTTATTTATTTATTTATTTATTTATTTATTTATTTATTTATTTATGGCTGTGTTGGGTCTTCGTTTCTGTGCGAGGGCCTTCCCTAGTTGTGGCAAGTGGGGGCCACTCCTCATCATGGTGCGCGGGCCTTTCATTATCGTGGCCTCTCTTGTTGCGGAGCACTGGCTCCAGACGCGCAGGCACAGTAATTGTGTCTCACGGGGCTAGCTGCTCCGTGTCATGTGGGATCTTCCCAGACCAGGGCTCGAACCCATGTCCCTTGCATTGGCAGGCAGACTCTCAACCACTGCACCACCAGGGAAGCCCCCATAAGGTGAGGGATCATTTTGATGACAGGGTCAGGCAACAATTTGTTGAAAACTGTAATGGAACATTTTGTTGACAGGGGTTACAGAACATTGTGACGCCATGGGTCATGGAGCGTTGGGATGAAAAGTGTCATGGAGCATTTTGATGAGAGTGGTTATGGAAAATTGTGATGTCAGAGGGGTCCTGGAACATTGTGATTACAGGGTTGAGGGAGGATTGTGATGACTAGTGATGGAACATTTTGATATCTCAGATGAGAGAGCATTTGGATGAGAAGTGCATGGAGCATTGTGATTAAAAGTTTTATGGAGCATAGCGATGACAAGGTTGTGGATCATTGTGATGAAAATCGTGTGGCACATTGTGATGACAAGGGTCATGGAACATTGTTCTGACAAAGGCATGGAGCATTGTGATGACAAGGGTCACGGAGCATTGTGATGAAAAGTTCATGGAGCATTGTGGTTACAAATGTCACAGAGCCTTGTGATGACGCAAGCATGGACCATTGTGATGAAAAACGTTATGAAGCAATGTGATGACTGGATTCACGGAGCATTGTGATGACAGGGGTCATGGAGCATTGTGATGACAAGAGCATGGAACATTGTGATGACAGGGACATGGAGAGTTGTGGTGACAAGTTTCAGAGATTATTGTGCTGACAGTGGACATGGTGCATTGTGAAGACAAGGGCATGGAGCATTGTCATGAGAAGGTCATGGAGTATTGTGAAGAGAGCTGTCAGAGAGCATTGTGATGACATATGTCATGGTCTATTGCGATGACAATGGCAGGGAGCATTGTGATGCCAACTGTAATGGAGGATTGTGATGACAAATATAATGGAGCATTGTGATGACTAGGGCTTGGAGCATTATGATGACAAGGGTCACTGAAAATTTTCATGACAAGGTCGTGAAGCATTGTGATGACAAGCTCCTGGAGCATTGTGATGAGAAAACCATGGAGCCTTTTGATGAATAGTCTCATGGAGCATAATGAAGAAAAGGGGCAAGGAGCATTCTGATTACAGGGTTCTTGGAACATTGTGATAACAAGGGCATGGAGCATTGTGATGACAAGGGCATGGAACATTGTTCTAATTAGTTTCATGGATTATTGTGATGACAGTTGGAATGGCGCATTGTGATGATAAGGGCATGGAGCATTGTGATGACCAGGTCATGCAGTATTGTGAAGAGAGGTGTCAGGGAGCATTGTGATGACATATGTAATGGCCCATTGTGAAGACAATGGCATGGAGCATTGTGATGCCAAGTGTCATGGAGGATTCTGATGACAAATGTAATGGAGCATTGAGATGACAATGGCTTGGAGCATTGTGATGACAAGGGTCAGGGAGCATTGTGCTGACAAGTGCATGTAGAATTGTGATGAAAAGTGTCATGGAGCATTCTGATGACAACCTTGTGGAGTATTTTGATGACAATGGCATGGAGCATTGTGATGAAAACGGCATGGGGCTATGTGATGAAAAATGCATGGAGCGCTTTTGTGACAGGTTTCAATGAGCATTCTGACGACAAGTGTCAGGAAGCATTTTGATGACAATTGTATTGAGAATTGTGATGAGAAAGGTCATGGAGCATTGTGATGAAAAGGCCATGGAGTATTGTGATGACAGGCATCATGGAGCGTTGTGATGACAAGGGCATGAAGCAATGTGATCCCAAGATTCATGGAGGATTGTGATGACAATTGTAATGGAGTATTGTGATGACAAGCGCATAGAGCATTGTAATGAGAAGGTCATGTAGCATTTTGCTGACAAAGGCATGGAGCATTGTTGTGACAGGTGTCATGGAGCATTGGGATGACAAGGGCATAGATCATTGTGATGACAATGGTCATGGAGCATTGGGCTGAAAAAGTTCATGGAGTATTTTGATGACAGGGGTCATGGAGCATTGGGATAACATGGGCATGGAGCATTGTGATGACAAGTGCATGGAACATTGGTCTAATAAGATTCATGGATTATTGTGATGACAGTTGGAATTAAGCATTGTGATGACAAGGACATGGAGCATTGTGATGACAAGAGTCCCGGATCATTGTGTTGTCAGGTATCATGGAGTGTTGTGATGACAGTGGTCATGGAGCATCGTGATGATATTGGTCAGGGAGCATTGTGATGAGAATGTCATGGAGCATTGTGCTGAAAATGTTCATGGAGTATTGTGATGAAAGGGGTCATGGAGCATTGTGATGAAAAGGGCATGGATCATTATGATGAAAAAGGCATGGATCCTTGTCATGACAGGGTTCAAGGAGCATACTGACGACAAGTGTCAAGGAGCATTGTGATGACAAGTGTATTGAGCATTGTGATGACAAAGATCATGGCGCATTGTGATGACAAGACCATGGATAATTGTGATGATGAGCGTCATGGAGTGTTGTGATTATAAGTGTTATGGAACATTGTGATCACAAGGGTTTGGAGCATTATGATGACAGAGGTCATGGAGTATTTTGATTTCATTGTAATGCCAATAGCCTGAAGAATTATGATGATGGGCATGGCGCATTGTGATGGCAGTGTTAATGGAGCATGGAGATGAAAAAGGGCATGGAGCATTGTGATTACAGGGTTCTTGGAGCATTGTGATGACAAGGGCATGGAGCATTGTGAGGAGAAGGCCATGGAACATTCTGATGATATGCCTCATGGAGCTTTGTGATGACAAGGGCATGGAGCATTTTGATTACAGGTGTCTTGGAGCATTGTGATGACAAGGGTCATGGAGCCTTGTGTTGACAAGGCCGTGGAACATTGTGGTGGCAGGGGTCATGGAGCATTGTTATGACAGAGTTAATGGAGCATTGTGATCAGAAGGGCATTGAGCATTGGTCTGAAATATTTCATGGATTATTGTGATGAGAGTGGGCATGAAGCATTGTGATGACAAGGGCACGGAACACTGTGATACATGGGTCATGGAGGATTGTAAGTACAAGGGCATGGAGCAATGTGATGAGAGAGTTCATGGAGCATTGTGATGACAATGACATGGAGCATTGTGAGGAGAAGGCCATGGAGCATTCCGATTACATGCATCAGGTAGCTTTGTGATGACAAGGGCTAGGAGCATTGTGATTACAGGGGTCTTGGAACATTGTGATGAAAAGGGCATGGATAATTGTGATGAAAAAGGCATGGAGCCTTGTCATGACAGGGTTAAAGGAGCATACTGACAAGTGTCAGGGAGCATTGTGATGACAAGTGTATTGAGCATTGTGATGACAAAGATCATGGAGCATTGTGATGACAAGAACATGGATAATTGTGATAATGATCGTCATGGGGTGTTGTGATGATAAGTGTTATGGAACATTATGATCACAACGGTTGGGAGCATTTTGATGACAGAGGTCATGGAGAATTTTGATTTCTTTGTAATGATAATAGCCTGAAACATTTTGATGATGGGCATGGTGCATTGTGATGACAGGGTTCATGGAAAATTGAGATGAAAAAGGGCATGGAGCATTGTGATTTAAGGGGTCTTGGAGCATTGTGATGACAAGCGTATAGAGCATTGTAATGACAAGGTCATGTAGAATTTTGCTGACGAAGGCATGGAGCATTGTGATGACAGGTGTCATGGAGCACTGTGATGACATGTGTCACGGATCATTGTGAATACAGGGGTCATGGAGCATTGGGATGACAAGGGCATGGATCATTGTGATGAAAAGTGTCATGGAGCACTGCCCTGAAAATGTTCATGAAGTATTGTGATGAGAGGAGTCATGGAGCATTGTGATGACAGAGGTCATTGAGAGATTTGATTTCATTGCACTGACAATAGCCGGAAGCATTATGGTGATGGGCATGATGCATTGTGATGACAGGGTTCATGGAGCATTGAGATGAAAAGGGGCATGGATCATTGTGATTACAGGGGTCTTGGAGCACTGTGATGACAAGGGCATGCCTCATGTTTATGAGCGGGCCATGGAACAGTCTGTTGACATGTGTCATGGAGCTTTGTGATGACAAGTGCATGGAGAATTGTGATTACAGGGGTCTTGGAGAATTGTGATGACAATTGTCATGGAGCCTTGTGATGACAAGGCCGTGGAACATTGTGATGGCAGGGGTCATGGATCATTGTTATGACCGGGGTAATGGAGCACTGTGATGAGAAGGGCATGGAGCTTTGAGATTACAGTGTTTATGGAGCATTGTGATGACAAATTTGTGGACCGTTGTGATGAAAAGCGCGTGGCACATTTTGATGACAAAGGTCATGGAGTATTTTTCTGACAAAGGCATTGAACATTGTGATGACAAATGTCACGGAGCATTGTGATGAAAAGTTCATGGAGCATTGTGGTAACAAAGGTAACAGAGCCTTGTGATGATGCGGGCATGGACCATTGTGATGACAAATGTTATGAAGCATTGTGATGACGGGAGTCACAGAGCATTGTGATGACAGGGGTCATGAAGCTCTGTGATGACAAGGGCAAGGAGCATTGTGCTTAGAAAGGCATACAGCATTGTGATGACAAGGGTCAAAGAGCATTGTTATAAAAAGTTAATGGAACATTGTGGTTAAAAAGGTCACAGAGACTGTTGATGATGAGGGCATGGACCATTGTGATGGCAAAGTTCCTGAAGCACTGTGATGACTGGAGTCATGGAGCATTGTGATAAAAAGGGCATGGAGAATTGTGATGACAAGGGCATGGAGCATTGGTCTAATAAGTTTCATGGATTATTGCGATGACAGTTGGAATGGTGCATTGCGATGAGAAGGGCATGGAGCATTGTGATGACCAGGTCATGCAGTATTGTGAAGACAGGTGTCAGGGAGCATTGTGATGAGATATGTAATGGCCCATTGTGATGACAATGGCATGGAGCATTGTAATGCCAAGTGTCATGGAGGATTCTGATGACAAAGGTAATGGAGCATTGTGATGACAATGGCTTGGAGCATTGTGATGACAAGGGTCAGGGAGCACTGTGCTGACAAGTGCATGGAGAATTGTGATGACAAGGGTCATGGAGCATTCTGATGACCAGCTTGTGGAGTATTTTGATGACAATGGCATGGAGCATTGTGATGAAAACAGCATTGGGCATTGTGATGAAAATGGCATGGAGCCTTTTCGTGACATGTTTCAAGGAGCATTCTGACGACAAGTTTCAGGAAGCATTGTAACGACAAGTGTATTTAGAATTGTGATGACAAAGGTCATGGAGCATTGTGAGGAAAAGTCCATGGAGTATTGTGATGACAGGCATCATGGAGCGTTGTGATGACAAGTGTTATGGAACATTGTGATCACAAGGGTTTGGAGCATTGTGATGACAGAGGTCATGGATCATTTTGATTTCAAGGAGCATGGAGCATTGTGATGACAAGCGCATGAAGCAATGTGATCCCAAGGTTCATGGAGGATTGTGATGACAATGGTAATGCAGTATTGTGATGACAAGCACATAGAGCATTGTAATGACAAGGTCATGTAGCATTTTGCTGACAAACGCATGGAGCATTGTGATGACAGGTTTCATGGAGCACTGTGATGACAACTGTCACGGAGCATTGTGAATACACGGGTCATGGAGCATTGGGATGACAAGGGCATGCATCATTGTGATGACGAGTGTCATGGAGCATTGGGCTGAAAATGTTCATGGAGTATTTTGATGACAGGGGTCATGGAGCATTGTGATGACAGAGGTCATAGAGAATTTTGATTTCATTGTGCTGACAATAGCCAGAAGCATTATGATGATGTGCATGATGCACTGTGATAACAGGGTTCATAGACCATTGATATGAAAAGGGGCATGGAGCACTGTGATTACAGGGGTCTGGGAGGATTGTGATGAAAAGGGCATGGAGCATTTTGATGAGAAGGCCATGGAACATTCTGATGACATGTGTCATTGAGCTTTGTGATGACAATTTCATAGAGCATTGTGATTAAAGTGTTCTTGGGGCATAGTGATGAGAAGGGTCATGGAGCCTTGTGATGAAAAGGCCATGGATCATCGTGTTGGCTTGAGACATGGAGCATTGTTATGACAGGGGTAATGGAGCATTGTGATGGCAAGGGCATGGAGCATTGCGATGAGAAGGCCATGGAACATTCTGATGACATGTGTCATGGAGCTTTGTGATGACAAGGGCATTGAGCAATGTGATGAGAGCGTTCATGGAGCATCGTGATGACAAAGACATGGAGCGTTGTGATGCCAAGCGTCATGGATCTTTGTGATGACAAATGTCATGGAGCATTTTGATGACAAGGGCGTTGTGCATTGTGATGAGAAGGGCAGGAGCATTGTGATGAAAGGGTCATGGAGCAATTTGATGAAAAGGGTCATGGAACATTTTGATGACAGGGGTTATGGAACATGGAGATGTCAGGGGTCATGTAGCATTTTGATGAAAAGGGTCATGGAGCATTTTGATGACAGGGGTTATGTAACATTGTGATGTCAGTGGTCATCAAACATTGTGATGATAATGCATGTAGCATTGTGATGACAGGAGTAATGGCACATTGTGATGACAGGGGTGAGGGAGTATTGTGACGAATAGTGATGTAACATTGTGATATCAGTGGTGAGAGAGGAATTTGATGAGAAGTGCATGGAGCATTGTGATGACAAGGTTTATGGAGCATTGTGATGACAAGATTGTGGAGCACTGTGATGACAAGCGCATGGTGCATTGTGATGACATGTGTCGTGGAGCATCGTGCTGACAAGCGCATGGAGCATTGTGATGGCAAGGATCATGGAGCATTGTGCTGAGAAAGGCATAGAGCATGGTGATGACAATGGTCAAAGAGCATTGTGATGAAAAGTTCATGGAGCATTGTGGTTAAAAAAGTCACAGAGACTGTTGATGATGAGGGCATGGACCATTGTGATGACAAAGGTCAAGAAGCATTGTGATGACGGGAGTCACAGAGCATTGTGATGACAGGGGTCATGGAGCATTGTAATAACAAGGGAATGGAGGATTGTGATGACAAGGACATGGATCATTGGTCTAATAAGTTTCATGGATTATTGCAATGAGAGTTGGAATGGCGCATTGTGATGACCAGGTCAAGCAGTACTGTGAAGACAGTTGTCAGGGAGCATTGTGATGACATATATAATGGCCCATTGTGATGACAATGGCATGAAACATTGTGATGCCAAGTGTCATGGAGGATTCTGATGACAAAGGCAATGGAGCATTGTGATGACAATGGCTTGGAGCATTGTGATGACAAGGGTCAGGTAGCTTTGTGCTGAGAATTGCATGGAGAATTATGATGACAAGGGTCATGGAGCATTCTGATGACAAGCATGTGGAGTATTTTGATGACAATGACATGGAGCATTGTGATGAAAACGGAATGGGGCATTGTGATGAAAAAGTCATGGAGCCTTTTGTGACAGGGTTCAAGGAGCCTTCTGACGACAAGTGTCAGGGAGCATTGTGATGACAAGTGTATTGAGAATTGTGATGACAAAGGTCATGGAGCATTGAGATGAAAAGGTCATGCATTATTGTAATGACAGGCATCATGGAGTGTTGTGATGACAAGTGTTATGGTACATTGTGATCACAAGTGTTAGGATCATTGCGATGACAGAGGTCATGGATCATTTTGATTTCAAGGAGCATGGAGCATTGTGATGACAAGGTCATGAAGCAATGTGATCCCAAGGTTCATGGAGGATTTTGATGACAATGGTAAAGGTGTATTTTGTTGACAAGTGCATAGAGCATTGTAATGAAAAGGTCATGTAGCATTTTGCTGACAAAGGCATGGAGCATCCTAATGACAGGTGTCATGGAGCACTGTGATGACAAGCGTCACGGAGCATTGTGAATACAGGGGTCATGGAGCATTGTGATGACAAGAGCATGGATCAGTGTGATGACAGGGATCATGGAGCATTGTGATGACAGAGGACATGGAGAATTTTGATTTCACTGTGCTGACAATAGCCGGAAGCATTATGATGATGGGCATGGTGCATTGTGATGACAGGGTTCATGGAGCATTGAGATGAAAAGGGGCATGGAGCATTGTGATTACAGGCGTCTGGGAACATTGTGATGACAATGGAATGGAACATTTTGATGAGAAGTCCTTGGAACATTCTGATGACATGTGTCATGGAGCTTTGTGATGACAAGGGCATGGAACATTGTGATTACAGGTGTTTTGGAGCATTGTGATGACAAGGGTCATGGTGCCTTGTGATGGCAAGGCCATGGAACATTTTGATGGCAGGGGTCATGGAACATTGCTATAACAGGGGTAATGGAGCACTTTGATGAAAAGGGCATGGAACTTTGTGATTACAAAGTTTATGGAGCATTGCCATGACAAAATTGTGGACCGTTGGGGTGAAAAACGCGTGGCACGTTGTGATGATAAGGGACATGGAGTATTTTTCGGACAAATGCATGGAGCATTGTGATGACAAGGGTCACAGAGCATTGTGATGAAAATTTCATGGAGCATTGTGATTACAAATGTAACAGAGCCCTGTGATGATGCGGGCATCGACCATTGTGATGACAAATGTTAGGAAGCATTGTGATGACTGGAGTCAAAGAGCATTGTGAAGGCAGGGGTCATAGAGCATTGTGATGAAAAGCGCAAGGAGCATTGTGCTGAGAAAGGCATATAGCATTGTGATGACAAGGGGCAAAGAGCATTGTGATGAAATGTTCATGGAGCATTGTGGTTAAAAAGGTCACAGAGACTGTTGATGATGAGGGCATGGACAATTTTGATGACAAAGGTCATGGAGCATTGTGATGACTGGAGTTACGGAGCATTGTGATGACAGGGGTCATGGAGCATTGTGATAACAAGGGCATGGAGCATTGTGATGACAAGGGCATGGAGTATTGGTCTAATATGTTTCATGGATTATTGCGATGACAGTTGGAATGGCATATTGTGATGACAAGGGCATGAAGCATTGTGATGACCAGGTTTGCAGTATTGTGAAGACAGGTGTCAGGGTGCATCGTGATGACATATGTAATGACCCATTGTGATGACAATGGCATGGAGCATTGTGATGCCAAGTGTCATGGAGGATTCTGATGACAAAGGTAATGGAGCATTGTGATGACAATGGCTTGGAGCATTGTGAAGACAAGTGTCAGGGAGAATTGTGCTGACAAGTGCATGGAGAATTGTGATGACAACGGTCATGGAGCGTTCTGATGACAAGCTTGTAGAGTATTTTGATGACAATGGCATGGAGCATTGTGATGAAAACGGCATGGGGCTTCGTGATGAAAAAGGCATGGAGCCTTTTCATGACAGGGTTCAAGGAGCATTCTGACGACAAGTATCAGGGAGCATTGTGATGACAAGTGTATTGAGAATTGTGATGACAATGGTCATGGAGCATTGTGATGAAAATGGCATGGAGTATTGTGATGACAGTCATCATGGAGAGTTGTGATCACAAGTGTTATGGAACATTGTGATCACAAGGGTTTGGAGCATTGTGATGACAGAGGTCATGCATCATTTTGATTTCAAGGAGCATGGAGCACTGTGATGGCAAGGGCATGAAGCAATGTGACCAAAATATTCATGGAGGATTGTGATGACAATGGTAATTGAGTATTGTGATGACAAGCGCATAGAGCATTGTAATGACAAGGTCATGTAGCATTCTGCTGACAAAGGCATGGAACATTTTGATGATTGGTGTCATGGAGCACTGTGATGACAAGCGTCACGGAGCATTGTGAATACAGGGGTCATGGAGCATTGTGATGACAAGGGCATGGATCATTGTGATGACAACTGTCATGGAGCAGTGGTCTGAAAATGTTCATGGAGTATTGTGATGACAGGGGTCATGGAGCATTGTGATGACAGAGATCATGGAGAATTTCGATTTCATTGTGCTGACAACAGCTGGAAGCATTATGATGATGGGCATGATGCATTGTGATGACAGGTTTCATGGACCATTGAGTTGAAAAGGGGCATGGAGCACTGTGATTACAGGGGTCTGGGAGCATTGTGATGACAACGGCATGAAGCATTTTGATGAGAAGACCATGGAACATTCTGATGACATGTGTCATGGAGCTTTGTGATGACAAGGGCATGGAGCATTTTGATTACAGGGGTCTTGGAGCACTGTGATGACAAGGGTCATGGAGCCTTGTGATGACAAGGCCGTGGAACATTGTGATGGCAGGGCTCATGGAGCATTGTTATGACAGGGGTAATGGAGCATTGTGATGTGAAGGGCATGGAGCATTGTGATTACAAGATTTATGGAGCATTGCGATGACAAATTTGTGGACCATTTGGATGAAAATCATGTCGCCCATTGTGATGACAAGGGTTATGGAGCATTTTTCTGACAAAGGCATGGAGCATTGTGATGACAAGGGTCTCGGAGCATTGTGATGAAAAGTTCATGGAACATTGTGGTTACAAAGGTAACAGAGCCTTTTGATGGCGCGAGCATTGACCATTGTGATGACAAACGTTATGAAGAATTGTGATGACAGGAGTCACGGAGCATTGTGATGACAGGGGTCATGGAGCAATGTGATGACAAGGGCATGGAGCATTGTGCTAAGAAAGGCATAGTGCATTGTGATGACAAGTGTCAAAGAGCATTGTGATGAAATGTTCATGGAGCATTGTGCTTAAAAAAGTCACAGAGACTGTTGATGATGAGGGCCTAGACCACTGTGATGACAAAAGTCATGGAGCATTGTGATGACTGGAGTCACGGAGCACTGTGATGACAGGGGTCATGGAGGATTGTGATAACAAGGGCATGGAGCATTGTGATGACAAGGGCATGGAACATTGTGATAACAACGGCATGGAGCATTGTGATGACAAGGGCATGGAGCACTGGTCTAATAATTTTCATGGAGTATTGCGATGACACTTGGAATGGCGCATTGTGATGACAAGGGCATGTAGCCCTGTGATGACCAGGTCTTGCAGTACTGTGAAGAGAGGTGTGAGGGAGCACTGTGATGACATATGTAATGGCCCATTGTGATAACAATGGCCTGGAGCATTTTGAAGCCAAGTTTCATGGAGGATTCTGATGACAAAGTTAATGGAGCTTTGTGATGACAAGGGTCAGGGAGCATTGTGCTGTCAAGTGCATGGAGAATTGTGATGACAAGGGTCATGGAGCATTCTGATGACAAGCTTGTGGAGTATTTTGATGACAATGGCATGGAGCATTGTGAAGAAAATGGCATGGGGCTTTGTGATGAAAAAGGCATGGAGCCTTTTCGTGACAGGGTTCAAGGAGCATTCTGACGACAAGTGCCAGGGAGCACTGTGATGACAAGTGTATTGAGAATTGTGATGACAAAGGTCATGGAGCATTGTGATGAAAAGGGCATGGAGTATTGTGATGGCAGGCATCATGGAGCGTTGTGATGACAAGTGTTATGGAACATTGTGATTCCAAGTGTTTGGAGCATTGTGATGACAGGGGTCATGGATCATTTTGATTTCAAAGTGCATGGAGCATTGTGATGACAAGGGCATGAAACAATGTGATCCCAAGGTTCATGGAGGATTGTGATGACAATGGTAATGGAGTATTGTGATGACAAGCTCATAGAGCATTGTAATGACAATGTCATGTAGCATTTTGCTGACAAAGGCATGGAGCATTGTGATGCCAAGTGTCATGGAGCATTGGGCTGAATATGTTCATGGAGTACTGTGATGACAGGGGTCATGGAGCATTGTGATGAGTAGGGAATGGAGCATTGTGATGACAAGAGTCCCGGATCATTGTGTTGTCGGGTGTCATGGAGTGTTGTGATGACAGTGGTTATGGAGCATTTTGATGATATTTTTCATGGAGCATTGTGATGAGAATTTCATGGAGCATTGGACTGAAAATATTCATGGAGTATTGTGATGACAGGGGTGTTGGAGCATTGTGATGACAAGGGAATGCAGCATGGTGATGACAAGGTCCTGGAGCATTGTGATGATAAAAGCATGGAGACTTGTGATGACGAGTCTCATGGAGCATTCTGATGACAAGGGTCATGGAGCCTTGTGATGACAGGGCCGTGGAACATTGTGTGGGCAGGTGTCATGGAGCATTGTTATGACAGAGGTAATGGAGCATTGTGATGAGAAGGGCATTGAGCATTGGTCTGAAAGGTTTCATGGATTTTTGTGATGAGATTGGGCATATAGCACTGTGATGACAAGGGCACGGAACACTGTGATACATGGGTCATGGAGGATTGTAATGACAAGGGCATGGAGCATTGTGATGAGAAGCGCATCGAGCATTGTGATGACAAGTGTCATGGAGCTTTGTGATGACAAGGGCATGGAGCAATGTGATGAGAGGGTTCATGGAGCATTGTGATGACAATGACATGGAGCATTGTGATGCCAAGGGTCATGGAGCTTTGTGATGACAAAGTCATTGAGCATTTTGATGACAAGGGTGTGGTGCATTGTGACGAGAAGGGCAGGGAGCATTTTGATGACAGGGTCATGCAGCAATTGATGAAAAGTGTAATGGAACATTTTGATGACTGGGGTTATAGAACATTGTGATGCCAGGGATCATGGAGCTTTGGGATGAAAAGGGTCATGGAGCATTTTGATGACAGTTGTTATGGAACATTGTGATGTCATGTGTCATGGAACATTGTGATGATATGTGGATGTAGCATTGTGATGACAGGGGTCATGGAACATTGTGATAACAGGGGTGAGTGAGGATTGTGATGACTAGTGATGGAACATTGTGATATCTCATGTGAGAGAGCATTTGGATGAGAAGTGCATGGAGCATTGTGATTACAAGGTTTATGGAGCATAGCGATGACAAGGTTGTGGATCATTGTGATGAAAAGCGCATGGCACTTTGTGATGACAACGGTCATGGAGCATTGTCCTGACAAAGGCATGGAGCATTGTGATGACAAGGGTCCGGTGAATTGTGATGAAAGTTTCATGGAGCATTGTGTTTACAAAGGTCACAGGGCCTTGTGATGACTCACGCATGGACCGTTGTGATGACAATCGTTATGAATCATTGTGATGACTGGAGTCACGGAGCATTGTGATGACAGGGGTCATGGAGCATTGTGATAACAAGGGTATGGAGCACTGTGATGACAGGGGCATGGAGCATTGGTCTGACAAGTTTCATAGATTATTCTGATGACATTGGATATGGTGCATTGTGATGACAAGGGCATGGAGCATTTTGATGAGAAGGCCATGGAACATTCTGATGACATGTGTCATGGAGCTTTGTGATGACAAGGGCAAGGAGCATTTTGATTACAGGGGTCTTGGAGCCTTGTGATGACAAGCGTCATGGAGCCTTGTGATGACAAGGCCGTGGAACATTGTGATGGCAGGGGTCATGGAACATTGTTATGACAGGGGTCATGGAGCATTGTGATGACAAGGGCATGGAGCATTGTGATGACCGGGTCATTGAACATTGGTCTGACAAGTTTCCTAGATTATTGTGATGACAGTGGACATGGTTCATTGTGATGACAGGGGCATGGAGCATTGTGATGACAAGGGCATGGAGTATTGTGAAGACAGGTGTCAGGGAGCATTGTGATGACATATGTCATGGTCCATTGCGATGACAATGGCATGGAGCATTGTGATGCCAAATGTAATGGAGGTTTGTGATGACAAATATAATGGAGCATTGTGATGACTAGGGCTTGGAGCATTATGTTGACAAGGGCCATTGAGAATTTTCATGACAATGTCGTGAAGCATTGTGATGATAAGGTCCTGGAGCACTGTGATGAGTAAATCATGGAGCCTTGTGATGACAAATCTCAAGGAGCATACTGATGAAAAGGGGCATGGAGCATTCTGATTACAGGTGTTTTGGAACATTATGATAACTATGGCATGGAGCATTGTGATGACAAGGGCATGGAACATTGGTCTAATAATTTTCATGGATTATTGGGATGACAGTTGGAATGGTGCATTGTGATGACAAGGGCATGGAGCATTGTGATGACCAGGTTATGCATTATTGTGAAGAGAGGTGTCATGGAGCATTGTGATGACATATGTAATGACTCATTGTGATGACAATGTCATGGAGCATTGTGATGCCAAGTGTCATGGAGGATTCTGATGACAAAGGTAATGGAGCTTTGTGATGAAAATGGCTTGAAGCATTGTGATGACAAGGGTCAGGAAGCATTGTTCTGACAAGTGCATGGAGAATTGTGATGACAATGGTCATGGAGCATTCTGATGACAAGCTTGAGGAGTATTTTGATGACAATGGCATGGAGCATTGTGATAAAAATGGCATGGGGTATTGTGACGAAAAATGCATGGAGCCTTTTTGTGACAGGTTTCAAGGAGCATTATGACGACAAGCGTCAGGGAACGTTGTGATGACAAGTGTATTGAGAATTGTGATGGCAAAGGTCATGAAGCACTGTGAAGAAAAGGGCATGCATTATTGTGATGACAGGCATCATGGAGCGTTGTGATGACAAGTGTTATGGAACATTGTGATCACAAGTGTTTGTAGCCTTGTGATGACAGAGGTCATGGATCATTTTGATTTCATGGAGCATGGAGCTTCGTGATGACAAGGGCATGAAGCAATGTGATCCTAGGTTCATGGAGGATTGTGATGACAATGGTAATGGAGTACTATGATGACAAGCGCATAGAACATTGTAATGACAAGGTCATGTAGCATTTTGCTGACAAAGTCATGGAGCATTGTGAATACAGGGGTCATGGAGCATTGGGATGACAAGGGCATGGATGACTGTGATGAAAATTGTCATGGAGCATTGGGCTGAAAATGTTCATGGAGCATTGTGATGACTAGGGAATGGAGCACTGTGATGACAAGAGTCCCGGATCATTGTGTTGTCAGGTGTCATGGAGTGTTGTGATGAGAGTGGTCATGGAGCATTTTGATGATATTTGACATGGAGCACTGTGATGAGAATTTCATGGAGCATTGGGCTGAAAATGTTCATGGAGTATTGTGATGACAGGGGTAATGGAGCATTGTGAGGACAAGGGAATGGAACATGGTGATGACAAGGTCCTGGAGCACTGTGATGATAAGAGCATGGAGATTTGTGATGACAAGTCTCATGGAGCATTCTAATGAAAAGGGGCATGGAGCATTGTGATTACAGGTGTCTTGGAGCATTCTGATGACATGTGTCATGGAGTTTTGTGATGACAAGGGCATGGAGCACTGTGATTACAGGGGTCTTGGAGCATTGTGATGAAAAGGGCATGGATCATTGTGATGAAAAGGCATGGAGCCTTGTCATGACAGGCTTCAAGAAGCATACTGACGACATGTGTCAGGGAGCATTGTGATGACATATGTACTGAGAATTGTGATGACAAAGGTCATGGAGCATTGTGATGAGAAGACCATGGATAATTGTGATGATGAGCATCATAGGGTGTTGTGATGATAAGTGTTATGGAACTTTGTGATCACAAGGGTTTGGAGCATTATGATGACAGTGGTCTTGGATAATTTTGATTTCATTGTGATGACAATAGCCTGAAGCATTATGATGATGGGAATGGTGCATTTTGATGACAGGCTTCATGGAGCATTGAGATGAAAAGGAGCATGGAGCATTGGAATTACAGGTGTCTTGGAGCACTGTCATGACAAGGGCATGTAGCATTTTGATGAGAAGGCCATGGAACATTCTGATGGCATGTGTCATGGAGCTTTGCGATGACAAGGGCATGGAGCATTTTGATTACAGCGGTTTGGAGCATTGTGATGACAAGGATCATGGAGCTTTGTGATGACAAGGCCATGGAATATTGTGATGGCAGGGGTCATGGAGCATTGTTATGACAGAGGTAATGGATCATTGTGATGAGAAGGGCATCGAGCATTGGTCTGAAATATTTCATGGATTACTGGGATGAGAAGGGCATTGAGCATTGTGATGATAAATGTCATGGAGCTTTGTGATGACAAGGGCATGGAGCAATGTGATGAGAAGGTTCATGGAGCATTGTGATGACAATTGCATGGAGCATTGTGATGCCAGGGGTCATGGAGCTTTGGGATGAAATCTGTCATGGAGCATTTTGATGACAGTGGTTATGGAACATTGTGATGTCAGGGGTCATAGAACATTGTGCTGATAAGTGGATGTAGCATTGTGATGACAGGGTTCATGGAACATTGTGATAACAGGGGTGAGGGAAGATTGTGATAACTAGTGATGGAACATTGTGATATCTCATGTGAGAGAGCATTTGGATGAGAAGTGCATGGAGCATTGTGCTTACAAGGTTTGTGGAGCATAACGATGACAATGTTGTGGATCATTTTGATGAAAAGCGCATGGCACACTGATGACATGTGTCATGGAGCATTGTTCTGACAAAGGCATGGAACATTGTAATGACAAGGGTCACGGAGCATTGTGATAAAAAGTTCATTGTGCATTGTGGTTACAAATGTCACAGAGCCTTGTCATGACGCGGGCATGGACCGTTGTGATGACAAACGATATGAAGCATTGTGATGACTGGAGTCACGGAACAATATGATGACAAGGGTCATGCAGCATTGTGATGACAAGGGCATGGAGCATTGTGATGACAGGGGCATGGATCATTGGTCTGACAAGTTTCATAGATTATTGTGATGACATTGGACATGGTGCATTGTGATGACAAGGGCATGGAGCCTTTTAATTTGAAGGCCATGGAACATTCTGATGACATGTGTCATGGAGGTTTGTGATGACAAGGGCATGGAGCATTGTGATTACATGGGTCTTGGAGCATTGTGATGACAAGCGTCATGGAGCCTTGTTATGACAAGGCCGTGGAACATTGTGATGGCAGGGGTCATGGAGCTTTGTTAAGACAGGGGTCATGGAGCAATATGATGACAAGGGCATGGATCATTGTGATGACAGGGGCATGGAGCATTGGTCTGACAAGTTTCCTAGACTACTGTGATGACAGTGGACATGGTGCATTTTGATTACAAGGGCATGGAGCATTGTGATGACAAGGGCATGAAATATTGTGAAGACTGGTGTCAGGGAGCATTGTGATGACATATGTCATGGTCCATGGCGATGACAATGGCATGGAGCATTGTGATGCCAAATGTAATGGAGGATTGTGATGACAAATATAATGGAGCATTGTGATGACAAGGGCTTGGAGCATTATGATGACAAGGGCCATTGAGGATTTTCACGAAAATGTCGTGAAGCATTGTGATGACAAGGTCCTGGAGCATTGTGATGAGAAAACCATGGAGACTTGTGATGACAAATCTCATGGAGCATACTGATGAAAAGGGGCATGGAGCATTCAGATTACAGGGGTTTTGGAACATTGTGATAACTAGGGCATGGAGCATTGTGATGACAAGGGCATGCAGCATTGGTCTAATAAGTTTCATGGATTATTGTGATGAAACTTGGAGTGGCGCATTGTGATGACAAGGGCATGGAGCATTGTGATGACAAGGTCATGCAGTATTGTGAAGAGAGCTGTCAGGGAGCATTGTGATGACATATGTAATGGCCCATTGAGATGACAATGGCATGGAGCATTGTGATGCCAAGTGTCATGGAGGATTCTGATGACAAAAGTAATGGAGCATTGTGATGACAAGGGCATGGAGCATTGTGATGACAAAGGTCAGGATGCATTGTGCTGACAAGTGCATGGAGAATTGTGATGACAAGGGTCATGGAGCATTCTGATGACAAGCTTGTGGAATATTTTGATGACAATGACATGGAGCATTGTGATGAAAATGGCATGGGGCTTTGTGATGAAAAATGCATGGAGCCTTTTCATAACAGGGTTCAAGGAGCATTCTGATGACAAGTGTCAGGGAGCATTGTGATGACAAGTGTATTGAGCATTGTGATGACAAAGGTCATGGAGCATTGTGATGAAAAGAGTATGGATTATTGTCATGGCAGGCATCATGGAGCGTTGTGATGACAAGTGTTATGGAACATTGTGATCACAAGGGTTTGGAGCATTGTGATGACAGAGGTCATGGATCATTTTATTTCAAGGAGCATGGAGCATTGTGATGCCAAGGGCATGAAGCAATGTGATCCCAAGTTTCATGGAGGAATGTGATGACAATGGTAATGGAGTATTGTGATGACAAGCTCATAGAGCATTGTAATGACAAGGTCATGTAGCATTTTGCTGACAAAGGCATGGAGCATTGTGATGAAAGGTGTCATGGAGCACTGTGAATACAGGGGTCATGGAGCATTCGGATGACAAGGTCAAGGATCATTGTGATGACAAGAGTCATGGAGCATTGGGCTGAAAATGTTCATGGAGTATTGTGATGACTGGGGTCATGGAGCATTGTGATGAGTAGGGAATGGAGCATTGTGATGCAAAGAGTCCCGGATCATTGTGTTGTCAGGTGTCATGGAGTGTTGTGTTGACAGTGTTCCTGGAGCATTTTGATGATATTTGTCATGGAGCATTGTGATGAGAATTTCATGGAGTATTGGGCTGAAAATATTCATTGAGTATTGTGATGACCGGGGTCATGGAGCATTGTGAAGACAAGGGAATGGAGCATGGTGATGAAAAGTTCCTGGAGCATTGTGATGATAAGACCATGGAGACTTATGATGACAAGTCTCATGGAGCATTCTGATGAAAAGGGGCATGGAGCATTGTGATTACATGAGTCTTGGAGCATTGTGATGACAAGGGCATAGAGCATTGTGAGGAGAAGGCAATGGAGCATTCTGATGACATGTGTCATGGAGCATTGTGATGAAACGGGCATGAAGTATTGTGATGACAGGGGTCATGGAGCCTTGTGATGAAAAGGCCGTGGAACACTTTGATGGCAGGGGTCATGGAGCATTGTTATGACAGAGGTAATGGAGCATTGTGATGACAAGCGTCACGGAACTTTGTGAATACAGGGTTCATGGAGCATTGGGATGACAAGGGCATGGATCATTGTGATGACAAGGGTCATGGAGGATGGGGCTGAAAATTTACATGGAGTATTTTGATGACAGGTGTCATGGAGCATTGTGCTGATAAGGGGATGTAGCACTGTGATGACATGGGTCATGGAACACTGTGATAACAGGGTTAAGGGAGGATTGTGATGACTAGTGATGGAACATTGTGATAACAGGGTTAAGGGAGGATTGTGATGACTAGTGATGGAACATTGTGATATCCAATGTGAGAGAGCATTTGGATGAGAAGTGCATGGAGAATTGTGATTACAATGTTTATGGAGCATAGCAATGACAAGGTTGTGTATCATTGTGATAAAATGCGCATGGCACAATGTGATGACAAGGGTCATGGAGCATTTTTATGACAAAGGCATGGAGCATTGTGATGACAAGTGTCACGGAGCACTGTGATGAAAAGTTCATGGAACATTGTGGTTACAAAGGTCACAGAGCCTTGTGATGACGCGGGCATAGACCGTTGTGATGACAAAAGTTATGAACCACTGTGATGACTGGAGTCACGGAGCATTGTGATGACAGGGTTCATGGAGCATTGTGATGAAAAGGGCATGGAGCATTGTAATGAAAGCGGCATGCAGAATTGGTCTGACAAGTTTCATAGATTATTGTGATGACAGTGCGCATGAAGCATTGTGATGACAAGGACATGGAGCATTGTGATGACAAGGGTATGGAGTATTGTGAAGATGTGTCAGGGAGCATTGTGATGACATATGTAATGGTCCATTGTGATGACAATGGCATGGAGCATTGGTCTAATAAGTTTCATGGATTATTGTGATGACAGTTGAAATGGCGCATTGTGATGACAAGGGCATGGATCATTTTGATGACCAGGTCATGCAGTATTGAGAAGAGAGGTGTCAGGGAGCATTGTGATGTTATATGTAATGGCCCATTGTGATGACAATGGCAGGGAGCATTGTGATGCCAAGTGTCATGGAGGATTCTGAGGACAAAGGTAATGGAGCATTGTGATGACAATGGCTTGGAGCATTGTGATGACAAGGGTCAGGGAGCATTGTGCTGACAAGTGCATGGAGAATTGTGATGACAAGGGTCATGGAGAATTCTGATAAAAGGCCTGTGGAGTATTTTGATGACAATGGCATGGTGCATTGTGATGAAAATGGCATGGGGCTTTGTGATTAAAAAAGCATGGAGCCTTTTCGTGACAGGGTTCAAGGAGCATTCTGATGACAAGTGTCAGGGGTCATTGTGATGACAAGTGTATTGAGAATTGTGATGACAAAGGTCATGGAGCATTGTGATGAAAATGGCATGGAGTATTGTGATGACAGGCATCATGGAGCGTTGTGATGACAAGTGTTATGGAACACTGGGATCACAAGGGTTTGGAGCATTGCGATGACAGATGTCATGGATCATTTTGATTTCAAGGAGCATGGAGCATTGTGATGACAAGGGCATGAAGCAATGTGATCCCAAGTTTCATGGAGGATTGTGATGAAAATGGTAATGGAGTATTGTGATGACAAGCGCATAGAGCATTATAATGAAAAGGTCATGTATCATTTTGCTGACAAAGGCAGGGAGCATTGTGATGACAGGTGACATGGAGCAGTGTGATGACAAGCGTCATGGAGCATTGTGAATACAGGGGTCATGGGGCATTGGGGTGACAAGGGCATGGATCATTGTGATGACAAGTGTCTTGGAGCAATGGGCTGAAAATGTTCATGGAGTATTGTGATGACAGGGGTTATGGTGCATTGTGATGTCTAGGGAATGGAGCATTGTGATGACAAGAGTCCCGGATCATTGTGTTGTCAGATGTCATGGAGTGTTGTGATGACAGTGGTCATGGAGCATTGTGATGATATTGGTCATGGAGCATTGTAATGAGAAGTTCATAGAGCATTGGGCTGAAAATGTTCATGGAGTATTGTGATGACAGTGGTCATGGAGCATTGTGATGACAAGGGAATGAAGCATGGTGATGACAAGGTCCTGTAGCATTGTGATGAGATGACTATGGAGACTTGTGGTGACAAGTCTCATGGAGCATTCTGATGAAAAAGGGCATGGAGCACTGTGATTACATGGGTCTTGGACCATTGTGATGACAAGGGTCATGGAGCCTTGTCATGACAAGCCCGTGGAACATTGTGATGGCAGGGGTCATGGAGCATTTTTATGACAGAGGTAATGGAGCATTGTGATGATAACGGCAAGGAGCATTGTGATGACCAGGTCATGCAGTATTGTGAAAAGAGGTGTCAGGGAGCATTGTGATGACATATGTAATGGCCCATTGAGATGACAATGGCATGGAGCATTGTGATGCCAAGTGTCATGGAGGATTCTGATGACAAAGGTAATGGAGCATTGTGATGACAATGGCTTGGAGCATAGTGATGAGAAGGGTCAGGGAGCATTGTGCTGACAAGTGCAAGGAGAATTGTGATGACAAGGGTCATGGAGCATTCTGATGAAAAGCTTGTGGAGTATTTTGATGACAATGGCATGGAGCATTGTGATGAAAACGGCATGGGGCTTTGTGATGAAAAAGGCATGGAGCCTTTTCGTGACAGGGTTCAAGGAGCATTCTGATGACAAGAGTCAGGGAACATTGTGATGACAAGTGTATTGAGAATTGTGATGACAAGGGTCATGGAGCATTCTGATGACAAGCTTGTGTGGTATTTTGTTGACAATGGCATGGAGCATTGTGATGAAAACCGCAAGGGGCTTTGTGATGAAAAAGGCATGGAGCCTTTTCATGACAGGGTTCAAGGAGCATTCTGACGACAAGTGTCAGGGAACATTTTAATGACAAGTGTATTGAGAATTGTGATGACAAAGGTCATGGAGCATTGTGATGAAAAGACTATCGAGTATTGTGATGATAGGCATCATGGAGCATTGTGATGACAAGTGTTATGGAACATTTTGATCACAAGGGTTTGGAGCATTGCGATGACAGAGGTCATTGATCATTTTGATTTCAAGGAGCATGGAGCATTGTGATGACAAGGGCATGAAGCAATGTGATCCCAAGGTTCATGGAGGATAGTGATGACAATGGTAATGGAGTATTGTGATGACAAGCGCATAGAGCATTGTAATGACAAGGTCATGTAGCATTTTGCTGAAAAACGCATAGAGGATTGTGATGACTGGTGTCATGGAGCACTGTGATGACAAGCATCACGGAGCATTGTGAATACAGTGGTCTTGGAGCTTTGGGATGACAAGGGCATGGATCATTGTGATGACAGGTGTCATGGAGCACTGTGATGACAAACATCACGGAGCATTGTGAATACAGGGGTCATGGAGCATTGGGATGACATATGGCATGGTCCATTGAGATGACAATGGCAGGGAGCATTGTGATGCCAAATGCACTGGAGGATTGTGATGACAAATATAATGGAGCATTGTGATGACTAGGGCTTGGAGCATTATGATGACTAGGGCTTGGAGCATTATGATGACAAAACCATGGAGCCATGTGATGACAAGTCTCATGGAGCATTCTGATGAAAAGGGGCATGGAGCATTGTGATTACAGGGGTCTTGGAGCATTGTGATGACAAGGGCATGGAGCATTATGATGAGAAAACCATGAAGCATTCTGATGACATGCGTCCTGGAGCTTTTTGATGACAAAGGCATGGATCATTGTGATTACAGGGATCTTGGAGCATTGTGATGAAAAGGGCATGGATTATTGTGATGACAAAGGCATGGAGCCTTGTCATGAAAGGGTTCAAGGAGCATACTGATGACAAGTGTCAGGGAGCATTGTGATGACAAGTGTATTGAGCATTGTGATGACAAAGATCATCGAGCATTGAGAAGAGAAGACCATGGATAATTGTGATGATGAGCGTCATGGGGTGTTGTGATGATAAGTGTTATGGAACATTGTGATCACAAGTGTTTGGAGCATTATTATGACAGAGATCATGGAGAATATTGATTTCTTTGTGATGACAATAACCTGAAGCATTATGATGATGGGCATGGTGCATTGTGATGGCAGGTTTCATGGATCACTGAGATGAAAAAGTGGCATGGAGCATTGTGATGACAAGGGCATGGAGCATTGTGATGAGAAGGACATGGAACCTTCTGATGACATGTGTCATGGAGCTTTTTGATGACAAGAGCGTGGAGCATTGTGATTACAGGTGCCTTCAGCATTGTGATGACAAGTGTCATGGAACCTTGTGATGACTAGGCCGTGGATCATTTTGATGGCAGGGGTCACGGTGCATTGTTATGACAGAGGTAATTGAGCACTGTGATGAGAAGGGCATGGAACATTGGTCTGAAATGTTTCATGGATTATTGTGATGAGAGTGGGCATGGAGCATTGTGATGACAAGGGTATGGAACACTATGATACATGGGTCATGCAGGATTGTAATGACAAGGGCATGGAGCATTGTGATGAGAAAAGCATCGAGCATTGTGATGACAAGTGTCATGGAGCTTTGTGATGACAAGGGCATTGAGCAATGTGATGAGAGTGTTCATGGAGCATTGTGATGACAATGACATGGAGCATTGTGATCGAAGGGTCATGGAGCTTTGTGATGACAAGTCATGGAGCATTTTGATGACAAGGGCATGGTGCATTGTCATGAAAAATGCAGGGAGCATTTTGATGACCGGGCCATGCAGCAATTTGATGAAAATTGTAATGGAATATTTTGATGGCAGGTGTTATAGAACATTGTGATATCAGGGGTCTTGGAGCATTGGGATGAAAAGGATCATGAAGCATTTTGATGACAGGGGTTATGGAACATTGTGATGTAAGGGGTCATGGAACATTGTGATGATAAGGGGATGTAGCAGTGTGATGACAGGGTCATGGAACATTGTGATTATAGGGGTGAGGGAGTATTGTGATGACTAGTGATGGAACACTGTGATATCTCTCGTGAGAGAGCATTTGGATGAGAAGTGCATGGACCATTGTGATTACAAGGTTTATGGAGCATTGCAATGAAAAGGTTGTTGACCTTTGTGATGAAATGCGTGTGGCACATTGTGAAGACAATGGCCATGGAGCATTGTTATGTCAAAGACATGGAGCATTGTGATGACAAGTGTCACTGTGAATTGTGATGAATAGTTCATGGAGCATTGTGGTTACAAAGGTCACAGAACCTTGTGATGACACGGGCATGGATCATTGTGATGACAAACGTTATGAAGCATTGTGATGACTGGAGTCACAGAGCATTGTGATGACAGGGGTCCTTGAGCATTGTGATGACGTGTCATGGAACATTGTGCTGACAAGCGCATGGAGCATTGTGATGACAAGGGTCATGGAGCATTGTGCTGAGAATGGCATAGAGCATTGTGATGACAAGGTTCAAAGATCATTGTGATGAAAAGTTCATGGATCATTTTGGTTAAAATGCTCACAGAGAGTGATGATGACGAGGGCATGGACCACTGTGGTGACAAGGTCATGAAGCATTGTGATGACTGGAGTCACAGAGCATTGTGATGGCAGGGGTCATGGAGCATTGTGATAACAAGGGCATGGAGCATTGTGATGACCAGGGAAAGGAGGTCATGGATTATTTTGATTTCAAGGAGCATGGAGCATTGTGAGGACAAGGGCATGAAGCAATGTGATCCCAAGTTTCATGGAGGATTGTGATGACAATGGAAATGGAGTATTGTGATGACAAGCGCCTAGAGCATTGTAATGACAATGTCATGTAGCATTTTGCTGACAAAGGCATGGAGCATTGTGATGACATGTGTCATGGAGCACTGTGATAACTAGCGTCACGGAACATTGTGAATACAGGGGTCATGGAGCATTGGGATGACAAGGGCATGGATCATTGTGATGACAAGGGTCATGGAGCACTGGGCTGAAAATGTTCATGGAGTGTTGTGATGACAGGTGTCATGGAGCACTGTGATAACTATGGAATGGAGCATTGTGATGACAAGAGTCGCGGATCATTGTGTTGTCGGGTGTCATGGTGTGTTGTGATGACAGTGGTCATGGAGCATTGTGATGAATAGGTCTTGGAGCAATGGGCTGAAAATATTCATGGATTATTGTGATGACAGTGGTCATGGAGCATTGTGATGAGAAGGGAATGGAGCATGGTGATGACAAGGTCCTGGAGCATTGTGATGAGAAGACAATGGAGACTTGTGATGACAAGTCTCATGGAGCATTCTGATGAAAAGGGGCATGGAGCATTGTGATTACAGGGGTCTTGGAGCATTGTGATGACTAGGGCATGGAACACTGTGATACATGTGTCATGGGTCATGGAGGATTGTGATGACAAGTCATGGAGCATTGTGATGACAAGGGCATGGAGCATTGTGATGACAGGAGCATGGAGCATTTGTCTTACAAGTTTCATAGATTATTGTGATGACAGTGGACATGGTGCATTGTGATGACAAGGGCATGGATCATTGTGAAGAGAAAGTCATGGTGTATTGTGAAGACAGGTGTCAGGGAGCATTGTGATGACATATGTCATGGTCCATTGCGATGACAATGGTAGGGAGTACTGTGATGCCAAATGAAATGGAGGATTGTGATGACAAATATAATGGAGCATTGTGATGACTAGGGCTTGGAGCATTAGGATGACAATGGCCATTGAGACTTTTCATGACAAGTCGTGAACTACTGTGATGAAAATTTCCTTGAGCATTGTGATGACAAAACCATGGAGCCTTGTGATGACAAGTCTCATGGAGCACACTGATGAAAAGGGTCTTGGAACATTGTGATGACAAGGGCATGGAGCATTGTGAGGAGAAGACCAAGGAGCATTCTGATGGCATGCGTCATCGAGCTTTGTGATGACAAGGGCATGAAGCATTTTGATTACATGGGTCTTGGAGCACTGTGATGAAAATGCCATGGATCATTGTGATGAAATAGGCATGGAGCCTTGTCATGACAGGGTTCAAGGAGCATACAGACAACAAGTGTCAGGGGGCATTTTGATGACAAGTGTATTGAGCATTGTGATGACAATGGTCATGGACCATTGTGATGAGAAGACCATTGATAATTGTGATGACGAGCGTCATGGTGCATTGTGATGACAAGTGTTTTGGAATATTGTGATCACAAGCGTTTGGAGCATTGTTATGACAGAGTTCATGGAGCATTTTGATTTCATTGTGATGACAATAGCATGAAGCATTATGATGATTGGCATGGTGCATTGTGATGACAGGGTTCATGGGCATTGAGATGAAAATTGGCATGGAGCATTGTGTTTACGGGGGTCTTGGAGCATTGTGATGGCAAGGGCATGGAGCATTGTGATTACAGGGGTCTTGGAGCATTGTGATGAAAAGGGCATGCATCATTGTGATGAAAAATGCATGGAGCATTGTCATGACTGGATTCAAGGAGCATGCAGACAACAAGTGTCAGGGAACATGTTGATGACAAGTATACTGAGCATTGTGATGACAAAGGTCATGGAGCATTCTGAGGAGAAGACCATGGATAACTGTAATGACGAGCGTCATGGGGCACTGTAATGATAAATGATATGGAATATTGTGATCACAAGGGTTTGGAGCATTGTTATGACAGAGTTCATGGAGCATTTTGCTTTCATTGTGATGACAATAGCATGAAGCATTACGATGATGGGCATGGTGTATTGTGATGACCGGGTTCATGGATCATTGAGATGAAAAGGGGCATAGAGCATTGTGATTACAGGGTTCTTGGAGCATTGTGATGAGAAGGGTCATGGAGCTTTGTGATGACAAGACCATGGAACATCGTGATGGCAGGGGTCATGGAGCATTTTTATGACAGGGGTAATGGAGCATTGTGATGGCAAGGGCATGGATCATTGTGATGTGAAGGCCATGGAGCATTCTAATGACGTGTCATGGAGCTTTGTGAAGACAAGGGCATGGAGCAATGTGATGAGAGCGTGCATGGAGCATTGTGATGACAATGACATGGAGCATTGTGATGCCAAGGGTCATGGATCTTTGTGATGACAAAGGTCATGGAGCATTTTGATGGCAAGGGCGTTGTGCATTGTGATGAGAAAGGCAGGGAGCATTCTGATGACAGGGTCTTTGAGCAATTTGATGAAAAGTGTCATGGAACATTTTGATGACAGTTGTTATGGAACATTGTGATGTCAGGGGTCATCGAACATTGTGATGATAAGTGCATGTAGCACTGTGATGAAAGGAGTCATGGAGCATAGTGATGACAAGGGAATGGAGCATGGTGATGACAAGGTCCTGGAGCAATGTGATGACAAAACCATGGAGCCTTGTGATGAAAAGTCTCATGGAGCATACTGATGAAAAGGGGCATGGAGCATTGTGATTACAGTTGTCTTGGAACATTGTGATGACAAGGGCATGGAGCATTGTGAGGAGAAGACCAAGGAGCATTTTGATGGCATGCATCCTTGAGCTTTGTGATGACAAGGGCATGGAGCATTTTGATTATATGGGTCTTGGAGCATTGTGATGAAAAGGGCATGGATCATTGTGATGAAAAAGGCATGGAGCCTTGTCATGACAGGGTTCAAGGAGCATACAGACAACAAGTGTCAGGGAGCATTTTGATGAGTAGTGTATTGAGCATTGTGATGACAAGGGTCATGGAGCATTTTGCTGAGAAAGGCATAGAGCACTGTGATGACAAGGGTCAAAGAGCATTGTGATGAAAAGTTCATGGAGCATTGTGATGACAAAGAAATGTAGCATTGTGATGCCAAGGGTCATGGATCTTTGTGATGACAGAGGTCATGGAGCATTCTGATGGCACGGGCATTGTGCATTGTGATGAGAAGGGCAGGGAGTTTTTGATGACAGGGTCATGGAGCCATTTGATGAAAAATGTCATGGAACATTTTGATGACAGGTTTTATGGAACACTGTGATGTCAGGTGTCATGGAGCATTTTGATGAACAGGGTCATGGAGCATTTTGATGACAGGTGTTATGGAACATTGTGATGGCAGGGGTCATCGAACATTGTGATTATAAGTGCATGTATCATTGTGATGACAGGAGTCATGTAACATTGTGATGACAGGAGTGAGGGGGTATTGTGACAAATAGTTATGTAGCATTGGGATATCAGTGGTGAGACAGAATTTTGATGACAAGTGCATGGAGCATTGTGATGAGAAGTTTTATGCAGCATGGTGATGAGAAGTTTGTGGAGCACTGTGATTACAAGTGCATGGTGCATTGAGATGACACGTGTCATGAAGCATTGTGCTAACAAGCGCATAGAGCATTGTGATGACAAGGGTCATGGAGCATTGTTCTGAGAAAGGCATAGACCATTGTGATGTCAAGGGTCAAAGAGCATTGTGATGAAAACTTCATGGAGCATTGTCGTTAAAAAGGTCACAGAGACTGTTGATGACGAGGACATGGACAATTGTGATGACAAAGTCCATGAAGCATTGTGATGACTGGAGTCACGGAGCATTGTGATGACAGGGGTCATGGAGCATTGTGATAACAAGGGCATGGAGCATTGTGATGACAAGGGCATGGAGCATTGGTCTAATAAGTTTCAAGGATTTTTGCGATGACAGTTGGAATGGCAGATTGTGATGACAAGGGCATGGAGCATTGTGATGACCAGGTCATGCAGTATTGTGAAGACAGGTGTCAGGGAGAATTGTGATGACATATGTAATGGCCCATTGTGATGACAATGGCATGGAGCATTGTGATGCCAAGTGTCATGGAGGATTCTGATGACAAAGGTAATGGAGCATTGTGATGACAAGGGTCATGGAACATTGGGCGGAAAAGGTTCATGGAATATTGTGATGACAGGTGTCATGGAGCATTGTGATGACAAGGGAATGGAACATTGTGATGACAAGAGTCCGGAATCATTGTGTTGTCAGGTGTCATAGAGTGTTGTGATGACAGTGGTCATGGAGCATTGTGATGATATTGGCCCATGAGCATTGTGATGAAAAGACCTTGGGTAATTGTGATGTCGAGCATCATGGAGCACTGTAATGACATGGGGCATGAAGCATTGTGATGACAGGTGTCAGGGAGCATTGTGATGACAGGGGTCATGGCGCATTGTGATGACAAGGGCATGGAGCTTTGTGATGGCATGTGCATGGAGCATTGTGATGACAAGTGCATGGAGCATTGCAATGTCAAGTGGATGGAGAATTGTGATGACAAGAGCATGTAACATTTTGATGAGAAGTGACATGTAGCATTGTGATGACAAGGACGTGGAGAATTCTGATGAAAAGGGACATGGAGCATTGTGATAACCAGGGCATGGTGCATTGTGATGACAGGGGACATGGAGCATTATTATGAGAACGGCCATGGTGCATTCTGAAATAAGATATCACTTATGAAAGGAATGTAAACATGGCTACATATGAACTGATTTAGGGAAGAGAACAGAGTCTCAGATTTAGAAAACAATCTAACGCTTGCTTAAGGGGAGAGAGAGGTGTGGAGATGCACAAAACATAAGATTGATATTAGCACAGGTACCGTTCCATAATCCAAAAACAGAAGAGACAAGCCCTACTCCTTCCTCAGTGAATGGAACTCAACATCCCTATTCCCTGCAGAGAAATATATATGAGTAGTAAGAATTTTAAAACCTATGTATTGATATGTCTCCGTAAGGGAAACAAGTGTGTCTAGAACGACATAAACATGGCAGTGAGAATCAGCTCAAACCCACTATAAAAATGAATTTCAAAACAAAACATAAAAACAGTAAAATTCTTACACAATACCTTCAGGGGTTCTGATGAAACCTAGAATGACCCTATCTACAATGACAGCTGGATGTGGCATAAGGCTGGTCACTTGGGACTGAGAGGATTGGTGAGATTGGGTGAAAAAATGCAGACCCTTTAAAGCAATAATGCCTGCCACCCATTCCATGGTTCCCAACTCTCCGTGTAGAAGGGAATATCACTACAGTTATAACGTGTATGGGAACCTAGAGAATGGAAACCATCTGATGGTGAAAGGTTTCTAAAACTCTACTTGTACTCCAGTTTGACATTCCAACTGCTTTACTATCAATCTCCCAACTTGGAAAGTCAGCCACTATAACCTCCTGGTTCGCACAGTTGGCAAATTGTGCACAGGAAATAAGGGAAGAGAGAGAACCAATGAGAGAGTGGCTGTAGGCATTTGGACGGCCACATGTCTCTCTAATTTCCCGTCACAAAGAGGAATTAACCAAAGTCTAAGCCTGCCCCCCAGAACCAGTATAAGTCTAGAAGCAAAACTGTTGATTTACGGTCAGCGCACAAAAACGCGAGTTGAAAAATGGAGCTCAGGGCCACAGCAATTCACTAAACTGAAGAGTTATAAAGGACTACTCGCTGCCAAAAATCTGTTGAGGGAAAGCCACGAGGCGGAAGGGAAAATGAGGAAGAATGGCATGAAACAGATTTCAAGAGGTACATTGGAATCGCCTTTAAACACAGGAAAAGCATTACAACTTCGAAAATTATGGAAATGGCCATAAAGGGCATATGGGTTTTCACGTGAATATATTCAGGAGAAAACACATATGCCCTTTTTGGACAAGCAAGCAAGCGGGCAATGCAAATTGGCACTACAAAGAAGTATCACTTCCCACCGGTCAAAAGGGACATCTGCAAAAAGTGTAAAAACCAGAAAGGCAAGACAGGCCCTGGAGAACAGGGAGCCTTGTTATGCTGATGGGCGGGATGTAAATTGCCAACTGACTCTCTGGAGGAGTGCATTGTGTTCCCTAAAACAAGTAAACAACAGAGCTACAGAGCCAAGGGCACTTCCAGTCCAGGGAATATACCTTGGGGAAACTGAAAATAAATAAGACAGATCGACACCAAAATTCAGGGCTGCACTGCTTACAAAAACCTCAACTTGTGTACACCTTAAGTATCCCAGGAAAGACAAAAATGGTTCAAGAAATTGTGGTACTTACGTACGATGGAATATCCCTCAGCCATGAAATCAATGTCATAAGGCCAGTAGCAGCAAAATGAGAGGATTTAGGTACGATAATTCTAAGTGAAATAAGTCACACAGAAAAAGAAACTTATCATAAGATATCACTTATGAAGATCCTGTAAACATGGCTACACATGAACTGAGTTAGGAAAGAGAAGAGAGACTCACATTTAAAAAGCACGCTTATGCCTGCTTAAGGGGGAAGGAGAGGTGGGGTGATGCATAAAATCAGAGTTTGATATTAGTACAGGTACCTTTCCAAAAACCAAATACGGAATAGACAAGACCTACACCTTCCTCAGTGAAAGGGACTCAACACCCCATATTCACCACAGAGTAATATATCTTACTAGTATGAATCTTAAAACGTATGTATTGATATGTCTCCGTAAGGGAATCAAGTGTGTCTAGACTGGCATAAACATGACAGTGAGAATCAGCTCAAACCCACTTTAAAAAGTAATTTCAAATACAAAACAAATAAAACAGCGAAATTTCTTACAATTCCTTCAAGGTCTCTGATGAAACCTGAAATGACCCTATGTACAATGAAAGCTGGATGTGGCATAAGGCTGGATACTTGGGACTGAGAGGATTGGTGAGATTGGGTGAGCAAATGCAGACCCTTTAAAGCAATAATGAGTGGCACCCATTCCATGGGTCCCAACTCTCCAGGTTGAAGGGAATATTACTACAGCTATAACATGTACGGGAAACCTAGAGAATGGACACAATGTGAATACGAAAGGTCTCTAAAATTCAACTAATAGTCCCTCTCCTGGTGCTCCGGTTTGACTTTCCAACTGCTTTACTATCAATCTCCCAACTTGGAAAGACAGCCCCTTTAACCTCCTGGATCTCACAGGTTGCCAATTTGGCAGAGGATGAAAGGGAAGAGGGAGAACCAATGAGATAGTAGCTGTTAGGCATTTGGACGGGAACATGTCCCTCTAAATTCCCGGCTGGAAGAAGAATTAACCAAAGTGTCAGGCACCCACCGGACACCAGTGTAGGTCCTGAACCAAAGTTTGGACTTGCATTCAACTCACAAAAAGCGAGTCGAAAAATGGAGCTCAGGGGAACAGCAATTCACAAACTGGCAGAGAAATATAGGACAAGTATCATCCAAATATCTGTTTAATGGAAGGCAACGAGGCAGACTTGAAAGAGAGGCAGAATAGCAGGAAACAGATTTCAAGTGGTATGTTGGAATCGCCTTTAAATCACAGGAAGAGGGGCACAAATTCGACAATGATGCACTTGGCCAAAAAGGGCGTATTCCTTTTCTCCTGTATATATTCAGGAGAAAACGAATACGCCCTTTTTGGCCATCCAGCAAGCGGGCAATGCAAATCTGCACTAAAAAGAATTATCACCTCCAACCAGTCAAAAGGGATATCTGCAAAATGTGTAAAAAGCAGAAAGGCAAGACAGCGCCTGGATAACTGGGAGCCTTGTTATGCTGATGGGCGGGACATAAATTGACAACTGCCTCTCTGGAGGAGTGCATTGTGTTCCCCAAAAGAAGTAAACAACAGAGCTACAGAGCCAAGGGCACTTCCAGCCTAGTGAATATACCTTGGGAAAACTGAAAATCAATAAGACAGAGCCACCCCCAAATTTAGGGCTGCACTGCTTATAAGAACCTCAACTTGGGTACACGTGAAATATCCCAGGAAAAATAAAAATGATTCAAGAAATTGGGGTACATATGTACGATGGAATATCCCTCAGCCATGAAATCAATGTCATAAGACCAGTAGCAGCAAAATAAGTGGATTCAGGTACGATGATTCTAAGTGAAATAAGTCACAGAGAAAAAGAAACTTATCATAAGATACCATGTATGAAGGTCCTGTAAACATGGCTACACATGAACTGCGTTAGGAAAGAGAGCAGAGTCTCACATTTAGAAAACACTCTTATGCCTGCTGAAGGTGGAAGGAGAGGTGGGGTGATGCATAAACCCAGAGTTTGATATTAGTACATGTACCTTTCCAAAAATCAGATATGGAATAGACAAGACCTACACCTACCTCAGTGAAAGGCACTCAAAACCCCATATTACCTGCAGAGGAATATATCTGACTAGTAAGAATCTTATAACCTATTTATTGATATGACTCCATGAGGCAATCAAGGGTTTCTAGACTGGCATAAACATGGCAGTGTGAATCAGCTCACACCCACTATAAAAAGGAATTTCAAACACACAAAAAAAGGAGGAAATTCTTTACAATTTCTTCAGGGTCTTTGACGAAACCTGGAATGACCCTATCTACATCGACAGCTGGATGTGGCATAAGGCTGGACACTTCGGACTGAGAGGATTGGTGAGATAGGGTGAGCAAATGCAGACCCCTTAAAGCAATAATGTGTGGCACCCATTCCATGGGTCCCAACTCTCCAAGTTGAAGGGAATATTACTACAGATATAACATGTATGGGAAACCTAGAGAAAGTACACTCTGTGAATACGAAAGGTTTCTAAAACTCAACTAATAGTCCCTCTGCTGGTGCCCTGGTTTGACTTTCCAACTGCTTTACTATCAATCTCCCAACTTGGAGAAACAGCCCCTTTAACCTCCTAGTTTGCACAGGTTGCCAATTTGGCAGAGGATTAAAGGGAAGAGGGAGTATCACGGAGAGATTAGCTTTTAGGCGTTTGGACGGTCACATGTGACTCTAATTTCATGTCAGGAAGGAGAATTAACCAATGACTCAGCCAAGCACAGTAAACCAGTATAGGTCGTGAAGCAGTCTTTTGGACTTGCGTTCAGCTCACAAAAACGAGTTCAAAAAAGGAGCTCAGGGGCACAGCAATTCACAAACAGGCAGAGTAATAAAGGACAACTATCATCCAAAAATCTGTTGAGTGAAGGCAACGAGGCGGACTTGAAAGCGAGGCAGAATATCAGGAAACAGATTTGAAGAGGTACGTGGGAATTGACTTGAAAGAACAGGTAGAGGGCACAACTTTGTCAATGATGCACTTGGCCAAATAGGGCGTATGCATTTTCTCCTGAATATAATCAGGAGAAATCACATACGCCCTTTTTCGCCAAGCAAGCAAGCGGGCAATGCAAATCTTCACTACAAAGAAGTATCACTTCCCACCGGTCAAAAGGGAAATCCACAAAATGGGTAAAAACCAGAAAGGCAAGACAGGCCCTGGAGAACAGGGAGCATAGTTATACTGACGGGTGGGATGTAAACTGCCAACTGCCTCACTGGAGGAGTGCATTGTGTTCCGTAAAACAAGTAATCAACAGAGCTACAGAGCCAAGGGCACTTCCAGTATAGGGAATATACCTTGGGAAAACTGAAAATCAATAAGACAGAGCCACCCCAAAATTTAGGGGTGCACTGCTTACAAGAACGTCAACTTCGGTACAACTTAAGTATCCCAGGAAAGATAAAAATGTTTCAAAAAATTGTGGTACTTACGTATGATGGAATATCCCTCAGCCATGAAATCAATGTCATAAGACCAGTAGCAGCAAAATGAGTGGATTCAGGTATGATGACTCTAAGTGAAATAAGTCACACAGAAAAAGAAACTTATCATAAGATATCACTTATGAAGATCCTGTAAACATGGCTACACATGAACTGAGTTAGGAAAGAGAAGAGAGTCTCACATTTAGAAAACACGCCTATGCCAGCTTAAGGGGGAAGGAGAGGTCGGGAGATGCATAAAACCAGAGTTTGATATAAGCACAGGTACCGTTCCAAAAACCAAGTACAGAATAGACAAGACCTACACCTTCCTCAGTGAAAGGGACTCAAAACCCCATATTTCCCACAGAAAAATATATCTGACTAGTAAGAATCTTAAAACCTATGTATTGATATGTCTCCGTAAGGGAATCAAGTGTGTCTAGACTGGCATACACATGGCAGCGAGAACCAGCTCAAAGCCACTATAAAAAGGAATTTCAAAAACAAAACACAAAAACAGGGAAATTCTTTACAATTCCTTCAGGGTCTCTGATGAAACCTGGAATGACCCTGTCTAAAATGACAGCTCGATATGGCATAAGGCTGGACACTTGGGACTGAGAGGATAGTTGAGATTGTGTGAGCAAATGCAGAAACTTTAAAGCAATAATGCATGGCACCCTTTCCATGGGTCCCAACTCTCCAGGTTGAAGGGAATATTACTACAACTATAACATGTACGGGAAACCTAGAGAATGGACACACTGTGAATACGAAAGGTTTCTAAATCTCAACGAATATTCCCTCTCCTGGTGCTCCGGTTTGATTTTCCAACTGCTTTACTATCAATCTCCCAACTTGTAGAGACAGCCCCTTTAACCTCGTGGTTCTCACAGGTTGCCAATTTGGCAGAGGATGAAAGGGAAGAGGTAGAACCAATGAGAGAGTAGCTGTTAGGCATTTGGACGGGCATATGTCATTCTAATTTCCCGGCAGGAAGAAGAATTAACCAAAGATGCAGCCACCCACTGGGAACCAGTATAGGTCCTGAATCAAAATTTTGGACATACGTTCAGCTCACAAAAAACGAGTTGAAAAATGGAGCTCAAGGGCACAGCAACTCACAAACTGGAAGAGTAATAAAGGACAACTATCATCCAAAAATCTGTTGAGGGAAGGCAACGAGGCAGACTTGAATGCGAGGCAGAATAGCAGGAAACAGATTTCAAGAGGTACGTTGGAAACACCTGTAAAGCACAGGAAGAGGGGCACAACTTCGAAAATGATGCACTTGGCCAAAAAGGGCGTATGCATTTTCTCCTGAATATATGCAGGAGAAAACGCATACGACTTTTTGGCCAAGCAAACAAGTGGGCAATGCAAATCTGCACTACAAAGAAGTATCACTTCCCACCGGTCAAAAGGGACATCCACAAAATGTGTAAAACCAGAAAGGCAAGACAGGCCCTGGAGAACAGGGGGCCTTGTTATGCGGTTGGGCGGGATGTAAATTGCCAACTGCCTCACTGGAGGAGTGCACTGTGTTCCCTAAAACAAGTAAACAACAGAGCTACAGAGCAAAGGGCACTTCCAGTCTAGGGAATATAACTTGGGAAAACTGAAAATCAATAAGACAGTGCCATCCCCAAATTTAGGGCTGCACTGCAGACAAGAACCTCAACTTGGGTACACGTGAAATATCCCAGGAAAGACAAAAATGGTTCAAAAATTTGTGCTACTTACGTACGATGGAATATCCCTCAGACATGAAATCAATGTCATAAGACCAGTAGCAGCAAAATGAGTGGATTCAGGTACGATGATTCTAAGTGAAATAAGTCACACAGAAAAAGAAGCTTATCATAAGATATCACTTATGAAGATCCTGTAAACATGGCTACACATGAACTGAGTTAGGAAGGAGAACAGAGTCTCACATTTAGAAAACACTCTTTTGCCTGCCTAAGGGGGAAGGAGAGGTGGGGTGATGCATAAAACCAGAGTTTGATATAAGCACAGGTACCATTCCCAAAACAAACTATGGAATAGACAAGACCTACCTATACCTTCCTCAGTGAAAGGGACTCAAAACCCCATATTTCCCGCAGAGGAATATATCTGACTAGTAAGAATCTTAAAACCTATGTATTGATATGTCTCCCTAAGGGAATCAAGTGTGTCTAGACTGGCATACACATGGCAGCGAGAATCAGCTCAAACCCACTATAAAAAGGAATTTCAAAAACAAAACACAAAAACAGGGAAATTCTTTACAATTACTTCAGGGTCTCTGATGAAACCTGGAATGACCCTGTCTAAAATGACTGCTGGATGTGGCATAAGGCTGGACACTTGGGACTGAGAGGAATGGTGAGATTGGGTGAGCAAATGCAGACCCTTTAAAACAATAATGCCTGGCACCCATTCCATGGGTCCCAACTCTCCAGGTTGAAGGGAATATTACTACAGCTATAACATGTATGGAAACCTAGAGAATGGACACACTGTGAATACGAAAGGTTTCTAAAACTCAACGAATATTCCCTCTCCTGTTGCTCCGGTTTGACTTTCCAACTGCTTTACTATCAATCTCCCAACTTGGAGAGACAGCCCCTTTAACCTCTTGGTTCTCACACGTTGCCAATTTGACAGAGGATGAAAGGGAAGAGGGAGAACCAATGAGAGAGTAGCTGTTAGGTATTTGGACGGGCATATGTCACTCTAATTTCCCAGCAGGAAGAAGAATTACCAAAGTCTCAGCCACCCAACGCCAACTAGTATAAGTCCTGAGCCAAAATTTTGCACATGCGTTCAGCTCAGAAAAAACGAGTTGAAAAATGGAGCTCATGGACACAGCAATTCACAAACTGGCAGAGTAATAAAGGACAACTATCATCCAAAATCTGTTAAGGGAAGGCAACGAGGTGAACTTGAAAGAGAGGCAGAATAGCAGGAAACAGATTCCAAGAGGTACCTTGGAATTGCCTTTAAAGCACAGGAAGAGGGGCACAACTTCGACAATGATGCACTTGGCCAAAAAGGGCGTATGCATTTTCTCCTGAGTATATTCAGGAGAAAACGCATACGCCCTTTTTGGCCAAGCAAGCAAGCGGACAATGTAAGTCTGCACTACAAAGAAGTATCACTTCCCACCTGTCCAAAGGGACATCCGCAACATGGGTAAAATTCAGAAAGGCAAGACAGGCCCTGGGGAACAGGGAGCATTGTTATGCTGATGGGCGGGATGTAAATTGCCAACTGCCTCTCTGGAGGAGTGCATTGTGTTCCCTAAAACAAGTAAACAACAGAGCTACAGAGCCAAGGGCACTTCCAGTCCAGGGAATATACCTTGGGAAAGCTGAAAATCAATAAGACAGAGCCACCCCAAATTTAGGGCGGCACTGATTACAAGAACCTCAACTTGGATACACCTTAATTATCCCAGGAAAGATAAAATTGGTTCAAAAAATTGTGGTACATATCTATGATGGAATATCCCTCAGCCATGAAATCAGTGTCATAAGACCAGTTGCAGCAAAAAAGTGGATACAGGTACGATAATTCTAAGTGAAATAAGTCACACAGAAAAAGAAACTTATCATAAGATAGCCCTTATGAAGATCCTGTAAACATGGCTACACATGAACTGAGTTAGGAAATAGAACAGAGTCTCACATTTAGAAAACACTCTTATGCCTGCTTAAGGGGGAAGGAGAGGTGGGGTGATGCATAAAACCGGAGTTTGATATAAGCACAGGTACCGTTCCAAAAACCAACTATGGAATAGGCAATACCTACAACTTCCTCAGTGAAAGGGACTCAAAACCACATATTTCCCTCCGAGGAATATATCTGACTAATAAGAATCTTAAAACCTATGTATTGATATGTCACCGTAAAGGAATCAATTGTGTCTAGACTGGCATAAACATGGCAGCGAGAATCAGCTCAAACCCACTATAAAAAGGAATTTGAAAAACAACAAAAAAAGGGAAATTCTTTACAATTCCTTCAGGGTTTCTGAATGAAACCTGGAATGACCCTATCTACAATGACAGCTGGATGTGGCATAAGGCTGTACATATGGGACTGAGAGGATTGGTGAGATTGGGTGAGCAAACGCAAACCCTTTAAAGCAATAATGCATGGCACCCATTCCATGGGTCCCATGTCTCCAGGTTGAAGGGAATTTTACTAGAGCTATAACATATACGGGAATCCTAGAGAATGGAAACACTGTGAATACGAAAGGTCTCTAAAACTCAACAAATAGTCCCTCTACTGGAGCTCTGGTTTGACTTTCCAACGGATTTACTGTCAATCTCCCAGCTTGGAGAGACAGCACCTTTAACCTCCTGGTTCACAGAGGTTGCCAATTTGACAGTGGATGAAAGTGAAGAGGGAGAACCAATGAAAGAATAGCTGTTCGGCATTTGGAAGGGCACATGTCACTCTTATTTCCCGTGAGGAAGAAGAATTAACCAAAGTCTCAGCCACCCACCGGGAACCAGTATAGTTCCTGAACCAAAATATTGGACTTGCGTTCAGCTCAAAAAAAAAATAGTTAAATAATGGAGCTCAGGTGTACAGCAATTCACAAACAGTGGGAGTAATAATGGACAAGTATCATCCAAAAATCTGTTGAGGGAAGGCAACGAGGAAGTCTTGAAAACGAGGCAGAATATCAGGAAACAGATTTCAAGAGGTACGTTGGAATTGCCTTTAAAGCACAGGAAGACGGGCACAACATCGACAGTGATGCACTTGGCCAAAAAGGGCGTATGGGTTTTCTCCTGAATATATTCAGGAGAAAACGCATACGCCCTTTTTGCCCAAGCAAGCAAGCAGGCAATGCAATTGTGCAGTACAAAGAAGTATCCCTTCCCACCGGTCAAAAGGGACATCCACAAAATCGTTAAAATTCAGAAAGGCAAGAAAGGCCCTGGAGAACAGAGAGCCTTGTTATGCTGATGGGCGGGATGTAAATTTCCAACTGCCTCTCTGGAGGAGTGCATTGTGTTCCCTAAAACAAGTAAACAACAGAGCTACAGAGCCAAGGGCACTTCAGTTCAGGGAATATACCTTGGGAAAACTGAAAATCAATAAGACAAAGCTACACCAAAATTTAGGGCGGCACTGATTACAAGAACCTCAACTTGGGTACACCTTAAATATCCAAGGAATGATGAAAATGGTTCAAAAAATTGTGGTACTTATGTACGACGGAATATCCCTCAGCCATGAAATCAATGTCATAAGACCAGTAGAAGCAAAATGAGTGGATTCAGGTACGATGATTCTAAGTCAAATAAATCACACAGAAAAAGAAACTTATCATAAGATATCACTTATGAAGATCCTGTAAACATGGTTACACATGAACTGAGTTAGGAAAAGAAGAGAGTTTGACATTTAGAAAACACTCTTATGCCTGCTTAAGGGGGAAGGAGAGGTGGGGTGATGCATAAAACCAGAGTTTGATATAAGCACAGGTACCGTTCCAAAAACCAACAATGGAACATACGAGACCTACTCCTTCCTCAGTGAAAGGGACTCAAAACCTCATATTTCCCACAGAAGAATATATCTGACTAGTAAGAATCTTAAAACCTATGTATTGATATGTCTCCATAAGGGAATCAAGTGTGTCGAGACTGGCATAAACATGTCAGTGAGAATCAGCTCAAACCCACTATAAAACGGAATTTGAAGAACAAAGAAAAGGGAAATTCTTTACAATTCCTTCAGGGTCTCTGATGAAATCTGGAATGACCCTATCTACAATGACAGCTGGATGGGGCATAAGGCTGGACACATGGGACTGAGAGGATTGGTGAGTTTGGGTGAGCAAATGCAGACCCTTTAAAGCAATAATGCATGGGACCCATTCAATGGATCCCATGTCTTCAAGTTCAAGGGAATATTATTACAGCTATAACATGTACGGGAAACCAAGAGAATGGACACATTGTGAATACAAAAGGTCTCTAAAACTCAAAAAATAGTCCCTCTCCTGGTGCTCCGGTTTGACTTTCCAACTACTTTACTATCAATCTCCCAACGTGGAGAGACAGCACCATTAACCTCCTGGTTCGCACAGGTTGCCAATTTGGCAGAGGATGAAAGGGAAGAGGGAGAATCAATGAGAGAGTAGCTGTTAGGCATTTGGATGGGCACATGTCACTCTTATTTCCCGGGAGGAAGAAGAATTAACCAATGTCTCAGCCACCCACCCGGAACCAGTATAGTTCCTGAAACAAATTATTGGACTTGAGTTCAGCTCAGAAAAAACGAGTTAAAAACAGGAGCTCAGGGGCACAGCAATTCACAAACAGGCAGAGAAATAAAGGACAAATATCGTCCAAAAATCTGTTGTGTGAAGGCAACGAGGCAGACTTGAAAGCGAGGCAGAATAGCAGGAAACAGATTTCAAGAGGAACGTTGGAATTGCCTTTAAAGCACAGAAAGAGGGGCACAACTTCGACAATGATGCACTTGGCCAAAAAGTGCGTATGTGTTTTCTCCTGAATATATTCAAGAAATAAAGCATACGCCCTTTTTGGCCAAGCAAGCAAGCGGGCAATGCAAATCTGAACTACAAAGAAGTATCAATTCCCAGCAGTCAAAATGGACATCCACAAAATGGGTAAAAACCAGAAAAGCAAGATATGCCCTGGAGAACAGGGAGCCTTGATATGCTGATGGGCAGGATGTAAATTGCCAACTGCCACTCTGGAGGAGTGCATTGTGCTCCCTAAAACAAGTAAACAACAGAGCTACAGAGCCAAGGGCACTTCCAGTCTAGGGAATATACCTTGGGAAAACTGAAAATCAATAAGACAGAGCCATCCCAAAATTTAGGGCTACACTGCTTACAAGAACCTCAACTTGGGTACAACTTAAGTATCCCAGGAAAGAAAAAAATGGTTCAAAAAATTGTGGTACATACGTACGATGGAATATCCCTCAGCAATGAAATCAATATCATAAGACCCATAGTAGCAAAGTGAGTGGATACAGGTACGATAATTCTAAGTGAAATAAATCACACAGAAAAAGAAACTTCTCATAAGATATCACTTATGAAGATCCTGTAAACATGGCTACACATGAACTGAGTTAGGAAAGAGAACAGAGTCTCACATTTAGAAAACACTCTTATGCCTGCTTAAGAGGGAAGAAGAGGTGGGGTGATGCAGAAAACCAGAGTTTGATATAAGCACAGGTACCGTTCCAAAAACCAACTGTGGAATAGACAAGACCTACACATTCCTCAGTGAAAGGGACTCAAAACCACATATTTCCCACAGAGGAATATACCTGACTAGTAAGAATCTTAAAACCTATGTATTGATATGTCTCCATAAGGGAATCAAGTGTGTCGAGACTAGCATAAACATGGCAGCGGGAATCAGCTGAAACCAACTATAAAAAGGAATTTCAAAAACAAAAAAAAGGGAACTTCTTCACAATTCCTTCAGGGTTCCTGATGAAACCTGGAATGTCCCTATCTACAAAAACAGCTGGATGTGGAATAAGGGTGGACTCATGGGACTGAGAGGATTGGTGAGATTGGGTGAGCAAATGCAGACCGTTTAAAGCAATAAGGCATGGCCCCCATTCCATGGGTCACAACTCTCCAGGGTGAAGGGAATACTACTACTGCTGTAACATGTACGGGAACCCTAGAGAATGGACACACTGTGAATACGAAAGGTTTCTAAAACTCAGTGAATAGTCCCTCTCTTGGTGCTCCCGTTTGACTTTCCAACTGCTTTACTATCAATCTCCCAACTTGGAGAGACAGCATCTTTAACCTCCTGGTTCGAACAGGTTCCCAATTTGGCAGACGATGAAAGGGAAAAGGGAGAACCAATGAAAGAGTAGCTGTTAGGCATTTGGACGGGCATATGTCACTCTTATTTCCCGTGAGGAAGAAGAATTAATCAATGTCTCAACAACCCACTGGGAACCAGTATAGGTCTTGAACCAAAATATTAGACTTGCGTTCAGCTCACAAAAAACGAGTTAAATAATGGGGCTCAGGGGCACAACAATTCACAAAATGGCAGAGTAATAAAGGAAAACTATCGTCCAAAAATCTGTTGACGGAAGGCAACGAGGTGGAACTGAAAGCGAGGCAGAATAGGAGGAAACAGGTTTCAAGTGGTAAGTTGGAATCCCCTTTAAAGCACAAGAAGAGGGGCAAAACTTCGACAATGATGCACTTGGCCAAAAAGGGCGTGTGCGTTTTCTCCTGAATATATTCAGGAGAAAACGCATACGCCCTTTTTGGCCAAGCAAGAAAGCGGGCAATGCAAATCTGCACTACAAAGTAGTATCACTTCCCACCGGTTAAAAGGGACTTCCACAAAATGGTTAAAAACCAGAAAGGCCAGACAGGCCCTGGAAAACAGGGAGTCTTGTTATGCTAATGGGCGGGGTGTAAATTGCCAACTACCTCTCTGGAGGAGTGCATTTTGTTCCCTAAAACAAGTAAACAACAGAGCTACAGAGCCAAGGGCACTTCCAGTCTAGGGAATATACATTGGGAAAACTGAAAATCAATAAGACAAAGCCATCCCAAAATTTAGGGCTGCACTGCATAAAAGAACATCAACTTGGGTACACCTTAAGTATCCCAGGAAAGATAAAAATGGTTTAAAAATTTGTGGTACTTACATGTGATGGAATATCCTTCAGCCATGAAATCAATATCATAAGACCAGTAGCAGCAAAATGAGTGGATTCAGGTACGATGATTCTAAGTGAAATAAGTCACACAGTAAAAGAAACTTATCATAAGATATCACTTATGAAGATCCTGTAAACATGGCTACACATGACCTGAGTTAGGAAAGAGAACAGAGCCTCACATTTAGAAAACACTCTTATGCCTGCTTAAGGGGAAGGAGAGGTGTGGTGAAGCATAACACCAGAGTTTGATATAAGCACAGGTACTGTTCAAAAAACCAAATAAGGAATAGACAAGACCTACACTTTAATCTGGGAAAGGGACTCAAAACCCCATATTCCCCACAGAGGAATATATGTGACTAGTAAGAACTTTAAACCTATGTATTGATATGTCTCCGTAAGGGAATCTATTGTGTCTAGAATGGCATAAACATGGCAGTGAGAATCAGCTCAAACCCACTATAAAATGAAATTTCAAAAACAAAACAAAAAAACATGGAATTTCTTTATAATTCCTTCAGGGTCTCTGATGATTTCTGGAATGACCATATCTACAACGACATCTGGATGTGGCATAAGGCTGGACACTTGGGACTGAGAGGATTGGTGAGATTGGGTGAGCAAATGTAGACCCTTTAAAGCAGTACTGCATGGCACCCATTCCATCAGTCCCATCTCTGCTGGTTGAAGGTAGTATTACTATAGATATAACAAGAAAGGGAAACTTAGAAAATGGACACACTGTGAATACAAAATGTTTCTACAACTCAACAAATAGTCCCTCTCCTGGTGCTCCAGTTTGACTTTCCAACTGCTTTACTATCAATCTGCCAACTTGGAGAGACAGCCCCTTTAACCTCCTGGTTTGCACAGTTGCCAATTTGGCAAAGATGAAAGGGAAGAGGGAGAACAAATGAGAGAGTAGATGTTAGGCATTTGGATGGGTACATGTCACATTAATTGCCCGGCAGGAAGAAGTATTAACCAAAGTCTCAGCCACGCGCTGGGAACCAGTATAGGTCCTGAACCAAAATTTTGGACTTGCGGTCTGCTCAAAAAAAACGAATTTATAAATGGAGCTCAGGGGCACAGCAATTCAGAAACTGGCAGAGTAATAAAGGAGAACTATTGCCCAAAAATCGGCTGAGGGAAGGCAACGAGGCGGACTTGAAAGCGAGGCAGTATAGCAGGAAACAGATTTCAAGAGGTATGTTGGAATCGCCTTTAAAGCACAGGAAGAGGGGCACAACTTCGACAATGATGCACTTGCCCAAAAAGGGTGTATATGTTTTCTCCTGAATATATGCAGGAGAACACGCATACACACTTTTTGGCCAAGCAAGCAAGCGGGCAATGCAAATCTGCACAACAAAGAAGTATCACTTCCCACTGGTCGAAAGGGACATCTGCAAAATGTGTAAAAACCAGAAAGGCAAGACAGGCCCTGGAGAACAGGGAGCCTTGTTATGCTGATGGGCGGGATTTAAATTGCGAACTGCCTCTCTGGAGGAGTGCATTGTGTTCCCTAAAACAAGTAAACAACAGAGCTACAGAGTCAAGGGCACTTCCAGTCTAGGAAATATACCTTGGGAAAGCTGAAAATCAATAAGACAGAGCCACCACAAAATTTAGGGCTTCACTGCTTACAAGAACCTCAACTTGGGTATACCTTAAATATCCCAGGAAAGACAAAAATGGTTCAAGAAATTGTGGTACTTACGTACGATGGTATATCCCTCAGCCATGAAATCAATTTCATAAGGCCAGTAGCAGCAAAATGAGTGGATTCAGGTACGATGATTCTAAGTGAAATAAGTCACACAGAAAAAGAAACTTATCATAAGATATCACTTATGAAGGTCCTGTAAACATGGCCTCACATGAACTGAGTTAGGAAAGATACCAAGTAACGAATCTTATCATAAGATATCACTCATAGCGGGAATGTACACATGGCTACACATGAACTGATTTACAAACACAACGGAGTCACAAATTTAGAAAACAAGCTTCTGCCTGCTTAATGGGAAAGGCGAGGTCGGGTGATGCATAAAATCACAGTTTTAAATTAGCACAGATACCGTTACATAAACCAAGTATGTAATAGACAACACCTAATCCCGCCACAATGAACTGGACTCAACACCCCCTATTCATTGCAAGGAATATGTCTGACTCTCAGTATTTTAATACATATGTATTATCATGTCTCCATAAAGGAATCATGTGTGTGTATAACGGCATGAACACAGCACTGAAATTCAGTTAAACCCACTTATAAAAATAAATTTCAAAAGCAAAATGCAAAAACAGCGAAACAGTGAGAAAGTCTTAAAAATTTCGTTCAGGGCCTGTGATGCAACCTGGATTGACCACCTTTACACCCACAGCTGGATGAGACATAAGACTGGACACTTGGGGCTGACAAGATTGCTGAGGTTGTGTGAGCAAAAGAACACCACTTAGAGCAATACTGTGTGCTACCCATTCTAGTGGTCCCAACTCTCCAGGTTTAAGGGAATCTTCCTACAGTTAAAACATGCATGGGAAACCCAGTGGATGGTACACTGTGTAATTGGGAAAGTTTTCTAAAAGGTACCTCATTTTTCCTTTTGTCGTGCTCGGCTTCGCCATTCCATCTGCATTACTCAAAATCTCCCCACTTGGAGTGTCAGCGCCTTTACCCTCCTGATATGCACAGTTTGCAAATTGTGCAGAGGATGAACAGGAAGAGGGTGAAAAAATGAGAGATTAGCTGTAGGTGTTTGGATGGGCACATGTCACTCTAGTTTCCCACCAGGAAGAAGAATTAACCAAAGGCTCAGCCTGAAGCCCTGGAACAAGACTAATGCCTAAAGCCATCCTGCGGTATTTCAGCCAGCTCACAAATAGGAGAGTTGAAAAATGGAAATCAGGGGCACAGCAATTCACAAACTTGCAGAGTTATAAAGGACAACTATCATCCAGAAATATATTGAGGAAAGGCAGTGAAGAGGATTTGAATGCAAGGCAGAATTGAAGGAAACAGATTTCAAGAGGTAGATTGGAGTCGTCTTTTAAGCACATGAAAAGCGACAGAATTTCGACAATGTTGCCCTTGGCTGAAAAGGGACTATGTGTATTTTCCTGAATATATTCGGGAAAAAATGCATATGCCCTTTTTGGCCAAGCAAGCCATCAGTCATTGCAAATCCACACTACAGAGTAGTGTCCTTTACCTCCATTCAAAAGGGCCATCCACAAATAGTGTAAAAACCACAAATGCAGGACAGGCCATGGAGAAAAGGGAGCCTGGTTACGCCGATGGACAGGATGTAAATTGCCAACAGCCTCTCTGGAGAACTGTATGTTGTTTTCTAAAACAGAGCTACAGAGCATAGCACACTTCCACTCATGGGCGTGTATTTTGGGAAATCTAAAAATCCATAACACACAGCCAGCCCAAACTCTAGGGCTGCTCTGTTTACAAGAACCTCGACTTCAGTACACTTTAAATATCCCAGGAAAGGAAAAAAAAATAGATATAGATGTTGTGGTACTTATATACAATGGAATGTCACTCAGACATAAAATCAATGTCATAAGGCCAATAGCAGCTTAATGAGTGGCTTTAGGTATGATGATGCTAAGTGAAATGAGCCACAAAGTAAAAGAAACTTATTGTAATATATCACTTTTAGAGGGAATGTAAACATGGTTACGCATGAACTGAATTTCAAAAGAGAACAGAGTTACACATTTAGAAAACCCACTTATGCCTCCTTAAGGGGAAAGGTGACGTGGGGTGATGTGTAAAAGCAGAGTTTGAAATTAGCACAGATTCCATTCCATATACCAAATATGTAATAGACAAGACCTACTCCTTTCTCAATGAACTGGACACAAAACACCCTATTCACTGAAGAGGAATATATCTGACTGGTAATAACCTTGAAACCTATGTATTTATATGTCTCCATAATGGAATCAATTGTATGTAGATTGGCATAAACACAGATCAATGGAACAGGACAGAAAGCCTAGAGATAAACCTACATACCTATGGCTATCTCATCTATGACAAAGTAGATAAGGATATACAATGGAGAAAAGACAGTCTCTTCAGTAATTGGTGCTGGGAAAACTGGACCCCTACACATAAAAGAATGAAATTAGAACACTCCATAACACCATACACAAAAATAAACTCTAAATTGATTAGAGATCTAAATATAAGACCAGACACTATAAAACACTTAGAGGAAACCATAGGCAGAACACTCTATGACATAAATCACAGCAAGATCCTTTTTGACCCACCACTTAGAGAAATGGAAATAAAAACAGAAATCAACAAATGGGACCTAATGAAACTTAAAAGCTTTTACACAGTACAGGAAAACATAAACAAGATGCAAAAACAACCCTCAGAATGGGAGAAAATATTTTCAAATGAAGCAATTGACAAAGGATTAATCTCCTAACTTTACAAGCACCGCATGTAGCTCAATATCACAAAAACAAACAACCCAATCCAAAAACGGGCAGAAGACCTAAATAGACATTTCTCCAAAGAAGATATACAAATTACCAAGAAACACATGAAAGGATGCTGAACATCACTAATCATTAGAGAAATGCAAATCAAAACTACCGTGAGGTATCACCTCACAGCAGTCAGAGTGGCAATCATCAAAAAAATCTACAAAACAATAAATGCTGGAGAGGCCTTTATTGGAGAAAAGGGCACACACTTGCACTGTGGGTGGGAATGTAAATTGATATGGGCACTAGGGAGAACAGTACGGAGGTTCCTTTAAATAACTAACAATAGAAGTACCATATGACACAACAATCCAACTACTGGACATTTGCCTTGTGAAAACCATAATTCAAAAAGAGTTATGTACAAAAATGTTCATTGCAGCTCTATTTACAATAGCCAGGACATGGAAGCAACCTAAGTGTCCATCAACAGATGAATGGATAAAGAAGATCTGGCACATATATACAATGGAATATTACTCAGCCATACATAGGAATGAAATTGGGTCATTTGTAGAGACCTTGATGGATCTAGAGACTGTCATACAGAGTGAAGTAAGTCAGAAAGAGAAAAACAAATATTGTATATTAATGCATATATGTGGAACCTAGAAAAATGGTACAGATGAACCACTTTGCAGGGCAGAGATAGAGACACAGATGTAGAGAACAAACATATGGACACCAAGGGGGGAACACCATGTGAGGGTGGTGGTGGGATGAATTGGGAGACTAGGATTCACATGTGCACACTTATATGTATAAAATAGATATCCAATAAGAACCTGCTGTATAAAAGAAATAAATAAATTTTAAAAAATTAAAAATAAATAAATAACATTTAATAAAATAAAACAGAAAAAAAGTTTTTCCCTTCACATAGATGTCTTTATATTAATGCATTATTTCCATGTTTATATCTCCAAATTAAAAAAAAAAAGAGGAATAAATAAAATCTACCTTGAACCAAAAAGAAAAAAAGAAAAAAAAAAAAAAAACAGAACCCACCAGTTATACAGAGGAAAATCGTATCAGGGCACTTGCTCCAGTGGTAAAAATTCTTAAGTTGCTCAGAGGTGGGAAATCGTCTCCCATGCACTCAGCAGCACTCCCTCCCACAAGGAGCATCCTCATTGCAAAGCTGGGGGAATGTGTCGAGGCGTCTGTGAGTAAATGTGAGCTGAGTCCCAGTCCTCCTGCAGCTGAACTCTTCCCACCCTTTCCAGGTAAAACACCTGAATATGTACAAGCACTTGCAAGCCTAGAGGAAGGGCTGTGGAGCCACACCAGCGACAGCACGCAGGCCTACTTGGTGCCTGCAGGCCAGTCAGGATGGTCCTGGCCCCAGATGCTCTTCTGGAATCTTTCCATTTCCCTGCCTGAGATACCCCTCCTGCCACGGCCCCCACTGCTTTTTTTACTTCCTCACCTTTGCCTGGGGAGAAATTCCAGCGGCAGGTATGGATGACACATCCTCTTCTTTAGCAGGTGGCAGCCTGGCAACTCCTGCAGAAAGTCCAGAAGAGCCCCACTCACACTGGGCCACCCACAAAGCCACGGCCTCTCCCTCAGTACCACCACCCCAGCCCCGACACTGCTGACGGGGCAGAGAATATGGCATCAGGCACAGCTACAGGGGCTCTTGCTGACTGGAGAGGTGTTTATATTGACCTCAACACAGGCACACCTGGGGAGGGCTGGCAGGCAGTGTCAGGCTGCCCAAATCAGCCAATCCTCACCCCTCAGGGCCTCACAGTTGCACAAAATGAAACTTGTTAAACGGGCCAGGCCCAAGGAAGAGGTGTGGACTCTTGAGAGTCAGGCTAGACAAGGGGCTGCAGCTGCCGCTTGTTTTCTTATCATTTTATCTGGTCCATGAGTGGAAAACAACTTCAAGAAGACCGTATCCTAATGAGAGGAACCCAGGAGTCAGGGAGAGGAGTGATGGTGGGTGGAGACAGAGGCCTGGTGCCCTGGCTGCAGTGGAAGTGTCTGGAAGACCAGGCAGAGAGAGGCTGCACAGAGTGATAGCCAGGGTCACAGACCTGTCAGAGCTGCTGTTTGTTAGTTCAAGTCCTGCTCTGAGGTGTTCTGTGTCAGCTGTGAGCGACAGGTGAGCTGGGGTTTCTCTGCAAGGTGGGCTATGTGCACAGTTCCTGTGTGTCCAGCCCTGCTGGGGTACCTTCCCAGGGGTGTTCTGTATCCTGGGAAGGGCCTGACTATGAGAGCCCCATGGGCTGCTGGGTAGCTGCACAGGTGAGCTCCATACACTGGGAAGGACTTGACCATGAGAGCCCCGTGTGCTGTGGGGTGCGGGATGCAGCCCAGGTGAGCTCCATATCCTGGGATTGGCCTGACCACGAGAGCCCCATGGGCTGCTGGAGACCTGGTAAAGGATATCAGGACAGTCAGTGAAGCCACCGAGGATATACATCCAGTAGCTCCTATTTCCTACACACTGCTGCTGATTCTACCATCCACCAGGCCAGGGCATTCTGTATTACACTTCAATGATGCCTTCTTCTGTATTCCATTCATCTCAGAGTCACAAGAATTTTTGGCTTGTGAGTGGCAGGACACAACATGCAACACAAGCAATAATGCTGGGCCGTCCTGCCCCAATTGTTCAAAAATCCCCACACCATCATTGGGGAAATGTCCTCTAAAGACCTAAACGGTCTACCTCTGTAAAAGGGAACCCTCCTTCAATATGCAGATGACATTATGATCGCCAGGCCTACTAAAGACGCCTCTGAACTACCTAGCCAAGAAAGGATAGAAGGTGTCCAAGAAAAAGGCTCAAATATACCAGGCTCAGGTGACATGCCTGGGCTTCATTCTCACAGATATTCAGAGAAACGCATCCCAGGATAGGGAAGAAGCCATTTGCAGCCTTACCTCTTCTAAAACTAGAAGACAGCTTAGGGGTTCCTGGGGAGGCCAAGGTTTTCTGCATCTGGATCCCTAACTACAGTCTAATAGCTGGGCCTCTACATGAAACACTGACTCGAAAAGATGATGATCCTTTTGTATAGAATCCAGAAGCAGCCTTTCAAGAATGGAAAGAGCAGTCAATTCAGACCCTTGCCCAGGAACTCCCTAATTTAGCTAAACCCTTTGACCTTTACATACCCGGTCAAAGGTTAATTGCCCTTGGAGCCTTAGTGCAAAAACTGGGACCACTTGAAATGGAGCAACACAAGAATGCCCTTCAGGTATTATAAACTATGGTCACCAAGGGCTTTGCCCACCGACTCATCAGGCCAGGATACTGGGGCATCTAAAAAGCTAGAAATCAGCAGCCCACAAGGCCAGCTCCCTCCTAAGGGAAAATGACCCCACGTCGTGATCCTAACCACCCATCATGCCCTGAAGTTGCAGGGGTCACTCTGTGGACACACTGACCTCGAGTGAGGAGGCCCTCCAACTCCAACCTCCAGAGAGACAAATGGGGGCAACGGGCCCCCAAGATGACTTGTGTGACCATCACTTGACCTGGAGTTTCTCTCAGAAAACAACAAGACTGTGCCCCGAAAGAGCAGACTACTGCTTGCAGGACTTACTGCACCCAGAGGGGAGCTAATAAGCTTGGCGGGGGAAACGTATATCACGCTTTCACCATAGAAAACCCTACAGACACCGCGGTGATGGTGGCCAATATGACCGCCTGGACTGCTGGCTACTTCTAAAGGCCGTTGACTCAGTGGACGTCATGGTCCTGGATCACCACTGACCCTGGACTGTCTGGGAGTTGCGCGGGCACGGTTCTGACACATGGTGCTGTTTGTACATTAATTCAGGGACCTAATTAAAGAAAGCACAGACTACTGGTCAGAGCATCTAGGCTGGCAAAAACCGTCAGCCTAAGGTCACCGAACAAATGTGGGGTGGGGTGAAACCTGCCACCTCAGCATCTCTGCACATCTCTCTCCTGGACACTTAAAGGTCATTAGAATCTATAACACTTCCAATGCTGGTGCTCAGGCGTACGAGATGTGAGGCAGGAGGCCTTGGGACAATCAACCTCACCTGGAGGCTGGTGGGGAGACGTTTTGCCCCTCCCCCGAAGTATCAGGGCTCCCACCACAGCATGAAGCAGTTACAAAAGAGGGGTCTGCACCCTCAACACCCCAAGAATGAGGAAAAGAACAAAAAGCAGAGGAAGTGTTCGTCTCTGGCAACGTTCATTAAAAATTCCTGGGAGATAAAAAGAGAATCTGGGCAATAAAATAAAGTCTTACCTGTTTTTCCTTTGTGCTTTGTCTAATTTCACGTGCTCCTAGGGTTCGGCATGCAGAGGTCCCACACCCGGCACTTCAGACCCGATTTCGTAGTGCAGAATGGCTGGGTCCACACCTCAGCTAGCGGGGTCCCATGCAGACTCCACGGCATAGAGCCTGAGCTTCAGCCAACCCAGCCCTCGAGAGCTCCATCCCCTCCCTCCCAGTGACACTCCTGGGTTCCCTACAGAGCATCTCAGCCCACAGCCCGTGGGGGAGTGCACGCTATCACCTCTCCATTCTGTTTTCAAAATAATGTTTCCTTTGCTTCTGAACCAAATTCAGTCTTGATCTGTTGGCTCCAATGACACTGGGCACGGGGACTTCTGTTGGGGTCCACTCTGGAGGATCAGTAACAGAATTTGAGAACATTGTAACTTCAATGAACAGATGTGTGAGCCAAACTGTAGTTAACATAGAGCAGTGTATAATGCTCGGGTAAAATAAGATGTTTCTAAGACTTAACTTTGATATTTCCATCACTTTACTATAAGCAAGTTCAGTGAAGACGTCTGTCTTATTTGTCAGGTCAACATTACAGAAATGAAGTGATTTATTTCCATGGATGTACATCGAATACTCTTGGCTGAAGCTTCAATCTTGTTTTGAATGCTTTTCCATTGAAAAGGATACCTCTCTTTCAGCTCCCCCATTTCTGAGAAGTATAAAATCTTATAATTTATTATTACCAAAGGGGAAAGGTAGGAGAAGGGATAAATTAACAGTGTGGGATTAACACATACACACTGCTATGTATAAAATAGATCATCAACAAGGAATTACTGTATAGCACAGGGAACTACACTGAATATTTTGCAATAACCTATAAGGGGAAATAATCTGAAAAAGAATAGATATTTTTATTGACATCGTCTATCAAAGACAGATAAAATGTAACCTAAGCAAGGCCGATGGTGAACGCTTCTGACCCTGAAGATTTCAATCATCTAAAGTTTGGGCTCTGCCTATTTCCCAAGGCGCTTAATGGACATACGTGTAGCCGTAGTTTAAAAATTCCCCAGTTTGGGGTACGGGGAGGCACTGATTTGGAAAAATCCCTGGTGTTCTCCTTCCATGCACTGGACCCTTCCTACAGCTAAAACATGCCTGTCACACCTAGAGGATGGTACACCATTTGTTCGGAAAGAGTTTGGAAAAGGCACCTCATCTCCTCATTGTCTGGTGCTCGGGTTCACCCCTCCAGCATCTTTCCTAACAATCTCCTCACTTGGGGATATCAGCACCGTCAACATCCTGTTGCACACAGTTTGGAATTTGTCCAGAGGATGAAGCGGAAGGATGAGAAAAATTTAGAGAGAGGTCTTAGGTGTTCGGACAGGCACATGCCACTCTAATTTCCAATCTGGAAGACAAATTCATCAAAGGCTAGAATTGCCCACGGAAACAGAATAGGGCTAGAGGAAATCCCGCTGATTTGTGTCCAGTTTCCAAAAACACAGGTTGAAAAATGGAACTCAGGGGCACTAAAATTCATGAAACTGCAGAGTTGAAAATATCTATCATCGAAAAATGTCTTGAGGTAAGTCACAGAAAAGGACTTGTAAGCAAGGGAGAGTGGCAGGAAACAGATTTGAAGAGGTAGAAAGGACTCCCCATTAAAACACAAGAAAAGGGGCTGAACATCGCCAATGATGCAGTTGGCCCAAAAGGGCGTATGCAATTTTTTCCGAATATATTCAAGTAAAGGCCATACACACTTTTTATCCAACCAAACAGGTGGGCAACTGGAAATCAATACTACAAAATGTATCACTTCACATCAGTCAGAAGGGCCATCCACATAAAGTGTAAACACCAGAAATGCAGGACAGGGAGAGGAGAAAAGGGAGCCCTGTGAGGCTGATAGTGGAATTGTAATTTGCCAACGGCCACTATGGAGAAGTGTATTGTGTTTGCTAAAACATCTAAAAGATGAGCTACAAAGCATAGGGCACTTGCACTCATGGACGTATCTGCACTGTGATGAAAAGGTCATGGATCATTTTGGTGACAAATTTCACAGAGCATTGTGATGATGAGGGCATTGACCATTGTGATGACACAGGTCATGAAGCCTTGTGATGACGGGACACACGGAGCATTGTGATGACTGGGGTCATGTAGCATTGTGATGACAGGGACATGGAGCATTGGTCTGACAAATTTCATGGATAATTGTGTTGACAGTGGGCATGGAACATTGTGATGACAAGGGCATGGAGCATTGTGATGACAAGGTCATGGAGTATGGTGAAGACAGGTTTCAGGGAGCATTGTGATGGCATATTTCATGTACCATTGTGATGACAATGGCATGGAGCATTGTGATGCCAAGTGTTATGGAGGATTGTGATGCCAAAGGTAATGGAGCATTGTGATGACAAAGCTTGGAGCATTGTGATGACAAGGGTCATGGAGCATTGTGATGACAAGGGCATGGAACATTGTGATGACAATGGCCATTGAGAATTTTGATGAAAATGTCGTGAAGCATTGTGATGACAAAGGCATGCGGCTTGCTATGACAGGGGTCAGGGGGCATTGCGATGACAAGTGCATGGAGAATTGTGATGACAAGAGCATGTAACATTGTGATGAGAACTGTCATGGAGCATTGTGATGACAAGGACGTGGAGAATTGTGATGACCAGGGCATGGAGCATTGTGATGGCAAGACCGTGGAGCACTGTGATGAGAAGACCATGGATAATTCTGGTGACGAGCATCATGGAGCACTGTAATGACAAGGGGCATGGAGCATTGTGATGATACGTCTCATGGAGCATTGTGATGACAGGGGTCATGGATCATTGTTATGACAAGGGTCATGTAGTGTTGTGATGACAATCTTGTGGAGTATTGTGATGACAAAGCATTTAACACTGTGATGGGAAGTGTCATGGAACATAGTGTTGCCAAGAACGTGGAGAATTGTGATGACAGGGAACATGGATCATTGTGACGACCAGGGCATGGAGCATTGTAATGGCAAGACCGTGGAGCATTGTGATGAGAAGACCATGGATAATTTTGAGGATGAGCGTCATGGAGCGCTATAATGACAAGGGGTGTGGATAATTGTGATGACAGTGGCCATGGAACATTGTGATGACAAGAGTCATGGAGAATTTTGATGACAAGCGTGTGGAGCATTGTGATGAGAAGATCACGGATAATTGTGAATGGCCAGCGTCATGGAGCACTGTAATGACACGTGATATGGAGCATTGTGATGACAGTGCTCATGGAGCATTGTGATGACAAGTGTCATGGAGCATTCAGATGACAAGCTTGTGGAGTATTGTGAAGACAATGGCATGGAGCATTGTGATGAAAAGGGCATGGGGCTTTGTGATGAAAAATGCATGGAGCCTTTTCATGACAGGGTTCAAGGAGCATTCTGACGACAAGTGTCAGAGAGCATTGTGATGACAAGTGTATTGAGAATTGTGATGACAAATATCATGGAACATTGTGACGACAAGGGCATGGAGTATTGTGATGACAGGCATCATGGAGCGTTGTGATAACAAGGGTTATGGAACATTGTGATCACATGGGTTTGGAGCATTGTGAAGACAGAGGTCATGGATCATTGTGATTTCAAGGAGCATGGAGCATTGTGATGACAGGGGTCATGGAGCATTGTGATGTCAGGGGACATGGAACATTTTGATGAATAGGGTCATGGAGCATTTTGGTGACAGGGGTTATGGAACATTGTGATGTCAGGGGTCATCGAACATTGTGATGATAAGTGCATGTAGCATTGTGATGACAAGGTTTAGGGAGCATTGTGATGACAAGATTGTGGAGCACTGTAATGACAAGCGCATGGCAAATTGTGATGACATGTGTCAAGGAGCATTGTGCTGTCAAGCGAATGGAGCATTGTAATGACAACGGTCATGGAGCATTGTGCTGAGAAAGGCATAGAGTATTGTAATGACAAGTGTAAAAGAGCATTGTGATGAAAAGTACATGGAGCATTGTGGTTAAAAAGGTCACAGAGACTGTTGATGATGAGGGCATGGACCATTGTGATGACAAAGGTCATGAAGCATTGTGATGACTGGAGTCACGGAGCATTGTGATGACAGGGGTCATGGAGCTTTGTGATATCAAGGGCATGGAGCATTGTGAAGAACAGTTCATACAGTATTGTGAAGACAGGTGTCAGGGAGCATTGTGATGACATATGTAATGGCCCATTGTGATGACAATGGCATGGAGCATTGTGATGCAAGTGTCATGGAGGATTCTGATGACAAAGGTAATGGAACAGTGTGAGGACAATGGCTTGGAGAATTGTGATGACAAGGGTCAGGGAGCATTGTGCTGACAAGTGCATGGAGATTTGTGATGACAAGAGTCATGGAGCATTTTGATGACAAGTTGTGGAGTATTTTGATGACAATGGCATGGATCATTGTGATGAAAACTGCAAGGGGCATTGTGAGGAAAAAGGCATGGAGCCTTTTCGTGACAGGGTTCATGGAGCATTCTGAAGACAAGTGTCAGGGAGCATTGTGATGACAAGTGTATTGAGAATTGTGATGACAAAGGTCATGGAGCATTGTGATGAAAATTGCATGGAGTATTGTGATGACAGGCATCATGGAGCTTTGTGATGACAAGTGTTATGGAACTTGGTGATCACAAGTGTTTCGAGCATTGTGATGACACAGGTCATGGATCATGTTGATTTCAAGAAGCATGGAGCATTGTGATGGCAAGGGCAAGAAACAATGTGATACCAAGGTTCATGGACGATTGTGATGACCATGGTAAATGAGTCTTGTTATGACAAGCTCATAGAACATTGTAATGACAAGTTCATGTAGCATTTTGCTGACAAAGGCATGGAGAATTGTGATGACAGGTGTCATGGAGCACTGTGATGACATGCGTCACAGAGCATTGTGAATACAGGGGTCATGGAGCATTGGGATGAAAAGGGCATGGATCATTGTGATGACAAGTGTCATGGAAGATTGGGCTGAAAATGTTTATGGAGTATTGTGATGACAGGGGTCATGGAGCATTGTGATGACAAGAGTCCCGGCTCACTGTGTTGTCAGGGGTAATGGAGTGTTGTGATGACAGTGGTCATGGAGCATTGTGATGATATTGGTCATGGAGCATTGTGATGAGAGTGTCATGGAGAATTGGGCTGAAAATGTTCATGGAGTACTCTGATGACAGCGGTCATGGAACATTGTGATGACAAGCAAATGGAGCATGGTGATGACAAGGTCCTGGAGCATTGTGATGAGAAGACCATGGAGACATGTGATGAAAACTATCATGGAGTATTCTGATGAAAAGGGGCATGGAGCATTGTGATTACAGTGGTCTTGGAGCATTGTTATGACAAGGGCATGGAGCATTGTGAAGAGAAGGACATGGAGCATTCTGATGAATGCGTCATGGAGCACTGTGATGACAAGTGCATGGAACATTGTGATTACAGGTGTCTTGGAGCACTGTGATGAAAAGAGCATGGATCATTGTGATGAAGAAGGCATGGAGCCTTGTCATGACAGTGTTCAAGGAGCATACTGACGACAAGTGTCAGGGAGCATTGTGATGACCAGTGGATTGAGCATTGTGATGACAAAGGTTATGGAGCATAGTGATGAGAAGACCATGGATAACTGTGCTTATGAGCATCATGGGGGGTTGTGATGATAAGTGTTATGGAATATTGTGATCACAACGGTTTGGAGCATTGTGATGACAGAGGTCATGGAGCATTTTGATTTCATTGTGATGACAATAGCCTGAAGCATTATGATGATGGGCATGGTGCATTGTGATGATAGGATTCATGGAGCTTTGAGATGAAAAGGGGCTCGAGCATTTTGATAACAAGGGTCTTGGAGCATTGTGATGACAAGGGCATGGAGCATTGTGATGAGAAGTCCATGGAACATTCTGATGACATGCGTCATGGGGCTTTCTGATGACAAGGGCATGGAGCATTGTGATTACAGGGTTCTTGGAACATTGTGATGACAAGTGTCATGGAGCCTTGTGAATGACAAGGCCGTGGAACATTGTGATGGCAGGGGTCATGAAACATTGTTATGACAGGTGTAATGGAGCATTGTGATTAGAAGGGCAGGAAGTATTATTGTGAAATATTTCATGGATTATTGTGATGAGAGTGGGCATGGAGCATTGTGATGACAAGAGCACGGAACGCTGTGATACATTGGTCATGGAGGATTGTAATGACAAGGGCATGGAGCATTGTGATGAGAAGGGCATCGAGCACTGTGATGACAAGTGTCATGGAGCTTTGTGATGACAAGGGCATGGAGCAATGTGATGAGAGGGTTCATGGAGCATTGTGAAGACAATGACATGGAGCATTGTGATGTCAAGGGTCATGGAGCTTTGTGATGACAAAAGTCATGGAGCATTTTGATGAAAAGGGCGTGTTCCATTGTGATGAGAAGGGCAGGGAGGAGTTTGAGGACAGGGTCATGCAGCAATTTGATGAAAATTGTAATGGAACAATTTGATGACATGGGTTATAGAACATTGTGATGTCAGGGGTCATGGAGCTTTGGGATGAAAAGGGTCATGGAGCATTTTGATGACAGGGGTTGTGGAACATTGTGATGTCAGGGGTCATGGAATATTGTGATGATAAGGTGAGGTAGCATTGTGATGACAGGGGTCATGGAACATTGTGATTACAGGGGTGAGGGAGTAATGTGATGACTAGTGATGGAACATTATGATATCTCATGTGAGAGAGCATTTTGATGAGAAGTGCATGGAGCATTGGGATTATAAGGTTTATGGAGCATATCGATGACAAGGTTGTGGACCGTTGTGATGAAAAGCACGTGGCACATTGTGATGACAAGGGTCATGGAGCATTGTTCTGACAAAGGCATGGAGCACTGTGATGAAAATTTCATGGAACATTTTGGTAAAAAATATCACAGAGACTTTTGATGACTCGGTAATGGACCATTGTGATGACAAATGTCATGGAGCATTGTGATGAATGGAGTCACGGAGCATTGTGATGACAGGGGTCATGGGGCAGTGTGATGACAAGGGTATGGAGCATTGTGATGAGGAGACCGTGGAGCCTTGTGATGACAAGTCTCATGGAGCATACTGATGAAAAAGGGCATGAAGCATTGTGATTACAGGTGTCTTAGAGCATTGTGATGAAGCGGGCAATTAGCATTGTGATGAGAAAGACATGGAATATTCTGATGACATACGACATGGAGCTTTGTGATGACAAGGGCATGGAGAATTGTGATTACAGGGGTCTAGGAGCATTGTGATGACAAGGGTCATGGAGCCTTGTGATGACAAGGCCGTGGAAAATTGTGATGGCAGGCGTCATGGAGCATTGTTTTGACAGAGGTAATGGAGCATTGTGATGAGAAGAGCACTGAACATTGGTCTGAAATATTTCATGGATTATTGTGATGAGAGTGGGCATGAAGCATTGTGATGACATGGCCACGGAACACTGTTAAATGGGTCATGGAGGAATGTAAAGACAACGGCATGGAGCATTGTGATGAGAAAGGCATAGAGCATTGTGATGACAAGTGTCATGGAGCTTTCTGATGACAAGGGCATTGAGCAATGTGATGAGAGGGTTCATGGAGCATTGTGATGACAATGACATTGAGCATAGTGATGTCAAGGATCATGGAGCTTTGTGAAGACAAAGGTCATGGAGCCTTTTGATGACAAGGGCGTGGTGCATTGTGATGAGAAGGGCAGGGAGCATTTTGATGACAGTGTCATGCAGCAATTTGAGGAATAGTGTAATGGAATATTTTGATGAGAGGGGTTATAGAATATTGTGATGTCATTGGTCATGGAGCTTTGGGTTGAAAAGGGTCATGGAGCATTTTGATGACAGGGGTTGTGGAACATTGTGATGTCAGGTGTCATGGAACATTGTGATGATAAGTGGATGTAGCATTGAGATGACAGGGGTCATGGAACATTGTGATTACAGGGATGAGGGAGTATGGTGATGACTAGTGATGGAACATTGTGATATATCTGGTGAGAGAGCATTTTGAGCAGAAGTGCATGGATCACTGTGAATACAAGGTTTATGGAGCATAGCAATGACAAGTTTGTGAACCTTTGTAATGAAAAGTGTGTAGCACAATGTGATGACAAGGGTCATGGAGCATTGTTCGGACAAAGGCAAGGAACATTGTGATGACAAGTGTCATGGAGCATTGTGATGAAAATTTCATGGAGCATTGTGGTTACAATGGTCACAGAGCCTTGTGATGACTGGGGCATGGAGCATTGTGATGACAAACATTATGAAGCATTGTGATGACTGGAGTCACGGAGCATTGTGATGACAGGGGTCATGGAGCATTGTGATGACAAGGACATTGAGCATTGTGGTGACAGGTGCATGGAGCATTGGTCTGAAAAGTTTCATAGATTATTGTGATGACAGTGGGCATGGTGCATTGTGATGACAAGGGCATGCAGCATTGTGATGTGAAGGTCATGGATTATTGTGAAGACAGGTGTCAGGGAGCATTCTGATGACCTATGTCATGGTCGACTGCAATGACAAGGGCATGCAGCATTGTGATGAGAATGTCATGGAGTATTGTGTAGACAGGTGTCAGCGAGCATTGGGATGATATATGTCATGGTCCATTGCGATGACAATGGCATGGAGCATTTTGATGCCAAATGTAATGGAGGATTGTGATGACAAATATAATGGAGCATTGTGATGACTAGGGCTTGGAGCATTATGATGACAAGGGCCATTGAGAATTTTCATGACAAGGTCGTGAAGCATTGTGATGACAATGTCCTGGAGCATTGTGATGAGAAAACCATGGAGCCTTGTGATGACAAGTTTCATGGAGCATACATATGAAAAGGGGCATGGAGCATTGTGAATACAGGGGTCTTGGAACATTGTGATGACAAGGGCATGGAGCATTGTGATTAGAGTGGTCTTGGAGGACTGTGAAGAAAAGGGCATGGATCATTGTGATGAAAGAGGCATGGAGCCTCGTCATGACAGGGTTCAAGGAGCATACAGACAACAAGTGTCAGGGAGCATTTTGATGACAATGTCGTTGTGCATTGTGATGAGAAGGGCAAGGAGCATTGTGATCACAGTGTCATGGAGCAATTTGATGAAAAGGGTCATGGAGCATTTTGATGACAGGAGTTATGTAACATTGTGATGTCAGGGGTCATCGAACATTGTGATGATTAGTGCATGTAGCACTGTGATAACAGGAGTCATGGAACATTGTGATGACAGGGGTGATGGAGTATTGTGACGAATAGTGATGTATCATTGTGATATCAGTGGTGAGAGAGCATTTTGATGAGAAGTGCATGGAGCATTGTGATGACAACGTTTATGGAGCATTGTGATGACAAGATTGTGGAGCACTGTGATGACAAGTGCATGGAGCATTATGATGAGAAGGGTCATGGAGCATTGTGGTGAGAAAGGCATAGAGCATTGTGATGACAGGGGTCAAAGAGCATTGTGATGAAAAGTTCATGGAGCATTGTGGATAAAAAGGTCACAGAGACTGTTCATGACGAGGGCATGGACCATTTTGATGACAAAGGTCATGAAGCATTGTGATGACTGGAGTAACGGAGCACGGTGATGACAGGGGTCATGGAGCATTGTGCTGACAAGGGCATGGAGCATTGTGATGACAAGCGTCATGGAGCATTCTGATGACAAACTTGTGGAGTATTTTGAGGACAATGGCATGGAACATTGTGATGAAAACGGCATGGGGCATTGTGATGAAAAAGGCATGGAGCCTTTTCGTGACAGGGTACAAGGAGCATTCTGGCGACAAGTGTCAGGGAGCATTGTGATGACAAGTGTATTGAGAATTGTGATGACAAGGTCATGGAGCATTGTGATCAAAATGGCATGGAGTATTGTGATGATAGGCATCATGGAGCGTTGGGTTGACAAGTGTTATGGAACATTGTGATCAAAAGGGTTTGGAGCATTGTGATGAAAGAGGTCATGGATCATTTTGATTTCAAGGAGCATGGAGCATTGTGAGGACAAAGACATGAAGCAATGTGATCCCAAAGTTCATGGAGGATTGTGATGACAATGGTAATGGAGAATTGTCATGAAAAGCGCATAGAGCATTGTAATGACAAGGTCATGTAGCATTTTGCTGACATAGGCATGGAGGATTGTGATGACAGGTGTCATGGAGCACTGTAATGACAGGCGTCACAGAGCATTGTTAATACAGGGGTCATGGAGCATTGGGATGACAAGGGCATGGATCATTGTGATGACAAGGGTCATGGAGCATTGGGCTGAAAATGTTCATGGAGTATTGTGATGACAGGGGCATGGAGCATTGTGATTACAAGGGTCTTGGTGCATTGTGATGACAAGTGTCATGGAGTCTTGTGATGACAAGGCCGTGGAACATTGTGATTGCAGGGGTCATGGAGCACTGTTATGACAGGGGTAATGGAGCATTGTGATGAGAAGGGCATGGAGCATTGTGATTACAAGGTTTATGGAGCATTGCCATGACAAATTTGTGGACCGTTTTGATGAAACGCACGTGGCACATTGTGATGACAAGAGTCATGGAAAATTTTTCTGACAAAGGCATGGAGCATTGTGATTACAAGGGTCACGGAGCATTGTGATGAAAATTTCATGGAGCATTGTGGTTACAAAGGTCACAGAGCCTTGTGATGACGCGGGCATGGACCACTGTGATGACAAATGTTATGAAGCATTGTGATTACTGGAGTCACGGAGCATTGTGATGACAGGGTTCACGGAGCGTTGTGATGACAAGGGCATGGAGCATTTTGATGACAGGGGCATGGAGCATTGGTCTGACAAGATTCATAGATTATTGTGATGACAGTGGACATGGTGCATTGTGATGACAAGGGCATGGAGCATTGTGATGAGAAGGTCATGGATTATTTTGAAGATATGTGTCAGGGAGCATTGTGATGACATATGTCATTGTCCATTGCAATGACAATGGCATGGAGCATTGTGATGCCAAATGAAATGGAGGATTGTGATGACAAATATAATGGAGCATTGTGATGACTAGGGCTTGGAGCATTATGATGACAAGGGCCATTGAGAATTTTCATGACAAGGTCGTGAAGCATTGTGATGACAATGTCCTGGAGCATTGTGATGAGAAAACCATGGACCCTTGTGATTACAAATCTCATGGAGCATACTGCTGAAAAGGGGCATGGACCATTGTGTTTACAGGGGTCTTGGAACATTGTGATGAAAAGGGCATGGATCATTGTGATGAAAATGGCATGGAACCTTGTCATGACAGGGTTCAAGGAGAGTACAGACAACAACTGTCAGGGAGCATTTGATGACAAGTGTATTGAGCATTGTGATGACAAAGGTCATGGAGCATTGTGATGAGAATACCATGGATTATTGTGATGATGAGCGTCATGGGGCATTGTGATGACAAGTGTTATGGAATATTGTGATCACAATGGTTTGGAGCATTGTGATCACAGAGGTCATGGAGCTTTTTGATTTCATTGTGATGACAATAGCATGAAGCATTATGATGATGGGCATGGTGCATTGTGATGACAGGGTTCATGGATCATTGAGAAGAAAAATAGCATGGAGCATTGTGATGACAGGGGTCTTGGAGCATTGTGATGAGAAGGGTCATGGAACCCTGTGATGACAAGGCCATGGAACATCGTTATGGCAGGGATCATGGAGCATTGTTATGACAGGGGTAATGGAGCATTGTGATGGCAAGGACATGGAACATTGTGATGAGATGGCCATGGAGCATTCTGATGACATGTGCCATGGAGCAATATGATGACGATGGACAGGGAGCATTGTGATGAAAATTTCATGGAGCACTGTGGTTACAAAAGTCAAAGAGCCTTGTGATGACGCGGCCATGCAACACTGTGATAACTAACGTTATGAAGCATTGTGATGACTGATGTCCCGGAGCATTGTGATGACAGGGGTCATGGAGCATTGTGATGTCTAGGGAATGGAGCATTGTGATGATAAGAGTCCCGGATCTTTGTGTTGTCAGGTGTCATGGAGTATTGTGATGACAGTTGTCATGGTGCATTGTGATGATATTGGTCATGGAGCATTGTGATGAGAAGGTCATGAATCATTGGGCTGATAATATTCATGGAGTATTGTGATGACAGGGGTCATGGAGCATTGTGATGACAAGGGAATGGAGCATTGTGATAAGAAGACCATGGAGACTTGTGATGACATATCTCATGGAGCATTCTGATGAAAATTGGTATGGGACACTGTGATTAAAGTGGTCTGGGAGCATTGTGATGACAAGGGCATGGAGCATTGTCATGAGACGGCCATGCAGCATTCTGATGACATGCATCATGGAGCTTTGTGATGACAATTCTCATGCAGCATTCAGATGAAAAGGGGCATGGAGCATTGTGCTTACAGTGGTCTTGGAGCATTGTGATGACAAGGGCATGGAGCATTGTCATGAGACGGCCATGCTACATTCTGATGACATGCGTCATGGAGCTTTGTGATGACAAGGTCATGGAGTATTTTGATGACAGGGGCATGGATCATTGGTCTGGCAAGTTTCATAGATTACTGTGATGACAGTGGACATGGTGCATTGTGATGGCCAGGGCATGGAGTACTGTGATGAGAAGGGCATGGAGCATTCTGATGACATGTGTCATGGAGCTTTGTTATGAAAAGTGCATGAAGCAATGTGATGAGAGCGTTCATGGAGCATTGTGATGACAATGACATGGAACATTGTGATGCCAAGTGTCATGGATCTTTGTGATGACAAAGGTCATGGAGCATTTTGGTGACAAGGGCATGGAGCATTCTGATTACAGGGGTCTTGGAGCATTGTGATGAAAAGGGCATGGATCATTGTGATGAAAAATGCATGGAGCCTTGTCATGAGAGGGTTCAAGGAGCATACAGACAACAATTGTCAGGGAGCATATTGATGACAAGTGTATTGAGCATTGTGATGACAAAGGTCATTGAGCATTGTGATGAGAAGACTATGGATAATGCGATGACGAGCGTCATGGGGCACTGTGATGACAAATGTTATGGAATATTGTGATCACAAGGGTTTGGAGCATTGTGATGACAGGGTCTTGGAGCAATTTGATGAAAAGGGTAAAGGAACATTTTGATGACAGGGGTTATGGAACATTGTGATGTCACGGGTCATGGAGCACTTTGATGAAAAGGGTCATGTAGCATTTTCATGATAGGGGTATAGAACATTGGGATGTCAGGGTTCATCGAACGTTGTGATGATAATGCCTGTAGCATTGTGGTGACAGGTGTCATGGAGCAATTTGATGAAAAGGGTCAAGGAACATTTTGATGAAAAGGGTTATGGAACATTGTGATGTCATGGGTCATGGAGCTTTTTGATGAAAAGGATCATGGAGCATTTTGATGACAGGGGTTATGTAACATTGTGATGACAGGAGTTATGGAACATTTTGATGACAGGTGTGAGGGAGTATGGTGACGAAAAGTGATTAAACATTGTGATATCAGTGGTGAGAGAACATTTTGATGAGAAGTGCATGGAGCATTGTGATGACAAGATTTATGGAGTATTGTGATGACAAGATTGTGGAGCACTGTGATGTCAAGCGCATGGTGCATTGTGATGACATCTGTCATGGAGCATTGTGCTGACAAGCGCATGGAGCATTGTGATGACAAGGGTCATGGAGCATTGTGCTGAGAAAGGCATAGAGCATTGTGATGACAAAGGTCAAAGAGCATTGTGATGAAAACTTCATAGAGCATTGTGCTTAAAAAGGTCACAGAGACTGTTGATGCCGGGGGCATGGACGATTGTGATGACAAAGGTCATGAAGCATTGTGATGACTGGAGTCACGGAGCATTGTGATGACAGGGGTCACGGAGCATTGTGATAACAAGGGCATGGAGCATTGTGATGACAAGGGCATGGATCATTGGACTAATAAGTTTCATGGATTATTGTGATGACAGTTGGAATGGCGCATTTTGATGACAAGGGCATGGAGCATTGTGATGACAAGGGTCATGGATCATTGTACTGAGAAAGGCACAGAGGATTGTGATGACAACGGTCAAAGAGCATTGTGATGAAAAGTTCATGGAACATTGTGGTTAGAAAGGTCACAGAGACTGTTGATGACGAGGGCATGGACCATTGTGATGACAAAGGTCATGAAGCATTGTGCAGATTGGAGTCACGGAACATTGTGATGACAGGGGTCATGGAGCATTGTGATAACTAGGGCATGGAGCACTGTGATGACTAGGGCATGGAGCATTGGCCTAATAAGTTTCATGGATTATTGCAATGACAGTTTGAATGGCGCATTGTGATGACAAGGGCATGGAGCATTGTGATGACCAGGTCATGCAGTATTGTGAAGACAGGTGTCAGGGAGCATTGTGATGACATATGTAATGGCCCATTGTGATGACAATGGCATGGAGCATTGTGATGCCAAGTGTCATGGAGGATTCTGATGACAAATGTAATGGAGCATTGTGATGACAATGGCTTGGAACATTCGGAAGACAAGGGTCAGGGAGCATTGTGCTGACAAGTGCATGGAGAATTGTGATGACAATGGTCATGGAGCATTCTGATGACAAGCTTTTGGAGTATATTGATGACAGTGGCATGGAGCATTGTGATGAAATCGGCATCGGGCATTGTGATGAAAAATCCATGGAGCCTTTTCGTGACAGGGTTCAAGGAGCATTCTCATGACAAGTGTCAGGGAGCATTTTGATGACAAGTGTATTGAGAATTGTGATGACAAAGGTCATGGAGCATTGTGATGAAAAGGGCATGGGGTATTGTGATGACAGTCATCATGGAGTGTTGTGATGACAAGTGTTATGGAACATTGTGATCACAAGTGTTTGGAGCATTGTGATGACAGAGGTCATGGAACATTTTGATTTCAAGGAGCATGGAGCATTGTGATGACAATGGCATGAAGCAATGTGATCCCAATGTTCATGGAGGATTGTGATGACAATGGTAATGCATTATTGTGATGACAAGGGCGTAGAGAATTGTAATGACAAGGTCATGTAGCATTTTGCTGACAAAGGCATGGAGCATTGTGATGACACGTGTCATGGAGCACTGTGATGACAAGCGTCACGGAGCATTGTGAATACAGGGGTCATGGAGCATTGGGATGACAAGGGCATGGACCATTGTGATGACAAGGGTCATGGAGCATTGGGCTGAAAATGTTCATGGAGTATTGTGATGACTGGGGTCATGGAGCATTGTGATGACAGAGGTCTTGGAGAATTTTGATTTCATTGTGCTGACAATAGCCGGAAGCATTATGATGATGGGCATGATGCATTGTGATGACAGGGTTCATGGAGCATTGAGATGAAAAGGGACATGGAGCATTGTGATTACAGGGGTCTTGGAGCACTGTGATGACAAGGGCATGGAGGATTTTATTGAGGAGGACATGGAACATTCTGATGACATGTGTCATGGAGCTTTGTGATGACAAGTGCATGGAGCATTGTGATCACAGGGGTCTTGGAGCATTGTGATGACAAGTGTCATGGAGCCTTGTGATGACAAGGCCTTGGAACATTGTGATGGCAGGGGTCATGGAGCATTGTTATGACAGGGGTAATGGAGCATTGTGATGAGAAGGGCATGGAGCATTGTGATTACAAGATTTATGGAGCATTGCCATGACAAATTTTGGATCGTTGTGATGAAAAGTGCGTGGCACGTTGTGATGACAAGGGTCATGGAAAATTTTTCTGACAAAGGCATGGAGCATTGGGCGCAAAATGTTCATGGAGAATTGTGATGACAGGGGTCACAGAGCATTGTGATGAGTAGGGTATAGAACATTGTGATGACAAGAGTCCCGGATCACTGTGTTGTCAGGTGTCATTGAGTGTTGAGATGACAGTGGTAATGGAGCATTTTGATGACAAGGGAATGGAGCATGGTGATGACAAGGTCCTGGAGCATTGTGATGAGAAGACCATGGAGACTTGTGATGACAAGTCTCATGGAGTATTCTGATGAAAAGGGGCATGGAGCATTGTGATTACAGTGGTCTTGGAGCATTATGATTGCAAGGGCATGGAGCATTATGAGGAGAAGTCCATGGAGCATTCTGATGACATGCGTCATGGAGCTTTGTGATGACAAGGGCATAGATCAATGTGATTACAGGGGTCTTGGAGCATTGTGATGAACAGGGCATGGATCATTGTGTTGGAAAGTACATGGAGTATTGGGATGACAGGCATCATGGAGCGTTGTGATGACAAGTGTTATGGAACATTGTGATCACAAGGGTTTGGAACATTGTGATGACAGAGGTCATGGATCATATTGATTTCAAGGAACATGGAGCATTGTGATGACAAGGACATGAAGCAATGTGATCCCAAGTTTCATGGAGGATTGTGATGACAATGGTAATGGAGTATTGTGATGACAAGCGCATAGAGCATTGTAATGGCAAGGTCATGTAGCATTTTGCTGACAAAGGCATGGAGCATTGTGATGACAGGTGTCATGGAGCACTGTGATGACAAGCGTCACAGATCATTGTGAATACCGGGGTCATGGAGCATTGGGATGACAAGGGCCTGGACCATTGTGATGACAAGGGTCATGGAGCATTGGGCTGAAAATGTTCATGGAGTATTGTGATGACAGGGGTCATGGAGCATTGTGATTACAGGGGTGTTTGACCATTGTGATGACAAGTGTCCCGGATCATTGTGTTGTCATCTGTCATGGAGTGTATGATGACAGTGGTCATGGAGCATTGTGATGATATTCGTCATGGAGCATTGTGAGGAGAAGGTCATGGAGCATTGGGCTGAAAATATTCATGGAGTATTGTGATGACAGGGGTCATGGAGCATTGTGATGACAAGGGAATGGAGCATGGTGATGACAAGGTCCTGGAGCATTGTGATGAGATGACCATGGAGACTTGTGATGACAAGTCTCATGGAGCATTCTGATGAAAAGGGGCATGGAGCATTGTGATTACGGGTGTCTTGGAGCATTTTGATGACAAGGGCATGGAACATTGTGAGGAGAAGGCCATGGAATATCCTGATGACATGAATCATGGAGCTTTGTGATGACAAAGGCATGGAGCATTGTGATTACATGGGTCTTGGAGCATTGTGATGACAAGCGTCTAGGAGCCTTGTGATGAGAAGGCCGTGGAACTTTGTGATGGCAGAGGTCATGGAGCATTGTTATGATAGAGGTAATGGAGCATTGTGATGAGAAGGGCATTGAGCATTGGTCTGAAATGTTTCATAGATTATTGTGATGAGAGTGGGCATGGAGCATTGTGATGACAACGGCACGGTACACTGTGATACATGGGTCATGGAGGATTGTAATGACAATGGCATGGAGCATTGTGATGAGAAGGTCATCGAGCATTGTGATGACAAGTGTCATGGAGCTTTGTGATGACAAGGGCATGGAGCAATGTGATGAGAGGGTTCATGGAGCATTGTGATGACAATGGCATGCAGCATTGTGATGGCAAGGGTCATGGAGCTTTGTGATGACAACGGTCATGGAGCATTTTGATGACAAGGGCATGGCGCATTGTGATGAGAAGGGCAGGGAACATTTTGATGAACGGGTCATGCAGCAATTTGATGAAAAATGTAATGGAACATTTTGATGGCAGGGGTTATAGAACAATGTGATGCCAGGGGTCATGGAGCTTTGGGATGAAAAGGGTCATGGAACATTTTGATGACAGGGATTATGGAACATTGTGATGTCATGGGTCATGGAACATTGTGCTGATAAGGGGATGTAGCATTTTGATGACAGTGGTCATGGAACATTTTGATAACAAGGGTGAGGGAGGATTGTGATGACTAGTGATGGAACATTGTGATATCTCATGTGAGAGAGCATTTGGATGAGAAATGCATGGAGCATTGTGATTACAAGGTTTATGGAACATAACGATGACAAGGTTGTGGATCATTGTGATGAAAACGGCATGGCATATTGTGATGACAAGGGTCATGGAGCATTGTTCTGACAAAGGCATGGAGCATTGTGATGACAAGGGTCACGGAGCATTGTGATGAAATGTTCATGGAGCACTGTGGTTACAAAGGTAACAGAGCCTTGTGATGACGCTGGTATCAACCACTGTGATGACAAATGTTATGAAGAATTGTGAAGACTGGAGTCACGGAGCATTGTGATAACAGGGGTCATGGAGGATTGTGATGAAAAGTGCATGGAGAATTGTGCTGAGAAAGGCATAGAGCATTGTGATGACAAGGGTCAAAGGGCATTGTGATGAAATGTTCATGGAGCACTGTGGTTAAAAATGTCACAGTGACTGTTGATGATGAGGGCATGGACCATTGTGATGACAAAGGTCATGGAGCATTGTGATGACTGGAGTCACGGAGCATTGTGGTGACAGGGGTCATGGAACATTGTGATAACAAGGGCATGGAGCATTGTGATGACAAGGACATGGAGCATTGTGAGGAGAAGGCCATGGAACATTCTGATGACATGTGTCATGGAGCTTTGTGATGAAAAGGGCATGGAGCTTTGTGATTACAGTGGTCTTGGAGCATTGTGATGACAAGGGTCATGGAACCTTGTGAAGACAAGGCCGTGGAACATTGTGATGGCAGGGGTCATGGAGCATTGTTTGACAGAGGTAACGGAGCATTGTGATGATAAGGGCAAGGAGCATTGTGATGACCACGTCATGCAGTATTGTGAAAAGTGGTGTCAGAGAGCATTCTGATGACATATGTATTGGCCCATTGTGATGACAATGGCATGGAGCATTGTGATGCAAAGTGTCATGGAGGATTCTGATGACAAAGGTAATGGAGCATTGTGATGACAAGGCCTTGGAGCATAGTGATGACAATGGTCAGGGAGCATTGTGCTGACAAGTGCATGGAGAATTGTGATGACAAGGGTCATGGAGCATTCTGATGACAAGCTTGTGGAGTATTTTGATGACAATGGCATGGAGCATTGTGATGAAAACGGCATGGGGCATTGTGATGAAAAAGGCATGGAGCTTTTTCGTGACAGGTTTCAAGGAGCATTCTGACGACAAGTGTCAGGGAGCATTGTGATGACCTGTGTATTGAGAATTGTGATGACAAAGGTCATGGAGCATTGTGATGAAAAGGGCATGGAGTATTGTGATGACAGGCATCATGGAGCATTGTGATGACAAGGGTTATGGAACATTGTGATCACAAGTGTTTCAAGCATTGCGATGACAGAGGGCATGGATCATTTTGATTTCAAGGAGCAAGGAGTACTGGGATGACAAGGGCATGAAGCAATGTGATCCCAAGTTTCATGGAGGATAGTGATGACAATGTTAATGGTGTATTGTGATGACAAGCGCATAGCGCATTGTAATGACAAGGTCATGTAGCATTTTGCTGACAAAGGCATGGAGCATTGTGATGACAGGTGTCATGGAGCACTGTGATGACAAGCGTCACGGAGCATTGTGAATGCAGGGGTCATGGAGCATTGGGATGTCAAGAGCATGGATCATTGTGATGACAAGTGTCATGGAACATTAGGATGAAAAAGTTCATGGAGTATTGTGATGACAGGGGTCATGGAGCATTGTGATTACATGGGTCTTAGAGCATTGTGATGAAAAGAGTCCCGGATCATTGTGTTTTCAGGTGTCATGGAGTATTGTGATGACAGCGGTCATTCAGCATTGTGATGATATTGGTCATGGAGCATTGTGATGAGAAGTACATGGACAATAGGGCTGAAAATATTCATGGATTATTGTGATGACAGGGGTCATGGAGCATTGTGATGACAACGGAATGGAGCATGGTGACGACAAGGTCCTGGAGCATTTTGATTAGAGGACCATGTAAACTTGTGATGACAATTCTTATGGTGCATTCTGATGAAAAGGGGCATGGAGCATTGTGATTACAGTGGTCTTGGAGCATTGTGATGACAAGGGCATGGAGCATTGTGAGGAGAAGACCATGGAACATTCTAATGACATGCATCATGGAGCTTTGTGATGACAAGGGCATTGAGCATTGTGATTACAGGGGTCTTGGAGCATTGTGATGACAAGGGTCATGGAGCCTTGTGATGACAAGGCCGTGGAACATTGTGATGGCAGGGGACATTGAGCATTGTTATGACAGAGGTTATGGAACATTGTGATGAGAAGGGGATTGAGCATTGGTCTGAAATGTTTCATGGATTATTGTGATGAGTGTGGGCATGGAGCATTGTGATGATAAGGGCACGGTACACTGTGATACATGAGTCATGGAGGATTGTAATGACAAGGGCATGGGGCAATGTGATGAGAGGGTTCATGGAGCATTGTGATGACAATGACATGGAGCAATGTGATGCTAAGGGTCATGGAGATTTGTGATGACAATGACATGGAGCAATGTGATGCCAAGGGTCATGGAGCTTTGTGATGACAATGACATGGAGCATTGTGATGCCAAGGGTCATGGATCTTTGTGATGACAATTGTCATGGAGCATTTTGATGACAAGGGTGTGGTGCATTGTGATGAGAAGGGCAGGGAGCATTTTGATGACAGGGTCATGCAGCAATTTGATGAAAAGTGTAATGGAACACTTAGATGACAGGTTTTATAGAACATTGTGATGCCAGGGGTCATGGAGCTTAGGGATGAAAAGGGTCATGGAGCATTTTGATGACAGGGGTTATGGAACATTGTGATGTCAGGGGTCATAGAATATTGTGCTGATAAGCGGAAGTAGTATTGTGATGACAGGGGTCATGGAACATTGTGATAACAGGGGTGAGAGAGGATTGTGATGACTAGTGATGGAACATTGTGATATCTCTGGTGAGAGAGCATTTTGATGAGAAGTGCATGGAGCATTGTGATTACAAGGTTTATGGAGCATAGCGATGACAAGGTTGTGGATCATTGTGATGAAAAGCACATGGCACATTGTGATGACAAGGGTCATGGAGCATTGTTCTGACAAAGGCATGGAGCATTGTGATGAAAAGGGTCATGGAGCATTGTGATGAAAAGTTCATGTAGCATTGTGATTACAAAGGTCACAGAGCCTTGTGATGACACGGGCATGGACCGTTGTGATGACAAACGTTATGAACCATTGTGATGACTGGAGTCATGGAGAATTGTGATGACAGGGGTCATGGAGCATTGTGATGACAAGAGCATGGAGCATTGTGATGACGGGGCATGGAGAATTGGTCAGAAATGTTTCATAGATTATTGTGCTGACAGTGGGCATGGTGCATTGTGATGACAGGGGCATGGAGCATTGTGATGACCAGGTCATGCACTATTGTGAAGACAGGTTTCAGGGAGCATTGTGATGATATATGTAATGGCCCATTGTGATGACAATGGAATGGAACATTGTGATGTCAAGTGTCATGGAGGATTCTGATGACAAATTTAATGGAGCATTGTGATGACAAGGGCTTGGAGCATTGTGAATACAGGGGTCATGGAGCATTGTGATGACTAGGGAATGGAGCATTGTGACAAGAGTCCTGGATCATTGTGTTGTCAGGTGTCATGGAGTGCTGTGATGACAGTGGTCATGGAGCATTGTGATGATATTGGCCATGGAGCATTGTGATGAGTAGGTCGTGGAGCACTGGGCTGAAAATGTTCATGGATTATTGTGATGACTGGTGTCATGGAGCATTGTGATGACAAGGGAATGCAGCATGGTGATGACAAAGAAATGGAGCATTGTGATGACAAGGGTCACGGAGCATTGTGATGAAAAGTTCATGGAGAATTGTGGTTACAAATGTCACAGAGCCTTGTGATGACGCGGGCATGGACCGTTGTAATGACAAACGTTATGAAGCATTATGATGACTGGAGTCACGGACGACTGTGATTACAGGGATAATGGAGCATTGTGATGACAAGGGCATGGAGCATTGTGATGACAAGGGCATGGAGTATTGTGAAGAAAGTTGTCAGGGAGCATTGTGATGACATATGTCATGGTCCATTGCGATGACAATGGCATGGAGCATTGTGATGCCAAATGTAATGGAGGATTGTGATGACAAATATAATGGAGCATTGTGATGAATAGGGCTTGGAGCATTATGATGACAAGGGCCATTGAGAATTTTCATGACAATGTCGTGAAGCATTGTGATGAAAAGTTCCTGGAGCATTGTGATGAGAAAACCATGGAGCCTTGTGAGGACAAGTCTCATTGAGCATACTGATGAAAAGGGGCATGGAACATTCTGATTACATGGGTCTTGGAACATTGTGATAACAAGGGCATGGAGCATTGTGATGACAAGGGCATGGAGCATTGGTCTAATAAGTTTCATGGATTATTGTGATGACAGTTGGAATGGCGCATTGTGATGACAAGGGCATGGAGCTTTGTGATGACCAGGTCAGGCAGTATTGTGAAGAGAGGTGTCAGGGAGCATTGTGAAGACATATGTAATGGCCCATTGTGATGACAATGGCATGGAGCATTGTGATGCCAAGTGTCATGGAGGATTCTGATGCCAAAGGTAATGGAGCATTGTGTTGACAATGGCTTGGAGCATTGTGATGACAAGGGTCAGGGAGCATTGTGCTGAGAAGTGCATGGAGAATTGTGATGACAAGGGTCATGGAGCATTCTGATGACAAGCATGTGGAGTATTTTGATGACAATGGCATGGAGCATTGTGATGAAAATGGCATGGGACTTTGTGATGAAAAATGCATGGAGCCTTTTCGTGACAGGGTTCAAGCAGCATTCTGATGACAAGTGTCAGGGAGCATTGTGATGACATGTATATTGAGAATTGTGATGACAAAGTTCATGGAGCATTGTGATGAAAAGGGCATGGAGTATTGTGATGACAGGCATCATGGATCATTGTGATGACAAGTGTTATGGAACTTTGTGATCACAAGTGTTTGGAGTATTGTGATAACAGAGGTCATGGATCATTCTGATTTCAAGGACCATGGAGCATTGTGATGACAAGGGCATGAAGCAATGTGATTCCAAGTTTCATGGAGGATTGTGATGACAATGGTAATGGAGTATTGTGATGACAAGCACATAGAGCATTGTAATGACAAGGTCATGTAGCATTTTGCTGACAAAGGCATGGAGCATTGTGATGACAGGTGTCATGGAGCACTGTGATGAAAAGTGTCACGGAGCATTGTGAATACAGGGGTCATGGAGCATTGGGATGACAAGGGCATGGATCATTGTGATGACAAGTGTCATGGAGCATTGGGCTGAAAATGTTCATGGATTATTGTGATGACAGGGGTCATGGATCACTCTGATTACAGGGGACTTGGAGCATTGTGATGACAACAGTCCCGGATCGCTGTGTTGTCAGGTGTCATGGAGTGTTGTGGTGACAGTGGTCATGAAGCATTGTGATGATATTGGTCATGGAGCATTGTGATGAGAAGGTCATGGAGCATCTGGCTGAAAATATTCATAGAGTATTGTGATGACAGGGGTCATGGAGCATTGTGATGACAAGGGAATGGAGCATGGTGATAACAAGGTCCTGGAGCATTGTGATGAGAAGACAATGGGGACTTGTGATGACAAGTCTCATGGTGAATTCTGATGAAAAGGGGCAGGGAGCATTGTGATTACAGGGGTCTTGGAGCATTGTGAGGACAAGTGCATGGAGCATGGTGATGAAAATGTCCAGGAGCATTGTGATGAGATGACCATGGAGACTTGTGATGACAAGTCTCATGGAGCATTCTGATGAAAAGGTGCATGGATCACTGTGACTGCAGGTGTCTTGGAGCATTGTGATGACAAGGGCATGGAGCATTGTGACGAGAAGGCCATGGAACCTTCTGATGATATGTGTCATGGAGCTTTGTGATGACAAGGGAATGGAGCTTTGTGATTACAGGGGTCTTGGAGCATTGTGATGACAAGGGTCATGGAGCCTTGTGATGACAAGGCCGTGGAACATTGTGATGGCAGGGGTCATGGAGCATTGTTATGACAGAGGTAATGGAGCATTGTTATGAGAAGGGCATTGAGCATTGGTCTAAAATGTTTCATGGATTACTGTGATGAGATTGGATATGGAGCATTGTGATGAGAAGGGCACGGAACACTGTGATACTTGGGTCATGGACGATTGTAATGTCAAGGGCATGGAGCATTGTGATGAGAAGGGCATCGAGCATTGTGATGACAAGTGTCATAGAGCTTTGTGATGACAAGGGCATGGAGCAATGTGATGAGAGGGTTCATGGAGCATCGTGATGACAATGACATGGTGCATTGTGATGCCAACGGTCATGGAGTTTGTGATGACATAGGTCATGGAGCATTTTGATGACAAGTGTGTGGTGCATTGTGATGAGAATTGCAGGGAGCATTTTGATGACAGGGTCATGCAGCAATTTGATGAAAAGTGTAATGGAATATTTTGATGACAGGGGTTATAGAACATTGTGATGCCAGGGTTCATGGAGCTTTGGGATGGAAATGGTCATGGAGCACTTTGATGACAGGGGTTATGGAACATTGTTATGTCAGGGGTCATGGAACATTGTGCTGATAAGGGGATATAGCATTGTGATGATAGGGGTCATGGAACATTGTGATAACTGGGGTGAGGGAGGATTGTGATGACTAGTCATGGAACATTGAGATATCTCAGGTGACAGAGCATATGGATGAGAAGTGCATGGAGCATTGTGATTACAAGGTTTATGGAGCATAGCGATGACAAGGTTGTGGATCATTGTGATGAAAAGCGCATGGCACATTGTGATGACAAAGGTCATGGAGCATTCTACTGACACAGGCATGGAGCATTGTGATGACAAGGATCACGGAGCATTGTGATGAAAAGTTCATGGAGCATTGTGGTTACAAAGGTCACAGAGCCTTGTGATGATGCGGGCATGGACCGTTGTGATGGCAAACGTTATGAAGCATTGTGATGACTGGAGTCACGGAACATTGTGATGACAGGGGTCATGGAGCATTGTGATGACAAGGGCATGGAGCATTGTGATGACAGGGGCATGGAGCATTTTTCTGACAAGTTTAATTGATTATTGTGATGACAGTGGACATCGTGCATTGTGATGACAAGGGTATGGAGCATTGTGAAGACAAGGGAATGGAGTATTGTGAAGACAGGTGTCAGGGAGCATTTTGATGACATATGCCATGGTCCATTGCGATGACAATGGCATGGAGCATTGTGATGTCAAATGTAATGGAGGATGTGATGACAAATATAATGGAACATTGTCATTACTTGGGCTTGGAGCATTATGATGAAAAGGGCCATTGAGAATTTTCATGACAATGTCATGAAGCATTGTGATGACAAGGTCCTTGAGCATTGTGATGAGAAACCATGGAGCCTTGTGATGACAAGTCTCATGGAGCATACTGATGAAAAGGGGCACGGAGCATTCTGATTGCAGGGGTGTTGGAACATTGTGATAACAAGGGTATGGAGCATTGTGATGACAAGGGCATGAAACATTGGTCTAATAAGTTTCATGGATTATTGTGATGACAGTAGGAATGGAACATTGTGATGACAAGGGCATGGAGCATTGTGATGACCAGGTCATGCAGTATTGTGAAGAGAGGTATCAGGGAGCAATGTGATGGCATTTGTAAGGGCCCACTGTGATGACAATGGCATGGAGCATTGTGATGCCAAGTGTCATGGAGGATTTGGATGACAAAGGTAATGGAGCATTGTGATGACAATGGCTTGCAGCATTGTGATGACCAGGTCATGCAGTATTGTGAAGAGAGTTATCAGGGAGCATTGTGATGACATATGTAATGGACCATTGTGATGACAATGGCATGGAGCATTGTGATGCAAAGTGTCATGGAGGATTCTGATGACAAAGGTAATGGAGCATTGTGATGACAATGGCTTGGAGCATTGTGATGACAAGGGTCAGGGAGCATTGTGCTGACAAGTGCATGGAGAATTGTGATGACAAGGGTCATGGAGCATTCTGATGACAAGCTTGTGGAGTATTTTGATGTCAATGACATGGAGCATTGTGATGAAAACCGTATGGGGCATTGTGATGAAAAAGGCATGGAGCCTTGTCATGACAGGGTTCAAGGAGCATTCTGATGACCAGTGTCAGGGAGCATTGTGATGACTAGTGTATTGAGCATTGTGATGACAAACGTCATGGAGCAATGTGATGAAAATAGCATGGAGTATTGTGATGACAGGCATCATGGAGCGTTGTGATGATAAGTGTTAAGGAACATTGTGATCACAAGGGTTTGGAGCATTGTGATGAGAGAGGTCATGGATCATTTTGATTTCAAGGAGCATGGAGCATTGTGATGACAAAGGAATGAAGCAATGTGATCCCAAGTTTCATGGAGGATTGTGAGGACAATGGTAATGGAGTATAGAGATGACAAGCGCATAGGGCATTATAATGAAAATGTCATGTAGCATTTTGCTGACAAAGGCATGGAGCATTGTGATGACAGGTGTCATGGAGCACTGTGATGACAACCGTCACGGAACATTGTGAATACAGGGGTCATGGGGCATTGGGATGACAAGGGCATGGATCATTGTGATTACAAGTGTCATGGAGCAATGGGCTGAAAATGTTCATGGAGTGTTGTGATGACAGGGGTCATGGAGCATTGTGATGACTAGGGAATGGAGCATTGTGATGACAAGAGTCCCGGATCATTGTGTTGTCAGGTGTCATGGACTGTTGTGATGACTGTGGTCATGGAGAATTGTGATGATATTGGCCATGGAGCATTGTGATGAGTAGGTCGTGGAGCATTTGGTTGAAAATATTCATAGATTATTGTGATGACAGGGGTCATGGAGCATTGTGATGACAAGGGAATGGAGCACGGTAATGACAAGGTCCTGGAGCATTGTGATGAGAAGACCATGGAGACATGTGATGACATGTGTCATGGAGTTTTTTGATGACAAGGCAAAGGAGCATTGTGATTACAGGTGTCTTTGAACATTGTGATGACAAGGGCATGGAGCATTGTGAGGCGAAGAACAAGGATCATTCTGATGGCATGCGTCATTGAGCTTTGTGATGACAAGTGTTACGGAATATTGTGATCACAAGGGTTTGGAGCATTGTTATGACAGAGGTCATGCAGCATTTTGATTTCATTGTGATGACAATAACATGAAGCATTATGATGATGGGCATGGTGCATTGTGATGACAGGGTTCATGGATCATTGAGATGAAAAAGGGCATAGAGCATTGTGATTACAGGGTTCTTGGAGCATTGTGATGAGAAGGGTTATGGAGCTTTGTGATGACAAGACCATGGAACATCGTGATGGGAGGGGTCATGGAGCATTGTTATGAGAGGGGTAATGGAGCATTGTGATGGCAAGGGCATGGAGCATTGTGATGAGAAGGCCATGGAGCATTCTGATGACATGTGTCATGGAGCTTTGTGAAGACAAGGGCCTGGAGCAATGTGATGAGAGCATTCATGGATCATTGTGATGACAATGACATGGAGCATTGTGATGCCAAGGGTCATGGATCTTTGTGATGACAAAGGTCATGGAACATTTTGATGGCAAGGGCATTGTGCATTGTGATGAGAAGTGCAGGGAGCATTCTGATGACAGGGTCATGGAGCAATTTGATGAAAAGTGTCATGGAACATTTTGATGACAGGTGTTATGGAACATTGTGATGTCAGGGTTCATCGAATATTGTGATGATAAGTGCATGTAGCATTGTGATGACAGGAGTCATGGAACATTGTAATGAAAGGGTTGAGCGAGTATTGTGACAAATAGTGATGTAGCATTGTGATATCAGTGGTGAGAGAGCATTTTGATGAGAAGTGCATGGAGCATTGTGATGACATATTTTAAGGAGCATTGTGATGACAAGATTGTGGAGCACTGTGATGACAAGCGTATGGTGCACTGTAATGAAATGTGTCATGGAGCATTGTGCTGACAAGCACATGGAGCACTTTGATGACAAGTGTCAAAGAGCATTGTGAAGAAAAGTTCATGGACCATTGTGGTTAAAAAGGTCACAGAGACTGTTGATGACGAGGGCATGGATCATTGTGATGACAAATGTCATGAAGCATTGTGATGACTGGAGTCACGGAGCATTGTGATGACAGGGGTCATGGAGCATTGTGATAACAAGGGCATGGAGCATTGTGATGACAAGGTCATGGAACATTGGTCTAATAAGTTGCATGGATTATTGCAATGACAGTTGGAATGGCACATTGTGATGACAAGGGCATGGAGCATTGTGATGATCATGTCGTGCAGTATTGTGAAGAGAGGTGTCAGGGAGCATTGTGATGACATATGTCATGGCCCATTGTGATGACAATGGCATGGAGCATTGTGATGCCAAGTGTCATGGAGGATTCTGATGACAAAGGTAATGGAGCATTGTGATGACAATGGCTTGGAGCATTGTGATGAAAATTGTCAGGGAGCATTGTGCTGACAAGTGCATGGAGAATTGTGATGACAACTGTCATAGAGCATTCTGATGACAAGCTTGTGGAGTATTCTGATGACAATGACATGGAGCATTGTGATGAAAACGGCATGGGGTATTGTGATGAAAAAGGCATGGATCATTGTCATGACAGTGTTCAAGGAGCATTCTGACGACAAGTGTCAGGGAGCATTGTGACGACAAGTGTATTGAGCATTGTGATGACAAAGGTCATGGAGCATTGTGATGAATAGGGCATGAAGTATTGTGATGACAGGCATCATGGAGCATTGTGATGACAAGTGTTATGGGACACTGTGATCACAAGGGTTTGGAGCATTGTGATGAGAGAAGTCATGGATCATTTTGATTTCAAGGAACATGGAGCATTGTGATGACAAGAGCATGAAGCAATGTGATCCCAAGGTTCATGGAGGATTGTGATGACAATGGTAATGGAGTAGTGTGATGACAAGTGCATAGAGCATTGTAATGACAAGGTAATGTAGCATTTTGCTGACAAAGGCATGGAGCATTGTGATGACAGATGTCATGGAGCACTGTGATGACAAGAGTCATGGAGCATTGTGAATAAAGGGGTCATGGAGCATTGGGATGACAAGGGCATGGATCATTGTGATGACAAGTGTCATGGAGCATTGGGCTGAAAATGTTCATGAAGTATTGTGATGACCGGGGCCATGGAGCATTGTGATGACACAGGTCAAGGAGAATTCTGATTTCATTGTGCTGACAACAGCCAGAAGCATTATGATGATGGGCTTTATGCATTGTGCTGACAGGGTTCATGGAGCATTGAGATGAAAAGGGGCATGGAGCATTGTGATTACAGAGGTCTTGGAGCACTGTGATGACAAGGGCATGGAACATTTTGATGAGAAGGCCATGGAACTTTCTGATGGCATGTGTCATGGAGCTTTTGATGACAAGGGAATGGAGAATTGTGATTACAGGGGTCTTGTAGCATTGTGATGACAAGTGTCATGGAGCCTTGTGCTGACAAGGCCGTGGAATATTGTGATGGCAGGTGTCATGTACCATTGTTATGACAGGGGAATGGAGCATTGTGATGAGAAGGGCATGGAGCATTGTAATTACAAAGTTTATGGAGCAATACCATGACTAATTTGTGGACCGTTGTGATGAAATGTGCGTAGAACATTGTGATGACAAGGGTCATGGAGCATTTCTCTGACAAAAGCATGGAGCATTTTGATGACAAGTGTCACGGAGCATTGTGATGAAAAGTTCATGGAGCATTGTGGTTATAAAGGTCACAGAGCCTTGTGATGACGCGGGCATGGACCATTGTGATGACAAATATTATGAAGCATTGTGATGACTGGAGTCACGGAGCACTGTGATGACTGGGGTCATGGAGCATTGTGATGACAAGGGCATGGAGCATTGTGGTGACAGGGGCATGGAGCATTGGTCTGACAAGTTTCATAGATTATTGTGATGACAGTGGACATGGTGCATTGTGATGACAAGGGCCTGGATCATTGTGATGAGAAGGTCATGGAGTATTGTGAAGACTGGTGTCAGGGAGCATTGTGATGACATATGTCTTGGTCCATTGCAATGACAATAGCAGGGAGCATTGTGATGCCAAATGTAATGGAGGATTGTGATGACAAATATAATGGAGCATAGTGATGACTAGGGCCTGCAGCATTATGAGAACAAGGACCATTGAGAATTTTCAGAACAAGGTCGGGAAGCATTGTGATGACAGGGTCCTGGAGCATTGTGATGAGAAATCTATAGAGACTTGTGATAACAAATCTCATGGAGCATACTGATGAAAAAGTTCATGGACCATTGTGATTACAGGGGTCTTGGAACATTGTGATGACTAGGGCATGGAGCATTGTGATTACATGGGTCTTGGAGCATTGTGATGAGAAGGGTCATGGAGCCTTGAGATGAGAAGTCCACGGAACATCGTGATGGCAGGGGTCATGGAGAATTTTTATGACTGGGGTAATGGAGCATTGTGACAGCAAGGGCATGGAGCATTGTGATGAGAAGGCCATGGAGCATTCTGAGGACATGTGTCATGGAGCTTTGTGATGAGAAGGGCATGGAGCAATGTGATGAGAATGATCATGGAGCATTGTGATGACAATGACATGGAGCATTGTGATGCCAAGGGTCATGGATCTTTGTGATGACAAATGTCATGGAGCATTTTGATGACATGGGCGTTGTGCATTGTGATGAGGAGGGCAGGGAGCATTGTGATGAGAGGGCCATGGAGCAATTTGAGGAAAAGTGTCATGGAACATTTTGATGACAGGGGTTATGGAACATTGTGATGTCAGGGTTCATGGAGAATTATGATGAAAAGGGTCATGGAGAATTTTGATGACAGGGGTTATGGAGCATTGTGATGTCAGGGGTCATCGAACATTGTGATGATAAGTGCATGTAGCATTGTGCTGACAGGAGTCATGGAACATTGTGATAACAGGGGTGAGGGAGTATTGTGACGAACAGTGATGTAACATTGTGATATCTGTGGTGAGAGAGCATTTTGATGAGAAGTGCATGGAGCATTGTAATGACAAGTTTTATGGAGCATTGTGATGACAAGATTGTGGAGCACTGTGATGAAAAGTGCATGGTGCATTGTGATGACATGTGTCATGGAGCATCGTGCTGACATGTGCATGGAGCATTGTGATGACAATGGTCATGGAGCATTGTGCTGAGAAAGGCATAGAGCATTGTGATGACAAGGATCAAAGAGCATTGTGATGAAAAGTTCATGGAGCATTGTGATGACAAGGGTCATGGAGCATTGTGATGACAAGGGCATGGAGCATTGGTCTAATAAGTTTCATGGATTATTGTGATGACTGTTGGAATGGTGCATTGCGGTGACAATGGCATGGAGAATTGTGATGCCAGGTTTCATGGAGGATTCTGATGACAAAGGTAATGGTGCATTGTGATGACAGTGGCTTGGAGCATTGAGATGACAAGGGTCAGGGAGCATTGTGCTGACAAGTGCATGGAGAATTGTGATGACAAGGGTCATGGAACATTCTCATGACAAGCTTGTGGAGTATTTTGATGACAGTGGCGTGGAGCATTGTGATGAAAACGGCATGGGGCATTGTGTTGAAAAATGCATGGAGCCTTTTCGTGACAGGTTTCAAGGAGCATTCTGACGACAAGTGTCAGGGAGCATTGTGATGACAAGTGTATTGAGAATTGTGATGACAATGGTCATGGAGCATTGTGATGAAAAGTGCATGGAGTATTGTGATGACAAGCACCATGGAGCGTTGTGATGACAAGTGTTATGGAACATTGTGATCAAAAGGGTTTGGAACATTGTGATGACAGAGGTCATGGATCATTTTGATTTCAAGGAGCATGGAGCATTGTGATGACAAGGGCATGAAGCAATGTGATCCCAAGGTTCATGGAGGATTGTGATGACAATGGTAATGGAGTATTGTGATGACAAGCTCATAGAGCATGGTAATGACAAGGTCATGTAGCATTTTGCTGACAAAGGCATCTAAAATTTTGATGACAGGTGTCATGGAGCACTGTGATGACAAGCGTCACGGAGCATTGTGAATACAGGGGTCATGGAGCATTGTGATGACAGAGGTCATGGAGAATTTTTATTTCATTGTGCTGACAATAGCCGGAAGCTTTATGATGAAGGGTATGATGCATTGTGATGACAGGTTTCGTGGAGCATTGAGATGAAAAGGGGCATGGAGCATTGTTATTACAGGGGTCTTGGAGCACTGTAATGAAAAGAGCATGGAGCATTTTGATGAGAAGGCCATCGAACATTCTGATGACATGTGTCATGGAGCTTTGTGATGACAAGCGCATGGAGCATTGTGATTACAGGGGTCTTGGAGCATTGTGATGACAAGTGTCATGGAGCCTTGTGATGACAAGGCCGTGGATCATTTTGATGACAGAGGTCATTGAGCATTGTTATGAAACGGGTAATGGAGCATTTTGATTAGAAGGGCATGGAGCATTGTGATTACAAATTTTATGGAACATTGCTATGACAAATTTGTGGACCGTTTTGATGAAAAGTGTGTGGCACATTGTGATGACCAGGGTCATGGAGCATTTTTCTGACAAAGGCATGGAACATTGTGATGACAAGGGTCACAGAGAATGGTGATGAAAGTTCATGGAGCATTCTGGTTACAGGGGTCTTGGAGCATTGTGATGACAAGTGTCATGGAACCTTGTGATGAATAGGCCGTGGAACATTGTGATGGCAGGGGTCTTGGTGCATTGTTATGACAGAGGTAATGGATCATTGTGATGAGAAGGGCATGGAACATTGGTCTGAAATGTTTCATGGATTATTGTGATGAGAGTGGGCATGGAGCATTGTGATGACAAGGGTACGGAACACTATGATACATGGGTCATGCAGGATTGTAATGACAAGGGCATGGAGCATTGTGATGAGAAGGGCCTCAAACATTGTGATGACAAGTGTCATGGAGCTTTGTGATGACAAGTCATGGAGCATTTTCATGACAAGTGCATGGTGCATTTTGATGAGATGGGCAGGGATCATTTTCATGACCGGGTAATGCAGCAATTTGATGAAATGTGTAATGGAACATTTTGATGGCATGGTTTTTAGAACATTGTGATGTCAGGGGTCTTGGAGCTTTGGGATGAAAAGTGTCATGGAGCATTTTTATGACAGGGTTCATGGAACATTGTGATGATAAGGGGATGTAGCAGTGTGATGACAGTTTCATGGATCATTGGGATTACAGGGTTGAGGGTGTATTGTGATGACTAGTGATGGAACACTGTGATATCTCTGATGAGAGAGAATTTTGATGAGAAGTGCATGGAGCATTGTGATTACAATGTTTAAGGAGCATTGCAATGACAAGTTTGTTCACCGTTGTGATGAAATGCGTGTGGCACATTGTGATGACAATGGTCATGGAGCATTTTTCTGACAAAGACTTGGAGCATTGTGATGACAAGGGTCACAGAGAATTGTGATGAAAAGTTCATGGAGCATTGTGGTTACAAAGGTCACAGATACTTGTGATGACCCGGACATGGACCAGTGTGATGACAAACATTATGAAGCATTGTGATGACTGGAGTCACGGAGCATTGTGATGACAGTGGTCATGGAGCATTGTGATGACATGTGTCATGGAATATTGTGCTGACAAGTGCATGGACCATTGTGATGACAAGGGTCATGAGGACTGTGGTGAGAATGGCATAGAGCATTGTGATGACAAGGGTCAAAGAGCATTGTGATGAAAAGTTCATGGAGCATTGTGGTTAAAAAGGTCACAGAGACTGTTGATGACGAAGGCATGGACCATTGTGATGACAAAGGTCATGAAGCATTGTAATGACTGGAGTCACGGAGCATTGTGATGACAGGGATCATGGAGCATTGTGATAACAATGGCATGGAGAATTGTGATGACAAGGTTTATGGAGCATTGCAATGACAAGGTTGTCGACTGTTGAGACGAAAACCGCGTGGCACATTGTGATGACAAGGGTCATGGAACACTGTTCTGACAATGGCATGGAGCATTGTGATGACAGGGGCATGCAGCAATTGTCTGACAAGTATCATAGATTATTGTGATGACAATGTGCATGATGCATTGTGAGGACAAGGGCATGAAGCATTGTGAGGAGAAGTCCATGGAAAATTCTGATGACATGCGTCATGGAGCTTTGTGATGACAAGTGCATGGAGCATTGTGATTACAGGGGTCTTGGAGCACTGTGAGGAAAAGGGCATGTAACATTGTGATGAAAAAGTCATGGAGCCTTGTCATGACAGGGTTCAAGGAGCATACTGATGACAAGTGTCAGGGACCATTGTGATGACAAGGGTATTGAGCTTTGTGATGACAAATGTCATGGAGCATTGTGATGAGAAGGACATGGATAATTGTGATGACAAGCGTCATGGGGCACTGTGATGACAAGTGTTATGGAATATTGTGATCACAAGGGTTTGGAGCATTGTTATAACAGAGGTCATGGAGCATTTTGATTTCATTGTGATGACAATAGCATGAAGCATTATGATGATGGGCATGGTGCATTGTGATGACAGGGTTCATGGATCATTGTGATGAAAAGGGGCATGGAGCATTGTGATTACAGGGGTCTTGGAGCATTGTGATGACAAGGGTCATGGAGCATTGTGATGACAAGCCAACGGAACATCGTGATGGCAGGGGTCATGGAGCATTGTTATGACAGTGGTAATGGAGCATTGTGATGGCAAGCGCATGGAGCATTGTGATGAGAAGGCCATGGAGCATTCTGATGACATGTGTCATGCAGCTTTGTGATGACAAGGCATGGAGCAATGTGATGAGAGTGTTCATGGAGCATTGTGATGACAATGACATGGAGCATTGTGATGCCAATGGTCATGCTTCTTTGTGATGACAAAGGTCATGGAGCATTTTGATGACAAGTGCATTGTGCATTGTGATGAGAAGGGCCGGGAGCATTGTGATGACAGGGTCATGGAACATTTTGATGACAGGGGTTATGGAACATTGTGATGTCAGGGGTCATGGAGCATTTTGATGTAAAGGGTCATGGAGCATTTTGATGACACCTGCTATGGAGCATTGTGATGTCAGGGGTCATCGAACATTGTGATGATAAGTGCATGTAGCATTGTGATGACAGGAGTCATGGAACATTGTGATAACAGGGGTGAGGGAGTATTGTGACCAATAGTTATGTAACATTGTGATATCTGTGGTGAGAGAGCATTTTGATGAGAAGTGCATGGAGCATAGTGATGACAAGGTTTATAGAGCATTGTGATGAAAAGATTGTGGAGCCCTGTGGTGACAAGCGCATGGAGCATTGTGATGACAAGGGTCATGGAGCATTGTGCTGAGAAATGCATAGAGAATTGTGATGACAAGGATCAAAGAGCATTGTGATGAATAGTTCATGGAGCATTGTGATGACAAGGGTCATGGAGCATTTTGATGAAAGGGTCATGGAGCATTGGTCTAATATGTTTCATGGATTATTGTGATGACTGTTGGAATGATGCATTGTGGTGACAAGGGCATGGAGCTTTGTGATGACAGATGTCATGGAGCACTGTGATGACAAGCGTCACGGAGCATTGTGAATACAGGGGTCATGGAGCATTGGGATGACAAGGACATGGATCATTGTGATGACAAGTGTCATGGAGCATTGGGCTGAAAATGTTCATGGAGTATTGTGAAGACAGGGGTCATGGAGCATTGTGATGACAGAGGTCATGGATAATTTTGATTTCATTTTGCTGACAATAGCCGGAAGCATTATGATGAAGGGTATGATGCATTGTGATGACAGGGTTCATGGAGCATTGAGATGAAAAGAGGCATGGAGCATTGTGATTACAGGGGTCTTTGAGCACTGTAATGAAAAGGGCATGGAGCATTTTGATGAGAAGGCCATGGAACATTCTGATGACATGTGTCATGGAGCTTTGTGATGACAAGGGCATGGATCATTGTGATTAAAAGGTTTATGGAGCATTGCTATGACAAATTTTTGGACCATTGTGATTAAAAGCGCGTGGCATATTGTGATGACAAGGGTCATGGAGCATATTTCTGACAAAGGCATGGAGCATTGTGATGACAAGGATCACGGAGCATTGTGATAAAAAGTTCATTGAGCATTGTGGTTACAAAGTCACAGAGCCTTGTGATGACGCGGGCATGGACAACTGTGATGACAAATGTTATGAAGCACTGTGATGACTGGAGTCACGGAGCATTTTGATGACAGGAGTCATGTAGTACTGTGATGAAAAGGGCATCGAGCATTGTGATGACAAGGGCATGGAGAACTGTGATGACAGTGGCATGGATCATTGGTCTGAGAGGTTTCATAGATTATTGTGATGACAGTGGACATGGTGCATTGTGATGACAAGGGCATGGATCATTGTGATGAGAAGGTCATGGAGTATTGTGAAGACAGGTGCCAGGGAGCATTGTGATGACATATGTCATGGTCCATTGCGATGACAATGGCAGGGAGCATTGTGATGCCAAATATAACGGAGGATTGTGATGACAAATATAATGGAGCATTGTGAGGACTAGGGTTTGGAGCATTATGATGACAAGGGCCATTGAGAATTTTCAGGACAATGTCGTGAAGCACTGTGATGATAATGTCCTGGAGCATTGTGATGAGAAAACCATGGAGCATTGTGATGACAAATCTCTTGGGGCACACTGATGAAATGGGGCATGTAGCATTGTGATTACAGGGGTCTTGGAACTTTGTTATGACATGGGTATGGAGCATTGTGAGGAGAAGGCGAATGAGCATTCTGAAGACATGCGTCATTGAGCTTTGTGATGACAAGGGCATGGAACATTGTGATTACATGGGTCTTGGAGCATTGTGATGAAAAGGGCATGGATCATTGTGATGAAAAAGGCATGGAGCCTTGTCAAGACAGGGTTCAAGGAGCATATAGACAACAAGTGTCAGGGAGCATTTTGATGACAAGTGTATTGAGCATTGTGATGACAAAGGTCATGGAGCATTGTGATGAGAAGACAATGGATAATTGTGATGACGACAGTCCTGGGGCATTGTGATGAGAAGTGTTATGGAATATAGTGATCACAAGCGTTTGGATCATTGTTATGACAGAGGTCATAAAGAATTTTGATTTAATTGTGCTGACAATAGCCTGAATCATTATAATGATGGTCATGATGCATTGTGATGACACGGTTCATGGAGCATTGAGATGAACAGGGGCATGGATCATTGTGATTTAAGGGGTCTTGGAGCATTGTGAAGACAAGTGTCATGGAGCCTTGTGATGACAAGGCCGTGGAATATTGTGATGGCAGGGGTCATGGAGCATTGTTATGACAGGGTTAATGGAGAATTGTGATGGCAAGGGCATGGAGCATTGTGATTAGAAGGCCATGGAGCATTCTGAAGACATGTGTCATGGAGCTTTGTGATGACAAGGGCATGGAGCAATGTGATGAGCGCGTTCATGGGCATTGTGATGACAATGACATGGAGCATTGTGATGCCAAGGGTCATGGATCTTTCTGATGACAAAGGCCATGGAGGATTTTGATGACAAGGGCGTTGTGCATGGTGATGAGAAGGGCAGGGAGCATTGTGATGACAGGGTCATGGAGCAGTTTGATGAAAAGGGTCATGGAATATTTTGATGAGAGGGGTTATGGAACATTGTGATGCCAGGGGTCATCGAACATTGTGATGATATGTGCATGTAGCACTGTGATTACAGGAGTCAGGGAACATTATGATGACAGGGGTGAGGGAGTATTGTGACGAATAGTGATGTAACATTGTGATATCAGTGGTGTGAGAGCATTTTGATGAGAAGTGCATGGAGCATTGTGATAACAAGTTGTATGGAGCATTGTGATGACAAGATTGTGGAGCACTGTGATGACAAGTGCATGGTTCATTGTGATGACATATGTCATGGAGCATTGCGCTGACAAGAGCATGGAGCATTGTGATGAAAATGGTCATGTAGCATTGTGCTGAGAAAGGCATAGAGCATTGTGATGACAAGGGTCAAAGAGCATTGTGATGAAAAGTTCATGGAGCATTTTGGTTAAAAAAGTCAAAGAGACTGTTGATGACGAAGGCATGGACCATTGTGGTGACAAATGTCATGAAGCATTGTGATGACTGGAGTCACGGAGCATTGTGATGACAGGGGTCATGGAGCATTGTGATAACAAGGGCATGGAGCATTGTGATGGCAAGGGCATGGAGCATTGCTCTAATAACTTTCATGGATTATTGCGATGAGAGTTGGAATTGCGATTTGTGATGACAAGGGCATGGAGCTTTGTGATGACCAGGTCATGCAGTATTGTGAAGAGAGGGGTCAGGGCGCATTGTGATGACAAACGTAGTGGCCCATTGTGATAACAGTGACATGGAGCATTGTGATGCCAAGGGTCATGGAGGATTATGAAGACAAATGTAATGGAGCACTGTGATGACAATTGCTTGGAGCATTGTGATGACAAGTGTCAGGGAGCATTGTGATGACAATTGTTTTGGGAATTTTGATGACAAATGTCATGGAGCATTGTGATGAAAAGGGCATGGAGTATTGTGATGAAATGCATCATGGAGCGTTGTGATGACAAGTGTTATGGAACATTGTAATCACAAGGGTTTGTAGCATTGCGATGACAGAGGTCATGGATCATTTTGATTTCAAGGAGCATGGAGCTTTGTGATGACAAGGGCATGAAGCAATGTGATCCCAAGGTTCATGGAGGATTGTGATGACAATGTAAATGGAGTATTGTGATGACAAGCGCATAGAGCATTCTAATGACAAGGTCATGTAGCATTTTGCTGATAAAGGCATGGAGCATTGTGATGACAGGTGTCATGGAGCACTGTGATGACAAGCGTCACGGAGCATTGTGAATACAGGGGTCATGGAGCATTAGGATGACAAGGGCCTGGTTCATTGTGATGACAAGGGAATAGAGCATGGTGATGACAAGGTCTTGCAGCATTGTGATGAGATGACCATGGAGACTTGTGATGAGAAGTCTAATGGAGCATTCTGATGAAAAGGGGCATGGAGCTTTGTGATTACGGGTTCTTGGATCATTGTGATGACAAGGGCATGGAGCATTGTGAGGAGAAGGCCATGGAACATTCTGATGACATGCGTCATGGAACTTTGTGATGACAAGGGCATGGAGCAATGTGATTACATGGGTCTTGGAGCATTGTGATGACAAGGGTCATGGAGCCTTGTGATGACAACCCGTGGAACATTGGGATGGCAGGGGTCATGGAGTATTGTTATGACAGAGGTAATGGAGCATTGTGATGATAAGGGCATTGAGCATTGGTCTGAAATATTTCATGGATTATTGTGATGAGAGTGGGCATGGAGCATTCTGATGACAAGGGCACGGAATATTGTGATACATGGGTCATGGAGGATTGTAATGATAAGGGCATGGAGCATTGTGATGAGAAGTGCATCAATCATTGTGATGACAAGTGTCATGGAGCTTTGTGATGACAAGGGCATGGAGCAATGTGATGAGAGGGTTCATGGAGCATTGTGATGACAATGACATGGAGCACTGTGATGCCAAGGGTCATGGAGCTTTTTGATTTCAAATGTCATGGAACATTTTGATGACAAGGGTGTGGTGCATTGTGATGAGAAAGGCAGGGAGCATTTAGTGAAAGGGTCATGCAGCAATTTGATGAAAAGTGTAATGGAACATTTTGATGACAGGGGTTGTAGAACATTGTGATGCCAGGGCTCATGGAGCTTTGGGATGAAATGGGTCATGGAGCATTTTGATGACAGGGGATATGGACATTTTGATGTCAGGGGTCATGGAACATTGTGATGATAAGGGTATGTACCACTGTGATGACAGGGGTCATGGATCCTTGTGATTACAGGGGTGAGGGAGTATTGTGATGACTAGTGATGGAACATTGTGATATCTCTGGTGAGAGAGCATTTGGATGAGAAGTGCATGGAGCATTGTGATTACAATGTTTATGGAGCATTGCAATGACAAGTTTGTGGACCGTTGTGATGAAATGTGCGTGGCACATTGTGAAGACAATGGTCATGGAGCATTGTTCTGACAAAGACTTGGAGCATTGTGATGACAAGGGTCACAGAGAATTGTGATGAAAAGTTCATGGAGCATTGTGGTTACAAAGGTCACAGAGCCTTGTGATGACGCGGGCATGGACCGTTGTGATGACAAACGTTATGAAGCATTGTGATGACTGGAGTCACAGAGCATTGTGATGACAAGTTCATGGAGCATTGTGATGACAGGGGCATGGAGCATTGGTCTGACAAGTTTCATAGATTATTGTGATGACATTGGACATGGTGTATTGTGATGACAAGGGCATGGAGCATTTTGATGAGAAGGCCATGGAACATTCTGATGACATGTGTCATGGAGTTTTGTGATGACAAGGGCATGGAGCATTGTGATTACAGGAGGCGTGGAGCATTGTGATGACAAGGGTCATGGAGCCATGTGATGACAAGGCCGTGGAACATTGTGATGGCAGTTGTCATGGAGCATTTTTACGACAGGGGTATTGGAGCATTGTGATGAGAAAGGCATGGAACATTGTGATTACAACGTTTATGGAGCATTGCACAGACAAATTTGTGGACCCTTGGGATGAAAAGCGCGTGGCACATTGTGATGACAAGGGTCATGGAGCATTTTTCTGACAAAGGCAGGGAGCATTGTGATGACAAGTGTCACGGAGCATTGTGATGAAAAGTTCATGGAGCACTGTGGTTACAAAGGTAATAGAGCCTTTGATGACACAGGCATCGACACTTGTGATGACAAATATTATGAAGAATTGTGATGACAGGAGTCACGGAGCATTGTGATGACAGGGGTCATGGAGCAATGTGATAAGAAGTGCAGGGAGCATTGTGCTGAGAAAGGCATAGAACATTGTGATGACAAGGGTCAAAGAGCATTGTGATGAAATGTTCATGGTGCATTGTGCTTAAAAAAGTCACAGAGACTGTTGATAATGAGGGCATGGACCATTGTGATGACAAAGGTCATGGAGCATTGTGATGACTGGAGTCACGGAGCATTGTGATGACAGAGGTCATGGAACATTGTGATAACTAGGGCATGGAGCATTGTGATGACAAGGGCATGGGACATTGGTCTAATAATTTTCATGGAGTATTGCAATGACAGTTGGAATGGCGCATTGTGATGACAAGGGCATGGAGCATTGTGATGACTAGGTCTTGAAGTATTGTGAAGAGAGGTGTCAGGGAGCACTGTGATGACATATTTAATTGCCCATTGTGATGACAATGGCATGGAGCATTGTGATGCCAAGTGTCATGGAGGATTCTGATGACAAAGGTAATGGAGCATTGAGATGACAATGGCTTGGAGCATTGTGATGACAAGTGTCAGGGAGCATTGTGCTGACAAGTGCATGGAGAAATCTGATGACAAGGGTCATGGAGCATTCTCATGACAAGCTTGTGGAGTATTTTGATGACAACGGCATGGAGCATTGTGATGAAAACGGCATGGGGCATTGTGATGCAAATTGCATGGAGCCTTTTCGTGACAGGGTTCAAGGAGCATTCTGATGACAAGTGTCAGTGAGCATTATGATGACAAGTGTATTAAGAATTCTGATGACAAAGGTCATGGAGCATTGTGATTAAAAGGGCATGGAGTATTGTGATGACAGGCATCATGGAGCATTGTGATGACAAATGTTATGGAACACTGTGATCCCATGTGTTTGGAGCATTGTGATGACAGAGCTCATGGATCATTTTGATTTCAAGGAGCATGGAGCATTGTGATGACAAGGGCATGAAGCAATGTGATCCCAAGGTTCATGGAGGATTTTGATGACAATGGAAATGGAGTATTGTGATGACAAGCGCATAGAGCATTGTAAAGACAAGGACATGTAGCATTTTGCTGACAAAGGCATGGAGCATTGTGATAACAAGTGTCATGGAGCACTGTGATGACAAGCGTCACAGAGCATTGTGAATACAGGGGTCATGGAGCATTGGGATGACAAGGGCCTGGTTCATTGTGATGACAAGTGTCATGGATCACTGGGCTGAAAATGTTCATGGAGTGTTGTGATGACAGGGGTCATGGAGCATTGTGATGACAAGGGAATGGAGCATGGTGATGACAAGGTCCTGGAGCACTGTGATGAGAAGACCATGGAGACTTGTGATGATAAGTCTCATGGAGCATTCTGATGAAAAAGGTCATGGAGCATTTTGATGACAGGGCTTATGGAACATTGTGATGTCACGGGCCATGGAACATTGTGTTGATAAGGGGATATAGCATTGTGATGACAGGGTTAATGGAACACTGTGATTACAGGGGTGAGGGAGGATTGTGTTAACTATTGATGGAACATTGTGATATCTCAGGTGAGAGAGCATTTGGATGAGAAGTGCATGGAGAATTGTGATGACAAATTTTATGGAGCAATGTGATGACAAGATTTTTGAGCACTGTGATGATAAGCACATGGTGCATTGTGATGACATGTGTCATGGAGCACTGTGCTGAGAAAGGCATAGAGCACTGTGATGACAAGGGTCAAAGAGCATTGTGATGAAAAGTTCATGGAGCATTGTGGTTAAAAATGTCACAGAGACTGGTGATGACGAGGGCATGGTCCACTCTGATGACAAACGTCATGAAGCATTGTGATGACTGGAGTCACGCAGCATTGTGATCACAGGGGTCATGGAGCATTGTTATAACTAGGACATGGAGCATTGTGAACAAGAGCATGGAACATTGATCTAATAAGTTTCATGGATTATTGCAATGAAAGTTGGAATGGCTCATTGTGATGACAAGGACATGGTGCATTGTGATGCCAAGTGCCATGGAGTATTCTGATGACAAATGTAATGGGGCATTGTGATGACAATGGCTTGGAGCATTGTGATGACAAGGGTCAGGGAGCATTCTGATGACAAGCTTGTGGAGTATTTTGATGACAATGGCATGGAGCATTGTGATGAAAACTGCATGGTCATTGTGAAGGAAAATGCATGGAGCCTTTTCGTGACAGGGTTCAAGGAGCATTCTTATGACAAGTGTCAGGGAGCATTGTGATGACAAGTGTATTGAGAATTGTGATGACAAAGGTCATGGAGCATTGTGATGAAATGGGAATGGAGTATTGTGATGACAGACATCATGGAGCGTTGTGATGACAAGTGTTATGGAACACAGTGATCACAAGGATTTGGAGCATTGTGATGACAGAGGTCATGGATCATTTGGATTTCAAGAAGCATGGAGCATTGTGATGAAAAGGGCATGAAGCAATGTGATCCCGAGATTCATGGAGGATTGTGATGACAATGGAAATGTTGTAATTTGATGACAAGCGCATAGAGCATTGTAATGACAAGGTCATGTAGCATTTTGCTGACAAAGGCATGGAGCATTGTGATGACATGTGTCATGGAGCACTGTGATGACAAGCGTCACGGAGCATTGTGAATACAGGGGTCATGGTGCATTGGGATGACAAGGGCATGGATCATTGTGATGACAAGGGTCATGGAGCACTGGGCTGAAAATGTTCATGGAGTGTTGTGATGACAGGGGTCATGGAGCATTGTGATGACTAGGGAATGGAATATTGTGATGACAAGAGTCCGGGATCATTGTGTTGTCAGGTGTCATGGACAGTTGTGATGACAGTGGTCATGGAGCATTGTGATGATATTGGCCAAGGAACATTGTGATGAGTAGGTCGTGGAGCTTTGGGCTGAAAATATTCATGGATTATTGTGAAGACAGGGGTCATGTAGCATTGTGATAAAAAGGGAATGGAGCATGGTGATGACAAGGTCCTGGAGCATTGTGATGAGAAGACCAAGGAGAAATGTGATGACAAGTCTCATGAAGCATTCTGATGAAAAGGGGCATGGAGCATTGTGATTACAGGGGTCTTGGAGCATTGTGATGACAAGGGCATGGAGCATTATGATGAGAAGGCAATGGAGCATTCTGATGACATGCGTCATGGAGTTTTTTGATGACAAGTGCATGGAGTATTGTGATTACAGGGGTCTTGGAACATTGTGATGACAAGGGCATGGAGAACTGTGAGGAGAAGACTTAGGAGCATTCTGATGGCATGCATCATTGAGCTTTGTGATGACCAGTGCATGGAGCATTGAGATTACATGGGTCTTGGAGCATTGTGATGAGAAGGACATGGATCACTGTGATGAAAAAGGCATGGACCCTTGTCAATACAGGATTCAAGGAGCATACAGACAACAAGTGTCAGGGAGCATTTTGATAACAAGTGTATTGAGCATTGTGATGGCAAAGGTCATGGAGCATTTTGATGAGAAGACCATTGATAATTGTGATGAGCAGTTTCATGGGGCATTGTGATGACAAGTGATATGGAATATTGTGATCACAAGGGTTTGGAGGATTGTTATGACAGAGATCATGGAGAATTTTGATTTCATTGTGATGACAATAGCATGAAGCATTATGATGATGGGCATGGTGCATTGTGATGACAGGGTCCATGGATCATTGAGAAGAAAAAGGGCATAGAGCATTGTGATTAAATGGTTCTAGGAGCATTGTGATGAGAAGGGTCATGGAACTTTGTGATGACAAGGCCATGGAACTTCGTGATGGCAGGGGTCATGGAGCATTGTTATGACTGTGGTAAATGAGCATTGTGATGGCAAGGGCATGGATCATTGTGATGAGAATGCCATGGAGCATTCTGATGCCATGTGTCATGGAGTTTTGTGAAGACAAGGGCATGGAGCAATGTGATGAGAGCCTTAATGGAGCATTGTGATTACAATGACATGGAGCATTATGATGCCAAGTGTCATGGATCTTTGTGATGACAAAGGTCATGGAACATTTTGATGGCACGGACGTTGTGCATTGTGATGAGAAGGGCAGGGAGCATTCTGATGAGAGGGTCATGGAGCAATTTGATGAAAAGTGTCATGGAACATTTTGATGACAGGTGTTATGGAACATTGTGATGTCAGGGGTCATCGAACATTGTGATGATAAGTGCATGTAGCATTGTGATGACAGGAGTCATGGAACATTGTGATGACAAGGGTGAGGGAGTATTGTGACAAATAGTGATGTAGCATTGTGATATCATTGGTGAGATAGCATTTTGATGAGAAGTGCATGGAGAACTGTGATGACAAATTTTAAGTAGCATTGTGTTGACAAAATTGTGGAGCACTGTGATGACAAGTGTATGGTGCATTGTGATGACATGTGTCATGGAGCATGGTGCTGACAAGCGCATGTAGCATTGTGATGACAAGGGTCAAAGAGCATTGTGATGAAAAGTTCATGGAGCATTGTGGTTAAAAAGGTCACAGACACTGTTGATGACGAGGGCTTGGACAATTGTGATGACAAAAGTCATGAAGCATTGTGATGACTGGAGTCACGGAGCATTGTGATGACGGGGGTCATGGAGCATTGTGATAACAAGGGCATGGAGCATTGTGATGACAAGGGCATGGAACATTGGTCTAATAAGTTTCATGGATTATTGCGATGACAGTTGGAATGGCGTTTTGTGATGACAAGGGCATGGAGCATTGTGATGACCAGGTCATGCAGTATTGTGAAGACAGGTGTCAGGGAGCATTGTGATGATATATGTAATGGCCCATTGTGATGACAATGGCATGGATCATCTGATGCCAAGTGTCATGGAGGATTCTGATGACAAACGTAATTGAGCATTGTAATGACAATGGATTTGAGCACTGTGATGTCAAGGGTCAGGGAGCATTGTGCTGACAAGTGCATGGAGAATTGTTATGACATGGGTCATGGAGCATTCTGATGACAAGCTTGTGGAGTATTTTGATGACAATTACATGGAGCATTTTGATGAAAACGGCATGGGGCATTGTGATGAAAATGTCATGGAGTATTTTCGTGACAGGGTTCAAGGAGCATTCTGACGACAAGTGTCAGGGAGCATTGTGATGACAAGTGTATTGAGAATTGTGATGACAAAGGTCATGGAGCTTTGTGATGAAAATGGCATGGAGTATTGTGATGACAGGCATCATGGAGAACTGTGATGACAAATGTTTTGGAACACTGTGATCACAAGTGTTTGGAGCATTGTGATGACAGAGGTCATGGATCATTTTGATTTCAAGGAGCATGGAGCATTGTGATGACAAGGGCATGAAGCAATGTGATCTCAAGGTTCATGGAGGATTGTGATGACAATGGAAATGGAGTATTGTGATGACAAGCACATAGAGCATTGTAATGACAAGGTCATGTAGCATTTTGCTGACAAAGGCATGGAGCATTGTGATGACATGTGTCATGGAGCATTGTGATGACAACGGAATGGAGCATGGTGATGACAAGGTCCTGGAGCATTGTGATGAGAAGACCATGGAGACTTCTGATGAGAAGTCTCATGGAGCATTCTGATGAAAAGGGGCATGGAGCATTGTGATTACAGGGGTCTTGGAGCATTGTGATGACTAGGGCATGAAGCATTGTGATGAGAAGGCCATGGAGCATTCTGATGACATGCGTCATGGAGTTTTGTGATGACAAGGGCATCAAGCATTTGTGATTACAGGGATCTTGGAGCATTGTGATGAAAAGTGCATGGATTATTGTTATGAAAAAGGCATGGAGCCTTGTCATGACAGGGTTCAAGGAGCACACAGACGACAAGTGTCAGGGAGCATTGTGATGACAAGTGTATTGAGCATTGTGATGACAAAGATCATGGAGCATTGTGATGAGAAGACCATGGATAATTGTGATGATGATCGTCATGGGGTGTTGTGATGATAATTGTTATGGAACATTGTGATCACAAGGGTTTGGAGCATTATGATGACAGATGTCATGGAGAATATTGATTTCTTTGTGATGACAATAGCCTGAAGCATTATGATAATGGGCATGGTGCATTGTGATGACAGGGGTCCTGGAGCATTGGGATGAAAAGGGGCATGGAGCATTGTGATTACAAGGGTCTTGGAGCATTGTGATGACAGGGGCATGGAGCACTGTGATGAGAATGCCATGGAACATTCTGATGACATGCGTCATGGAGCTTTGTGATGACAAGGGCATGGAGCATTGTGATTTCAGGGGTCTGGAGCACTGTGATGACAAGTGTCATGGAACCTTGTGATGACTAGGCCGTGGAACATTGTGATGGCAAGGGTCATGGTGCATAGTTATGACAGGTGTAATGGAGCATTTTGATGAGAAGGGCATGGAACATTGGTCTGAAATGTTTCATGGATTATTGTGATGAGAGTGGGCATGGAGCATTGTGATGACAAGGGCACGGAACACTGTGATACATGGGTCATACAGGATTGTAATGACAAGGGCATGGAGCATTGTGATGAGAAGGGCATCGAGCATAGTGATGACAAGTGTCATGGAGCTTTGTGATGACAAGGGCATGGAACAATGTGATGAGAGGTTTCATGGAGCATTGTGATGACAATGACATGGAGCATTGCGATGCCAAGGGTCATGGAGCTTTGTGATGACAGGTCATGGAGCATTTTGATGACAAGGGCATGGTGCATTGTGCTGAGAAGTGCAGGGAGTATTTTGATGACCAGGTGATGCAGCAATTTGATAAAAACTGTAAAGGGATATTTTGATGGCATGGGTTATAGAACATTGTGATGTCAGGGGTCTTGGAGCTTTGGGATGAAAAGGGTCATGGAGCATTTTGATGACAGGGGTTATGGAACATTGTGATGTCAGAGGTCATGGAACATTGTGATGATAAGGGGATGTAGCATTGAGATGACAGGGTCCTGGAACTTTGTGATTACAGGGGTGAGGGCGTTCTTTGATGACAAGAGATGGAACATTGTGATATCTCTGGTGAGAGAGCATTTTGATGAGAAGTGCATGGACCATTGTGATTACAAGGTTTATGAAGCATAGCAATGACAAGGTTGTGGACCGTTGTGATGAAATGTGCGTTGAAAATTGTGATGACTATGGTCATTGAGCATTGTTCTGACAAAGACATGGAGCTTTGTGATGACTAGGGCATGGAGAAATTTGATTACATGGGTCTTGGAGCATTGTGATGAAAAGGGCATGGATCATTGTGATGAAAATGGCATGGAGCCTTGTCACGACAGGGTTCAAGGAGCATATTGACGACAAGTGTCAGGGAGCATTGTGATGACAAGTGTATTTGAGAATTGTGATGACAAAGATCATGGAGCATTGTGATGAGAAGACCATGGATAATTGTGATGACGAGAGTCATGGGGCATTGTGATGACAAGTGTTTTGGAATATTGTGATCACAAGGGTGTGTGGCATTGTTATGACAGAGGTCATGGAGCATTTTGATTTCATTGTGATGACAATAGCCTGAAGCATTATGATGAAAGGCATGGTTCATTGTGATGACAGTGTTCATGGATCATTGAGATTGAAAGGGGTATAGAGCATTGTGATTACAGGGTTCTAGGAGCATTGTGATGAGAAGGGTCATGGAGGTTTGTGATGACAAGGCCATGGAACATCGTGATGGCAGGGGTCATGGAGCATTGTTATCACAGGGTAATGGAGCATTGTGATGACAAGCACATGGAGCATTGTGATGAGAAGTCCATGGAGCATTCTGATGACATGTGTCATGGAGCTTTGTGAAGACAAGAGCATGGAGCAATGTGATGAGAGCGTTCATGGAGCATTGTGATGACAATGACATGGAGCATTGTGATGCCAAGGGTCATTGATCTTTGTGATGACAGAGGTCATGGAGCATTTTGATGGCAAGGGCGTTGTGCATTGTGATGAGAAAGGCAGGGAGCATTCTGATGACAGGGTCATGGAGCAATTTGATGAAAAGTGTCATGGAACATTTTGATGACAGGTGTTATGGAACATTGTGATGTCAGGGGTCATCGAATATTGTGATGATAAGTGCATGTAGCATTGTGATGACAGGAGTCATGGAACATTGTGATGACAGGGGTTAGAGAGTATTGTGACAAATAGTGATGTAGCATTGTGATATCAGTTGTGAGAGAGCATTTTGATGAGAAGTGAATGGAGCATTGTGATGACATATTTTAAGGAGCATTGTGATGAGAAGAGCATGGTGCATTTTGATGACATGTGTCATGGAGCATTGTGCTGACAAGCTCATGGAGCATTTTGATGACAAGTGTATTGAGAATTGTGATGACAAAGGTTATGGAGCATTGTGATGAAAAGGTCATGGATTATTGTGATGACAGGCATCATGGAGCGTTGTGATGACAAGAGTTATTGAACACTGTGATCACTAGGGTTTGGAGCATTGTGAAGACAGAGGTCATGGATCATTTTGATTTCAAGGAGCATGGAGCCTTGTGATGACAAGGGCATGAAGCAATGTGATCCCAAGGTTCATGGAGGATTGTGATGCCAATGGAAATGGAGTATTGTGATGACAAGCGCATAGAGCATTGTAATGACAAGGTCATGTAGCATTTTGCTGGCAAAGGCATGGAGCATTGTGATGACATGTGTCATGGAGCACTGTGATGACCCGCGTCACGGAGTATTGTGAATACAGGGGTCATGGAGCTTTGTGATGACAAGGGCATGGATCATTGTGATGACAAGTGTCATGGAGCACTGGGCTGAAAATGTTCATGGAGTGTTGTGATGACAGGGGTCATGGAGCATTGTGATGACTAGGGAATGGAGCATTGTGATGACAAGTGTCCTGGATCATTGTGTTGTCGGGTGTCATGGAGTGCTGTGATGACAGTGGTCATGGAGCATTGTGATGATATTGGCCATGGAGCATTGTGATGAGTAGGTCGTGGAGCATTGGGCTGAAAATGTTCATGGATTATTGTGATGACAGGGTTCATGGAGCATTGTGATGACAAGGGAATGGAGCATGGGGATGACCAGGTTGTGGAGCACTGTGATGACAAGACCATGGAGACTTGTGATGATAAGTCTCATGGAGCATTCTGATTAAAAGGGGCATGGAGCATTGTGATTACAGGTGTCTTGGAGCATTGTGATGACTAGGGCATGGAGCATTGTGATGAGAAGGCCATGGAGACTTCTGATGACATGCATCATGGAGTTATTTGATGACACAGGCATGGAGCATTGTGATTACAGGGGTCTTGGAACATTGTGATGACAAGGGCATGGAGCACTGTGAGGAGAACACCAAGGAGAATCCTGATGGCATGCGTCATTCAGCTTTGTGATGACAAGTGCATGGAGCATTGAGATTACATGGGTCTTGGAGCATTGTGATGAAAAAGACATTGATCATTGTGATGAAAAAGTCATGGAGCCTTGTCATGACAGGATTCAAGGAGCATACAGACAACAAGTGTCAGGGAGCATTTTGATGACAAGTGTATTGAGCATTGTGATGACAATGATCATGGAGCATTGTTATGAGAAGACCATTGATAGTTGTGATGACGAGCGTCATGGGGCATTGTGATGACAAGTGATATGGAATATTGTGATCACAAGGGTTTGGAGCATTTTTATGACAGAAGTCATGGAGCATTTTGATTTCATTGTGATGACAATAGCATGAAGCATTATGATGATGGGCATGGTGCACTGTGATGACAGGATTCATGGATCATTGAGATGAAAAGGGGCATAGAGCATTGTGATTACAGGTTTCTTGGAGCAATATGATGAGAAGGGTCATGGAGCTTTGTGATGACAAGGCCATGGATCATCGTGATAGCAGGGGTCATGGAGCATTGTTATGACTGTGGTAATGGAGCATTGTGATGGCAAGGGTATGGAGCATTGTGATGAGAAGGCCATGGAGCATTCTGTTGACATGTGTCATGGAGCTTTGTGAAGACAAGGGCATGGAGCAATGTGATGAGAGTGTTCATGGAGAATTGTGATGACAATGACATGGAGCATTGTGATGCCAAGGGTCATGGATCTTTGTGATGACAAAGGACATGGAGCATTTTTTTAAAGTGTTGGGTGTAGGAGTTTTTATTATTTAATTTATTTATTTTTGCTGTGTTGGGACTTTGTTTCTTTTTTTTTTTTCCTCCTGAAAAAAAAATTTTTTTTTGCTTTACAACAAATTTAATCAGTTATACATATACCTATATTCCCATATCCCCTCCCTTTTGCGTCTCCCTCCCACCCTCCCTATCCCACCCTTCCATGCGGTCTGAAAGCACCGAGCTGATCTCCCTGTGCTATGCGGCTGCTTCCCACTAGCTATCTACCTTATGTTTGGTAGTGTATATATGTCCATGCCGCTCTTTCACTTTGTCACAGCTTACCCTTCCCCCTCCCCATATCCTCAAGTCCATTCTCTAGTAGGTCTGTGTCTTTATTCCTGTCTTACCCCTATGTTCTTCATGAAATTTTTTTCTTAAGTTCCATATATATGTGTCAGCATACAGTATTTGTCTTTCTCTTTCTGACTTACTTCACTCTGTATGACAGACTCTAGGTCCATCCACCTCATTACAAATAGCTCAATTTCATTTCTTTTTATGGCTGAGTAATATTCCATTGTATATATGTGCCACATCTTCTTTATCCATTCATCTGATGATGGACACTTAGGTTGTTTCCATCTCCGGGCTATTGTAAATAGGGCTGCTATGAACATTTTGGTACATGTCTCTTTTTGAATTATGGTTTTGTCAGGGTATATGCCCAGTAGTGGGATTGCTGGGTCATATGGTAGTTCTATTTGTAGTTTTTTAAGGAACCTCCATACCGTTCTCCATAGTGGCTGTACCAATTCACATTCCCACCAGCAGTGCAAGAGTGTTCTTTTTTTCCCACACCCTCTCCAGCATTTATTGTTTCTAGATTTTTTGATGATGGCCATTCTGACTGGTGTGAGATGATATCTCATTGTAGTTTTGATTTGCATTTCTCTAATGAGCAAAGATGTTGAGCATCCTTTCATGTGTTTGTTGGCAGTCTGTATATCTTCTGTGGAGAAATGTCTATTTAGGTCTTCTGCCCATTTTTGGATTGGGTTGTTTGTTTTTTTGTTATTGAGCTGCATGAGCTGCTTATAAATTTTGGAGATTAATCCTTTGTCAGTTGCTTCATTTGCAAATATTTTCTCCCATTCTGAGGGTTGTCTTTCGGGCTTGTTTATGGTTTCCTTTGCTGTGCAAAAGCTTTGAAGTTTCATTAGGTCCCATGTGTTTATTTTTGTCTTTATTTCCATTTCTCTAGGAGGTGGGTCAAAAAGGATCTTGCTGTGATTTATGTCATAGAGTGTTCTGCCTATGTTTTCCTCTAAGAGTTTGAGAGTGTCTGGCCTTACATTTAGGTCTTTAATCCATTTTGAGCTTATTTTTGTGTATGGTGTTAGGGAGTGATCTAATCTCATACTTTTACATGTCCCTATCCAGTTTTCCCAGCACCACTTATTGAAGAGACTGTCCTTTTTCCACTGTACATTCCTGCCTCCTTTATCAAAGATAAGGTGACCATATGTCCGTGGGTTTATCTCTGGGCTTTCTATCCTGTTCCACTGATCTATATTTCTGTTTTTGTGCCAGTACCATACTGTCTTGATTACTGTAGCTTTGTAGTATAGTCTGAAGTCAGGGAGCCTGATTCCTCCAGCTCCATTTTTCGTTCTCAAGATTGCTTTGGCTATTCGGGGTCTTTTGTGTTTCCATACAAATTGTGAAATTTTTTGCTCTAGTTCTGTGAAAAATGCCAGTGGTAGTTTGACAGGGATTGCATTGAATCTGTAGATTGCTTTGGGTAGTAGAGTCATTTTCACAATGTTGATTCTTCCAATCCAAGAACATGGTACATCTCTCCATCTATTTGTATCATCTTTAATTTCTTTCATCAGTGTCTTATAATTTTCTGCATACAGGTCTTTTGTCTCCTTAGGTAGGTTTATTCCTAGATATTTTATTCTTTTTGTTGCAATGGTAAATGAGAGTGTTTTCTTAATTTCACTTTCAGATTTTTCATCATTAGTATATAGGAATGCCAGAGATTTCTGTGCATTAATTTTGTACCTGCAACTTGACCAAATTCATTGATTAGCTCTAGTAGTTTTCTGGTAGCATCTTTAGGATTCTCTATGTATAGTATCATGTCATCTGCAAACAGTGACAGCTTTACTTCTTCTTTTCCGATTTGGATTCCTTTTATTTCCTTTTCTTCTCTGATTGCTGTGGCTAAAACTTCCAAAACTAGGTTGAATAAGAGTGGTGAGAGTGGGCAACCTTGTCTTGTTCCTGATCTTAGTAGAAATGGTTTCAGTTTTTCACCATTGAGGACGATGCTGGCTGTGGGTTTGTCATATATGGCCTTTATTATGTTGAGGAAAGTTCCCTCTATGCCTACTTTCTGCAGGGTTTTTATCATAAATGGGTGTTGAATTTTGTCGAAAGCTTTCTCTGCATCTATTGAGATGATCATATGGTTTTTCTCCTTCAATTTGGTAATATGGTGTATCACGTTGATTGATTTGCGTATATTGAAGAATCCTTGCATTCCTGGAATAAACCCGACTTGATCATGGTGTATGATCCTTTTAATGTGCTGTTGGATTCTGTTTGCTAGTATTTTGTTGAGGATTTTTGCATCTCTGTTCATCAGTGATACTGGCCTATAGTTTTCTTTCTTTGTGACATCCTTATCTGGTTTTGGTATCAGGGTGATGGTGGTCTCATAGAATGAGTTTGGGAGTGTTCCTCCCTCTGCTATATTTTGGAAGAGTTTGAGAAGGATAGGTGTTAGCTCTTCTCTAAATGCTTGATAGAATTCACCTGTGAAGCCATCTGGCCCTGGGCTTTTGTTTGTTGGAAGATTTTTTATCACAGTTTCAATTTCAGTGCTTGTGATTGGTCTGTTCATATTTTCTATTTCTTCCTGGTTCAGTCTCGGCAGGTTGTGCATTTCTAAGAATTTGTCCATTTTTTCCAGGTTGTCCATTTTATTGGCATAGGGTTGCTTGTAGTAATCTCTCATGATCTTTTGTATTTCTGCAGTGTCAGTTGTTACTTCTCCTTTTTCATTTCTAATTCTATTGTTTTGTGTCTTCCCCTTTTTTTTCTTGATGAGTCTGGCTAATGGTTTATCAATTTTGTTTATTTTCTCAAAGAACCAGCTTTTAGTTTTATTGATCTTTGCTATCGTTTCCTTCATTTCTTTTTCATTTATTTCTGATCTGATTTTTATGATTTCTTTCCTTCTGCTAACTTTGGGATGTTTTTGTTCTTCTTTCTCTAATTGCTTTAGGTGCAAGATTAGGTTGTTTATTCGAGATGTTTCCTGTTTCTTAAGGTGGGATTGTATTGCTATAAACTTCCCCCTTAGAACTGCTTTTGCTGCGTCCCATAGGTTTTGGGTCATCGTGTCTCCATTGTCATTTGTTTCTAGGTAATTTTTTTAATTTCCCCTTTGATTTCTTCAGTGATCACTTTGTTATTAAGTAGTGTATTGTTTAGCCTCCATGTGTTTGTATTTTTTACAGCTCTTTTCCTGTAATTGATATCTAGTCTCATAGCATTGTGGTCAGAAAAGATACTTGATACAATTTCAATTTTCTTACATTTACCAAGGCTTGATTTGTGACCCAAGATATGATCTATCCTGGAGAATGTTCCATGAGCACTTGAGAAAAATATGTATTCTGTTGTTTTTGGATGGCATGTCCTATAAATATCAATTAAGTCCATCTTGTTTAATGTATCATTTAAAGCTTGCGTTTCCTTATTTATTTTCATTTTGGATGATCTGTCCATTGGTGAAAGTGGGGTGTTAAAGTCCCCTACTATGATTGTTTTACTGTCGATTTCTCCTTTTATGGCTGTTAGTATTTGCCTTATGTATTGAGGTGCTCCTATGTTGGGTGCATAAATATTTACATTTGTTATATCTTCTTCTTGGATCGATCCCTTGATCATTATGTAGTGTCCTTCTCTGTCTCTTCTAGTAGTCTTTATTTTAAAGTCTATTTTGTCTGATATGAGAATTGCTACTCCAGCTTTCTTTTGGTTTCCATTTGCATGGGATATCTTTTTCCATCCCCTTACTTTCAGTCTGTATGTGTCTCTAGGTCTGAAGTGGGTCTCTTGTAGACAGCATATATATGTGTCTTGTTTTTGTATCCATTCAGCCAATCTGTGTCTTTTGGTGGGAGCATTTAGTCCATTTACATTTAAGGTAATTATTGTTATGTATGTTCCTATTCCCATTTTCTTAATTGTTTTGGGTTCGTTATTGTAGGTCTTTTCCTTCTGTTGTGTTTCTTGCCTAGAGAAGTTCCTTTAGCATTTGTTGTAAAGCTGGTTTGGTGGTGCTGAACGCTTTCAGCTTTGCTTGTCTGTAAACGTTTTAATTTCTCCATCAAATCTGAATGAGATCCTTGCTGGGTAGAGTAATCTTGGTTGCAGGTTTTTCTCTTTCATCACTTTAATTATGTCCTGCCACTCCCTTCTGGCTTGTAGAGTTTCTGCTGAGAGATCAGCTGTTATCCTGATGGGGATTCCCTTGTGTGTTATTTGTTGTTTTTGCCTTGCTGCTTTTAATATGATTTCTTTGTGTTTAATTTTTGACAGTTTGATTAATATGTGTCTTGGCGTATTTCTCCTTGGATTTATTCTGTATGGGACTCTCTGTGCCTCCTGGACTTGATTAACTATTTCCTTTCCCATATTAGGGAAGTTTTCCACTATAATCTCTTCAAATATTTTCTCAGTCCCTTTCTTTTTCTCTTCTTCTTCTGGAACCCCTATAATTCGAATGTTGGTGCGTTTAATGTTGTCCCAGAGGTCTCTGAGACTGTCCTCTGTTCTTTTCATTCTTTTTTCTTTATTTTGCTGTGCAGAAGTTATTGCCACTATTTTATCTTCCACCTCACTTATCCGTTCTTCTGCCTCAGTTATTCTGCTATTGATCCCATCTAGAGTACTTTTTATTTCATGTATTGTGTTTTTAATCGATGCTTGATTCATCTTTAGTTCTTCTAGGTCCTTGTTAACTGTTTCTTGCATTTTGTCTATTCTATTTCCAAGATTTTGGATCTGGGAAATAGAATCTTGGATCATCTTTACCATCATTATTCTGAATTCTTTTTCAGGTAGACTGCCTATTACCTCTTCATTTGTTAGGTATGGTGGGTTTTTATCTTGCTCCTTCTCCTGCTGTGTGTTTTTCTGTCTTCTCATTTTGCTTATGTTACTGTGTTTGGGGTCTCCTTTTTGCAGGCTGCAGGTTCGTAGTTTCCGTTGTTTTTGTTGTCTGTCCCCAGTGGCTAAGGTTGGTTTAGTGGGTTGTGTAGGCTTCCTGGTGGAGGGGACTAGTGCCTGTGTTCTGGTGGTTGAGGCTGGAACTTGTCTTTCTGGTGGGCAGGTCCACGTCTGGTGGTGTGTTTTGGGGTGTCTGCGGACTTTTTATGATTTTAGGCAACCTCTCTGCTAATGGGTGGCGTTGTGTTCCTGTCTTGCTAGTTGTTTGGCATAGGGTGTCCAGCACTGTAGCCTGCTGGTCGTTGAGTGAAGCTGGGTGCTGGTGGTGAGATGGAGATCTCTGGAAGATTTTCGCCGTTTGATATTATGTGGAGCTGGGAGGTCTCTTGTGGACCAGTGTCCTGAAGTTGTCTCTCCCACCTCAGAGGCACAGCACTGACTGCTGGCTCCTCAATTTGGGATGATTTGTTGTCCATTCATGTATTCCACAGATGCAGGGTACATCAAGTTGATTGTGGAGCTTTAATCCGCTGCTTCTGAGGCTGCTGGGAGAGGTTTCCCTTTCTCGTTGTTCTCACAGCTCCTGGGTCTCAGCTTTGGATTTGGCCCCGCCTCTGCATGTAGGCCGCTGGAGGGCGTCTGTTCTTCACTTAGACAGGACAGGGTTAAAGGAGCAGCCTCTTCGGGGACTCTGGCTCACTCAGGCCGGGCGGGAGGGAGGGGCACGGAGTGCGGGGCGAGCCTGCAGCGGCAGAGGTCGGCGTGACGTTGCACCAGCCCGAGGTGCACCGTGCGTTCTCCCAGAGAAGCCGCCCCTGGATCCCGGGACCCCGGCAGGGGCGGGCTGCACAGGCTCCAGGAAGGGCGGTGTGGACAGTGACCCACACTCGCACACAGGCATCTTGCCGGTGGCAGCAGCAGCCCCAGCGTCCCACGCCCGTCACCGGGCTCCGCGCCTTCAGTCGCGTCTCGCGCCCGTCTGTGGAGCCCCTTTAAGCAGCGCTCTTAATCCCCTCTCCTCGCGCACCAGGAAACCAAGAGGAAAGAAAAAGTCTCTTGCCTCTTCGGCAGCTCCAGAGTTTTCCCGGACTCCCTGCCGGCTAGCTGTGGCTCAATAACCCCCTTCCGGCTGAGTTCTCGCCGCCAGCCCCTGTCCTCTCCCTGCGCTCTGACCGAAGGCCGAGCCTCAGCTTCCAGCGACGCCGGGGCGAGCGGACAAGACTCTCGGGCTGGTGAGTGCTGCTCGGCACCGATCCTCTGTGCGGGAATCTCTCCGCTTTGCCCTACCAAGGAATGTGGGGAGTTTCTTGCCTTTTGGGAGGTCCAGGGTCCTCTGCCAGCATCCAGCAGGTGTTCTGTAGAAGTTGCTCCACGTGCAGCTGTATTTCTGGTGTATCCGTGGGGAGGACGGTGACCTCCGCGTCTTACTCTTCCGCCATCTTACCCGGAAGTCTCTCGACATGGAGCATTTTGATGGCAAGGGCGTTGTGCATTGTGATGAGAAAGGCAGGGAGCATTCTGATAAAAGGATCATGGAGCAATTTGATGAAAAGTGTCATGGAACATTTTGATGACAGGTGTTATGGAACATTGTGATGTCAGGGGTCATCGAACATTGTGATGATAAGTGCATGTAGCATTGTGATGACAGGAGTCATGGAACATTGTGATGACAGGGGTGAGGGAGTATTGTGACAAATAGTGATGTAGCATTGTGATATCAGTGGTGAGAGAGCATTTTGATGAGAAGTGCATGGAGCATTGTGATTACAAGGTTTATGGAGCATGGCAATGACAAGTATGTGGACCGTTGTGATGAAATGTGCGTGGCACATTTTGAAGACAATGGTCATGGAGCATTGTTCTCACAAAGAAATGGAGGATTGTGATGACAAGGGTCACAGAGAATTGTGATGAAATGTTCATGGAGCATTGTGGTTACAAAGGTCACAGAGCCTTGTGATGACACGGGCATGGACCATTGTGATGACAAACGTGATGACGCATTGTGATGACTGGAGTAATGGAGCATTGTGATGACAGGGGTCATGGAGCATTTTGATGACATGTGTCATGGAGCATTGTGCTGACAAGTGCATGGAGCATTGTGATGTCAAGGGTCATGGAGCATTGTGCTGAGAAAGGCATAGAGCATTGTGATGACAAGGGTCAAAGAGCATTGTGATGAAAAGTTCATGGAGCATTGTGGTTAAAAATGTCACAGAGACTGTTGATGACGAGGGCATGGACCATTGTGGTGACAAAGGTCATGAAGCATTGTGATGACTGGAGTCACGGAGCAATATGAAGACAGGGGTCATGGAGCATTGTGATAACAAGGGCATGGAGCATTGTGATGACAAGGGCTTGGAGCAATGATCTAATAAGTTTCATGGATTATTGCGATGACAGTTGGAATGGTGCATTGTGATGAAAAGGGCATGGAGCATTGTGATGACCAAGTCATGCAGTATTGTGAAGACAGGTGTCAGGGAGCATTGTGATGACATATGTAATGGCCCATTGTGATGACAATGGCATGGAGCATTGTGATGCCAATTGTCATGGAGGATTCTGATGACAACGGTAATGGAGCATTGTGATGACAATGGCTTGGAGCATTGTGATGACAAGGGTCAGGGAGCATTGTGCTGACTAGTGCATGGAGAATTGTGATGACAAGGGTCATGGAGCATTCTGATGACAAGCTTCTGCAGTATTTTGATGACAATGGCATGGAGCATTGTGATGAAAACGGCATGGGGTATTGTGATGAAAATTCATGGAGCCTTTTCGTGAAAGGTTTCAAGGAGAATTCTGACGACAAGTGTCAGGGAGCATTGTGATGACAAGTGTATTGAGAATTGTGATGAGAAAGGTCATGGAGCATTGTGATGAAAAGGGCATGGAGTATTGTGATGACAGGCATCATGGAGCGTTGTGATGACAAGTGTTATGGATCATTGTGATCACAAGAGTTTGGAGCATTGTGATGACAGAGGTCATGGATCATTTTGATTTCAATGAGCATGGAGCATTGTGATGACAAGGGCATGAAGCAATGTCATCCCAAGTTTCATGGAGGATTTTGATGACAATGGAAATGGAGTATTGTGATGACAAGCGCACAGAGCATTGTAACGACAAGGTCATGTAGCATTTTGCTGACAAAGGCATGGAGCATTGTAATGACATGTGTCATGGAGCACTGTGATGACTAGCGTCACAGATCATTGTGAATACAGGGGTCATGGAGCATTGGGATGACAAGTGCATGGATCATTGTGATGACAAATGTCATGGAGCACAGGGTTGAAAATTTTCATGGAGTGTTGTGATGACAGGGGTCATGGAGCATAGTGATGAGTAGGGAATGGAGCATTGTGATGACAAGAGTCCCGGATCATTGTGTCGTCATGTGTCATGGAGTGTTGTGATGACAGTGGTCATGGAGCATTGAGATGATATTGGCCATGGAGCATTGTGATGAATAGGTCGTGGAGCATTGGGCTGAAAATATTCATGGATTATTGTGATGACAGGGGTCATGGAGCATTGTGATGACAAGGTAATGGAGCATGGTGATGACAAGGTCCTGAAGCATTGTGATGAGAAAACCATGGATTCTTATGATGACAATTCTCATGGAGCATTCTGATGAAAAGGGGCATGGAGCATGGTGATTACAGGGGTCTTGGAGCATTGTGATGACAAGTCATGGAGCATTGTGATGACAAGTGCATGGAGCATTGTGATGACAGGGGCTTGGAGCATTGGTCTGTCAATATTCATAGATTATTGTTATGACAGTGGACATGGTGCATTGTGATGACAAGGGCATGGATCATTGTGAAAAGAAGGTCATGGAGTATTTTGAAGACAGGTGTCAGGGAGCATTGTGATGACATATGTCATGGTCCATTGCGATGACAATGGCTGGGAGTATTGTGATGCCAAATGTAGTGGAGGATTGTGATGACAAATATAATGGAGTATTGTGATGACTAGGGCTAGGAGCATTATGATGACAATGGCCATTGAGAATTTTCATGACAAGGTCAGGAAGCATTGTGATGACAAGTTCCTGGAGCATTGTGATGAGAAAACCATGGAGCCTTGTGATGACAAGTCTCCTGGAGCATACAGATGAAAATGGGCATGGAGCATTGTGATTAGAGGGGTCTTGGCACATTGTGATGACTAGGGCATGGAGCATTGTGAGGAGAAGGCCAAGGAGCATTCTGATGGCATGCATCATTGAGCTTTTTGATGACAAGGGCATGGAGCATTGTGATTACAGGGGTCTTGGAGCATTGTGATGAAAAGGGCATGGATCATTGTGATGAAAAATGCATGGAGACTTGTCATGACTGGATTCAAGGAGCATGCAGACAACAAGTGTCAGGGAACATGTTGATGACAAGTGTACTGAGCATTGTGATGACAAAGGTCATGGAGCATTCTGAGGAGAAGACCATGGATAACTGTGATGACGAGCGTCATGGGGCATTGTGATGATAAGTGATATGGAATATTGTGATCACAAGGGTTTGGAGCCTTGTTATGACAGAGTTCATGGAGCATTTTGATTTCATTGTGATGACAATAGCATGAAGCATTATGATGATGGGCATGGTGCATTGTGATGACAGGGTTCATGGATCATTGAGATGAAAAGGGGCATAGAGCATTGTGATTAGAGGGTTCTTGGAGCATTGTGATGAGAAGGGTCATGGAGCTTTGTGATGACAAGGCCATGCAACATCGCGATAGCAGGGGTCATGGAGCATTGTTATGACTGGAGTAATGGAGCACTGTGATGGCAAGGGCATGGAGCATTGTGATGACAAGTCATGGAGCATTTTGATGACAAGGGTGTGGTGCATTTTGATGAGAAGTGCAGGGAGCATTTTGATGACAGGGTCATGGACAATTTGATGAAAAGTGTAATGGAACATTTTGATGACAGGTGTTATGGAACATTGTGATATCAGGGGTCATGGAACATTTTGATGAAAAGGATCATGGAGCAGTTTGATGACAGGTGTTATGGAACATTTTGATGTCAGGGGTCATCGAACATTGTGATGATAAGTGCATGTAGCATTGTGATGACAGATGCCATGAATCATTGTGATGACAGTGGTGAGGGATTATTGTGACAAATAGTGATGTAGCATTGTGATATCAGTGGTGAGAGAGCATTTTGATGAGAAGTGCATGGAGCATTGTGATGACAAGTTTTATGGTGTATTGTGATGACAAATTTGTGGAGCATTGTGATGACAAGCGCATGGTGCATTGTGATGACATGTGTCATGGAGCACTTGCTGAGAAAGGCATAGAGCAGTTTGATGACAAGGGTCAAAGAGCATTGTGATGAAAATTTCATGGAGCATTGTGGTTAAAAAGGTCACAGAGACTGTTGATGACGAGGACATGGACAATTGTGATGACAAAGTTCATGAAGCATTGTGATGACTGGAGTCATGGAGCATTGTGATGACAGGGGTCATGGAGCATTGTGATAACAAGGGCATGGAGCATTGTGATGACAAGGGGATGGAACAGTGGTCTCTTTAGTTTCATGGATTATTGTGATGACATTTGGATTGGGGCATTGTTATGACAAGGGCATGGAGAATTGTGATGCCAATTATCATGTTGGATTCTGCTGTCAAAGATACTTGAGCACTGTGATGACAATGGATTGGAGCATTGTCATGACAAGGGTCAGGGAGCATTTTGCTGACAAGTGCATGGAGATTTGTGATGACAAGGGTCATGGAACATTCTGATGACAAGCTTGTGGAGTATTTTGATGACAATGGCATGGAGCATTTTGATGAAAACGGCATGGGGCATTGTGATGAAAAAGGCAAGGAGCCTTTTCGTGACAGGGTTCAAGGAGCATTCTGACGACAAGTATCAGGGAGCATTGTGATGACAAGTGTATTGAGAATTGTGATGACAAAGGTCATGGAGCATTGTGATGAAAAGGGCATGGAGTATTGTGATGACAGGAATCATGGAGCGTTGTGATGACAAGTTTTATGGAACAAGGTGATCACATGGGATTTGAGCATTTTGATGACAGAGGTCATGGATCATTTTGATTTCAAGGAGCATGGAGCATTGTGATGACAAGGGCATGAAGCAATGTGATGCCAAGGTTCATGGAGGATTGTGATGACAATGGTAATGGAGTATTGTGATGACAAGCGCATAGAGCATTGTAATGACAAGGCCATGTAGCATTTTGCTGACAAAGGCATGGAGCATTGTGCGGACAGGGGTCATGGAGCACTGTGATGACAAGTGTCATTGAGCATTGTGAATACAGGGGTCATGGAGCATTGGGATGACAAGGGCATGGATCATTGTGATGGCAAGGTTCATGGAGCATTGGGCTGAAAATATTCATGGAGTATTGTGATGACAGGGGTCATGGAGCATTGTGATGACAAGGGAATGGAGCATGGTGATGACAAGGTCCTCGAGCATTGTGATTAGAAGACCATGGAGACTTGTGATGACAAATCTCATGGAGCATTCTGATGAAAAGGGTCATGGAGCATTTTGATTACAGGGGTCTTGGAGCATTGTGATGACAAGGGCATGGATTATTGTGATGACAAAGGCATGGAGCCTTTTCATGACTGGTTACAAGGAGCATACTGACGACAAGTGTCAGGGAGCATTGTGATGACAAGTGTATTGAGCATTGTGATGACAAAGATCATGGACCATTGTGATGAGAAGACCATGGATAATTGTGATGATGAGCGTTATGGCGTGTTGTGGTGATAAGTGTTATGGAACATTGTGATCACAAGGGTTTGGAGCATTATGATGACAGAGATCATGGAGAATATTGATTTCTTTGTGATGACAACAGCCTGAAGCATTATGATGATGGGCATGGTGCATTGTGATGACAGGGTTCATGGAGCATTGAGATGAAAAGGGGCATGGAGCTTTGTGTTTACAGGGTTCTTGGAGCAGTGTGATGACAAGGGCATGCAGCATTGTGATGTGAAGGGCATGGAACATTCTGATGACATGTGTCATGGAGCTTTGTGATGACAAGGGCATGGAGCATTGTGATTTAAGCGGCCTTCAGCATTGTGATGACAGGTGTCATGGAACCTTGTGATGAATAGGCCGTGTTACATTGTGATGGCAGGGGTCATGGTGAATTGTTATGACAGAGGTACTGGAGCATTGTTATGAGAAGGGTATGGAACATTGCTCTGAAATGTTTCTGGGATTATTGTGATGAGAGTGGGCATGGAGTATTTTGATGACAAGGGTACAGAACACTATGATACACTTGTCATGCAGGATTGTAATGACAAGGGCACGGAGCATTGTGATAAGAAGGGCATCGAGCATTGTGATGACAAGTGTCATGGAGCTTTGTGATGACAAGGGCATTGAGCAATATGATGGGAGGGTTAAATGAGCATTGTGATGACAATGACATGGAGCATTGTGATGCCATGGGTCATGGAGCTTTGTGATGACAAGTCATGGAGCATTTTGATTACAAGGGCATGGTGCATTGTGATGAGAAGTGCAGGGAGCATTGTGATGTCAAGTGTCATGGAGCATTGTGCTGAGAAATGCATAGAGCATTGTGATGACAAGGGTCAAAGAGCATTGTGAGGAAAAGTTCATGGAGCATTGTGGCTAAAATGGTCACAGAGACTGTTGATGACGAGGGCATGGACCACTGTGGTGACAAAGGTCATGAAACATTGTGATGACTGGAGTCACGGAGCATTGTGATGACAGGGGTCATGGAGCATTGAGATGACAAGGGCATGGAGCATTGTGATGACCAGGTAGGTCATGAAGTATTGTGAAGACAGGTGTCAGGGAGCATTGTGATGACATATGTAATGGCCCATTCTGATGACAATGGCATGGAGCATTGTGATGCCAAGTGTCATGGAGGATTCTGATGACAACGGTAATGGAGCATTGTGATGACAATGGCTTGGAGCATTGTGATGACAAGGGTCAGGGAGCATTGTGCTGACAAGTGCATGGAGAATTGTGATGACAAGGGTCATGGAGCATTCTGATGATTAGCTTGTGGAGTATTTTGATGACAATGGCATGGAGCATTGTGAGGAAAATGGCATGGGGCATTGTGATGAAAAAGGCATGGAGCCTTTTCGTGACAGTGTTCAAGGAGCATTCTGACGACAAGTGTCAGGGAGCATTGTGATGACAAGTGTATTGAGAATTATGATGAGAAGGTCATGGAGCATTGTGATGAAAAGGGCATGGAGTATTGTGATGACAGGCATCATGGAGCGTTGTGATGACAAATGTTATGGAACATTGTGATCACAAGAGTTTGGAGCATTGTGATGACAGAGGTCATGGATCATTTTGATTTCAAGGAGCATGGAGCATTGTGATGACAAGGGCATGTAGCAATGCGATCCCAAGTTTCATGGAGGATTGTGATGACAAGCAAATAGAGCATTGTAATGACAAGGTCATGTAGCATTTTGCTGACAAAGGCATGGAGCATTGTGATGACAGGTGTCATGGAGCACTGTGATGACAAGCGTCATGGAGCATTGTGAAAACAGTGGTCATGGAGCATAGGGATGACAACGACATGGATCACTGTGATGACAAGTGTCATGGAACATTGGGCTGAAAATATTCATGGAGTATTGTGATGACCGGTGTCATGGAGCATTGTGATGACTAGGGAATGTAACATTGTGATGACAAGAGACCCGAATCATTGTGTTGTCAGGTGTCATGGAGTGTTGTGATGACAGTGGTTATGGAGAATTGTGATGATATTGGCCATGGAGCATTGTGATGAGAAGACCTTGGGTAATTGTGATGTCGAGCATCATGGAGCACTGTAATTACAAGGGGCATGAAGCATTGTGATGACAGGTGTCAGTGAGCATTGTGATGACAGGGGTCATGGAGCACTGTGATGACAAGTGCATGCAGCTTTGTGATGACATGTGCATGGAGCATTGTGATGACAAGTGCATGGAGCATTGCAATGTCAAGTGGAAGGTGAATTTTGATGACAAGAGCATGTAACATTTTGATGAGTAGTGTCATGTAGCATTGTGATGACAAGGCCGTGGAGAATTGTGATGACAAGGGACATGGAGCATTTTGATAACCAGGGCATGGTGCATTGTGATGACAGGGGTCATGGAGCATTATTATGAGAACGGCCATGGTGCATTCTGACATAAGATATCACTTATGAAGAGAATGTAATCATGGCTACATATGAACTGATTTAGGGAAGAGAACAGAGTATCAGATTTAGAAAACAATCTAACGCTTGCTTAAGGGGAAAGAGAGGTGGGGAGATGCACAAAACATAAGATTGATATTAGCACAGGTACCGTTCCATAATCCAAAAACAGAAGAGACAAGCCCTACTCCTTCCTCAGTGAACGGAACTCACCAACCCTATTCCCCGCAGAGAAATATATCTGACTAGTAAGAATTTTAAATCCTATGTATTGATATGTCTCCGTAAGGGAACCAAGTGTGTCTAGAACGACATAAACATGGCAGTGAGAATCAGCTCAAACCCACTATAAAAAGGAATTTAAAAACAAAACATAAAAACAGTAAAATTCTTACACAATACCTTCAGGGGTTCTGATGAAACCTGGAATGACCGTATCTACAATGACAGCTGGATGTGGCATAAGGCTGGTCACTTGGGACTGAGAGGATTGGTGAGATTGGGTGAAAAAATGCAGACCCTTTAAAGCAATAATACCTGCCACCCATTCCATGGTTCCCATCTCTCCAGGTAGAAGGGAATATCACTACAGTTATAACGTGTATGGGAACCTAGAGAATGGAAACCATCTGATGGTGAAAGGTTTCTAAAACTCTACTACTTTTTTCTCTCCTTGTGCTCCAGTTTGACATTCCAACAGCTTTACTATCAATCCCCCAACTTGGAAAGTCAGCACCTATAACCTCCTGGTACGCACACTTGGCAAATTGTGCAGAGGATATAAGGGAAGAGAGAGAACCAATGAGAGAGTAGCTGTAGGCATTTGGACGGCCACATGACTCTCTAATTTTCCATCACAAAGAGGAATTAACCAAAGTCTCAGCCTGCCCCCCAGAACCAGTATAAGTCCAGAAGCAAAACTGTTGATTTGCGGTCAGATCACAAAAACGCAAGTTGAAAAATGGAGCTCAGGGCCACAGCAATTCACTAACCTGCAGAGTTATAAAGGACTACTCTCTTCGATAAATCTGTTGAGGGAAAGCCACGAGACGGAAGGGAAAATGAGGCAGAATGGCATGAAACAGATTTCAAGAGGTACATTGGAATCGCCTTTAAACACAGGAAAAGCATTACAACTTCGAAAATTATGGAAATGGCCATAAAGGGCATATGGGTTTTCACGTGAATATATTCAGGAGAAAACGCATACGCCCTTTTTGGATAAGCAAGAAAGAGGGCAATGCAAATCTGCACTACAAAGAAGTATCACTTCCCACCGGTCAAAAGGGACATCCACAAAATGGGTAAAAACCAAAAAGGCAAGACAGGCCCTGGAGAACAGGGATCCTTGTTATGCTGATTGGCGGGATGTAAATTGCCAACTGCCTCTCTGGAGGAGTGCATTGTGTTCCCTAAAACAAGTAAACAACAGAGCTACAGAGCCAAGGGCACTTCCAGTCTAGGGAATATACCTTGGGAAAACTGAAAATAAATAAGACAGATCCACACCAAAATTCAGGGCTGCACTGCTTACAAAAACCTCAACTTGTGTACACCTTAAATATCCCAGGAAAGACAAAAATGGTTCAAGAAATTGTGGTACTTACGTATGATGGTATATCGCTCAGCCATGAAATCAATGTCATAAGGCCAGTAGCAGCAAAATGAGTGGATTCAGGTACGATGATTCTAAGTGAAATAAGTCAAACTGAAAAAGAAACTTATCATAAGATATCACTTATGAAGATCCTGTAAACATGGCTACATATGAAGTGAGTTAGGAAAGCGAAGAGAGACTCACATTTAAAAAAAAACGCTTATGCCTGCTTAAGGGGGAAGGAGAGGTTGGGTGATGCATAAAATCAGATTTTGATATTAGTACAGGTACCGTTCCAAAAACCAAATATGAAATCGACAAGACCTACACATTCCTCAGTGAAAGGGACTCAACACCTCATATTCACCACAGAGTAATATAACTTACTAGTATGAATCTTAAATCCTATGTATTGATATGTCTCCGTAAGGGAATCAAGTGTGTCTAGACTGGCATAAACGTGACAGTGAGAATCAGCTCAAACCCACTATAAAAAGGAATTTCAAAAACAAAACAAAAAAACAGGGAAATTTCTTACAATTCCTTCAGGGTCTCTGATGAAACCTGGAATGACCCTATCTACAATGACAGCTGGATATGGCATAAGGCTGGACACTTGGGACTGAGAGGATTGGTGAGATTGGGTGAGCAAATGCAGACCCTTTAAAGCAATAATGAGTGGCACCCATTCCATGGGTCCCAACTCTCCAGGTTGAAGGGAATATTCCTACAGCTATAACATGTACGGGAAACCTAGAGAATGGACACACTGTGAATACAAATGGTCTCTAAAACTCAACTAATAGTCCCTCTCCTGGTGCTCCAGTTTGATTTTCCATTTGCTTTACTATCAATCTCCCAACTTGGAGAGACAGCCCATTTAACCTCCTGGTTCTCACAAGTTGCCAATTTGGCAGAGGATGAAAGGGAAGAGGGAGAAACAATAAGAGAGTAGCTGTTAGGCATTTGGACGGGAACATGTCCCTCTAATTTCCCGGCCGGAAGAAAAATTAACCAAAGTCTCAGCCACCCACCACACACCAGTATAGGTCCTGAACCAAAGATTGGACTTGCATTCAGCTCACAAAAAAACGAGTTGAAAAATGGAGCTCATGGGCACAGCAATTCACAAACTGGCAGAGAAATACAGGACAACTATCGTCCAAAGATTTGTTTAATGGAAGGCAACGAGGCGGACTTGAAAGCTAGGCAGAATAGCAGGAAACAGATTTCGAGAGGTATGTTGGAATCGCCTTTAAAGCACAGGAAGAGGGGCACAACTTCAACAATGATGCACTTGGCCAAAAAGGGCGTATGCCTTTTCTCGTGAATATATTCAGGAGAAAACGAATATGCCCTTTTTGGCCATCCAGCAAGCAGACAATGCAAATCTGCACTACAAAGAATTATCACCTCAAACCAGTCAAAAGGGATATCCGCTAAATGTGTAAAAACCAGAAAGGCAAGACAGCCCCTGGAGAACTGGGAGCCTTGTTATGCTGATTGGCGGGATTAAGTTGCCAACTGCCTCTCTGGAGGAGTGCATTGTGTTCCGTAAAACAAATAAACAACAGAGCTACAGAGCCAAGGGCACGTCCAGTCTAGGGAATATACATTGGGAAAACTGAAAATCAATAAGAGAGAGCCACCCCAAAATTTAGGGTTTCACTTCTTTCAAGAAACTCAAATTGGGTACACCTTAAATATCCCAGGAAAGACAAAAATGGTTCAAGAAATTGTGGTACTTATGTACAAGGAATATCCCTCAGCCATGTAATCAATGTCATAAGGCCAGTAGCAGCAAAATGAGTGGATTCAGGTACGATGATTCTCAGTGAAATAAGTCACACCGAAAAAGAAAATTACCATAAGATATCACTTATGAAGATCCTGTAAACATGGCTACACATGAACTGTATTAGGAAAGAGAAGAGAGACTCATATTTAGAAAACATTCTTATGCCTGCTTAAGGGGGATTGAGAGGTGGGGTGATGCATAAAACCAGAGTTTGAATTAATACAGGTACCTTTCCAAAAACCTAATACGGAAGAGACAAGACCTACACCTTCTTCAGGGAAAGGGACACAACAACCCATATTCCCCGCAGAAGAATATATCTTACTAATAAGAATCTTAAAACCTATGTATTGATATATCTCCGTAAGGGAATCAAGTATGTCTAGACTGGCATAAACATGGCAGTGAGAATCAGCTCAAACCCACTATAGAAAGGAATTTCAAAATCAAACCAAAAAAACCGGGAAATTCTTTACAATTCCTTCAGGGTCTCTGAGGAATCCTGGTATAACTCTATCTACAATGACAGCAGGATGTGGCATATGGCTGGACACATGGGATTGAGAGGATTGGTGAGATTGGGTGAGCAAATGCAGAACCTTAAAGCAATAATGTGTGGCAGCCATTCGATGGGTCCCAACTCTCCAGGTTGAGGGGAATATTACTAGAGTTATAACATGTACGGGTAACCAAGAGAATGGACCCACTGTGAATATGAAAGGTTTCTAAAACTCAACGAATAGGCCCTCTCCTGGTGCTCCGGTTTCACTTTCCAATACCTTTAATATCAATCTCCCAACTTGGAGAGACAGCCCCTTTAACCTCCTGGTTTGCACAGGTTGACAATTTGGCAGAGGATGAAAGGGAAGAAGAAGAACCAATGAGAGAGTAGCTGTTAGGTATTTGGAGGGGCACATGTGACACTAATTTCGCGGCAGGAAGAAGAAGTAACCAAAGTCTCAGCCACCCGCCGGGAAGCAGTATAGGTCCTGAACCAATATTTTGGACTTGCATTCAGCTCACAAAAAACGAGTTGAAAAATGGAGCTCAGGGGCACAGCAATTCACAAACTGGCAGAGGAGTAAAGGACCGCTATCGTGCAAAAACCTGTTGAGGGAAGGCAACGAGGTGGATTTGAAAGCGAGGCAGAATAGGCGGAAACAGATTTCAAGAGGTACGTTGGAAGTGCCTTTAAAGCACAGGAATAGGGGAACAACTTTGACAATGATACACTTGGCAAAAAAGGGCGTATGAGTTTTCTCCTGAATATATTCAGGAGAAAACACATAGAACCTTTTTGGCCAGGCAATCAAACGGGCAATGTGAAACTGCAGTACAAAGAAGCATCACTTTCCACCGGTCAAAAGGAACATCCGCAAAATGTGTAAAAACCAGAAAGGCAAGACAGGCGCTGGAAAACTGGGAGACATTTTATGATGATGTTCGGGTCGTGAGTTGCCAACTGCCTCTCTGGAGGAGTGCATTGTGTTCCCTAAAAATATAAACAACAGAGGTACAGAGCCAAGGGCACTTTCAGGCTAAGGAATATACCTTAGGAAAATTGAAAATCAATAAGCCAGAGCCACCCCAAAATTTACGTTTGCACTGCATAAAAGAGCCTCAACTTGTGTCCAGCTTAAAAATCCCAGGAAAGACAAAAAGGGTTTAAGAAATTCAGGAAATTACATATGACGGAATATCCCTCAGCCATGAAATCAATGTCATAAGAGCAGTAGCAGCAAAATGAGTGGATTCAGGTACGATGATTCTAAGTGAAATAAGTCACACAGAGAAAGAAACTCATCATAAGATATCACTTATGGAGATCCTGTAAACATGGCTACACATGAACTGAGTTAGGAAAGAGAAGAGAGTCTCACATTTAGAAAACACTTATGCCTGCTCATGGGGGAAGGAGAGGTGGGGTGATGCATAAAATCAGAGTTTGATATAAGCACAGGTACCGTTCCAAGAACCAACTGTGGAATAGACAAGACCTACACCTTCCTCAGTGAAAGGGACTCAAAACCCCATATTTCCCACAGAGGAATATATCTGACTAGTAAGAATCTTAAAACCTATGTATTGATATGTCTCTTTAAGGAATCAAGTGTGTCTAGACTGGCATAAACATGGCAGCGAGAATCAGCTCAAACCAACTATAAAAAGGAATTTCAAAAATAAAAAAAAGGGAAATTCTTTACAATACCTTCAGAGTCTCTGATGAAACCTGGAATGACCCTATCTACAACGACAGCTGGATGTGGCATAAGGCTGGACACATGGGACTGAGAGGATTGGTGAGATTGGGTGAGCAAATGCAGACCCTTTAAAGCAATAATGCATGGCACACATTCCATGGGTCCCAACTCTCCAGGTTGAAGGGAATATTACTACAGCTATAACATGTACGGGAAACCTAGAGAATGAACACAATGTGAATACGAAAGGTCCCTAAATCTAAACAAATAGTCCCTCTCCTGGTGCTCCGGTATGACTTTCCAACTGCTTTACTATCAATCTCCCAACCTGGACAGACAGCACCTTTAACCTCCTGTTTCGCACAGGTTGCCAATTTAGCAGAGGATGAATGGGAAGTGGGACAACCAATGAGAGAGTAGCTGTAAGGCATTTGGATGGGCATATGTCACATTTATTACCCTGGAGGAAGAAAAATTGACCAAAGTCTCAGCCACACACCGGGAACCAGTATAGGTCCTGAACCAAATTATTGGATTGCATACAGCTCAGAAAAAACGAGTTAAAAAACGGAGCTCAGGGGCACAGCAATTCACAAAGTGGCAGAGTAATAAAGGGCAACTATCGTCCAAAAATCTGTTGATGCAAGTCAACGAGGCGGACTTGACATCGAGGCAGAATAGCCGGAAACAGATTTCAAGAGGTACGTTGGAATCACATTTAAAGCACAGGAAGGGGGGCACAACTTCGACAATGATGCACTTGGCCAAAAAGGGCTTATGCATTTTCTCCTGAGTATATTCAGGAGAAAATGCATACGCCTTTTTTGGCCAAGCAAGCAAGCGGGCATGCAAGTCTGCACTACAAAGAAGTATCACTTCCCACCGGTCCACAGGAACATCCACAAAAAGGGTAAAAACCAGAAATTCAAGACAGGCCATGAAGAAAAGGTTGCCTTGTTATGCTGACGGGCGGGATGTAAATTGCCAACTGCCTCTGTGGAGGAGTGCATTGTGTTCCATAAAAGAAGTAAACAACAGAGCTACAGAGCCAAGGGCACTTCCAGTAAAGGGAATATACCTTGGGAAACCTGAAAATCAATAAGACAGAGCCACCCCAAAATTTAGGGCTGCACTGCTTACAAGAACCTCAACTTGGGTACACCTTAAATATCCCAGGAAACATACAAATGGTGCAAAAAATTGTGGTACTTACGTACGATGGAATATCCCTCAGCCATGAAATCAATGTCATAAGACCAGTAGAAGCAAAATGAGTGGATTCAGGTACGATGATTCTAAGTGAAATAAGTCACACAGAAAAAGAAACTTATCATAAGATATCACTTATGAAGATCCTGTAAACATGGCTACTCATGAACTGAGTTAGGAAAGAGAACAGAGTCTCACATTTAGAAAACAATCTTTTGCCTGCTTAAGGGGGAAGGAGAGGTGGGGTAATGCATAAAACCAGAGTTTGATATAAGCACAGGTACTGTTCCAAAAACCAACTATGGAATAGACAAGACCTACACCTTCCTCAGTGAAAGGGACTCAAAACCCCATATTTCCCGCAGAGGAATATATCTCACTAGTAAGAATCTTAAAACCTATGTATTGATATGTTTCCGTAAGGAAATCAAGTGTGTCTAGACTGGCATAAACATGGCAGTGAGAATCAGCTCAAACCAACTATAAAAAGGAATTTCAAAAACAAAACAAAAAAACAGGGAAATTCTTTACAATTCCTTCAGGGTCTCTGATGAAACCTGGAATGACCCTATCTACAATGACAGCTGGATGTGGCATAAGGCTGGACACATGGGACTGAGAGGATTGGTGAGATTGGGTGAGCAAATGCAGACGCTTTAAAGCAATAATGCATGGCACCCATTCCTTGGATCCCAACTCTCCAGGTTGAAGGGAATATTACTATAGGTATAACATGTACGGGAAACCTAGAGAATGGACACACTGTGAATACGAAATGTTTCTAAATCTCATCGAATAGTCCCTCTACTTGTGCTCCAGTATGACATTTCAACTGCTTTACTATCAATCTCCCAGCTTGGAGAGACAGCACGTTTAACCTCCTGGTTCGCACAGGTTGCCAATTTGGCAAAGGATGAAAGGGAAGAGGGAGAAAAAATGAGAGTGTAGCTGTTAGGCATTTCGAAGGGCACATGTCCCTCTTATTTCCCGGGACGAAGAAGAATTAACCAAAGTCTCAGCCACCCACCCAAAACCAGTATAGGTCCTGAACAAAAATATTGGACTTGCGTTCAGCTCACAAAAAACGAGTTAAAAAATGGAGCTCAGGGGCACAGCAATTCACAAACTGGCAGAGTAATAAAGGTCAACTATCGTCCAAAAATCTGTTGAGGGAAGCCAACGATGCGGACTTGAAAGCGAGGCAGAATAGCAGGAAACAGATTTCAAGAGGTACATTGGAATCGCCTTTAAAGCACAGGAAGAAGGGCACAACTTCGACAATGATGTACTTGGCCAAAAAAGGCATATGGGTTTTGTCCTGAATATATTCAGGAGAAAACGCATACGGCAATTTTGGCCAAGCAAGAAATTGGGCAATGCAAGTCTGCACTACAAAGATGTATCACTTCCCATCGGTCAAAAGGGACATCCACAAAATGGGTAAAAACCAGAAAGGCAAGACAGGCCCTGGAGAACAGGGAGCCTTGTTATGCTGATGGCCGGAATGTAAATTGCCAACTGCCTCTCTGGAGGTTTGCATGGTGTTCCCTAAAACAAGTAAACGACAGAGCTACAGAGCCAAGGACACTTCCAGTCTAGGGAATATACCTTGGGAAAACTGAAAATCAATATGACAGGGCCACCCCAAAATTGAGGGCTGCACTGCTTACAAAACCTCAACTTGGGTACACCTTAAATATTCCAGGAAATATAAAAATGGTTCAAAAAATTGTGGTTCTTACGTACGATGGAATATCCATCAGCCATGAAATCAATGTCATAAGACCAGTAGCAGCAAAATGAGTGGATTCAGGTACGATGATGCTAAGTGAAATAAGTCAAACAGAAAAAGAAACGTATCACAAGATATCACTTATGAAGATCCTGTAAACATGGCTACACATGAACTGAGTTAGGAAAGAGAACAGAGTCTCACAATTAGAAAACACTCTTATGCCTGCTTAAGGGGGAAGGAGAGGTGGGGTGATGCATAAAACCAGAGTTTGATATAAGCACCGGTACCGTTCCAAAAACCAACTATGGAATAGACAAGACCTACACCATCCGCACTGAAAGGGACTCAAAACCCCATATTTCCGGCAGAGGAATATATCTGAGTAGTAAGCATCCTAAAACATATGTATTGATATGTCTCCGTAAGAGAATCAAGTGTTTCTAGACAGGCATAATCATGGCAGCGAAAATCAGCTTAAACCCACTATAAAAAGGAATTTCAAAAACAAAACAAAAACACAGGGAAATTCTGTGCAATTCCTTCAGGGTCTCTGATGAAACCTGGAATAACCCTATCTACAAAGACAGCTGGATGTGGCATAAGGCTGGATACCTGGGACTGAGAGGATTGGTGAGATTGGGTGAGCAAATGCAGACCCTTTAAAGCAATAATGCGTGGCACCCATTCCATGTGTCCCAACTCTCTCGGTTGAAGTGAATATTACTATAGCTATAACATGTAAGGGAAACCTAAGAATGGACACACTGTGAATACAAAATGTTTCTAAATCTCAACGAATAGTCCCTCTCCTTGGACGCCAGTTTGACTTTCAAACTGCTTTACTATCAATCTCCCAACGTGGAGAGACAGCACCTTTAACTTCCTGGTTCTCACAGGTTGCCAATTTGGCCAAGGATGAAAGGGAAGAGGGAGAACCAATGAGAGAGTAGCTGTTAGGCATTTGGACGGGCACATGTCACTCTTATTTCCTGGGAGGAAGAAGAATTAACCAAAGTCTCAGCCTCCCACCAGGAACTGGTATAGGTCGGCAACCAAAATTTTGGACTTGCGAACAGCTCACAAAAAACGAGTTAAAAAATGGAGCTCAGGGGCACAGCAATTCACAAACTGGCAGAGTAATAAAGGGCAACTATCGTCCAACAATCTGTTGAGGGAAGGCATCTAGGTGGATTTGAAAGCGAGGCAGAAGATCAGGAAACAGATTTCCAGGGGTACGTTGGATTCGCCTTTAAAGCACAGCAAGAGGGGCACAATTTCGACTATGATGCACTTGGCCAAAAAGGGCGTATGCGTTTTCTACTGAATATATTCAGGAGAAAACGCATACGCCCTTTTTGGCCTAGCAAGCAAGTGGGCAATGCAAATCTGCACTACAAAGAAGTATCACTTCCCACAGGTCAAAAGGGACATCCACAAAATGGGTAAAAACCAGAAAGGCAAGACAGGCCCTGGAGAACATGGAGCCTTGTTATGCTGATGGGCGGGATGTAAATTGCCAACTTCCTCTCTGGAGGAGTGCATTGTGTTCCCTAAAACAAGTAAACAACAGAGCTACAGAGCCAAGGGCACTTTGAGTCTAGGGAATATACCTTGGGAAAACTGAAAATCAATAAGACAAAGCCACTACAAAATTTAGGGCTGCACTGCTTACAAGAACCTCAACTTGGGTACACCTTAAATATCCCAGGAAAGATAAAAATGGTTCAAAAAATTGTGCTACTTACGTACGATGGAATATCCCTCAGCCATGAAATAAATGTCATAAGACCAGTAGCAGCAAAATGAGTGGATTCAGGTACGATGATTCTAAATGAAATAAGTCACACAGAAAAAGAAACTTATCATAAGATATCACTTATGAAGATCCTGTAAACATGGCTACACATGCACTGAGTTAGGAAAGAGAACAGAGTCTCACATTTAGAAAACACTCTTATGCCTGCTTAAGGGGGAAGGAGGGGTGGGGTGATGCATAAAACCAGAGTTTGATATAAGCACAGGTACCGTTCCAAAAACCAGCTATGGAATAGACAAGACCTACACCTTATCAGAGAAAGGGACTCAAAACCCCATATTTCCCACAGAGGAATATATCTGACTAGTAAGAATCTTAAAACCTATGTATTGATATGTCTCTCTAAAGGAATCAAGTGTTTCTAGACTGGCATAAACATGGCAGTGAGAATCAGCTCAAACCCACTATAAAAAGGAACTTCAAAACAAAACATAAAAACAGGGAAATTCTTTCCAATTCCTTCAGGTTCTCTGATGAAACCTGGAATGACCCTATCTACAACGACAGCTGGATGTTGCATAAGGTTGGACACATGGGACTGAGAGGATTGGTGAGATTGGGTGAGCAAATGCAGACCCTTTAAAGCAATAATGCATGGCACCCATTCCATGTGTCCCAACTCTCCAGGTTGAATGGTATATTACTATAGCTATAACATGTAAGGGAAACCTAAGAATGGACACACTGTGAATACGAAAGGTTTCTAAATCTCAACGAATAGTCCCTCTCCTTGTGCGCCAGTTTGACTTTCCAACTGCTTTACTATCAATCTCCCAAGTTGGAGAGACAGCACCTTTAACCTGCTGGTTCACACATGTTGCCAATTTGGCAAATGATGAAAGGGAAGTGGGAGAACCAATGAAGGAGTAGCTGTTAGGCATTTGGACGGGCACATGTCAGTCTTATTTCCCAGGAGGAAGAAGAATTAACCAAAGTCTCAGCCACCCACAGAAAACCAGTATAGGTTATGAACCAAAATTTTGGACTTGCGTTCAGCTCACAAAAAACGAGTTAAAATGTGGAGATCAGGGGCACAGCAATTCACAAACTGGCAGAGTAACAAAGGGCAACTATCATCCAAAAATCTGTTGAGGGAAGGCAACTAGGCGTACATGAAAGCGAGGCAGAATAGCAGGAAACATATTTCAAGGGGTACGTTGGAATCGCCTTTAAAGCACAGTAAGATGGGCACAATTTCGACTATGATGCACTTGGCCAAAAAGGGCATATGCGTTTTCTCCTGAATATATTCAGGACAAAACGCATATGCCCTTTTTGGCCAAGCAAGCAAGCGGGCAATGCAAATCTGAACTACAAAAATTATCACTTCCCACCAGTCAAAAGGGACATCCACAAAATGGGTAAAAACCAGAAAGGCAAGACAGGCCCTGGAGAACAGGGAGCCTTTTTATGCTGATGGACGGGATGTAAATTGCCAACTGCCTCTCTGGAGGAGTGCATTGTGTTCCCTAAAAGAAGTAAACAACAGAGCTACAGAGCCAAGAGCACTTCCAGTCTAGGGAATATACCTTGGGAAAACTGAAAAGCAATAAGACAGAGCCACCCCAATATTTAGGGCTGCACTGCTTACAAGAACCTCATCTTGGGTACAACTTAAATATCCCAGGAAAGATAAAAATGGTTCAAAATAGTGTGGTACTTACGTATGATGGAATATCCCTCAGCCATGAAATCAATGTCATAAGACCAGTAGCAGCAAAATGAGTGGATTCAGGTACGATGATTCTAAGTGAAATAAGTCACACAGAAAAAGAAACGTATCATAAGATATCACTTATGAAGATCCTGTAAACATGGCTACACATGAACTGAGTTAGGAAAGAGAACAGAGTCTCACATTTAGAAAACACTCTCATGCCTCCTTAAGGGGGAAGGAGAGGTGGGGTGATGAATAAAACCAGAGTTTGATATAAGCACAGGTACCGTTCAAAAACCAACTATAGAATAGAAAAGACTTACACCTTCCTCAGTGAAAGGGACTCAAAACCCCATATTTCCCACAGAGGAATATATCTGACTAGTAAGAATCTTAAAACCTATGTATTGATATGTCTCCGTAAGGGAATCAAGTGTTTCTAGACTGGCATAAACATGGCAGCGAGAATCAGCTCAATCCCACTATAAAAAGGAATTTCAAAACAAAACAAAAAAAAGGAAATTTTTTCCAATTACTTCAGGGTCTCTGATGAAACCTGGAATGACCATATCTACAATGACAGCTGGATGTGGCATAAGGCTGGACACATGGGACTGAGGGGATTGGTGAGATTGGGTGAGCAAATGCAGACCATTTAAAGCAATAATGCATGGCACACATTACATGTGTCCCAACTCTCCAGGTTGAAGGGGATATTATTATAGCTATAACATGTAAGGGAAACCTAATAAGGGGCACACTGTGAATACGAAAGGTTTCTAAATCTCAACGAATAGTCCCTCTCCTTGTGCGCCAGTTTGACTTTCCAACTGCTTTACTATCAATCTCCCAACTTGGAGAGACAGCACATTTAACCTCCTGGTTCGCACAGGTTGCCAATTTCGCAAATGATGAAAGGGAAGAGCGAGAACCAATGAGAGAGTAGCTGGTAGGCATTTGGACGGGCACATGTCACTCTTATTTCCCAGGAGGAAGAAGAATTAACCAAAGACTCAGCCACGCACCGAAAACCAGTATAGGTACTGAACCAAAATATTGGACTTGCGTTCAGCTCACAAAAAACGAGATAAAAAATGCAGCTCATGGGAACTGCAATTCACAAACTGGCAGAGTAATAAAGGGCAACTATCGTCCAAAAATCTGTTGAGGGAAGGCACCGAGGCGGACTTGAAAGCGAGGCAGAAGAGCAGGAAACAGATTTCAAAAGGTACGTTGGAATCGCCTTTAAAGCACAGTAAGAGGGTCACAACTTCGACAATCATGCACTTGGCCAAAAAGGGTGTTTGCGTTTTCTACTCAATATATTCAGGAGAAAATGCATACACGCTTTTTGGCCAAGCAAGCAAGCGGTCAATGCAAATCTGCACTACAAAGAAGTATCACTTCCCACCGGTCAAAAGGGACATCCACAAAATTGGTAAAAACCAGAAAGGCAAGACAGGCCCTGGAGAACAGGGAGCCTTCTTATGCTGATGGGCGGCCTGTAAACTGCCAACTGCCTATCTGGGGGAGTGCATTGTGTTGCCTGAAACAAGTAAACAACAGAGCTACAGAGCCAAGGGCACTTCCAATCTAGGGAATATACCTTGGGAAAACTGAAAATCAATAAGACAGAACTACCCCAAAACTTAGGGCTGCACTGCTTACAAGAACCTCATCTTGGATACACCTTAAATATCCCAGGAAAGACTAAAATGGTTCAAAAAATTGTCGTACTTACGTATAATGGAATATCCCTCAGCCATGAAATCAATGTCATAAGACCAGTAGCAGCAAAATGAGTGGATTCAGGTACGATTATTCTAAGTGAATTATGTCACACAGAAAAAGAAACTTATCATAAGATATCACTTATGAAGATCCTGTAAACATGGCTACACATGAACTGAGTTAGGAAAGAGAACAGAGTCTCACATTTAGAAAACACTCTTATGCCTGCTTAAGGGGGAAGGAGAGGTGGGGTGATGCATAAAACCAGAGTTTGATATAAGCACAGGTACCGTTCAAAAACCAACTATGGAGTAGAAAAGACTTACACCTTCATCAGTGAAAGGGACTCAAATCCCCATATTTCCCACAGAGTAATATATCTGACTAGTAATAACCTTAAAACCTATGTATTGATATGTCTCCGTAAGGGAATCAAGTGTGTCTAGACTGGCATAAACATGGCAGCGAGAATCAGCTCAAACCCACTATAAAAAGGAATTTCAAAAACAAAACAAAAAAACAGGGAAATTCTTTACAATTCCTTTAGGGTCTCTGATGAAACCTTGTATGACCCTATCTACAACGACAGCTGGATGTGGCATAAGGCTGGACACATGGGACTGAGAGGATTTGTGAGATTGGGTGAGCAAATGCAGACCCTTTAATGCAAAAATACATGGCACCCATTCCATGAGTCCCAACTCTACAGGTTGTAGTGAATATTACTACATTATTAGCATGTACGGGAAACCTAGAGAATTGACACACTGTGAATACGAAAGGTCTCTAAAACTCAACGAATAATCCCTCTCCTGGTGCTCCGGTTTGACTTTCCAACTTCTTCAATATAAATCTCCCAACTTGCAGAGACAGCCCCTTTAACCTCCTGGTTCGCACAGGTTGCCAATTTGGCAGAGGATGAAAGGGAAGAGGGAGAACCAATGAGAGAGTAGTTGTTAGGCATTTGGACGGGCATATGTCACTCTTATTTCTTGGGAGGAAGAGGAATTAACCAAAGTCTCAGCCACCCACCGGGAACCAGTATAGGTCCTGAACCAAAATATTGGACTTGGGTTCAGCTCACAAAAAACGAGTTAAAAAATGGAGCTCAGGGGCATAGCAATTCACAAACTGTTAGGGTAATAAAGGATAACTATCGTCAAAAAATCTGTTAAGGGAAGGCAACAAGGCGGATTTGAAAGCGAGGCAGAATAGAAGAAAAGAGATTTCCACAGATATGTTGGAATTGCCCTTAAAGCACAGGAAGAGGGGCACAAATTCCACAAAGATGCACTTGGCCAAAAAGGTTGTATGCGTTTTCTCCTGAATATATTCTGGAGAAAACGCATATGCCCTTTTTGGCCAAGCAAGCAAGTGGGCAATGCAGATCTGCACTACAAAGAAGTATCACATCCCACCGGTCAAAAGGGACAGCCACAAAATGGGTAAAAACCAGAAATGCAAGACAGGCCCTGGAGAAAAGGGCGCCTTTTTATGCTGATGGGCGGGATGTAAATTGCCAACTGCCTATCTGGAGGAGTGCATTGTGTTCCCTAAAACAAGTAAACAACAGATCTACTGAGCCAAGGGCACTTCCAGTCTAGGGAATATACCTTGGGAAAACTGAAAATCAATAAGACAGAGCCACCCCAACATTTAGGGCTGCACTGCTTACAAGAACCTCAACTTGGGTACACCTTAAATATCCCAGGAAATATAAAAATGGTTCAAAAAATTGTGGTACTTACGTATGATGGAATATCCCTCAGCCATGAAATCAATGTCGTAAGACCAGTAGCAGCAAAATGAGTGGATTCAGGTACGATGATTCTAAGTGAAATAAGTCACACAGAAAAAGAAACTTATCATAAGATATCACTTATGAAGATCCTGTAAACATGGCTACACATGAACTGAATTAGGAAAGAGAACAGAGTCCCACATTTAGAAAATCCTCTTATGCCTGCTTAAGGGGGAAGGAGAGCTGGGGTGATGAATAAAACCAGAGTTTCATATAAGCAGAGGTACTGTTCCAAAAACCAACTATGGAATAGACAAGACCTACACCTTCCTCAGTGAAAGGGACTCATAACCCCATATTTCCCGTAGAGGAATATATGTGACCAGTAAGAATCTTAAAATCTATGTATTGATATGTCTTCTTAAGGGAATCAAGTGTTTCTAGACTGGCATAAACATGGCAGCGAGAATCAGCTCAAACCCACAATAAAAATGAATTTCAAAAACAAAACATAAAAACAGGGAAATTCTTTACATTTCCTTCAGGGTCTCTGATGAAACCTTGAATGACCCTATCTACAATGACAGCTGGTTGTGGCATAAGGCTGGACACATGGGACTGAGAGGATTGTTGAGATTGTGTGAGCAAATGCAGACCCTTTAAAGCAATAATGCATGGCACCCATTCCATGGTTCCCAACTCTCCAGGTTGAAGGGGATATTACTATAGCTATAACATGTATGGGAAACCTAGAGAATGGACACACTGTGAATATGAAAGGTTTCTAAAAAACAACAAATAGTCCCCCTCCATGTGCTACAGTTTGACTTTCCAACTGCTTTACTATCAAGCTCCCAACTTGGAGAGACAGCACCTTTAACCTCCTGGTTCGCACAGGTTGCCAATTTGGCAAAGGATGAAAGGGAAGTGGGAGAACCAATGAGAGAGTAGCTATTACGCATTTGGACGGGCACATGTCACTCTTATTTCCCGGGAGGAAGAAGAATTAACCAAAGTCTCAGCCACCCACCGAAAACCAGTATAGGTTCTGAACCAAAATATTGGACTTGCGTTCTGCTCACAAAAAACGAGTTAAAAAATGGAGCTCAGGGGCACAGCAATTCACAAACTGGCAGAGTAATAAAGGGTAACTATCGTCGAAAAATCTGTTGAGGGATGGCAATGATGCGGACTTGAAAGCGAGGCAGAATAGCAGGAAACAGATTTCAAGAGGTACGTTGGAATTGCCTTTAAAGCACATGAAGAGGGGCACAACTTCGACTATGATGCACTTGGCCAAAAAGAGCGTATGCGTTCAGGAGAAAAGGCAACGCCCTTTTTGGCCAAGCAAGCAAGCGGGCAATGCAAATCTGCACTACAAAGTAGTTTCACTTCCCACCGGACAAAAGGGACATCCGCAAAATGTCTAAAATTCAGAAAGGCAAGACAGGCCCTGGAGAACAGGGAGCCTTGTTATGCTGATGGGCGGGATGTAAATTGCCAACTGCCTCTCTGGAGGAGTGCATTGTGTTCCCTAAAACAAGTAAACTACAGAGCTACAGAGCCAAGGGCACTTCCAGTCTAGGGAATATACCTTTGGAAAACTGAAAATCAGTACAACAGAGCCACCCCATATTTAGGGCTGCACTGCTTACAAGAACCTCAACTTGGGTACACCTTAAGTATCCCACTAAAGATAAAAATGGTTCAAAAAATTGTGGTACTTTTGTACGATGGAATATCCCTCAGCCATGAAATCAATGTCATAAGACCAGTAGCAGCAAAATGAGTGGATTCAGGTACGATGATTCTAAGTGAAATTAGTCACACAGAAAAAGAAACTTATAATAAGATATCACTTATGAAGGTCCTGTAAACATGGCTACACATGAACGGATTTAGGAAAGATTACAGAGTAAATAATCTTATCATAAGGTATCACTCATAGCGGGAATGTACACATGACTACACATGAACTGAATGACAAACACAACAGATTCACACATTTAGAAAACATCTTCTGCCTGCTTAATGGGAAAGCCGAGGTGGGGTGATGCATAAAACCACAGTTTTAAATTAGCACAGATACCGTTATATAAACCATGTATGTAATAGACAACACCTACTCCCGGCACAATGAACTGGACTCAACACCCCCTATTCATTGCATAGGAATATGTCTTACTCTAAGTATATTAAAACATATGTATTCTCATGTCTCCATAAAGGAATCATGTGTGTGTAAAACGGCATGAACACAGCAATGAAATTCAGTTAAATCCACTTATAAAAATAAATTTCAAAAGCAAAATGCAAAAACAGATAGAAAGATTTAAAAACTACGTTCAGGGCCTGTGATGCAAGCTAGATTGACCACCTTTACACCCACAGCTGGATGAGACATAAGACTGGACACTTGGGGCTGACAAGATTGCTGAGGTTGTGTGAACAAAAGAACACCACTTAGAGCAATACTGTGTGCTATCCATTCTAGTGGTCCCAACTCTCCAGGTTTAAGGGAATCTTCCTCCAGTTAAAACATGCATGGGAAACCCAGTGGATGGTACACTGTGTAATTGGGAAAGATTTCTAAAAGGTACCTCATTTTTCTTTTGTCGTGCTCGGCTTCGCCATTTCATCTGCATTACTAAAATCTCCCCACTTGGAGTGTCAGCGCCTTTACCCTCCCGTTATGCACAGTTTGAAAATTGTGCAGCAGATGAACAGGAAGAGGGGAAATAAATGAGAGATTAGCTGTAGGTGTTTGGATGGGCACATGTCGCTCTAGTTTCCCATCAGGAAGAAGAATTAACCAAAGGCTCAGCCTGAAGCCCCGGAATCAGACTAGGGCCTAAAGCCATCCTGCGGTATTGCAGCCAGCTCACAAATAGGCGAGTTGAAAAATGGAAATCAGGGGCACAGCAATTCACAAACATGCAGTGTTATAAAGGACAACTATCATCCAGAAATATATTGAGGAAAGGCAGTGAAGAGGATTTGAATGCAAGGCAGAATTGAAGGAAACACATTACAAGAGGTAAACTGGAGTCATCTTTAAAGCACATGAAAAGTGACAGAATTTCGACAATGTTGCCCTTGGCTGAAAAGGGATTATGTGTATTTTCTTGAATATATTCGGGAAAATATGCATATGCCCTTTTTGGTCAAGCAAGCCCTCAGGCATTGCAAATCCACACTACATAGAAGTGTCCCTTACCTCCAGTCAAAAGGGCCATCCATAAATATTGTAAAAACCACAAATGCAGGACAGGCCATGGAGAAAAGGGAGCCTGGTTACGCCGATGGACAGGATGTAAATTTCCAACAGCCTCTCTGGAGAACTGTATGTTGTTTTCTAAAACAGAGCTACAGAGCATAGCACACTTCCACTCATGGGCGTGTATTTTGAGAAAACTAAAAATCCACAACACACAGCCAGCCCAAACTTTAGGGCTGCTCTGTTTACAAGAACCTCGACTTCGGTAAACTTTATATATCCCAGGAAAGGAAAGAAAAATGGATATAGATGTTGTGGTACTTATATACAATGGAATGTCACTCAGACAAAAAATCAATGTCATAAGGCCAATAGCAGCATAATGAGTGGCTTTAGGTACGATGATGCTAAGTGAAATGAGCCACAAAGAAAAAGAAACTTATTGTAATATATCACTTATAGAGGAAATGTAAACATGGCTACACATGAACTGAATTTCAAAAGAGAACAGAGTTACACATTTAGAAAACACACTTATGCCTCCCTAAGGGGAAAGGTGACATGGGGTGATGTGTAAAAGCAGAGTTTGAAATTAGCACAGATCCCATTCCATATACCAAATATGTAATAGACAAGACCTACTCCTTTCTCAATAAACTGGACACAAAACACCCTATTCACTGAAGAGGAATATATCTGACTGGTAATAACCTTGAAACCTATGTATTTATATGTCTGCATAATGGAATAAAGAGTATGTAGATTGGCATAAACACAGATCAATGGAACAGGACAGAAAGCCCAGAGATAAACCTACATACCTATGGCTATCTCATCTATGACAAAGGAGCTAAGGATATACAATGGAGAAAAGACAGTCTCTTCAGTAATTGGTGCTGGGAAAACTGGACCCCTACACATAAAGGAATGAAATTAGAACACTCCATAACACCATACACAAAAATAAACTCTAAATTGATTAGAGATCTAAATATAAGACCAGACACTATAAAACACTTAGAGGAAACCATAGGCAGAACACTCTATGACATAAATCACAGCAAGATCCTTTTGGACCCACCTCCTAGAGAAATGGAAATAAAAACAGAAATCAACAAATGGGACCTAATGAAACTAAAAAGCTTTTACACAGTACAGGAAAACATAAACAAGATGCAAAAACAACCCTCAGAATGGGAGAAAATATTTTCAAATGAAGCAATTGACAAAGGATTAATCTCCAAACTTTACAAGCACCTCATGTAGCTCAATATCACAAAAACAAACAACCCAATCCAAAAACGGGCAGAAGACCTAATAGACATTTCTCCAAAGAAGATATACAGATTACCAAGAAACACATGAAAGGATGCTGAACATCACTAATCATTAGAGAAATGCAAATCAAAACTACCATGAGGTATCACCTCACAGCAATCAGAGTGGCAATCATCAAAAAAATCTACAAAACAATAAATGCTGGAGAGGCCTTTATTGGAGGAAAGGGAACACATTTGCACTCTGGGTGGGAATGTAAATTGATATGGGCACTAGGGAGAACAGTACGGAGGGTCCTTTAAATAACTAACAATAGAAGTACCATACGACACAACAATCCAACTACTGGACATTTGCCTTGCGAAAACCATAATTCAAAAAGAGTTGTGTACCAAAAGGTTCATTGCAGCTCTATTTGCATTAGCCAGGACATGGAAGCAACCTAAGTGTCCATCGACAGATGAATGGATAAAGAAGATCTGGCACATATATAACATCAAATATTACTCAACCATAAAAAGAAGCAAAACTGAGTTATTTGTACTGAGGTGGATGGACTTAGAATCTGTCCTACACAGTGAAGTAAGTCTGAAAGGGAAAAACAAATACTGTATGTTAACAGAGATATATGGAATCTAATGAAGAAAAAAAAAAGATTTTGAAGAACCTAGTGGCAGGACCGGATTAAGGACACAGACATAGAGAAAGGACTTGAGGACACCGGAAGGGGGATGGGTAAGCTGGGACGAAGTGAGAGAGTGGCATGGACATAAATACATTACCAAATGTAACACCGATAGCTACTGGGAAGCAGCCACATAGAACAGGGAGATCAGCTCGGTGCTTTGTGACCACATAAAGGTGTGGGATATGGAGTGTTGGAGGGAGATGCAAGAGGGAGGGGATCTGATGATATTTGTATATGTATAGCTGATTCACTTTGTTATACAGCAGAAACGAACACTCCATTGTAAAGCAATTATACTCCAATAAACGTGTAAAAGGAAAAAAAAAAAAGAAAGCCCAAGGATAAACCTACACACCTATGGTCAACTAATCTATGGCAAAGGAGGCAAGACTATACAATGGAGATAAGACAGTCTCTTCAATCATTGGTGCTGGGAAATATGGAGAGCTACATGTAAAAGAATGAAATTAGAACACTCCCCAACACCATACATAAAAATATATTCAAAATGGATTAGAGAACTTAATGTAAGACCGGACAGTATAAAACTCTGACAGGAAAACTTACGAAGGATACTCTGACGTAAATCACAGCAAGATCTTTTTTGATCCACCTCCTATAGCAATGAATTTAAAAAGAAATCTAAACAGATGGGACCTAATGAAACGTAAAAGCTTTTGCAAAGCAAAGGAAACTACAAACAAGACGAAAAGACAACCCTCAGAATGGCAGAAAATATTTGCAAACGAATCAATGGACAAATGATTAATCTCCAATATATATAAACAGCTCATGCAGCTCAATATTAATAAAACAAACAACCCAATACAAAAATGGAAGAAGATCTAAATAGACATTTCTTCCAAGAAGACATAGAGATGGCCAGTACGCACATGAAAATCTGCTGAACATCACTAATTATTAGAGAAATGGGAATCGAAACTACAATGAGGTATCACGTCACACCTGTTAGAATGGGCATCATCAGAAAATATACAAACAACAAATGCTGGAGAGGGTGTGGAGAAAAGGAACCTTCTTCCACTATTGGTGGGAATGTAAATCGATACAGTCTCTATGGAGAACAGTATGGAGGTTCCTTAAAAAACTAAAATAGAATTACCATATAATCCAGCTATCCCACTACTGGGCATATACCCAGAGAAAACCATAAATCAAAAAGACACATTCACCACAATGTTCACTGCAGCACTATTTACAATAGACAGGTAATGAAAGCAATCTAAGTGCCCACAGACAGATGAATGGATAAAGACGTGGTACGTATATACAACGGAATATTACTCAGCCGTACATAGGAATGAAATTGGGTCATTTGTAGAGACCTTGATGGATCTAGAGACTGTCATACAGAGTGAAGTAAGTCAGAAAGAGAAAAACAAATATTGTATATTAATGCATATATGTGGAACCTAGAAAATTGGTACAGATGAACCAGTTTGCAGGGCAGAGATAGAGACAGATGTAGAGAACAAACATATGGACACCAAGGAGGGAACGCCATGTGAGGGTGGTGGTGGGATGAATTGGGGGACTGGGATTCACATGTGCACACTTATATGTATAAAATATATATCCAATAAGAACCTGCTGTATAAAAGAAATAAATTTAAAAAAATTAAAAATAAATAAATAACATTTAATAAAATAAAACAGAAAAAAAAGTTTTTCCCTTCACATAGATGTCTTTATATTAATGCATTATTTCCATGTTTATATCTCCATATTAAAAAAAAAGAGGAATAAATAAAATCTAACTTGAACCAAAAAGAAAAAAAGGAAAATAAAACAGAACCCAACAGTTATACAGAGGAAAATCGTATCAGGGCACTTGCTCCAGTGGTAAAAAATTGTTAATGTTGGTCAGAGGTGCGAAATCGTTTCCCATGCACTCAGCAGCGCTGCCCCCTACAAGGAGCATCCTAATTGCAAAGCTGGGGGAATGTGTCGAGGCGTCTGTGAGTAAATGTGAGCTGAGCCCCAGTCCTGCTGCAGCTGAACTCTTCCCACCCTTTCCAGGTAAAACACCTGAATATGTACAAGCACTTGCAAGCCTAGAGGAAGGGCTGTGGAGCCACACTAGCGAGAGCACGCAGGCCGACTTGGTGCCTGCAGGCCAGCCAGAATGGACCTGGCCCCAGATGCTCTTCTGGAATCTTTCCATTTCCCTGCCTGAGATACCCCTCCTGCCATGGCCCCCACTGCTTTTTTACTTCCTCACCTCTGCCTGGGGAGAAATTCCAGTGGCAGGTATGGGTGACACATCCTCTTCTTTAGCAGGTGGCAGCCTGGCAACTCCTGCAGAAAGTCCAGCAGAGCCCCACTCACACTGGGCCACCCACAAAGCCACGGCCCCTCACTCCCTCCCACCACCCCAGCCCCGACACTGCTGACGGAGCAGAGAATATGGCGTCAGGCACAGCTACAGGTGCTCTTGCTGACTGGAGAGGTGTTTATATTGACCTCAACCCAGGCACACCTGTGGGGGGGGCTGGCAGGCAGTGTCAGGCTGCCGAAATCAGCCAATCCTCACCCCTCAGGGGCTCACAGTTGCAGAAAATGAACCTTGCTAAACGGGTTAGTCCCAAGGAACAGGTGTGGGCTCTTGAGAGTCAGGCTAGACAAGGGGCTGCAGCTGCGGCTTGTTTTCTTATCATGAGTGGAAAACAACTTCAAGAAGACCCTATCCTAATGAGAGGAACCCAGGAGTCAGGGAGGGGAGTGATGGTGGGTGGAGACAGAGGCCTGGTGCCCTGGCTGCAGTGGAAGTGTCTGGAAGACCAGGCAGAGAGAGACTGCACAGAGTGATAGCTAGGGTCACAGACCTGTCAGAGGTGCTGTTTGTTAGTTCAAGTCCTGCTCGGAGGTGTTCTGTGTCAGCTGTGAGCGACAGGTGAGCTGGGGGTTCTCTGCAAGTTGGGCTATGTGCACAGTTCCTGTGTGTCCAGCTCTGCTGTGGTACCTGCCCAGGGGAGTTCCGTATCCTGGGAAGGGCCTGACTATGAGAGCCCCATGGGCTGCTGGGTAGCTGCACAGGTGATCTCCATACCCTGGGAGGGACTTGACCATGAGAGCCCCTTGGGCTGTGGGGTGCGGGATGCAGCCCAGGTGAGCTCCATATCCTGGGATTGGCCTGACCACGAGAGCACCATGGGCTGCTGGAGACCTGGTAAAGGATATCAGGACAGTCAGTGAAGCCACCGAGGATATACATCCAGTAGCTCCTATTTCCTACACCCTGCTGCTCATTCTACCATCCACCAGGCCATGGCATTCTGTATTACACTTCAATGATGCCTTCTTCTGTATTCCATTCATCTCAGAGTCACAAGAATTTTTGGCTTGTGAGTGGCAGGACACAACATGCAACACAAGCAATAATGCTGGGCCGTCCTGCACCAATGGTTCAAAAATCCCCACACCATCATTGGGGAAATGTCCTCTAAAGACCTAAACGTTCTACCTCTGTAAAAGGGAACCCTCCTTCAATATGCAGATGACATTCTGATCGCCAGGCCTACTAAAGACGCCTCTGAACTACCTAGCCAAGAAAGGATAGAAGGTGTCCAAGAAAAAGGCTCAAATATCCCAGGCTCAGGTGACATGCCTGGGCTTCATTCTCACAGATATTCGGAGAAACGCATCCCAGGATAGGGAAGAAGCCATTTGCAGCCTTACCTCTTCTAAAACTAGAAGACAGCTTAAGGGTTCCTGGGGAGGCCAAGGTTTTCTGCATCTGGATCCCTAACTACAGTCTAATAGCTGGGCCTCTACATGAAACACTGACACGAAAAGATGATGATCCTTTTGAATAGAATCCAGAAGCAGCCTTTCAAGAAAGGAAAGAGCAGTCAATTCAGATCCTTGCCCAGGAACTCGCTAATTTAGCTAAACCCTTTGACCTTTACATACCCGGTCAAAGGTTAATCGCCCTTGGAGCCTTAGTGCAAAAACTGGGACCACTTGAAATGGAGCAACACAAGAATGCCCTTCAGGTATGATAAACTATGGTCACCAAGGGCTTTGCCCACCGACTCATCAGGCCAGGATACTGGGGTATCTAAAAAGCTGGAAATCAGCAGCCCACAAGGCCAGCTCCCTCCTAAGGGAAAAGGACCCCACGTGGTGATCCTAACCACCCATCATGCCCTGAAGTTGCAGGGGTCGCTCTGTGGACACACTGACCTCGAGTGAGGAGGCCCTCCAACTCCAACCTCCAGAGAGACAAATGGGGGCAACGGGCCCCCAAGATGACTCGTGTGACCATCACTTGACCTGGAGTTTCTCTCAGAAAACAAGAAGACTGTGCCGCGAAAGAGCAGACTACTGCTTGCAGGACTTACTGCACCCAGAGTGGAGCTAATAGGCTTGGCGGGGGAAACGTATATCACGCTTTCACCATAGAAAACCCTACAGACACCGCGGTGATGGTGGCCAATATGACCGGCTGGACTGCTGGCTACTTCTAAAGGCCGTTGACTCAGTGGACATCATGGTCCTGGATCACCACTGACCCTGGACTGTCTGGGAGTTGCACGGGCAGGGCTCTGACACATGGTGCTGTTTGTACATTAATTCAGGGACCTAATTAAAGAAAGCACAGACTACTGGTCAGAGCATCTAGGCTGGCAAAAACCGTCAGCCTAAGGTCACCGAACAAATGTGGGATGGGGTGAAAGCTGCCACCACAGCATCTCTGCGCATCTCTTTCCTGGACCCTTAAAGGTCATTAGGATCAATAACACTTCCAATGCTGGTGCTCAGGCGGACGAGAAGTGAGGCAGGAGGCCTTGGGACAATCAACCTCACCTGGAGGCTGGTGGGGAGACGTTTTGCCCCTCGCCCCAGGTATCAGGGCTGCCACCACAGCATGAAGCAGTTACAAAAGAGGGGTCTTCACCCTCAACACCCCAAGAATGAGGAACGGAACAAAAAGCAGAGGAGGTGTTCATCTCCGGCAACGTTCATTAAAAATTCCTGGGAGATAAAAAGAGAATCTGGGCAATAAAATAAAGTCTAACCTGTTTTTCCTTTGTGCTTTGTCTAATTTCACGTGCTCCTAGGGTTCCGCATGCAGAGGTCCCACAACCGGCACTTCAGACCTGATTTCCTATTGCAGAATGGCTGGGTAGACACCTCAGCTAGCGGAGTCCCATGCAGACTCCACGGCATAGAGCCTGAGCTGCAGCCAACCCAGCCCTCGAGAGCTACATCCCCTAACTCCCACTGACGCTGCTGGGATCCCTACACAGCTGCCCAGCCCACAGCCCGTGGGGGAGGGCATGCACTCACCTCTCCTTTCGGTTTTCAAAATAATGTTTCCTTTGCTTCTGAACCAAACTCAGTCTTGATCTGTTGGCTCCAATGACACTGGGCACGGGGACTCCTGTTGGGGTCCACTCTGGAGGATCAGTAACAGAAATTGAGAACATTGTAACTTCAATGAACAGATGTGTGAGCCAAACTGTAGTTAACATAGAGCAGTGTATAATGCTCGTGTAAAATAAGATTTTTCTAAGACTTACATTTGATATTTCCATCACTTTACTATAAGCAAGTTCAGTGAAGAGGTCTGTCTTATTTGTCAGGTCAACATTAGAGAAATGAAGTGATTTATTTCCATGGTTGTACATCGAATACTATTGGCTGAAGCTTCAATCTTGTTTTGAATGCTTTTCCATTGAAAAGGATACCACTCTTTCAGCTCCCCCATTTCTGAGAAGTATAAAATCTTATAATTTATTATTACCAAAGGGGAAAGGTCGGAAAAGGGATAAATTAACAGTTTGGGATTAACACATACACACTGCTATGTATAAAATAGATCATCAACAAGGAACTACTGTATAGCACAGGGAACTACACTGAATATTTTGCAATAACCTATAAGGGGAAATAATCTGAAAAAGAATCGATATTTTTTTATTGACATCATCTATCAATGACAGGTAAAATGTAACCTAAGCAAGGCCGATGGTGAGCGCTTCTGACCCTGAAGATTTCAATCATCTAAAGTTGGACTCTGCCTATTTCCCAAGGCCCTTAATGGACATACGTGTAGCCGTAGCTTAAAAATTCCCCAGTTTGGGGTTCGGGGAGCCACTGATTTGGAAAAATCCCTGGTGTTCTCCTTCCATGCACGGGACCCTTCCTACAGCTAAAACATGCCTGTCACACCTAGAGGAGGTACACCGTTTGACCGGAAAGAGTTTGGAAAAGGCACCTCATCTCCTCATCGCCTGGTGCTCGGGTTCACCCCTCCAGCATCTTTCCTAACAATCTCCTCACTTGGGGATATCAGCACCGTCAACATCCTGTTGCACACAGTTTGGAATTTGTCCAGAGGATGAAGTGGAAGGATGAGAAAAATTTAGAGACAAGTCTTAGTTGTTTGGACAGGCACATGCCACTCTAATTTCCAATCTGGAAGACAAATTCATCAAAGGCTAGAATTGCCCACGGAAAGAGAATAGGGCTAGAGGAAATCCCGCTGTTTTGTGTCCAGTTTCCAAAAACACAAGTTGAAAAATGGAACTCAGGGGCACTAAAATTCATGAAACTGCAGAGTTGAAAATATCTATTGTTGAAAAATGTCTTGAGGTAAGTCACAGAAAAGGACTTGTAAGCAAGGGGGAGTGGCAAGAAACAGATTTGAAGAGGTAGAAAGGACTCCCCATTAAAGCACAAGAAAAGGGGCTGAACATCGCCAATGATGCACTTGGCCCAAAAGGGCGTATGCATTTTTTTCTGAATATATTCAAGTAAAGGCCATACACACTTTTTATCCAACCAAACAGGTGGGCACTGGAAATCAATACTACAAAATGTATCACTTCACATCAGTCAGAAGGGCCATCCACATAAAGTGTAAACACCAGAAATGCCGGACAGGGTGAGGAGAAAAGGGAGCCCTGTGAGGCTGATAGTGGAAATGTAATGTGCCAACGGGCACTCTGGAGAAGTGTACTGTGTTTGCTAAAACATCTGAAAACTGAGCTACAGAGCATAGGGCACTTGCACTCATGGGCGTATACCTTGGGAAAAACAAAAAATGACAGAAAACAGGCACCCCGACGTTTACCACCTCTCTGTTAAAAAGGGCCTCCACTTGGATATAACATAATGTCCCTGGAAGGATAAAATGGATAAAAGAGATTGGGTACTTATGTACAGTGGAATATTACTCATCCAGAAATCAATGAAATAAGGCCAGTTGTAACAACTCTGGAGGAGTTACATACGATCATTCTAAGTGACACATGTCAGAAAGAAAAAGACACATATCATAAGATGTCACTTAAAGGTGGAATCAAAAATGGCTACACATGAAATAAACTACAAAACAGAAACATAGTCAAATATGTAGAAAATAGACATAAGGCTGCTAAATGGGAAAGGTGGGGAATGGTGAGGTATTATCCAGGAGGTTGAAATTAGCAAAGATACCATTCCAAGTACCAAATTAAATAACTGGCAAGGCCTACACGGTACCTCAAAGAACTGCACTCAGTCCACTCAAGTCACTGGAAAATAATACATATGACTCGGAAGCATCTGAGAAAGAATTTATTGTTGTCTCACAGTACATGAATCAAGTGGATGTACAGCAGCAAAAAACAAAGCTTTGAAAATCAGCTGTAACCAATATAAAAATAAATTTAAATATATTTATAAAAACAGTGAGACCGACAAAAATTCTTACAACTTTTGTTGAAGGGCTATGATGTAACATGGATTGAACACATGTAGACCCACAGCAGGATGATATATAAGGCTGGAAGCTATGCACGCTAAGAGATGTTAGAGAAGCTGGGTGAGGAAATGCAGACCTTTCAATGTAATACTGCCTGATACCCATTCCATGGGTCCCAAATCTGCAGTTTCAAGGGAATCTTCTGACAGGGAAAACATGCCTGGGAAACTGAGATGAATGTACACCGTGTGCTCAGGAGGGGTGTCTAAAATGCACCTCATTTTTGATCTCCTGGTGCTGGGGTTCTCCATTCCAACCACATTACTAACAATCTCCCCACTTGGAGAATCAGCACCTTTAACTTCCTGTTTCACACAGTTTGCAATTTTTGCAGAGGATAAATGGGAAGAGGAGGAACCAATGAGAGATTAGCTGTAGGAGTTTTGACAGGCACATGTCACTCTAATTTCCCATTAGGAAGAAGAATTAACCAAAGGCTCAGCCTGCCTCCCCAGGATCAGAATAGGGCCGGAATCAATCCAATGGTTTGGCGGTCAGCTCACAAAAAATGCGAGTTGCAAAATGGAGCTCAGGAGCAGACAATTCAAAGACCTGCAAAGATATAAATGATAACCAACGTCCAAAAATATATTCAGGTAAGGCAACGAAGAGGTTCTGAATGAGAGGCAGAATTGCAGGAAACATTTTTCAAAAGGTAGATTGTACTCACATTTAAAGCATATGAAAAGCAGCAGAATTTCTCAAATGATGCAGTTGGGCAAAAGGGTGTATGCGTTTTTTTCGTGAATATCTTCAGGAAAAAAACACATACAGAGTTTTTGGCCAACCAAGCAAGAGGGAAATGCAAATCCGCACAATAAAGAAGTCTCAATTTCCACTGCTCAGAAAGGCCATCCAAAAAATGTGTACAAATCAAAAATTCAGGAGAGGCCATGGAAAACAGGGAGACTAGTCACGCTGATGGCTGGGGTATAAATATCCAAGAGCTACTCTGAAGAAGTGTATGCTGTTTCCTAAAACATCTAAAATACAAAGCCCCCGAGCAAAGGGGACTTCAACTCATGGACATATAACTTGGGAAGACTAAATATCAACAAGACACAGGCACCCCAAAGTTTAGGGCTGCTCTGCATACAAGAACCTCAACTTCGGTACACCTAAAGTATCCCAGGAAAAAGAGAAATGCATAAAGAACTTGTGGTAATTTTGTACAACGGAATATCACTCAGACGTGAAATCAATGTCATAAGGCCAGTAGCAGCATAATGAGAGGATTTAGGTATGATGATTCTAAGGGAAATTAGTCACACAGAAAAAGAATCTTATCATAAGATATCACTTAGAGAGGGAATGTCAACATCACAACACATGAACTGAATTAGGAAAGAGAGCAGCGTCTCACATTTAGAAAACACTCTTATGCCTCCTTAAGGGGAAAGGAGAGGTGGGGTGATGCATAAAACCAGAGTTTGATATTAGCACAGGTACCATTCCATAAACCAAATACAGAATAGACAAGACCTACACCTTCCTCAGTGAACGGGACTCAAAACCCCTATTCCCCACAGAGGAATATATCTGATTAGTAAGAATCTTAAAACCTATATATTGATATGCCTCTGTAAGGGAATCAAGTGTGGCTAGACCGGCATAAACACGTCAGTGAAAATCAGCTCAACCCCATTATAAAAATGAATTTCAAAAACAAAACAAAAAAACAGCGAAATTCTTACACAATTCCTTCAGGGGTTCTGATGAAACCTAGAATGATCCTATCTGCAAAGACAGCTGGATGAGACATAAGGCTGGACACTTGGGACTGAGAGGACTGGTGAGATTGGGAGAGAAAATGCAGACCCTTTAAAGTAGTAATGCATGCCACCATTCCATGGGTCCCAAATTTCCAGGTAGAAGGGAATATCACTACAGTTATAACATGTATGGGAAACCTAGAGAATGGACACCCTGTGATGGCGAAAGTTTTCTGAAAGTCTCCTACTTTTTCCTCTCCTTGTGCTACAGTTTGGCATTCCAACAACTTTACTATCAATCTCCCAACTTAGGAGAGTCATCCCCTATAACCTCCTGGTTCGCACAGTTTGCTAATTGTGCAGAGGATGAAAGGGAAGAGGGAGAACCAATCAGAGAGTAGATGTAGGCCTTTGGACGGACACATGTCACTCTAAATTCCCGTCAGGAAGAAGAATTAAGCAAAGCCTCAGCCACCCACAGGGAACCAGTATAGCCACCCCTGGAACCAGTATAGTTCCTGAAGCAAAATTGTGGATTTGCGGTCAGCTCCCAAAAATGGGATTTGAAAATTGGAGCTCAGGGGCAAAGCAAATCAAAAACCTGCAGAGTTATAAAGGACTACTCTCTTCCAAAAATCTGTTGAGGGAAGGCAACAAAGCGGACTTGAAAATGAGGCAGAATTGCACAAAACATATTTCAAGAGGTAAATTGGAATCGCCTTTAAAGCACAGGAAAGGCATCACAACTTCTAGAATGATGCACTTGGCCAAAACCAGCGTATGACTTTTCTCCTGAATATATTCAAGAGAAAAGGCATAGGACCTTTTTGGCCAATCAAGCAAGTGTGCAATGCAAATCCACACTACAAAGAATTTTCACTTCCCACCGGTCCAAAAGGACATCCGAAAATCTGTAAAAACCAGAAAGGCAAGATAGAGATGACAAGGGCATAAAGCAATATGATCCCAAGGGTCATGGAGGATTGTGATGACAAGTGTATGGAGCATTGTGATGACAAGCGTCATGGAGCATTGTGATTACAGGGTTCATGGAGCATTGGGATGACAAGGGCATGGAGCATTTTGATGACAAGATTCCCGGATCATTGTGTTGTCAGGGTTCATGGAGCTTTGTGATGACAGTCGTCATGGCGCATTTTGATGACAGAGGTCATGGAGCATTGTGATGAGAACATCATGGAGCATTGGGCTGAAAATGTTCATGGAGTATTTTGATGACAGCGGTCAAGGAACATTGTGATGACAAGGTACTGGAGCATTGTGATGAGAAGACCATGGAGCCATGTGATGACAAGTCTCATGGAGCATTCTGATGAAAAGGGTCATGGAGCATTGTGATTACAGGGGTCTTGGAGCATTGTGATGACAAGTGCGTGGAACATTGGGATGAGAATGTCATAGAGCGTTCTGATGACATATGTCATGGAGCTTTGTGCTGACAAAGGCATGGAGCAATGTGATGACAAGAGTCACCGAGCATTGTGATGAAAATTTCATGGAGCATTTTGGTGACAAAGGTCACAGAGCCTTGTGATGACGAGGGCATGGACCATTGTGATGACAAAGGTCATGAAGCATTGTGATGACTGGAGTCACGGAGCACTGTGATGACAGGGGTCATAGAGCTTTGTGATGAAAAGGCAATGAGCATTGTGATGACAGGGGCATGGATCATTGGCCTGACATGTTTCATGAATTATTGTGATGACAGTGGGCATGGTGCAATGTGATGACACAGGCATGGAGCATTGTGATGAGAAGGTCATGGAGTATTTTGAAGACAGGTCTCAGGGAGCATTGTGATGACATATGTCATGGTCCATTGCGATGACAATGGAATGGAATATTGTGATGCCAAGTGTCATGGAGGATTGTGATGACAAATGTAATGGAGCATTTTGATGACAAGGGCTTGGAGCATTGTGATGACAATGGACATGGAGCATTGTAATGACAAGGGCATGGAGCATTGTGATGACAAGGGCCATTGAGAATTTTGATGACAAGTTCATGAAGCATTGTGATGACAAGCACATGGAGCTTCCTATGACAGGGGTCATGGAGCATTGCGATGACAAGTGCATAGAGAATTGTGATGACAAATCATGTAACATGGTGATGAGAAGTGTCATGGTGCACAGTGATGCCAAGAACGAGGAGAATTGTGATGACAGGGGACATGGAGCATTGTGATGACCAGGGCATGGAGCATTGTGATGGCAAGACCGTGGAGCTTTGTGATGAGAAGACCATGGATAATTGTGATGACGAGCGTCATGGAGCACTGTAATGACAAGGGGAATGGAGCATTGTGCTGAGAGTGGCCATGGAGCATTGTGATGACAAGGGTCATGGAGCATTTTGATGACAAGGGCGTGGAGCATTGTGATGAGAAGACCATGGATAATTGTGATGACGAGCGTCATGGAGCACAGAAATGACAAGGGGTATGGAGCATTGTGATGACAGTGGCCATGGAGCATTGTGATGACAAGTGTCATGGAGCATTCTGATGACAAGCTTGTGGAGTATTGTGACGACAATGGCATGGAACATTGTGATGAAAAGGGCATGGAGCATTGTGATAAAAAAGGCATGAAGCCATTTCGTGACAGGTTTCAAGGAGCATTCTGACGACAAGTGTCAGGGAACATTGTGATGACAAGTGTATTGAGAATGGTGATGAAAAAGATCATGGAGCATTTTGACGAAAAGGGCATGGAGTATTGTGATGGCAGGCATCATGGAGCATTGTGATGACAAGTGTTATGGAACATTGTGATCACAAGGGTTTGGAGCATCGTGATGGTAGAAGTCATGGATCATTTTTTTTTCAAGGTGCATTGAGCATTGTGATGACAACGGCATGAAGCAATGTGATCCCAAGTTTCATGGAGGATTGTGATGACAATGGTAAGGGAGTATTGTGATGACAAGCAAATGGAGCATTGTGATGACAAGGTCATGTAGCATTTTGCTGACACAGGCATGGAGCATTGTGATGATAAGGGTCATGGAGCACTGTGATGAGAAGCATCACGGATCATTGTGATTACAGGGTTCATGGAGCATAGGGATGGCAAGGCCATGGATAATTGTGATGACAAGTCTCATGGAGCATTGGGCTGAAAATGTTCATGGAGCACTGTGATGACTAGGGAATGGAGCATTGTGATGACAAGAGTCCCGCATCACTGTGTTGTCAGGGGTCATGGAGCGTTGTGATGACAGTGGTCATGGAGCATTGTGATGATAGGGATCATGAAGCATTATGATGAGAAGTTCCTGGAGAATTGGACTGAAAATGTTCAGGAAGTATTGTGAGGACAGGGGTCATGGAGCATTGTGATGACAAGGGAATGGAGCTCTGTGATGAAAAGTTCCTGGAGCATTGTGATGAGAAGACCATGGAGCCTTGTAATAACAAGTCTCATGGAGCATTCTGATGAAAAGGGGCATGGAGTATTGTGATCACAGGGGTCTTGGGGCATTTTGATGACAAGGGCATGGAGCATTGTGATTACATGGGTCTTGGAGCATTGTGATGAAAATGGCATGGATCATTGTGATGAAAATGGCATGGAGCCTTGTCATGACAGGGTTCAAGGAGCATATTGACGACAAGTGTCAGGGAGCATTGTGATGAGACGTGTATTTGAGAATTTTTATGACAAATATCATGGAGCATTTTGATGAGAAGACCATGTATAATTGTGATGACGAGCGTCAAGGGGCATTGTGATGACAAGTGTTTTGGAATATTGTGATCACAAGGGTTTGGAGCATTGTTATGACAGAACTCATGGAGCATTTTGATTTCATTCTGATGACAATAGCATGAAGCATTATGATGATGGACATGGTGCATTGTGATGACAGGGTTCAAGGATCATTGAGATGAAAAGGGGCATAGAGCATTGTGATTACAGGGTTCTTGGAGCATTGTGATGCGATGGGTCATGGAGCTTTGTGATGAAAAGGCCATGGAACATAGTGATGGCAGGGGTCATGGAGCATTGTTATGACAGGGGTAATGGAGCACTGTGATGGCAAGGACATGGAGCATTGTGATGAGAAGGTCATGGAGCATTCTGATGACATGTGTCATGGAGCTTTGTGAAGACAAGGGCATGGAGCAATGGGATGAGAGCGTTCATGGAGCACTGTGATGACAATCCCATGGAGCACTGTGATGCCAAGGGTCATGGATCTTTTTGATGTCAAAAGTCATGGAGCATTTTGATGGCAAGTGTGTTGTGCATTGTGATGAGAAGGGCAGGGAACATTCTGATGACAGGGTCATGGAGCAATTTGATGAAAAGTGTCATGGAACATTTTGATGACAGGTGTTCTGGAACAATGTGATGTCAGGGGTCATCGAACATTGTGATGATAAGAGCATGTAGCATTGTGATGACAGCAGTCATGGAACACTGTGATGACAGGGGTGAGGTAGTATTGTGACAAATAGTGATGTAGCATTGTGATATCAGTGGTGAGAGAGCATTTTGATGAGAAGTGCATGGAGCATTGTGATTACAATGTTTATGGAGCATGACAATGACAAGTATGTGGACCGTTGTGATGAAATGCGCGTGGCACATTTTGAAGACAATGGTCTTGGAGCATTGTTCTCCCAAATAAATGGAGCATTGTGATGACGAGGGTCACAGAGAATTGTGATGAAATGTTCATGGAGCATTGTGGTTAAAAAGGTCACAGAGACTGTTGATGACGAGGGCATGGACCACTGTGATGACAAACGTCATGAAGCATTGTGATGACTGGAGTCACGGAGCATTGTGATGACAGGGGTCATGGAGCATTGTAATAACAAGGGCATGGAGCATGGTGATGACAAGGGCATGGAACATTGGTCTAATATGTTTCCTTGATTATTGCGATGACAGTTGGAATGGCGCATTGTGATGACAAGGGCATGCAGCTTTGTGATGACCAGGTCATGCAGTATTGTGAAGACAGGTGTCAGGGAGCATTGTGATAACATATGTAATGGCCCACTGTGATGACAATGCCATGGAGCATTGTGATGCCAAGTGACATGAAGCATTCTGATGACAAAGGTAATGGAGCATTGTGATGACAATGGCTTGGAGCATTGTGATGACAAGTGTATTGAGAATTGTGATGACAAAGGTCATGGAGCATTGTGATGAAGAGGGCATGGAGTATTGTGATGACAGGCATCATGGAGCGCTGTGATGACAAGTGTTATGGAACATTGTGATCACAAGGGTTTGGAGCATTGTAATGACAGAGGTCATGGATCATTTAGATTTCAAGGAACATGGAGCAATGTGATGACATTGGCATGAAGCAATGTGATCCCAAGGTTCATGGAGCATTGTGATGACAATGGAAATGAAGTATTGTGTTGGCAAGCGCATAGAGCATTGTAATGACAAGGTCATGTAGCATTTTCCTGACAAAGGCATGGAGCATTGTGATGACATGTGTCATGGAGCACTGTGATGAAAAGCGTCACGGAGCATTGTGAATACAGGGGTCATGGAGCATTGGTATGACAAGGGCATGGATCATTGTGATGACAAGTGTCATGGAGCACTGGGCTGAAAATGTTCATGGATTGTTTTGATGACAGGGGTCATGGAGCATTGTGATGACTAGGGAATGGAGCATTGTGATGACAAGAGTCCCGGATCATTGTGTTGTCAGGTGTCATGGAGTGTTGTATTGACAGTTGTCATGGAGCATTGTGATGATATTGGCCATGGAGCATTGCGATGAATAGGTCGTGGAGCTTTGGGCTGAAAATGTTCATGGATTATTGTAATGCCAGTGGTCAAGGAGCATTGTGATGACACGGGAATGGAGCATGGTGATGACAAGGTCCTGGAGCATTGTGATGAGAAGACCATGGAGACTTGTGATGACAAGTCTCATAGAGAATTCTGATGAAAAGGGGCATGGGGCATTGTGATTACAGGGGTCTTGGAGCATTGTGATGACAAAGGCATGGGGCATTTTGATGAGAAAGCCATGAAGCATTCTGATGACATGCGTCATGGAGCATTTTGATGACAAGGGCATGGAGCATTGTGATTACAGGGATCTTGGAACATTGTGAAAAAAAGGGCATAGATTATTGTGATGAAAAAGGCATGGAGCCTTGTCATGACAGGGTTCAAGGAGCATACTGACGACAAGTGTCAGGGAGCATTGTGATGACAAGTGTTTTAAGCACTGTGATGACAAAGATCATGGAGCATTGTGATGAGAAGACCATGGATAATTGTGATGATGAGCGTCATGGGTGTTGTGATGATAAGTGTTATGGAACATTGTGTTCACAAGGGTTTGGAGCATTATGATGACAGAGGTCATGGAAAATATTGATTTCATTGTGATGACAATAGCCTGAAGCATTATGATGATGGGCATAGTGCATTGTGATGACAGGGTTCATGGAACATTGAGATGAAAAGGGGCATGGAGCATTGTGTTTACAGGGGTCTTGGAGCATTGTGATGACAAGGGCATGGAGCATGGTGATGAGAAGGCCATGGAACATTCTGATGACATGCGTCATGGAGCTTTGTGATGACAAGGGCATGGAGCATTGTGATTTCTGGGGTATTCAGCATTGTGATGACAAGTGTGATGGAACCTTGAGATGACTAGGCCGTGGAACATTTTGATGGCAGGGGACATGGTTCATTGTTATGACAGAGATAATGGAGCATTGTGATGAGATGGGCATGGAACTTTGGTCTGAAATGTTTCATGGATTATTGTGATGAGAGTGGGCATGGAATATTGTGATGACAAGGGTACAGAACACTATGATACATGGGTCATGCAGGATTTTAATGACAAGGGCATGGAGCATTGTGATGAGAAGGGCATCGAGCATTGTGATGACAAGTGTCATGGAGCTTTGTGATGACAAGGGCACTGAGCAATATTATGAGCGGGTTCATGGAGCATTGTGATGACAATGACATGGAGCATTGTGATTCCAAGGGTCATGGAGCTTTGTGATGACAAGTCATGGAGCATTTTGATGACAAGGGCATGATGCATTGTGATGAGAAGGGCAGGGAGCATTTTGATGACCCGGTCATGCAGTAATTTGATGAAAAGTGTAATGGAACATTTTGATGCCATGTGTTATAGAACATTTTGATGTCAGGGGGCTTGGATCTTTAGGATGAAAAGGGTCATGGAGCATTTTGATGACAGGGGTCATGGAACATTGTGAAGATAAGGGGATGTAGCAGTGTGATGACAGGTTCATGGAACATTGTGATTACAAGGGTGAGGGAGTATTGTGATGACTAGTGATGGAACACTGTGATATCTCTGGTGAGAGAGCATTTTGAGGAAAAGTGCATGGAGCATTGTGATTACAAGGCTTATGGAGCATTGCAATGACAATATTGTGGACCGTTGTGATGAAATGCGCATGGCACATTGTGAAGACAATGGTCATGGAGCATTGTTCTGACAAAGACAAGGAGCATTGTGATGACAAGGGTCACAGAGAATTGTGATGAAATGTTCATTGAGCGTTTTGGTTACAAAGGTCAGAGAGCCTTGGGATGACGCGAGCATGGACTATTATGATGACAAACGTTATAAATCATTGAGACAACTTGAGTCACGGAGCATTGTGATGACAGGGTTCATGGAGCATTGTTATGACAAGGGCATGGAGCATTGTGATGACAGGGGCATGGAGCATTGGTCTGAGAAGTCTCATACATTATTGTGAGGACAGTGGGCATGGTGCATTGTGATGAAAAGGGCATGGAGAATTGTGATGAGGAGGTCAGGGAGTATTGTGAAGACAGGTGTGAGGGAGCATTGTGATGACATATATCATGGTCCATTGCGGTGACAATGGCATGGAGCACTGTGATGCCAAATGTAATGGAGAACTGTGATGACAAATATAAAGGAACATTGTGATGATTAGGGCTTGGAGCATTATGATGACAAGGGCCACTGAAAATTTTCATGACAAGGACGAGAAGCATTGTGATGACAAGATCCTGGAGCACTGTGATAACAAATCCATGGAGCCTTGTGATGACAATTCTCAAGGAGCATACTGATGAAAAGGGGCATGGAGCATTGTGATTACAGGGCTCTTGGAACATTGTGATGACAAGGGCATGGAGCATTGTGTGGAGAAGACCAAGGAGCATTCTGATGGCATGCGTCATTGAGCTTTGTGATGACAAGGGCATGGAGCATTGTGATTACAAGGGTCTTGGATCATTGTGATAAAAAGGGCATGGATCATTGTGATGAAAAATGCATGGAGCCTTGTCATGACAGGATTCAAGGAGCATACAGACAACAAGTGTAATGGAGCATTGTGATGACAAAGGTCATGGAGCATTGTGATGAGAAGACCATGGATAATTGTGATGACGAGCGTCATGGGGCATTGTGATGACAAGTGTTATGGAATATTGTGATCACAAGGGTTTGTAGCATTGTTATGACAGAGGTCATGGAGCATTTTGATTTCATTGTGATGACAATAGCATGAAGCATTATGATGATGGGCATGGTGCATTGTGATGACAGGGTTCATGGATCATTGAGATGAATAGGGGCATAGAGCATTGTGATTACAGGGTTCTTGGAGCATTGTGATGAGAAGGGTCATGGAGCTTTGTGATGACAACCCATGGAACATTGTTATGGCAGGGGTCATGGAGCATTGTTCTCACAGGGGAAATGTAGCATTGTGATGGCAACGGCATGGAGCATTGTGATTAGAAGGCCATGGAGCATTCTGAAGACATGTGTCATGGAGCTTTGTGAAGACAAGGGCATGGAGCAATGTGATGAGAGCGTTCATGGAGCATTGTGATGACAATGACATGGAGCATTGTGATGCCAAATGTCAAGGATCTTTGTGATGACAAAGGTCATTGAGCATTTTGAAGGCAAGTGCGTTGTGCATTGTGATGAGAAGGGCAGGGAGCATTCTGATGACAGGGTCATGGAGCAATTTGATGAAAAGTGTCATGGAATATTTTGATGACAGGTGTTATGGAACATTGTGATGTCAGGGGTCATCGAACATTGTGATGATAAGTGCATGTAGCATTGTGATGACAGGAGTCATGGAACATTGTGATGACAGTGGTGAGGGAGTATTGTGACCAATAGTGATGTAGCATTGTGATGTCAGTGGTGAGAGAGCATTTTGATGAGAAGTGAATGGAGCATTGTGATGACAAATTTTAAGGAGCATTGTGATGACAAGATTGTGGACCACTGTGATGACAAGTGCATGGTGCTTTGTGATGACATGTGTCATGGAGCATTGTGCTGACAAGCACAAGGAGCATTGTGATGACAAGGGTCAAAGAGCATTGTGATGAAAAGTTCATGGAGCATTGTGGTTAAATAGGTCAAAGAGACTGTTGATGACGAGGGCATGGACCATTGTGATGACAAAAGTCATGAAGCATTGTGATGACTGGAGTCACGGAGCATTGTGATGACAGGGGTCATGGAGCATTGCGATAACAAGGGCATGGAGCATTGTGATGACAAGGGCATGGAACATTGGTCTAATAAGTTTCATGGATTATTGCAATGACAGTTGGAATGGCGCATTGTGATGACAAGGGCATGGAGCATTGAGATGACCAGGTCATGCAGTATTGTGAAGACAGGAGTTAGGGAGCATTGTGATGACATATGTAATGGCCCATTGTGATGACAATGGCATGGAGCATTGTGATGCCAAGTGTCATGAAGGATTCTGATGACAAAGGTTATGGAGCATTGTGATGACAATGGCTTGGAGCATTGTGATGACAAGGGTCAGGGAGCATTGTGCTGACAAGTGCATGGAGAATTGTGATGACAAGGGTCATGAAGCATTCTGAGGACAAGCTTGTGGAGTATTTTGATGACAATGGCATGGAGCATTGTGATGAAAACGGCATGGGGCTTTGTGATGAAAAATGCATGGAGCCTTTTCGTGACAGGTTTCAAGGAGCATTCTGATGACAAGTGTCAGGGAACAATGTGATGACAAGTGTATTGAGAATTGGGATGAGAAAGGTCATGGAGCATTTTGATGAAAAGGGCATGGAGTATTGTGATGACAGGCATCATGGAGCGTTGTGAAGACAAGTGTTATGGAACACTGTGACCACAAGTGTTTGGAGCATTGTGATGACAGAGGTCATGGATCATTTTGATTTCTAGGAGCATGGAGCATTGTGATGAAAAGGGCATGAAGCAATGTGATCCCAAGGTTCATGGAGGATTGTGTTGACATTGGAAATGGAGTATTGTGATGACAAGTGCATAGAGCATTGTAATGACTGGGTCATGTAGCTTTTTTCTGACAAAGGCATGGAGCATTGTGATGACAGGTGTCATGGAGCACTGTGATGAAAAGCGTCACGGAGCATTGTGAATACAGGGGTCATGGAGCATTGGGATGACAAGGGCATGGATCATTGTGATGACAAGTGTCATGGAGCACTGGGCTGAAAATGTTCATGGAGTGTTTTGATGACATGGGTCATGGAGCATTGTGATGACTAGGGAATGGAGCAATGTGATGACAAGAGTCCCGGATCATTGTGTTGTCAGTTGCCATGGAGTGTTGTGATGACAGTGGTCAAGGAGAATTGTGATGATATTGGCCATGGAGCATTGTGATGAGTAGTTCGTGGAGCACTGGGCTGAAAATGTTCATGGATTATTGTGATGACTGCAGTCATGGAACATTGTGATGACAACGGAATGGAGCATGGTGTTGACAATGTCCTGGAGCATTGTGATGAGAAGAGCATGGAGACTTCTGATGACAAGTGTTATCGAGCATTCTGATGAAACGGGGCATGGAGCATTGTGATTACAGGGGTCTTGGAGCATTGTGATGACTAGGGCAGGGAGCATTGTGATGAGAAGGCCATGGAGCATTCTGATGACATGCATCATGGAGTTTTGTGATGACAAGTGCAAGGAGCATTGTTATTACAGGGATCTTGGAGCATTGTGATGAAAAGGGCATGGATCATTGTGATGAAAAAAGCATGGAGCCTTGTCATAACAGGGTTCAAGGAGCATACTGACGATAAGTGTCAGTGAGCATTGTGATGACAAGTGTTTTGAGCATTGTGATTACAAAGATCATGGAGTATTGTGATGAGGAGACCATGGATAATTGTGATGATGAGCGTCATGGGGTGTTGTGTTGATAAGGGTTATGGAACATTGTGATCACAAGGGTTTGGAGGATTTTGATGACAGAGGTCATGGAGAATATTGATTTAATTGTGATGACAATAGCCTGAAGCATTATGATGATGGGCATGGTGCACTGTGATGACAGGGTTCATGGAGCATTGAGATGAAAAGGGGCATGGAACATTGTGATTACTAGGGTCTTGGTGCATTGTGATGACAAGGGCATGGAGCATGGTGATGAGAAGGCGATGGAACATTCTGATGACATGCGCCATGGAGCATTGTGATGACAAGGGCATGGAGCATTGTGATTTCAGTGGTATTGAGCATTGTGATGACAAGTGTCATGGAACCTTGTGATGACTAGGCCGTGGAACATTGTGATGGCAGGGGTCATGGTGCATTGTTATGACAGGTGTAATGGAGCATTTTGATGAGAAGGGCATGGAACATTGGTCTGAAATGTTTCATGGATTATTGTGATGAGAGTGGGCATGAAGCATTGTGAGGATAAGGGCACAGAAAACTATGATACATGGGTCATGCAGGATTGTAATGACAAGTGCATGGAGCATTGTGATGAGAAAGGCATCGAGCATTATGATGACAAGTGTCATGGAGCCTTCTGATGACAAGGGCATTGAGTAATGTGATGAGAGGTTTCATGGAGCATTGTGATGACAATGACATGGAGCATTGTGATGCCATGGGACATGGAGCTTTGTGATGACAAGTCATGGAGCATTTTGATGACAAGGGCATGATGCATTGTGATGAGAAGGGCAGGGAGCATTTTGATGACCGGGTCATGCAGCAATTTGATGAAAAGTGTAATGGAATATTTTGATGGCAGGGGTTATAGAACATTGTGATGTCAGGGGTCTTGGAGCTTTGGGACGAAAAGGGTCATGGAGCATTTTGATGACAGGGGTTATGGAACACTGTGATGTCAGGTGTCATGGAGCATTTTGATGACAAGTGTTATGGAACATTGTGATCACAAGGGATTGGAGCATTGTGATGACAGAGGTCATGGATCATTTTGCTTTGAAGTAGCATGGAGCATTGTGATGACAAGGGCATGAAGCAATGTGATCCCAATGTTCATGGAGGAATGTGATGACAATGGTAATGGAGTATTTTGATGACAAGCTCATAGAGCATTGTAATGACAAGGCCATGTAGCATTTTGCTGACAAAGGCATGGAGCATTGTGATGACAGGGGTCATGGAGCACTGTGATGATAAGCGTCACGGAGCATTGTGAAAACAGTGGTCATGGAGCATACGGATGACAAGGACATGGATCATTGTGATGACAAGGGTCATGGAACATTGGGCTGAAAATGTTCATGGAGTATTGTGATGACAGGTGTCATGGAGCATAGTGATGACTAGGGAATGGAACATTGTGATGACAAGAGTCCCAAATCATTGTGTTGTCAGGTGTCATGGAGTGTTGTGATGACAGTGGTCATGGAGCATTGTGATGATATTGGCCAATGAGCATTGTGATTAGAAGACCTTGGGTAATTGTGATGTCGAGCATCATGGAGCACTGAAATGACAAGGGACATGAAGCATTGTGATGACGGGTGTCATGGATTATTGTGATGACAGGGGTCATGGAGCATTGTGATGACAAGGGCATGGAGCTTTGTGATGACATGTGCATGGAGCATTGTGATGACAAGTGCATGGAGCATTGCAATGTCAAGTGGATGGAGAATTGTGATGACAAGAGCATGTAACATTTTGATGAGAAGTGTCATGTAGCCTTGTGATTACAAGGACGTGGAGAATTGTGATGACAAGGGACATGGAGCATTGTGATAACCAGGGCATGGTGCATTGTTATGACATGGGACATGGAGCATTATTATGAGAACGGCCATGGTGCATTCTGACATAAGATATCACTTATGAAGGGAATGTAAACATGGCTACATATGAACTGATTTAGGGAAGAGAACAGAGTCTCAGATTTAGAAAACAATCTAACGCTTGCTTAAGGGGAAAGAAAGGTGGGGAGATGCACAAAACATAAGATTGATATTAGCACAGGTACCATTCCATAATCCAAAAACAGAAGAAACAAGCCCTACACCTTCCTCAGTGAACGGAACTCAACATCCCTATTCCCCGCAGAGAAATATATCTGACTAGTAAGAATTTTAAAACCTATGTATTGATATGTCTCTGTAAGGGAACCAAGTGTGTCTAGAACGATATAAACATGGCCGTGAGAATCAGCTCAAACCCACTATAAAAATGAATTTCAAAACAAAACCTAAAAACAGTAAAATTCTTACACAATACCTTCAGGGGTTCTGATGAAACCTGGAATGACACTATCTACAATGACAGCTGGATGTGGCATAAGGCTGGTCACTTGGGACTGAGAGGATTGGTGAGATTGGGTGAAAAAATGCAGACCCTTTAAAGCAATAATGCCTGCCCCCCATTCCATGGTTCCCAACTCTCCAGGTAGAACAGAATATCACTACAGTTATAACGTGTATGGGAACCTAGAGAATGGAAACCAGCTGATGGTGAAAGGTATCTAAAATTCTACTACTTTTTTCTCTCCTTGTGATCCAGTTTGACATTCCAACTGCTTTACTATCAATCACCCAACTTGGAAAGTCAGCCCCTATAACCTCCTGGTTCGCACAGTTGGCAAATTATGCAGAGGATATAAGGGAAGACAGAGAACCAATGAGAGAGTAGCTGTAGGCATTTGGACGGCCACATGTCTCTCTAAATTCCTGTCACAAAGAGGAATTAACCAAAGTCTCAGCCTGCCCCCCAGAACAAGTATAAGTCCAGAAGCAAAACGGTTGATTTGCAGTCATCTCACAAAAACGCGAGTTGAAAAATGGAGCTCAAGGCCACAGCAATTCACTAACCTGCAGAGTTTTAAAGGACTACTCTCTTCGAAAAATCTGTTGAGGGAAAGCCACGAGGCGGAAGGGAAAATGAGGCAGAATGGCATGAAACAGATTTCAAGAGGTACATTGGAATCGCCTTTAAACTCAGGAAAAGCATTACAACTTTGAAAATTATGGAAATGGCCATAAAGGGCATATGGGTTTTCACGTGAATATATTCAGGAGAAAACGCATATGCCCTTTTTGGACAAGCAAGCAAACGGGCAATGCAAATCGGCACTACCAAGAAGTATCACTTCTCACCGGTCAAAAGGGACACCCAAAAAATGGGTAAAAACCAGACAGGCAAGACAGGCCCTGGAGAACAGGGAGCATTGTTATGCTGATGGGCGGGATGTAAATTGCCAACTGCCTCTCTGGAGGAGTGCATTGTGTTCCCTAAAACAAGTAAACAACAGAGCTACAGAGCCAAGGGCACTTCCAGTCTAGGGAATATACCTTGGGAAAACTGAAAATCAATAAGACAGAGCCACCCCAAAATTTAGGGCTGCACTGCTTACAAAACCCTCAACTTTCGTACAACTTAAATACCCCAGGAAAGACAAAAATGGTTCAAGAAATTGTGGTACTTACGTAAGATGGAATGTCCCTCAGCCATGAAATAAATGTCATAAGACAAGTAGCAGCAAAATGAGTGGATTCAGGTATGATGATTCTAAGTGAAATAGGTCACACAGAAAAAGAAACTTATCATAAGATATCACTTATGAAGATCCTTTAAATATGGCTACACATCAACTGAGTTAAAAAAGAGAACAGAGTCTCACATTTAGAAAACTCGCTTATGCCTGCTTAAGGTGGAAGGAGAGGTGGGGTGATGCATAAAACCAGAGTGTGATATTAGTACAGGTACCTTTCCAAAAATCAAATATGGATAGACAAGACCTACACCTTCCTCAGTTAAAGGGACTCAAAAGCCCATATTCCCCGCAGAGGAATATATCTTACTAGTAAGAATTTTAAAACCTATGTATTGATATGTCTCCATAAGGGAACCAAGTGTGTCTAGAATGACATAAACATGGCAGTGAGAATCAGCTCAAACCCACTATAAAAAGGACTTTCAAAAAAAAAACAAAAAAACAGGGAAATTCCTTACAATTCCTTCAGGGTCTATGATGAAACCTGGAATGACCCTATCTACAGCAACAGCTGGAACTGGCATAAGGCTGGACACCTGGGACTGAGAGGATTGGTGAGATTGGGTGAGCAAATGCACACCCTTTAATGCAATAATACGTGGCACCCATTCCATGGGTCCCAACTCTCCAGGTTGAAGGGAATATTGCAACAGCTATAACATGTACCGGAAACCAAGAGAATGTACATTTCCAAAAACCTAATACGGAATAGACAAGACCTACACCTTCCTCAGGGAAAGGGACTCAACAACCCATATTCCCCACAGAGGATTTTATCATACTATTAAAAATCTTAAAACCTATGTATTGATATATCTCCGTAAGGGAATCACGTATATCTAAACTGGCATAAACATGGCTGTGAGAGTCAGCTCAAAACCAATATAAAAAGGAATTTCAAAATCAATCCAAAAACACTGGGAGATTCTTTAAAACTCCTTCAGGGTCTCTGATGGAACCTGGTATGACTCTACCTACAATGACAGCAGGATGTGGCATAATGCTGGACACTTGGGAATGAGAGGATTGGTGAGATTGTGTGAGCAATTGCAGACCCTTTAAAGCAATAATGCATGGCACCCATTCCATGTGTCCCAACTCTGCAGGTTGAAGGGAATGTTACTACAGCTATAACATGTACGGGAAACCTAGAGAATGGACACACTGTGAATATGAAAGGTCTCTAAAACTCAACGAATAGTCCCTCTCCTGGTGCTCCGGTTTGAATTCCAACTGCTTTACTATCAATCTCCCAACTTGCAGAGACAGCCTCTTTAACCTCCTGGTTCGCACAGGTTGCCAATTCGGCAGAGCATGAAAGGGAATAGGGTGAACCAATGAGAGAGTAGCTGTTAGGCATTTGGACGGGCATATGTCACTCTTATTTCCTGGGAGGAAAAAGAATTAACCAACGTCTCAGCCACCCGCCGGGAACCAGTATAGGTCCTGAACCAAAATTTTGGACTTGCATTCAGCACATAAAAAACGAGTTGAAAAATGGAGCTCAGGGGCAGACTAATTCACAAACTGGCAGAGGAGTAATGGACCGCTATCGTGCAAAAATCTGTTGAGGGAAGGCAACGAGGCGGACTTGAAAGCGAGGCAGAATAGGCGGAAACAGATTTCAAGAGGTACGTTGGAAGTGCCGTTAAAGCACAGGAAGAGGGGCAAAACTTCGACAATGATGCACTTGGCCAAAAAGGGCGTATGAGTTTTCTTCTGAATATATCCAGGAGAAAACACATAGAACCTTTTTGGCCAGGCAAGCAAACGGGCAATGCGAATCTACACTACAAAGAAGTATCACTTCCCACCGGTCAAAAGGGACATCCACAAAATGTGTAAAAACCAGAAACGCAAGACCGGCCCTGGAAAACAGGGAGCCTTGTTATGATGATGGTGGGGACGTAAGTTGCCAACTGCCTCTCTGGAGGAGTGCATTGTGTTCCCTAAAAAAATAAACAACAGAGCTAGAGAGCCAAGGGCACTTCCAGGCTAAGGAATATACCATGGGAAAATTGAAACTCAATAAGACAGAGACACCCCAAAATTTAGGTTTGCACTGCTTAAAAGATCCTCAACTTGGGACCACCTTAAATATCCCAGGAAATACAAAAAGGGTTTAAGAAATTGTGTAACTTAAGTACGATGGAATATCCCTCAGCCATGAAATCAATGTCTTAAGGCCAGTAGCAGCCAAATGAGTGGATTCAGGTACGATGATTCTAAGTGAAATAAGTCACACAGAAAAAGAAACTTATCATAAGATATCACTTATGAAGGTCCTGTAAACATGGCTACACATGAACTGAGTTAGGAAAGAGAACAGAGTCTCACATTTAGAAAACACTCTTATGCCTGCTTAAGGGGGAAGGAGAGGTGGGGTGACGCATAAAACCAGAGTTTGATATAAACACAGGTACCATTCCAAAAACCAACGATGGTATAGACAAGGCCTAAACCTTCCTCAGTGAAAGGGACCCAAAACCCCATATTTCCCGCAGAGGAATATATCTGACTAGTAAGAATATTAAAATCTATGTATTGATATGTCCCCATAAGGGAATCAAGTGTGTCTAGACTGGTATAAACATAGCAGTGAGAATCAGCTCAAACCCACTATATAATGGAATTTCAAAAACAAAACAAAAATACAGGGAAATTCTTTACAATTCCTTCAGGGTCTCTGATGAAACCTGGAATGACACTATCTACAACGACAGCTGGATGTGGCATAAGGCTGGACAGTTGGGACTGAGAGGATTGGTGAGACTGGATGAGCAAATGCAGACCCTTTAAAGCAATAATTTGTAGCACCCATTCCATGGGTCCAACTCTCCATGTTGAAGGGAGTATTACTACAGCTATAACATGTATGGGAAACTTAGAGAATGGACACACTGTGAATACAAAAGGTTTCTATAAGTCAAGTAATAGTCCCTCTCCTGGTGCTCTGTTTTGATTTTCCAACTGCTTTACTATCAATCTCCCAACTTGGACAGACAGCCCCTTTATCCTCCTGGTTCACACAGGTTGCCAATTTGGCAGAGTATGAAAGGGAAGAGGAAGAACCAATGAGAGAGTAGCTGTTAGGCATTTGGACAGGTACATGTCACTCTAATTTCCCGAGAGGAAGAAGAATTAACCAAAGTCTCAGCCACCCGCTTGGAAAAAGTATAGGTCGTGAACCAAAATTTTGGACTTGCTGTCAGCTCCCAAATGACGAGTTGAAAAATGGAGCTCAGGGACACAGCAATTCTCAAACTGGCAAAGGAGTAAAAGACCACTATCGTGCAAAAATCTGTTGAGAAAAGGCACCGAGGTGGACTTCAAAGCGAGGCAGAATAGCCGGAAACAGATTTCAAGAGGTACTTACGAAGTGCCTTTAAAGCACAGGAAGAGGGGCACAACTTCGACATTGATGCACTTGGCCAAAAAGGGCGTATAAGTTTTCCCCTGAATATATTCAGGCAAAAACACATACACCCTATTTGGCCATGCAAGCAAGCGCGCTATGCAAATCTGCACTACAAAGAAGTATCACGTCTCACAGGTCAAAAGGGGCATCCGCAAAATGTGTAAAAACCAGAAAGTCTAGACAGGCCCTGGAGAACAGGGTGCCTTGTTATGCTGATTGGCGGGAATAAGTTGCCAACTGCCTCTCTGGAGGAGGGCATTGTGTTCCATAAAACAAATAAACAACAGAGCTACAGAGCCAAGGGCACTTCCAGTCTAGGGAATATACCTTTAGAAAACTGGAAATCAGTAAGACAGAGTCACCCCTAAATTTAGGGTTGCACTTCTTTCAAGAACATCAACTTGGGTACACCTTAAATATCCCAGGAAAGACAAAAATGGTTCAAGAAATTGTGGTACTTATGTACAAGGAATATCCCTCCGCCATGTAATCAATGTCATAAGGCCATTAGCAGCAAAATGAGTGGATTCAGGTACGATGATTCTAAGTGAAATAAGTCACACAGAAAAAGAAAATAATCATAAGATATCACTTATGAAGATCCCGTAAACATGGCTACACATGAACTTTATTAGGAAAGAGAAGAGAGACTCACATTTAGAAAACATTCTTATGCCTACTTAAGGGGGATTGAGAGGTGGGGTGATGCATAAAACCAGAGTTTGAATTAGTACAGGTACCTTTCCAAAAACTTAATATGGAATAGACAAGACCTACATCTTCCTCAGGGAAAGGGACTCAACAACCCATATTCCCCTCAGAGGAATATATCTAACTAATAAGAATCTTAAAACCTATGTATTGATATATCCCCGTAAGGGCATCATGTATGTCTAGACTGGCATAAACATGGCAGTGAGAATCAGCTCAAACCCACTATAAAAAGGAATTTCAAAATCAAACCAAAAAAACAGGGAAGTTCTTTACAATTCCTTCAGGGTCTCTGATGAAACCTGGTATGACTCTATCTACAATGACAGCAGGATGTGGCATATGGCTGGACACTTGGGAATCAGAGGATTGGTGAGATTGGGTGGGCAAATGCAGAAGCTTCAAAGCAATAATGTGTGGCACCCATTCCATGGGTCCCAACTCTCCATGTTGAAGGGAATATTACTACAGCTATAACATGTACGGGAAACCAAGAGAATGGAACCACTGTGAACACGAAATGTTTCTAAATCTCAACTAATAGTCCCTCTCCTGGTGCTCCGGTTTGACTTTCCAATGGCTTTACTATCAATCTCCCAAATTGGAGAGACAGCCCCTTTAACCTCCTGGTTTGCACAGGTTGCCAATTTGGAAGAGGATGAAAGGGAAGAGGAAGAACCAATGGGAGAGTAGCTGTTAGGCATTTGGAGGGGCACATATCACACTAATTTCCCGGCAGGAAGAAGAATTAACCAAAGTCTCAGCCACCCGCCAAGAACCAGTATAGGTCCTGAACCAAAATTTTGGACTTGCATTCAGCTCACAAAAAACGAGTTGAAAAATGGAGCTCAGGGGCACAGCAATTCACAAATTGGCAGAGTAGTAAAGGACGACTATCTTGCAAAAATCTGTTGAGGGCAGGCAACGAGGCAGACTTGAAAGCGAGGCAGAATAGCCGGAAAGAGATTTCAAGAGGTACATTGGAAGTGCCTTTAAAGGACAGGAAGAGGGGCACAACTTCGACAATGATGCACTTGGTCAAATAGGGCGTATGAGCTTTCTCCTGAATATATTCAGGAGAAAACACATACACCAATTTTGGCCAAGCAAGCAAGCCGGCAATGCAAATCTGCACTACAAAGAAGTATCACGTCTCACGGGTCAAAAGGGGCATCTGCAAAATCTGTATAAACCAGAAAGGCAAGACAGGCACTGGAGAACAGGGAGCCTTGTTATGCTGATTGGCGGGATTAAGTTGCCAACTGACTCTCTGGAGGAGTGCATTGTGTTCTGTAAAACAAATAAACAACAGAGCTACAGAGCCAAGGGCACTTCCAGTCTAGGGAATAAACCATCGGAAAACTGGAAATCAATAAGACAGAGCCACACCCAAATTTAGGGCTGCACTTCTTTCAAGAACCTCAATTTGGTTACACCTTAAATTTTCCAGGAAAGACAAAAATGGTTCACGAAATTGTGCTACTTATGTACAAGCAATATCCCTCAGCCATGTAATCAATGTCATAAGGCCAGTAGCAGCAAAATGAGTGGATTCAGGTACGATGATTCTAAGTGAAATAAGTCACACAGACAAAGAAGCTTATCATTAGATATCACTTATGAAAATCCTGTAAACATGGCTACACATGAACTGAGTTAGGAAAGAGAACAGAGTCTCACATTTAGAAAACACTCTTATGCCTGCTTAAGGGGGAAGGAGAGGTGGGGTGATGCATAAAACCAGAGTTTGATATAAGCACATGTACCGTTCAAAAAACCTACTATGGAACACACAATACCTATACCTTCCTCAGTGAAAGGGACTCAACACACCATATTCCCCACAGAGGAATATATCTGACTAGTAAGAATCTTAAAACCTATGTATTGATATGTCTCCGTAAGGGAATCAAGTGTGCCTAGACTGGCATAAACATGGCAGTGAGAATCAGCTCAAACCCACTAAAAAAAGGAATTTCAAAAACAAATGAAAAAAACTGGGAAGTTCTTTACAATTCCTTCAGAGTCTTTGATGAAACCTGGAATGACGCTATCTACAATGACAGATGGATGTGGCATAAGGCTGAGACACTTGGGACTGAGAGGATGAGTTAAATTGGGTGAGCAAATGCAGACCATTTAAAGCAATAATGCGTGGCACACATTCCAAGGGTCCCAACTCTCCAGGTTGAAGGGAATATTACTACAGCTGTAACACGTAAGGGAAACCTAGAGAATGGACACACTGTGAATAGGAAAGGTCTCTAAAACTCAACGAATAGTCCCTCTCCTGGTGCTCCGGTTTGACTTTCCAACTGCTTTACTATCACTCTCCCAACTTGGAGAGACAGCCCCTTTAACCTCCTGGTTCTCACCGGTTGCCAATTTGGCAGAAGATGAAAGAGAAGAGGGAGAATCAATGAGAGCGTAGCTGTTAGGCATTTGGACGGGCACATGTCACTCTAATTGCCTGGCAGGAAGAAGAATTAGCCAAAGTCTCAGCCACTCACCTGGAAACAGTATAGGTCCTGCAGCAAAACTTTGTATTACATTCAGCTCACAAAAACGAGTTGAAAAATGGAGCTCAGAGGCAGAGCAATTCACAAACTGGCAGAGTAATAAAGGCCAACTATCGTCCAGAAATCTGTTGAGGGAAGGCAACGAAGTGGACTTGAAAGTCAGGCCGAATAGCAGGAAGCAGATTTCAAGAGGTACGTTGGAACGGTCTGTAAAGCACAGGAAGAGGGGCACAACTTCCACAATGATGTACTTGGCCAAAAAGGGCGTATGCATTTTCTCCTGAATATATGCAGGAGAAAACGCATACAAACTTTTTGGCGAAGCAAGCAAGCGGCCAATGCAAATCTGCACTACCAAGAAGTATCACTTCCCACCGGTCAAAAGGGACATCCACAAAATGTGTAAAAACCAGAAAGGCAAGACAGGCCTTGGAGAACAGCGAGCCTTGTTATGCTGATGGGCGGGATGTAAATTGCCAACTGCCTCTCTGGAGGAGTGCATTGTGTTCCCTAAAACAATTAAACAACAGAGCTACAGAGCCAAGGGAACTTCCAGCCTAGGGAATATACCTTGGGAATACTGAAAATCAATAAGACAGAGACACCCCAAAATTTAGGGCTGCACTGCTTACAAGAACCTCAACTTGGGTACACCTTAAATATCCCAGGAAATATAAAAATGCTTCAAAACATTGTGGTACTTACGTACGATGGAATATCCCTCAGCCATGAAATCCATCTTGTAAGACCAGCAGCAGCAAAATGAGTGGATTCAAGTACGATGATTCTAAGTGAAATAAGTCACATAGAAAAAGAAACTTATCATAAGATATCACTTATGAACGTCCTGTAATCATGGCTACACATGAGCTGAGTTAGGAAAGAGAAGAGAGTTTGACATTTAGAAAACATTCTTATGCCTGCTTAAGGGGGAGGAGAGGTGGGGTGATGCATTAAACCAGATTTTGATATTAGTTCTGGTACCATACCAAAAACCAATTACGGAATAGACAAGAACTACACCTTCCTCAGTGAAAGGAAATCAACCCCCCATATTCCCTGCAGAGGGATATATCTTACTAGTAAGAATCTTAAAACCTATGTATTGATATGTACATGTAATGGAATCAATTGTGTCTAGGCAGGCATAAACATGGCAGTGAGAATCAGCTCAAACCCACTATAAAGAGAATTTCAAAAACGAAACAAAAAAACAGGGAAATTCTTAACAATTCCTTCAGGGTCTCTGATGAAACCTGGAATGACCCTATCTACAACGACAGCTGGATGTGGCATAAGGCTGGACACTTGGGACTGAGAGGATTGTTGAGATTGGGTGAGCAAATGCAGACCCTTTAAAGCAATAATGCATGGCACCCATTCCATGGGTCCCAACTTTCCAGGGTGAAGGGAATATTACTACAGCTATAACATGTACGGGAAACCTAGAGAATGGACACACTGTGAATATGAAAGGTCTCGAAAACTCAACAAATAGTCCCTCTCCTGGTGCTCCGGTTTGACTTTCCAACTGCTTTACTATCAATCTCCCAAATTGGAGAGACAGCACCTTTAACCTCCTGTTTCACACAGGTTGCCAATTTGGCAGAGGATGAAAGGGAAGAGGGAGAAACAATGAGAGAATAGCTGTTTTGCATTTGAACGGGCACATGTCACTCTTATTTCCCAGGAGGAAGAAGAATTAACCAAAGTCTCAGCCACCCACCGGGAACCAGTATACGTCCTGAACCAATATATTGGACTTGCGTTCAGCTCACAAAAAACGAGTTAAATAATGGACCTCTAGGGCACAGCAATTCACAAACAGGCAGAGTAATAAAGGACAACTATCGTCCAAAAATCTGTTGAGGGAAGGCAACGAGGCGGACTTGAAAGCGAGGCAGAATAGCAGGAAGCAGATTTCAAGAGGTACGTTGGAATCGCCTTTAAAGCACAGAAAGAGGGGCACAACTTCGACAAGGATGCACTTGGCCAAAAAGGGCGTATGAATTTTCTCCTGAATATATTCAGCAGAAAACGCATACGCCCTTTTTGGCCAAACAAGCAAGCGGGCAATGCAAATCTGAACTACAAAGAAGTATCACTTCCCACCGGTCAAAAGGGATATCCACAAGTTGGGTAAAAACCAGAAAGGAAAGACAGACCCTGGAGAACAGGGAGCCTTGTATGCTGATGGGCGGGATATAAATTGCCAACTGCCTCTCTGGAGGAGTGCATTGTGTTCCCTAAAACAAGTAAACAACAGAGCTACAGAGCCAAGGGCACTTCCAGTCTGGGGAAAATACCTTGGGAAAACTGAAAATCAATAATACAGAGCCACCCCAAAATTTAGGGCTGCACTGCTAACAAGAACCTCAACTACGGTACACCTTAAATATACCAGGAAATATAAAAATGATTCAAAACTGTTGTACTTACATAGGATGGAATATCCCTCAGTCATGAAGTCAATAACATAAGACCAGTAGCAGCAAAATGAGTGGATTTAGGTACGATGATTCTAAGTGAAATAAGTCACACAGAAAAAGAAACGTATCATAAGATATCACTTATGAAGATCCTGTAAACATGGCTTCACATGAACTGAGTTAGGAAAGAGAACAAAGTCTCACATTTAGAAAACACTCGTATGCCTGCTTAAGGGTGAAGGAGAGGTGGGGGGATTCATAAAACCAGAGTTTGATATAAGCACAGGTACCATTCCAAAAACCAACTATGGAATAGACAAGATCTACATCTTCCTCAGTGAAAGGGACTCAAAACCCCATATTTCCCGCAGAGGAATATATCTGACTAGTAAGAATCTTAAAACCTATGTATTGATATGTCTCCGTAAGAGAATCAAGAGTTTCTAGACTGGCATAATCATGGCAGCGAGAATCAGCTCAAAACGACTATAAAAAGCAATTTCAGAAACAAAATAAAAAAACAGGGAAATTCTTTACAGTTCCTTCAGGTTCTCCTTTGAAACCTGGAATGACCCTATCTAAAACGACAGCTGGATGTGGCATAAAGCTGGACACATGGGACTGAGAGGCTTGGTGAGATTGGGTGAGCAAATACAGACCCTTTAATGCAATAATGCATGGCACCCATTCCATGGGTCCCAACTCTCAAGGTTGAAGGGAATATTACTACAGCTATAACATGTATGGGAAACCTAGAGAATGGACACACTGTGAATATGAAAGGTTTCTAAACCTCAACGAATAGTGCCTCTCCTGGTGCTCCAGTTTGACTTTGCAACTGCTTTACTATCAATCTCCCAACTTGGAGAGACAGCAACTTTAAACTCCTGGTGCGCTTAGCTTGCCAATTTGGCAAAGGATGAAAGAGAAGAGGGAGAACCAATGAGAGAGTAGCTGTTAGGCATTTGGACGGGCACCTTTCACTCTTATTTCCTGGGAGGAAGAAGAATTAAGCAATGTCTCAGCCACCCACCGGGAACCAGTATAGGTCCTGAAGCAAAATATTGGACTTGCGTTCAGCTCACAAAAAATGAGTAAAAAAATGGAGCTATGGGGCAGAGCAATTCACAAACTGGCAGAGTAATAAAGGCCAACTATCATCCAAAAATGGGTTGAGGGAAGGAAACGAGGCGGACTTGAAACTGTGGCAGAATAGCAGGAAACAGATTTCAAGAGATTGTTGGAATCGCCTTTAAAGCACAGGAAGAGGGGCACAACATCGACAATGATGCACTTGGCCAAAAAGTGCGTATGCGTTTTCTCCTGAGTATATTCAGGAGAAAAGGCATACGCTCTTTTGGTCCAAGCAAGCAAGTGGGCAATACAAGACTTAACTACAAAGAAGTATCACTTCCAACCGGTCAAAAGGGACATCCACAAAATGGGTAAAATTCAGAAAGGCAAGACAGGCCCTGGAGAACAGGGAGCCTTGTTATGCTGATGGGTGGGATGTAAATTGCCAACTGCCTCTCTGCAGGAGTGCACTGTGTTCCCTAAAACAAGTAAACAACACAGCTACAGAGCCAAGGACACTTCCAGGCCAGTGAATATATTTAGGGAAAACTGAAAATCAATAAGACAGAGCCACCCCCAAATTTAGGGCTGCACTGGTTATAACAACCTCAACTTGGGTACATGTTAAATATCCCAGGAAATATAAAAATGGTTCAAAAAATTGTGGTACTTGCGTACGATGGAATATCCCTCAGCCATGAAATCAATGTCTTAATTCCAGTAGCAGCAAAATGAGTGGATTCAGGTACGATGATTCTAAGTGAAATAAGTCACACAGAAAAACAAACTTATCATAAGATATCACTTATGAAGGTCCTGTAAACATGGATACACATGAACTGAGTTAGGAAAGAGAACAGAGTCTCACATTTAGAAAACACTCTTATACCTGCTTAAGGGGGAAGGAGAGGTGCGGTGATGCATTAAACCAGAGTTTGATATAAGCACAGGTACCGTTCCAAAAACCAACTATGGAATAGACAAGACCTACACCTTCCTCAGTGAAAGGGACTCAAAACCCCATATTTCCCGCAGAGGAATATATCTGACTCGTAAGAATCTTAAAAACTATGTATTGATATGTCTCCATAAGGGAATTATGTGTGTCTAGACTGGCATAAACATGGCAGTGAGAAACAGCTCAAACCCACTATAAAACGGAATTTCAAAAACAAAACAAAAAAACAGTGAAATTCTTTACAATTCCTTCAGGCTCTCTGATAAACCTTGGAATGACCCTATCTACAGTTACAGCTAGAGGTGGCATAAGGCTGGACACATTGGACTGAGAGGATAGGTGAGATTGGGTGAGCAAATGCAGACCCTGTAAAGCAATAATGCATGCCACCCATTCCATGGGTCCCAACTCTCCAGGTTGAAGGGAATATTACTACAGCTATAACAGGTATGGGAAACCTAGAGAATGGACACACTGTGAATACGAAAACTTTCTAAAACTCAACGAATAATCGCTCTCCTGGTGCTCCAGTTTGACATTCCAACTGCTTTACTATCAATCTCCCAACTTGGAGAGACAGCACCTTTAACCTCCTGGTTCGCACAGGTTGCCAATTTGGCAAAGGATGAAAGGGAAGAGGGAGAAGCAAAGAGAGAGTAGCTGTTAGGCATTTGGACGGGCATATGTCACTCTTATTTCCTGGGAGGAAGAAGAATTAACCAAAGTCTCAGCCACCCACTGGGAACCAGTATAGGTCCTGAACCAAAATATGGGACTTGCGTTCAGCTCACAAAAAACGAGTTAAAAAATGGAGCTCAGGGGCACAGCAATTCACAAACTGGCAGAGTAATAAAAGACAACTATCATTCAAAAATCAGTTGAGGGAAGGCAATGTGGCGGACTTGAATGTGAGGCAGAATAGCAGGAAACAGATTTCAAGAGGTACGTTGGAATCGCCTTTAAAGCACAGGAAGAGCGGCACAACTTTGACAATGATGCACTTGGCCAAAGAGGGCATATGCGTTTCCTCCTGAATATGTTCAGGAGAAAATGCATACGACCTTTTTGACCTAGCAAGCAAGTGGGCAATGCAAATCTGCACTATAAAGAAGTATCACTACCCACTGGTAATAAGGGACATCTACATAAAGGGTAATAACCAGAAATTCAAGACAGGCCCTGGAGAAAAGGGAGGCTTGTTATGCTGATGGCCGGGATGTAAATTGCCAACTGCCTCTCTGGAGGAGTGCATTGTGTTCCCTAAAACAAGTAAACAACAGAGCTACACAGCCAAGAGCACTTCCAGTCTAGGGAATATACCTTGGGCAAACTGGAAATCAATAAGACAGAGCCAGCCCAAAATTTAGGGCTGCACTGCTTACAAGAACCTCAACTTTCTACTCATTAAATATCCCTGGAAACATAAAAATGGTTCAAAAAATTGTGGTACTTACGTACGATGGAATATCCCTCAGCCATGAAATCAATGTCATAAGACCAGTAGCAGCAAAATGAGTGGATTCAGGTACGATGATTCTAAGTGAAATAAGTCACACAGAAAAAGAAACTTATCATAAGATATCACTTATGAAGGTCCTGTAAACATGGCTACACATGAACTGAGTTAGGAAAGAGAAGAGAGTTTGACATTTAGAAAACATTCTTATGCCTGCTTAAGGGGGAAGGAGAGGTGGGGTGATGCATAAAACCAGAGTTTGATATTAGTTCAGGTACCGTTCCACAAACCATATACGGAATAGACAAGAACTATACCTTGCTCAGTGAACGGGACTCAACTCCCCATATTCCATGCAGAGGGATATATCTTACTAGTAAGAATCTTAAAACCTATGTATTGATATGTCCCATAATGGAATCAAGTGTGTGTAGACAGGCATAAACATGGCAGTGAGAATCAGCTCAAACCCACTATAAAAAGGAATTTCAAAAACGAAACAAAAAAACAGGGAAATTCTTTTCAATTCCTTCAGGGTCTCTGATGAAACCTGGAATGACCCTATCTACAACGACAGCTGGATGTGGCATAAGGCTGGACACATGGGATTGAAAGGATTGGTGAGATTGGGTGAGCAATTGCAGACCCTTTAAAGCAATAATGCATGGCACCCATTCCATGGGTCCCAACTCTCCAGGTTGAAGTGAATATTACTACAGCTACAACATATACGGGAAACCAAGAGAATGGACACACTCTGAATATGAAAGGTTTCTAAAACTCAACGAATAGTCCCTCTCCTGGTGCTCCAGTTTGACTTTCCAACAGCTTTACTTTCAATCCCCCAACTTGGAGAGACAGCCCCTTTAACCTCCTGGTTCTCACAGGTGGCCAATTTGGCAGAGGATGAAAGGGAAGAGGCAGAACCAATGAGAGAGTAGCTGTTAGGCATTTGGACGGGCATATGTCACTCTAATTTCCCGGCAGGAAGAATAATTAATCAAAGTCGCAGCCACCCACTGGGAACCAATATAGGTCCTGAATCAAAATTTTGGACATGCGTTCAGCTCACAAAAAACGAGTTGAAAAATGGAGCTCAAGGACACAGCAATTCACAAACTGGCAGAGTAATAAAGGACAACTATCATTCAAAAATCAGTTGAGGGAAGGCAATGAGGTGGAATTGAAAGCGAGGCAGAATAGCAGGAAACAGATTTCAAGAGGTACCTTGGAATCGCCTTTAAAGCACAGGAAGAGGGGCAAAACTTCGACAATGATGCACTTGGCCAAAAAGAGCGTATGAATTTTCTCCTCAATATATGCAAGAGAAAACGCATACGCACTTTTTTGCCAAACAAGCAAGCGGGCAATGCAAATCTGCACTACAAAGAAGTATCACTTCCCACTGGTCAAAAGGGACATCCACAAAATGGGTAAAACCCAAAAAGGCAAGACAGGCCCTGGAGAACAGGGAGCCTTGTTATGCTGATGGGTGGGATGTAAATTGCCAACTGCCTCTCTGGAGCAATGTATTGTGTTCCCTAAAACAAGTAAACAACAGAGCTACAGAGCCAAGGGCACTTCCAGTCTAGGGAATATACCATGGGAAAACTGAAAATCAATAAGACAGAGCCACCCCAAAATGTAGGGCTGCACTGCTTAAAAGAACCTCAACTTGGGTACATCTTAAATATCCCAGGAAATATAAAAATGGTTCAAAAAATTGTGGTACTTACGTACAATGGAATATCCATCAGCCATGAAATCCATGTTGTAAAACCAGTAGCAGCAAAATGAGTGGATTCAGGTACGATGATTCTAAGTGAAATAAGTCACAAAGAAAAAGAAGCTTATCATAAGATATCACTTATGAAAATCCTATACACATGGCTACACATGAACTGAGTTAGGAAAGAGAACAGAGTCTCACATTTAGAAAACACTCTCATGCCTCCTTAAGGGGGAAGGAGAGGTGGGGTGATGAATAAAACCAGAGTTTGATATAAGCACAGGTACCGTTCGAAAAACCAACTATGGAATAGGCAAGATCTACCTATACCTTCCTCAGTGAAAGGGACTCAAAACCCCATATTTCCCGCAGAGGAATATACCTGACTAGTAAAAATCTTAAAACCTATGTATTGATATGTCTCTATAAGGGAATCAAGTGTGTCTAGACTGGCATAAACATGGCAGCGAGAATCAGCTCAAACCCACTATAAAAAGGAATTTCAAAAACAAAACAAAAAAACAGGGAAATTCTTTACAATTCGTTCAGGGTCTCTGATGAAACCTGGAATGACCCTCTCTACAATGACAGCTGGATGTGTCATAAGGCTGGACACTTGGCACTGAGAGGATTCGTGAGATTGGGTGAGCAAATGCAGAACCTTTAAAGCAATAATGCATGGCATCCATTCCATGGGTCCCAACTCTCCAAGTTGAAGGGAAAATTACTACAGCTATAACATGTATGGGAAACCTAGAGTATAGACACACTGTGAATACGAAAGGTTTCTAGAACTCAACGGATAGTCCCTCTCCTGGTGCTCCGGTTTGACTTCCCCACTGCTTTACTATCACTCTCCCAACTTGGAGAGACAGCCCCTTTAACCTCCTGGTTCTCACCGGTTGCCAATTTGGCAGAGGATGAAAGAGAAGAGGGAGAATCAATGAGAGCGTAGCTGTTAGGCATTTGGACGGGCACATGTCACTCTAATTGCCCGGCAGGAAGAAGAATTAGCCAAAGTCTCAGCCACTCACCTGGAAACAGTATAGGTCCTGCAGCAAAACTTTGTATTACATTCAGCTCACAAAAACGAGTTGAAAAATGGAGCTCAGAGGCAGAGCAATTCACAAACTGGCAGAGTAATAAAGGCCAACTATCGTCCAGAAATCTGTTGAGGGAAGGCAACGAAGTGGACTTGAAAGTCAGGCCGAATAGCAGGAAGCAGATTTCAAGAGGTACGTTGGAACGGTCTGTAAAGCACAGGAAGAGGGGCACAACTTCCACAATGATGTACTTGGCCAAAAAGGGCGTATGCATTTTCTCCTGAATATATGCAGGAGAAAACGCATACAAACTTTTTGGCGAAGCAAGCAAGCGGCCAATGCAAATCTGCACTACCAAGAAGTATCACTTCCCACCGGTCAAAAGGGACATCCACAAAATGTGTAAAAACCAGAAAGGCAAGACAGGCCTTGGAGAACAGCGAGCCTTGTTATGCTGATGGGCGGGATGTAAATTGCCAACTGCCTCTCTGGAGGAGTGCATTGTGTTCCCTAAAACAATTAAACAACAGAGCTACAGAGCCAAGGGAACTTCCAGCCTAGGGAATATACCTTGGGAATACTGAAAATCAATAAGACAGAGACACCCCAAAATTTAGGGCTGCACTGCTTACAAGAACCTCAACTTGGGTACACCTTAAATATCCCAGGAAATATAAAAATGCTTCAAAACATTGTGGTACTTACGTACGATGGAATATCCCTCAGCCATGAAATCCATCTTGTAAGACCAGCAGCAGCAAAATGAGTGGATTCAAGTACGATGATTCTAAGTGAAATAAGTCACATAGAAAAAGAAACTTATCATAAGATATCACTTATGAACGTCCTGTAATCATGGCTACACATGAGCTGAGTTAGGAAAGAGAAGAGAGTTTGACATTTAGAAAACATTCTTATGCCTGCTTAAGGGGGAGGAGAGGTGGGGTGATGCATTAAACCAGATTTTGATATTAGTTCTGGTACCGTTCCAAAAACCAATTACGGAATAGACAAGAACTACACCTTCCTCAGTGAAAGGAAATCAACCCCCCATATTCCCTGCAGAGGGATATATCTTACTAGTAAGAATCTTAAAACCTATGTATTGATATGTACACGTAATGGAATCAATTGTGTCTAGGCAGGCATAAACATGGCAGTGAGAATCAGCTCAAACCCACTATAAAGAGAATTTCAAAAACGAAACAAAAAAACAGGGAAATTCTTACCAATTCCTTCAGGGTCTCTGATGAAACCTGGAATGACCCTATCTACAACGACAGCTGGATGTGGCATAAGGCTGGACACTTGGGACTGAGAGGATTGTTGAGATTGGGTGAGCAAATGCAGACCCTTTAAAGCAATAATGCATGGCACCCATTCCATGGGTCCCAACTCTCCAGGGTGAAGGGAATATTACTACAGCTATAACATGTACGGGAAACCTAGAGAATGGACACACTGTGAATACGAAAGGTCTCGAAAACTCAACAAATAGTCCCTCTCCTGGTGCTCCGGTTTGACTTTCCAACTGCTTTACTCTCAATCTCCCAACTTGGAGAGACAGCCCCTTTAACCTCCTGTTTCACACAGGTTGCCAATTTGGCAGAGGATGAAAGGGAAGAGGGAGAATCAATGAGAGAATAGCTGTTTGGCATTAGGACGGGCACATGTCACTCTTATTTCCCGGGAGGAAGAAGAATTAACCAAAGTCTCAGCCACCCACCGGGTACCAGTATACGTCCTGAACCAATATATTGGACTTGCGTTCAGCTCACAAAAAACGAGTTAAATAATGGACCTCTAGGGCACAGCAATTCACAAACAGGCAGAGTAATAAAGGACAACTATCGTCCAAAAATCTGTTGAGGGAAGGCAACGAGGCGGACTTGAAAGCGAGGCAGAATAGCAGGAAGCAGATTTCAAGAGGTACGTTGGAATCGCCTTTAAAGCACAGAAAGAGGGGCACAACTTCGACAAGGATGCACTTGGCCAAAAAGGGCGTATGCATTTTCTCCTGAATATATTCAGCAGAAAACGCATACGCCCTTTTTGGCCAAACAAGCAAGCGGGCAATGCAAATCTGCACTACAAAGAAGTAACACTTCCCACCGGTAAAAAGGGACATACACAAAATGGGTAGAAACCAGAAAGGCAAGACAGGCCCTGGAGAACAGGGAGCCTTGTTATGCTGATGGGCGGGATGAAAATTGCCAAGTGCCTCTCTGGAGGAGTGCATTGTGTTCCCTAAAACAAGTAAACAACAGAGCTACAGAGCCAAGGGCACTTCCAGTCTAGGGAATATACCTTGGGAAAACTGAAAATCAATAAGACAGAGCCACCCCAAAATTTAGGGCTGCACTGCTTAAAAGAACCTCAACTTGGGTACACCTTAAATATCCCAGGAAATATAAAAATGGTTCAAAAAATTGTGGTACTTACGTACGATGGAATATCCCTCAGCCATGAAATCCATGTCGTAAGACCAGTAGCAGCAAAATGAGTGGATTCAGGTACGATGATTCTAAGTGAAATAAGTCACATAGAAAAAGAAACTTATCATAAGATATCACTTATGAAGGTCCTGTAAACATGGCTACACATGAACTGAGTTAGGAAAGAGAAGAGAGTTTGACTTTTAGAAAACATTCTTATGCCTGCTTAAGGGGGAAGGAGAGGTGGGGTGATGCATAAAACCAGAGTTTGATATTAGTTCAGGTACCGTTCCACAAACCATATACCGAATAGACAAGAACTACACCTTGCTCAGTGAAAGGGACTCAACTCCCCATATTCCATGCAGAGGGATATATCTTACTAGTAAGAATCTTAAAACCTATGTATTGATATGTCCCCATAATGGAATCAAGTGTGTCTAGACAGGCATAAACATGGCAGTGAGAATCAGCTCAACCCACTATAAAAAGGAGTTTCAAAAACGAAACAAAAAAACAGGGAAATTCTTTTCAATTCCTTCAGGGTCTCTGATGAAACCTGGAATGACCCTATCTACAAAGACAGCTGGATGTGGCATAAGGCTGGACACATGGGACTGAGAGGATTGGTGAGATTGGGTGAGCACATGCAGACCCTTTAAAGCAATAATGCATGGCACCCATTCCATGTGTCCCAACTCTCCAGCTTGAAGGGAATATTACTACACCTATAACATGTACGGGAAACCAAGTGAATGTACACACTCTGAATATGAAAGGTTTCTAAAACTCAACGTATAGGCCCTCTCCTGGTGCTCCAGTTTGACTTTCCAACTGCTTTACTATCAATCTTCCAACTTGGAGAGACAGCCCCTTTAACCTCCTGGTTCTCACAGGTGGCCAATTTGGCAGAGGATGAAAGGGAAGAGGCAGAACCAATGAGAGAGTAGCTGTTAGGCATTTGGATGGGCACATGTCACTCTTATTTCCCGGGAGGAAGAAGAATTAACCAAAGTCTCAGCCACCCACCAAGAACCAGTATAGGTACTGACCCAAAATATTAAACTTTCGTTCAGCTCAGAAAAAACGAGTTAAATAATGTAGCCCAGGGGCACAGCAATCCACAAACAGGCAGAGTAATAAAGGACAACTATCTTCCAAAAATCTGTTGAGGGAAGGCAACGAGGCGGACTTGAAAGCGAGGCAGAATAGCAGGAAACAGATTTCAAGCGGTACATTGGAATCACCTTTAAAGCACAGGAAGAGGGGCACAACTTCGACAATGATGCACATGGCCAAAAAGGGCGTATGCGTTTTCTCCTGAATATGTTCATTAGAAAACGCATACGACCTATTTGGCCTAGCAAGCAAGTGGGCAACGCAAATCTGCACTACAAAGAAGTATCCCTTTCCATCGGTCATAAGGGACATCCACAAAATTGATAAAATCCAGAAAGGCAAGACAGGCACTGGAGAACTGGGAGCCTTTTTATGCTTATGGGCGGGATGTAAATTGCAAACTGCCTCTCTGGAGGAGTGCATTGTGTTCCGTAAAACAAGTAATCAACAGAGCTACAGAGCCAAGGGCACTTCCAGTCTAGGGAATATACCTTGGGAAAACTGAAAATCAATAAGACCGAGACACCCCAAAATTTAGGGCTGCACTGCATACAAGAAACTTAACTTGGGTACACCATAAGTATCCCAGGAAAGGTAAAAATTGTTCAAAATATTGTGGTACTTACGTATGATGGAATATCCCTCAGCCATGAAATCAATGTCATAAGACCAGTAGCAGCAAAATGAAAGGATTCAGGTACCCTGATTCTAAGTGAAATAAGTCACACAGAAAAAGAAACTTATCATAAGATATCACTTGTTTAAGATCCTGTAAACATGGCTACACATAAACTGAGTTAGGAAAGAGAACAGAGTCTCACATTTAGAAAACACTCTTATGCCTGCTTAAGGGGGAAGGAGAGGTGGGGTGATGCATAAAACCAGAGTTAGATAAAAGCAGAGGTACTGTTCCAAAAACCACCTAAGGAATAGACAAGACCTACACCTTCCTCAGTGAAAGGGACTCAAAACACCATATTTCCCGCAGAGGAATATATCTGACTAGTAATCATCTTAAAACCTATGTATTGATATGCCTCTGTAAGGGAATCAAGTGTTTCTAGACTGGCATAAACATGGCATCGAGAATCATCTCAAACCCACTATAAAAAGGAATTTCAAAAACAAACAAAAAAACAGGGAAATTCTTTACATTTCCTTCAGGGTCTCTGATGAAACGTGGAATGACCCTGTCTACAATGACAGCTGGTTGTGGCATAAGGCTGGACACATGGGAATGAGAGGATTGGTGAGATTCGGTGAGCAAATGCAGCCCCTTTAAAACAATAATGAATGGCACCCATTCCATGGGTCCCAACTCTCCAGGTTGAAGGGAATATTACTACAGCTATAACATGTATGTGAAACCTAGAGAATGGACACATTGTGAATGTGAAAGGTCTCTAAAACTCAACGAATAGTCCCTCTCCTGGTGCTCCGGTTTGACATTCCAACTGCTTTACTATCAATCTCCCAACTTGGAGAGACAGCCCCTTTAACCTCCTGGTTCGCACAGGTTGCCAATTTGGCAGAGGATGAAAGGGAAGAGGGAGAACCAATGAGAGAGTAGCTGTTAGGCATTTAGACGGGCACATGTCACTCTTATTTCCCGGGCAGAAAAAGAATTAACCAAAGTCTCAGCCACCCAATTGGAACCAGTATAGTTCCTGAACCAAAATATTGGACGTGCCTTCAGCTCACAAAATACGAGTTAAAAAATGGAGCTCAGGGGCACAGAAATTCACAAAATGGCAGAGTAATAAAGGACAACTATCATTGCAAAATCTGTTGAGGGAAGGCAACGAGCCGGACTTGAAAGCGAGACAGAATAGCAGGAAACCGATTACAAGAGGAAATTTGGAATCGGCTTTAAAGGACAGGAAGAGGGGCACAACATCGACAATGATGCACTTGGCCAAAAAGTGCGTATGCGTTTTCCCCTGAATATATTCAGGAGAAAAAGCATACGCCCTTTTTGGCCAAGCAAGCAAGTAGGCAATGCAAATCTGCAGTACAAAGAAGTATCACTTCCCACCGGTCAAAAGGGACATCCACAAAATGGGCAAAAATCAGAAAGGCAAGACAGGCCCTGGAGAACAGGGAGCCTTTTTATGCTGATGGGCGGGATGTAAATTGCCAACTGCCTCTCTGGAGGAGTGCATTGTGTTCCCTAAAACAAGTAAACAACAGAGCTACAGAGCCAAGGGCACTTCCAGTCTAGGGAATATACCTTTGGAAAACTGAAAATCAATAAGACAGAGCCACCCCAAATTTAGGGCTTCACTGCTTACAAGAACCTCAACTTGGGTTCACCTTAAGTATCCCAGGAAAGATAAATATGGCTCAAAAAATTGTGGTACTTATGTACGATGGAATATCCCTCAGCCATGAAATCAATGTCATAAGACCACTAGCAGCAAAATGAGTGGATTCAGGTACGATGATTCTAAGTGAAATAAGTCACACAGAAAAAGAAACTTATCATAATCTATCACTTATGAAGATCCTGTAAACATGGCTACACATGAACTGAGTTAGGAAAGAGAACAGAGTCTCTCATTTAGAAAACACTCTTATGCCTGCTTAAGGGGGATTGAGAGGTGGGGTGATGCATAAAACCAGAGTTTGATATAAGCACTGGTACCGTTCCAAAAACCAACTATGGAATAGACAAGACCTACACCTTCCTCAGTGAAAGGGATTCAAAATCCCATATTTCCCGCAGAGGAATATATCTGACTAGTAAGAATCTTAAAACCTATGTATTGATATGTCTCCGTAAGGGAATCAAGTGTGTCTAGACTGGCATAAATATGGCAGCGAGAATCAGCTCAAACCCACTAGAAAAAGGAATTTCAAAAACAGAAAATAGGGAAATTCTTTAGTATTCCTTCAGGGTCTCTGATGAAACCTGGAATGACCCTATCTACAATGACAGCTGGATATGGCATAAGGCTGGATACCTGGGACTGAGAGGATTTGTGAGAATGGGTTAGCAAATGCAGACCCTTTAAAGCAATAATGCATGGCACCCATTCCATGGGTCCCACCTCCCCAGGTTGAAAGGAATATAACTACAGTAATAACATGTACGGGAAACCTAAGTTGGACACATTGTGAATACGAAAGGTCTCTAAAACTCAACGAATATTCCTTCTCCTTGTGCTCCAGTTTGACTTTCCAACTGCTTTACTGTCAATCTCCCAAATTGGAGAGACAGCACCATTAACTCCCTGGTTCACACAGGTTGCCAATTTGGAAAATGATGAAAGGAATAGGGAGAACCAATGAGAGAGTAGCTCTTAGGCATTTGGACCAGCATATATCACTCTTATTTCCTGGGAGGAGAAGAATTAATTGAAGTCTCAGCCACCCACCGAAAACCAGTATAGTTCCTGAACCAAAATATTGGACTTGCGTTCAGCTCACAAAAAACGAGTTGAAAAATGGAGCTCATGGGCAAAGCAATTCACAGACTGGCAGAGTAATAAAGGGCAACTATCTTCCAACAATCTGTTGAGGGAAGGCAACTAGGCGGACTTGAAAGCTAGGCATAATAGCAGGAAACAGATTTCAAGAGGTAGGTTGGAATCACCTTTAAAACACAGGAAGAGGAGCACAACTTCGACAATGATGCACATGGCCAAAAATGCCATACGCTTTTTCTCCTGAATATATTCAGGGGAAAACGCATACGCACTTTTGGCCAAGCAAGCAAGTGGGCAATGTAAGTCTGCACTACAAAGAAGTATCACTTCCCACCAGTCAATAGGGACATCCACAAAATGGGTAAAAACCAGAAAGGCAAGACAGGCCCTGGAGAACAGGGAGCCTTGTTATGCTGATGGCCGGGATGTAAATTGCCAACTGCCTCTCTGGAGCAATGCATTGTGTTCCCTAAAACAAGTAAACAACAGAGCTACAGAGCCAAGTACACTCCAAGTCTAGGGAATATACCTTGGGAAAACTGAAAATCAATAAGACAGAGCCACCCCAAAATTTAGGACTGCACTGCTTACAAGAAACTCAAGTTGGGTACACCTTAAGTATCCCAGGAAAGGTAAAAATTGTTCAAAATATTGTGGTACTTACGTATGATGGAATATCCCTCAGCAATGAAATCAGTGTCATAAGACCAGTAGCGGCAAAATGAGTGGATTCAGGTACGATGATTTTAAGTGAATTAAGTCACAGAAAAAAAGAAACTTAGCATAAGATATCACTTATGAAGATCCTGTAAACATGGCTACACATGAACTGAGTTAGGAAAGAGAAGAGAGTCTCACATTTAGAAAACACTCGTATGCCTGCTTAAGGGGGAAGGAGAGGTGGGGTGATGCATAAAACCAGAGTTTGATATAAGCACAGGTACCCCTCCAAAAACCAACTATGGAATAAACAACACCTACACCTTCCTCAGTGAAAGGGACTCAAAACCCCACATTTCCCGCAGAGGAATATATTTGACTACTAAGAATGTTAAAGCCTATGAATTGATATGTCTCCATAAGGGAATCAAGTGTGTCTAGACTGGCATAAAGATGGCAGCGAGAATCAGACGAAACCCACTATAAAACGGAATTTCAAAAACAAAACAAAAAAACAGTGAAATTCTTTACAATTCCTCCAGGCTCTCTGATGAACCTTGGAATGACCCTATCTACAATGACAGCTAGAGGTGGAATAAGGCTGGACACATGGGACTGAGAGGATTGGTGAGATTGGGTGAGCAAATGCAGACCCTGTAAAGCAATAATGCATGCCACCCATTCCATGGGTCCCAACTCTCCAGGTTGAAGGGAATATTACCACAGCTATAACAGGTATGGGAAACCTAGAGAATGGACACACTGTGAATACGAAAACTTTCTAAAACTCAACGAATAATCGCTCTCCTGGTGCTCCAGTTTGACATTCCAACTGCTTTACTATCAATCTCCCAACTTGGAGAGACAGCACCTTTAACCTCCTGGTTCGCACAGGTTGCCAATTTGGCAAAGGATGAAAGGGAAGAGGGAGAACCAAAGAGAGAGTAGCTGTTAGGCATTTGGACGGGCATATGTCACTCTTATTTCCCGGGAGGAAGGAGAATTAACCAAAGTCTCAGCCACCCACCGGGAACCAGTATAGGTCCTGAACCAAAATATGGGACTTGCATTCAGCTCACAAAAAACGAGTTAAAAAATGAAGCTCAGGGGCACAGCAATTCACAAACTGGCAGAGTAATAAAAGACAACTATCATCCAAAAATCAGTTGAGGGAACGCAACGAGGCGGACTTGAATGTGAGGCAGAATAGCAGGAAACAGATTTCAAGAGGTACGTTGGAATCGCCTTTAAAGCACAGGAAGAGCGGCACAACTTCGACAATGATGCACTTGGCCAAAGAGGGTGTATGCGTTTCCTCCTGAATATGTTCAGGAGAAAACGCATACGACCTTTTTGGCCTAGCAAGCAAGTGGGCAATGCAAATCTGCACTATAAAGAAGTATCACTACCCACCTGTCCTAAGGGACATCCACATAAAGTGTAATAAACAGAAATTCAAGACAGGCCCTGGAGAAAAGGGAGCCTGGTTATGCTGATGGCCGAGATGTAAATTGCCAACTGCCTCTCTGGAGGAGTGCATTGTGTACCCTAAAACAAGTAAACAACAGAGCTACACAGCCAAGAGCACTTCCAGTCTAGGGAATATACCTTGGGCAAACTGAAAATCAATAAGACAGAGCCAGCCCAAAATTTAGGGCTGCACTGCTTACAAGAACCTCAACTTGTCTACACATTAAATATCCCTGGAAACATAAAAATGGTTCAAAAAATTGTGGTACTTACGTACGATGGAATATCCCTCAGCCATGAAATCAATGTCATAAGACCAGTAGCAGCAAAATGAGTGGATTCAGGTACGATGATTCTAAGTGAAATAAGTCACACAGAAAAAGAAACTTATCATAAGATATCACTTATGAAGGTCCTGTAAACATGGCTACACATGAACTGAGTTAGGAAAGAGAAGAGAGTTTGACATTTAGAAAACATTCTTATGCCTGCTTAAGGGGGAAGGAGAGGTGGGGTGATGCATAAAACCAGAGTTTGATATTAGTTCAGGTACCGTTCCACAAACCATATACGGAATAGACAAGAACTATACCTTGCTCAGTGAACGGGACTCAACTCCCCATATTCCATGCAGAGGGATATATCTTACTAGTAAGAATCTTAAAACCTATGTATTGATATGTCCCATAATGGAATCAAGTGTGTGTAGACAGGCATAAACATGGCAGTGAGAATCAGCTCAAACCCACTATAAAAAGGAATTTCAAAAACGAAACAAAAAAACAGGGAAATTCTTTTCAATTCCTTCAAGGTCTCTGATGAAACCTGGAATGACCCTATCTACAACGACAGCTGGATGTGGCATAAGGCTGGACACATGGGATTGAAAGGATTGGTGAGATTGGGTGAGCAAATGCAGACCCTTTAAAGCAATAATGCATGGCACCCATTCCATGGGTCCCAACTCTCCAGGTTGAAGTGAATATTACTACAGCTACAACATATACGGGAAACCAAGAGAATGGACACACTCTGAATATGAAAGGTTTCTAAAACTCAACGAATAGTCCCTCTCCTGGTGCTCCAGTTTGACTTTCCAACAGCTTTACTTTCAATCCCCCAACTTGGAGAGACAGCCCCTTTAACCTCCTGGTTCTCACAGGTGGCCAATTTGGCAGAGGATGAAAGGGAAGAGGCAGAACCAATGAGAGAGTAGCTGTTAGGCATTTGGACGGGCATATGTCACTCTAATTTCCCGGCAGGAAGAATAATTAATCAAAGTCGCAGCCACCCACTGGGAACCAATATAGGTCCTGAATCAAAATTTTGGACATGCGTTCAGCTCACAAAAAACGAGTTGAAAAATGGAGCTCAAGGACACAGCAATTCACAAACTGGCAGAGTAATAAAGGACAACTATCATTCAAAAATCAGTTGAGGGAAGGCAATGAGGTGGAATTGAAAGCGAGGCAGAATAGCAGGAAACAGATTTCAAGAGGTACCTTGGAATCGCCTTTAAAGCACAGGAAGAGGGGCAAAACTTCGACAATGATGCACTTGGCCAAAAAGGGCGTATGAATTTTCTCCTCAATATATGCAAGAGAAAACGCATACGCACTTTTTTGCCAAACAAGCAAGCGGGCAATGCAAATCTGCACTACAAAGAAGTATCACTTCCCACTGGTCAAAAGGGACATCCACAAAATGGGTAAAACCCAAAAAGGCAAGACAGGCCCTGGAGAACAGGGAGCCTTGTTATGCTGATGGGTGGGATGTAAATTGCCAACTGCCTCTCTGGAGCAATGCATTGTGTTCCCTAAAACAAGTAAACAACAGAGCTACAGAGCCAAGGGCACTTCCAGTCTAGGGAATATACCTTGGGAAAACTGAAAATCAATAAGACAGAGCCACCCCAAAATGTAGGGCTGCACTGCTTACAAGAACCTCAACTTGGGTACATCTTAAATATCCCAGGAAATATAAAAATGGTTCAAAAAATTGTGGTACTTACGTACAATGGAATATCCATCAGCCATGAAATCCATGTTGTAAAACCAGTAGCAGCAAAATGAGTGGATTCAGGTACGATTATTCTAAGTGAAATAAGTCACAAAGAAAAAGAAGCTTATCATAAGATATCACTTATGAAAATCCTATACACATGGCTACACATGAACTGAGTTAGGAAAGAGAACAGAGTCTCACATTTAGAAAACACTCTCATGCCTCCTTAAGGGGGAAGGAGAGGTGGGGTGATGAATAAAACCAGAGTTTGATATAAGCACAGGTACCGTTCGAAAAACCAACTATGGAATAGGCAAGATCTACCTATACCTTCCTCAGTGAAAGGGACTCAAAACCCCATATTTCCCGCAGAGGAATATATCTGACTAGTAAAAATCTTAAAACCTATGTATTGATATGTCTCTATAAGGGAATCAAGTGTGTCTAGACTGGCATAAACATGGCAGCGAGAATCAGCTCAAACCCACTATAAAAAGGAATTTCAAAAACAAAACAAAAAAACAGGGAAATTCTTTACAATTCGTTCAGGGTCTCTGATGAAACCTGGAATGACCCTCTCTACAATGACAGCTGGATGTGTCATAAGGCTGGACACTTGGCACTGAGAGGATTCGTGAGATTGGGTGAGCAAATGCAGAACCTTTAAAGCAATAATGCATGGCATCCATTCCATGGGTCCCAACTCTCCAAGTTGAAGGGAAAATTACTACAGCTATAACATGTATGGGAAACCTAGAGTATAGACACACTGTGAATACGAAAGGTTTCTAGAACTCAACGGATAGTCCCTCTCCTGGTGCTCCGGTTTGACTTCCCCACTGCTTTACTATCACTCTCCCAACTTGGAGAGACAGCCCCTTTAACCTCCTGGTTCTCACCGGTTGCCAATTTGGCAGAGGATGAAAGAGAAGAGGGAGAATCAATGAGAGCGTAGCTGTTAGGCATTTGGACGGGCACATGTCACTCTAATTGCCCGGCAGGAAGAAGAATTAGCCAAAGTCTCAGCCACTCACCTGGAAACAGTATAGGTCCTGCAGCAAAACTTTGTATTACATTCAGCTCACAAAAACGAGTTGAAAAATGGAGCTCAGAGGCAGAGCAATTCACAAACTGGCAGAGTAATAAAGGCCAACTATCGTCCAGAAATCTGTTGAGGGAAGGCAACGAAGTGGACTTGAAAGTCAGGCCGAATAGCAGGAAGCAGATTTCAAGAGGTACGTTGGAACGGTCTGTAAAGCACAGGAAGAGGGGCACAACTTCCACAATGATGTACTTGGCCAAAAAGGGCGTATGCATTTTCTCCTGAATATATGCAGGAGAAAACGCATACAAACTTTTTGGCGAAGCAAGCAAGCGGCCAATGCAAATCTGCACTACCAAGAAGTATCACTTCCCACCGGTCAAAAGGGACATCCACAAAATGTGTAAAAACCAGAAAGGCAAGACAGGCCTTGGAGAACAGCGAGCCTTGTTATGCTGATGGGCGGGATGTAAATTGCCAACTGCCTCTCTGGAGGAGTGCATTGTGTTCCCTAAAACAATTAAACAACAGAGCTACAGAGCCAAGGGAACTTCCAGCCTAGGGAATATACCTTGGGAATACTGAAAATCAATAAGACAGAGACACCCCAAAATTTAGGGCTGCACTGCTTACAAGAACCTCAACTTGGGTACACCTTAAATATCCCAGGAAATATAAAAATGCTTCAAAACATTGTGGTACTTACGTACGATGGAATATCCCTCAGCCATGAAATCCATCTTGTAAGACCAGCAGCAGCAAAATGAGTGGATTCAAGTACGATGATTCTAAGTGAAATAAGTCACATAGAAAAAGAAACTTATCATAAGATATCACTTATGAACGTCCTGTAATCATGGCTACACATGAGCTGAGTTAGGAAAGAGAAGAGAGTTTGACATTTAGAAAACATTCTTATGCCTGCTTAAGGGGGAGGAGAGGTGGGGTGATGCATTAAACCAGATTTTGATATTAGTTCTGGTACCGTTCCAAAAACCAATTACGGAATAGACAAGAACTACACCTTCCTCAGTGAAAGGAAATCAACCCCCCATATTCCCTGCAGAGGGATATATCTTACTAGTAAGAATCTTAAAACCTATGTATTGATATGTACACGTAATGGAATCAATTGTGTCTAGGCAGGCATAAACATGGCAGTGAGAATCAGCTCAAACCCACTATAAAGAGAATTTCAAAAACGAAACAAAAAAACAGGGAAATTCTTAACAATTCCTTCAGGGTCTCTGATGAAACCTGGAATGACCCTATCTACAACGACAGCTGGATGTGGCATAAGGCTGGACACTTGGGACTGAGAGGATTGTTGAGATTGGGTGAGCAAATGCAGACCCTTTAAAGCAATAATGCATGGCACCCATTCCATGGGTCCCAACTCTCCAGGGTGAAGGGAATATTACTACAGCTATAACATGTACGGGAAACCTAGAGAATGGACACACTGTGAATACGAAAGGTCTCGAAAACTCAACAAATAGTCCCTCTCCTGGTGCTCCGGTTTGACTTTCCAACTGCTTTACTCTCAATCTCCCAACTTGGAGAGACAGCCCCTTTAACCTCCTGTTTCACACAGGTTGCCAATTTGGCAGAGGATGAAAGGGAAGAGGGAGAATCAATGAGAGAATAGCTGTTTGGCATTAGGACGGGCACATGTCACTCTTATTTCCCGGGAGGAAGAAGAATTAACCAAAGTCTCAGCCACCCACCGGGTACCAGTATACGTCCTGAACCAATATATTGGACTTGCGTTCAGCTCACAAAAAACGAGTTAAATAATGGACCTCTAGGGCACAGCAATTCACAAACAGGCAGAGTAATAAAGGACAACTATCGTCCAAAAATCTGTTGAGGGAAGGCAACGAGGCGGACTTGAAAGCGAGGCAGAATAGCAGGAAGCAGATTTCAAGAGGTACGTTGGAATCGCCTTTAAAGCACAGAAAGAGGGGCACAACTTCGACAAGGATGCACTTGGCCAAAAAGGGCGTATGCATTTTCTCCTGAATATATTCAGCAGAAAACGCATACGCCCTTTTTGGCCAAACAAGCAAGCGGGCAATGCAAATCTGCACTACAAAGAAGTAACACTTCCCACCGGTAAAAAGGGACATACACAAAATGGGTAGAAACCAGAAAGGCAAGACAGGCCCTGGAGAACAGGGAGCCTTGTTATGCTGATGGGCGGGATGAAAATTGCCAAGTGCCTCTCTGGAGGAGTGCATTGTGTTCCCTAAAACAAGTAAACAACAGAGCTACAGAGCCAAGGGCACTTCCAGTCTAGGGAATATACCTTGGGAAAACTGAAAATCAATAAGACAGAGCCACCCCAAAATTTAGGGCTGCACTGCTTAAAAGAACCTCAACTTGGGTACACCTTAAATATCCCAGGAAATATAAAAATGGTTCAAAAAATTGTGGTACTTACGTACGATGGAATATCCCTCAGCCATGAAATCCATGTCGTAAGACCAGTAGCAGCAAAATGAGTGGATTCAGGTACGATGATTCTAAGTGAAATAAGTCACATAGAAAAAGAAACTTATCATAAGATATCACTTATGAAGGTCCTGTAAACATGGCTACACATGAACTGAGTTAGGAAAGAGAAGAGAGTTTGCCTTTTAGAAAACATTCTTATGCCTGCTTAAGGGGGAAGGAGAGGTGGGGTGATGCATAAAACCAGAGTTTGATATTAGTTCAGGTACCGTTCCACAAACCATATACCAAATAGACAAGAACTACACCTTGCTCAGTGAAAGGGACTCAACTCCCCATATTCCATGCAGAGGGATATATCTTACTAGTAAGAATCTTAAAACCTATGTATTGATATGTCCCCATAATGGAATCAAGTGTGTCTAGACAGGCATAAACATGGCAGTGAGAATCAGCTCAACCCACTATAAAAAGGAGTTTCAAAAACGAAACAAAAAAACAGGGAAATTCTTTTCAATTCCTTCAGGGTCTCTGATGAAACCTGGAATGACCCTATCTACAAAGACAGCTGGATGTGGCATAAGGCTGGACACATGGGACTGAGAGGATTGGTGAGATTGGGTGAGCACATGCAGACCCTTTAAAGCAATAATGCATGGCACCCATTCCATGTGTCCCAACTCTCCAGCTTGAAGGGAATATTACTACACCTATAACATGTACGGGAAACCAAGAGAATGTACACACTCTGAATATGAAAGGTTTCTAAAACTCAACGTATAGGCCCTCTCCTGGTGCTCCAGTTTGACTTTCCAACTGCTTTACTATCAATCTCCCAACTTGGAGAGACAGCCCCTTTAACCTCCTGGTTCTCACAGGTGGCCAATTTGGCAGAGGATGAAAGGGAAGAGGCAGAACCAATGAGAGAGTAGCTGTTAGGCATTTGGACGGGCACATGTCACTCTTATTTCCCGGGAGGAAGAAGAATTAACCAAAGTCTCAGCCACCCACCAAGAACCAGTATAGGTACTGACCCAAAATATTAAACTTTCGTTCAGCTCAGAAAAAACGAGTTAAATAATGTAGCCCAGGGGCACAGCAATCCACAAACAGGCAGAGTAATAAAGGACAACTATCTTCCAAAAATCTGTTGAGGGAAGGCAACGAGGCGGACTTGAAAGCGAGGCAGAATAGCAGGAAACAGATTTCAAGCGGTACATTGGAATCACCTTTAAAGCACAGGAAGAGGGGCACAACTTCGACAATGATGCACATGGCCAAAAAGGGCGTATGCGTTTTCTCCTGAATATGTTCATTAGAAAACGCATACGACCTATTTGGCCTAGCAAGCAAGTGGGCAACGCAAATCTGCACTACAAAGAAGTATCCCTTTCCATCGGTCATAAGGGACATCCACAAAATTGATAAAATCCAGAAAGGCAAGACAGGCACTGGAGAACTGGGAGCCTTTTTATGCTTATGGGCGGGATGTAAATTGCAAACTGCCTCTCTGGAGGAGTGCATTGTGTTCCGTAAAACAAGTAATCAACAGAGCTACAGAGCCAAGGGCACTTCCAGTCTAGGGAATATACCTTGGGAAAACTGAAAATCAATAAGACCGAGACACCCCAAAATTTAGGGCTGCACTGCATACAAGAAACTTAACTTGGGTACACCATAAGTATCCCAGGAAAGGTAAAAATTGTTCAAAATATTGTGGTACTTACATATGATGGAATATCCCTCAGCCATGAAATCAATGTCATAAGACCAGTAGCAGCAAAATGAAAGGATTCAGGTACCCTGATTCTAAGTGAAATAAGTCACACAGAAAAAGAAACTTATCATAAGATATCACTTGTTTAAGATCCTGTAAACATGGCTACACATAAACTGAGTTAGGAAAGAGAACAGAGTCTCACATTTAGAAAACACTCTTATGCCTGCTTAAGGGGGAAGGAGAGGTGGGGTGATGCATAAAACCAGAGTTAGATAAAAGCAGAGGTACTGTTCCAAAAACCACCTAAGGAATAGACAAGACCTACACCTTCCTCAGTGAAAGGGACTCAAAACACCATATTTCCCGCAGAGGAATATATCTGACTAGTAATCATCTTAAAACCTATGTATTGATATGCCTCTGTAAGGGAATCAAGTGTTTCTAGACTGGCATAAACATGGCATCGAGAATCATCTCAAACCCACTATAAAAAGGAATTTCAAAAACAAACAAAAAAACAGGGAAATTCTTTACATTTCCTTCAGGGTCTCTGATGAAACGTGGAATGACCCTGTCTACAATGACAGCTGGATGTGGCATAAGGCTGGACACATGGGAATGAGAGGATTGGTGAGATTCGGTGAGCAAATGCAGCCCCTTTAAAACAATAATGAATGGCACCCATTCCATGGGTCCCAACTCTCCAGGTTGAAGGGAATATTACTACAGCTATAACATGTATGTGAAACCTAGAGAATGGACACATTGTGAATGTGAAAGGTCTCTAAAACTCAACGAATAGTCCCTCTCCTGGTGCTCCGGTTTGACATTCCAACTGCTTTACTATCAATCTCCCAACTTGGAGAGACAGCCCCTTTAACCTCCTGGTTCGCACAGGTTGCCAATTTGGCAGAGGATGAAAGGGAAGAGGGAGAACCAATGAGAGAGTAGCTGTTAGGCATTTAGACGGGCACATGTCACTCTTATTTCCCGGGCAGAAAAAGAATTAACCAAAGTCTCAGCCACCCAATTGGAACCAGTATAGTTCCTGAACCAAAATATTGGACGTGCCTTCAGCTCACAAAATACGAGTTAAAAAATGGAGCTCAGGGGCACAGAAATTCACAAAATGGCAGAGTAATAAAGGACAACTATCATTGCAAAATCTGTTGAGGGAAGGCAACGAGCCGGACTTGAAAGCGAGACAGAATAGCAGGAAACCGATTACAAGAGGAAATTTGGAATCGGCTTTAAAGGACAGGAAGAGGGGCACAACATCGACAATGATGCACTTGGCCAAAAAGTGCGTATGCGTTTTCCCCTGAATATATTCAGGAGAAAAAGCATACGCCCTTTTTGGCCAAGCAAGCAAGTAGGCAATGCAAATCTGCAGTACAAAGAAGTATCACTTCCCACCGGTCAAAAGGGACATCCACAAAATGGGCAAAAATCAGAAAGGCAAGACAGGCCCTGGAGAACAGGGAGCCTTTTTATGCTGATGGGCGGGATGTAAATTGCCAACTGCCTCTCTGGAGGAGTGCATTGTGTTCCCTAAAACAAGTAAACAACAGAGCTACAGAGCCAAGGGCACTTCCAGTCTAGGGAATATACCTTTGGAAAACTGAAAATCAATAAGACAGAGCCACCCCAAATTTAGGGCTTCACTGCTTACAAGAACCTCAACTTGGGTTCACCTTAAGTATCCCAGGAAAGATAAATATGGCTCAAAAAATTGTGGTACTTATGTACGATGGAATATCCCTCAGCCATGAAATCAATGTCATAAGACCACTAGCAGCAAAATGAGTGGATTCAGGTACGATGATTCTAAGTGAAATAAGTCACACAGAAAAAGAAACTTATCATAATCTATCACTTATGAAGATCCTGTAAACATGGCTACACATGAACTGAGTTAGGAAAGAGAACAGAGTCTCTCATTTAGAAAACACTCTTATGCCTGCTTAAGGGGGATTGAGAGGTGGGGTGATGCATAAAACCAGAGTTTGATATAAGCACTGGTACCGTTCCAAAAACCAACTATGGAATAGACAAGACCTACACCTTCCTCAGTGAAAGGGATTCAAAATCCCATATTTCCCGCAGAGGAATATATCTGACTAGTAAGAATCTTAAAACCTATGTATTGATATGTCTCCGTAAGGGAATCAAGTGTGTCTAGACTGGCATAAATATGGCAGCGAGAATCAGCTCAAACCCACTAGAAAAAGGAATTTCAAAAACAGAAAATAGGGAAATTCTTTAGTATTCCTTCAGGGTCTCTGATGAAACCTGGAATGACCCTATCTACAATGACAGCTGGATATGGCATAAGGCTGGATACCTGGGACTGAGAGGATTTGTGAGAATGGGTTAGCAAATGCAGACCCTTTAAAGCAATAATGCATGGCACCCATTCCATGGGTCCCACCTCCCCAGGTTGAAAGGAATATAACTACAGTAATAACATGTACGGGAAACCTAAGTTGGACACATTGTGAATACGAAAGGTCTCTAAAACTCAACGAATATTCCTTCTCCTTGTGCTCCAGTTTGACTTTCCAACTGCTTTACTGTCAATCTCCCAAATTGGAGAGACAGCACCATTAACTCCCTGGTTCACACAGGTTGCCAATTTGGAAAATGATGAAAGGAATAGGGAGAACCAATGAGAGAGTAGCTCTTAGGCATTTGGACCAGCATATATCACTCTTATTTCCTGGGAGGAGAAGAATTAATTGAAGTCTCAGCCACCCACCGAAAACCAGTATAGTTCCTGAACCAAAATATTGGACTTGCGTTCAGCTCACAAAAAACGAGTTGAAAAATGGAGCTCATGGGCAAAGCAATTCACAGACTGGCAGAGTAATAAAGGGCAACTATCTTCCAACAATCTGTTGAGGGAAGGCAACTAGGCGGACTTGAAAGCTAGGCATAATAGCAGGAAACAGATTTCAAGAGGTAGGTTGGAATCACCTTTAAAACACAGGAAGAGGAGCACAACTTCGACAATGATGCACATGGCCAAAAATGCCATACGCTTTTTCTCCTGAATATATTCAGGGGAAAACGCATACGCACTTTTGGCCAAGCAAGCAAGTGGGCAATGTAAGTCTGCACTACAAAGAAGTATCACTTCCCACCAGTCAATAGGGACATCCACAAAATGGGTAAAAACCAGAAAGGCAAGACAGGCCCTGGAGAACAGGGAGCCTTGTTATGCTGATGGCCGGGATGTAAATTGCCAACTGCCTCTCTGGAGCAATGCATTGTGTTCCCTAAAACAAGTAAACAACAGAGCTACAGAGCCAAGTACACTCCAAGTCTAGGGAATATACCTTGGGAAAACTGAAAATCAATAAGACAGAGCCACCCCAAAATTTAGGACTGCACTGCTTACAAGAAACTCAAGTTGGGTACACCTTAAGTATCCCAGGAAAGGTAAAAATTGTTCAAAATATTGTGGTACTTACGTATGATGGAATATCCCTCAGCAATGAAATCAGTGTCATAAGACCAGTAGCGGCAAAATGAGTGGATTCAGGTACGATGATTTTAAGTGAATTAAGTCACAGAAAAAAAGAAACTTAGCATAAGATATCACTTATGAAGATCCTGTAAACATGGCTACACATGAACTGAGTTAGGAAAGAGAAGAGAGTCTCACATTTAGAAAACACTCGTATGCCTGCTTAAGGGGGAAGGAGAGGTGGGGTGATGCATAAAACCAGAGTTTGATATAAGCACAGGTACCCCTCCAAAAACCAACTATGGAATAAACAACACCTACACCTTCCTCAGTGAAAGGGACTCAAAACCCCACATTTCCCGCAGAGGAATATATTTGACTACTAAGAATGTTAAAGCCTATGAATTGATATGTCTCCATAAGGGAATCAAGTGTGTCTAGACTGGCATAAAGATGGCAGCGAGAATCAGACGAAACCCACTATAAAACGGAATTTCAAAAACAAAACAAAAAAACAGTGAAATTCTTTACAATTCCTCCAGGCTCTCTGATGAACCTTGGAATGACCCTATCTACAATGACAGCTAGAGGTGGAATAAGGCTGGACACATGGGACTGAGAGGATTGGTGAGATTGGGTGAGCAAATGCAGACCCTGTAAAGCAATAATGCATGCCACCCATTCCATGGGTCCCAACTCTCCAGGTTGAAGGGAATATTACCACAGCTATAACAGGTATGGGAAACCTAGAGAATGGACACACTGTGAATACGAAAACTTTCTAAAACTCAACGAATAATCGCTCTCCTGGTGCTCCAGTTTGACATTCCAACTGCTTTACTATCAATCTCCCAACTTGGAGAGACAGCACCTTTAACCTCCTGGTTCGCACAGGTTGCCAATTTGGCAAAGGATGAAAGGGAAGAGGGAGAACCAAAGAGAGAGTAGCTGTTAGGCATTTGGACGGGCATATGTCACTCTTATTTCCCGGGAGGAAGGAGAATTAACCAAAGTCTCAGCCACCCACCGGGAACCAGTATAGGTCCTGAACCAAAATATGGGACTTGCATTCAGCTCACAAAAAACGAGTTAAAAAATGAAGCTCAGGGGCACAGCAATTCACAAACTGGCAGAGTAATAAAAGACAACTATCATCCAAAAATCAGTTGAGGGAACGCAACGAGGCGGACTTGAATGTGAGGCAGAATAGCAGGAAACAGATTTCAAGAGGTACGTTGGAATCGCCTTTAAAGCACAGGAAGAGCGGCACAACTTCGACAATGATGCACTTGGCCAAAGAGGGTGTATGCGTTTCCTCCTGAATATGTTCAGGAGAAAACGCATACGACCTTTTTGGCCTAGCAAGCAAGTGGGCAATGCAAATCTGCACTATAAAGAAGTATCACTACCCACCTGTCCTAAGGGACATCCACATAAAGGGTAATAAACAGAAATTCAAGACAGGCCCTGGAGAAAAGGGAGCCTGGTTATGCTGATGGCCGAGATGTAAATTGCCAACTGCCTCTCTGGAGGAGTGCATTGTGTTCCCTAAAACAAGTAAACAACAGAGCTACACAGCCAAGAGCACTTCCAGTCTAGGGAATATACCTTGGGCAAACTGAAAATCAATAAGACAGAGCCAGCCCAAAATTTAGGGCTGCACTGCTTACAAGAACCTCAACTTGTCTACACATTAAATATCCCTGGAAACATAAAAATGGTTCAAAAAATTGTGGTACTTACGTACGATGGAATATCCCTCAGCCATGAAATCAATGTCATAAGACCAGTAGCAGCAAAATGAGTGGATTCAGGTACGATGATTCTAAGTGAAATAAGTCACACAGAAAAAGAAACTTATCATAAGATATCACTTATGAAGGTCCTGTAAACATGGCTACACATGAACTGAGTTAGGAAAGAGAAGAGAGTTTGACATTTAGAAAACATTCTTATGCCTGCTTAAGGGGGAAGGAGAGGTGGGGTGATGCATAAAACCAGAGTTTGATATTAGTTCAGGTACCGTTCCACAAACCATATACGGAATAGACAAGAACTATACCTTGCTCAGTGAACGGGACTCAACTCCCCATATTCCATGCAGAGGGATATATCTTACTAGTAAGAATCTTAAAACCTATGTATTGATATGTCCCATAATGGAATCAAGTGTGTGTAGACAGGCATAAACATGGCAGTGAGAATCAGCTCAAACCCACTATAAAAAGGAATTTCAAAAACGAAACAAAAAAACAGGGAAATTCTTTTCAATTCCTTCAAGGTCTCTGATGAAACCTGGAATGACCCTATCTACAACGACAGCTGGATGTGGCATAAGGCTGGACACATGGGATTGAAAGGATTGGTGAGATTGGGTGAGCAAATGCAGACCCTTTAAAGCAATAATGCATGGCACCCATTCCATGGGTCCCAACTCTCCAGGTTGAAGTGAATATTACTACAGCTACAACATATACGGGAAACCAAGAGAATGGACACACTCTGAATATGAAAGGTTTCTAAAACTCAACGAATAGTCCCTCTCCTGGTGCTCCAGTTTGACTTTCCAACAGCTTTACTTTCAATCCCCCAACTTGGAGAGACAGCCCCTTTAACCTCCTGGTTCTCACAGGTGGCCAATTTGGCAGAGGATGAAAGGGAAGAGGCAGAACCAATGAGAGAGTAGCTGTTAGGCATTTGGACGGGCATATGTCACTCTAATTTCCCGGCAGGAAGAATAATTAATCAAAGTCGCAGCCACCCACTGGGAACCAATATAGGTCCTGAATCAAAATTTTGGACATGCGTTCAGCTCACAAAAAACGAGTTGAAAAATGGAGCTCAAGGACACAGCAATTCACAAACTGGCAGAGTAATAAAGGACAACTATCATTCAAAAATCAGTTGAGGGAAGGCAATGAGGTGGAATTGAAAGCGAGGCAGAATAGCAGGAAACAGATTTCAAGAGGTACCTTGGAATCGCCTTTAAAGCACAGGAAGAGGGGCAAAACTTCGACAATGATGCACTTGGCCAAAAAGGGCGTATGAATTTTCTCCTCAATATATGCAAGAGAAAACGCATACGCACTTTTTTGCCAAACAAGCAAGCGGGCAATGCAAATCTGCACTACAAAGAAGTATCACTTCCCACTGGTCAAAAGGGACATCCACAAAATGGGTAAAACCCAAAAAGGCAAGACAGGCCCTGGAGAACAGGGAGCCTTGTTATGCTGATGGGTGGGATGTAAATTGCCAACTGCCTCTCTGGAGCAATGCATTGTGTTCCCTAAAACAAGTAAACAACAGAGCTACAGAGCCAAGGGCACTTCCAGTCTAGGGAATATACCTTGGGAAAACTGAAAATCAATAAGACAGAGCCACCCCAAAATGTAGGGCTGCACTGCTTACAAGAACCTCAACTTGGGTACATCTTAAATATCCCAGGAAATATAAAAATGGTTCAAAAAATTGTGGTACTTACGTACAATGGAATATCCATCAGCCATGAAATCCATGTTGTAAAACCAGTAGCAGCAAAATGAGTGGATTCAGGTACGATTATTCTAAGTGAAATAAGTCACAAAGAAAAAGAAGCTTATCATAAGATATCACTTATGAAAATCCTATACACATGGCTACACATGAACTGAGTTAGGAAAGAGAACAGAGTCTCACATTTAGAAAACACTCTCATGCCTCCTTAAGGGGGAAGGAGAGGTGGGGTGATGAATAAAACCAGAGTTTGATATAAGCACAGGTACCGTTCGAAAAACCAACTATGGAATAGGCAAGATCTACCTATACCTTCCTCAGTGAAAGGGACTCAAAACCCCATATTTCCCGCAGAGGAATATATCTGACTAGTAAAAATCTTAAAACCTATGTATTGATATGTCTCTATAAGGGAATCAAGTGTGTCTAGACTGGCATAAACATGGCAGCGAGAATCAGCTCAAACCCACTATAAAAAGGAATTTCAAAAACAAAACAAAAAAACAGGGAAATTCTTTACAATTCGTTCAGGGTCTCTGATGAAACCTGGAATGACCCTCTCTACAATGACAGCTGGATGTGTCATAAGGCTGGACACTTGGCACTGAGAGGATTCGTGAGATTGGGTGAGCAAATGCAGAACCTTTAAAGCAATAATGCATGGCATCCATTCCATGGGTCCCAACTCTCCAAGTTGAAGGGAAAATTACTACAGCTATAACATGTATGGGAAACCTAGAGTATAGACACACTGTGAATACGAAAGGTTTCTAGAACTCAACGGATAGTCCCTCTCCTGGTGCTCCGGTTTGACTTCCCCACTGCTTTACTATCACTCTCCCAACTTGGAGAGACAGCCCCTTTAACCTCCTGGTTCTCACCGGTTGCCAATTTGGCAGAGGATGAAAGAGAAGAGGGAGAATCAATGAGAGCGTAGCTGTTAGGCATTTGGACGGGCACATGTCACTCTAATTGCCCGGCAGGAAGAAGAATTAGCCAAAGTCTCAGCCACTCACCTGGAAACAGTATAGGTCCTGCAGCAAAACTTTGTATTACATTCAGCTCACAAAAACGAGTTGAAAAATGGAGCTCAGAGGCAGAGCAATTCACAAACTGGCAGAGTAATAAAGGCCAACTATCGTCCAGAAATCTGTTGAGGGAAGGCAACGAAGTGGACTTGAAAGTCAGGCCGAATAGCAGGAAGCAGATTTCAAGAGGTACGTTGGAACGGTCTGTAAAGCACAGGAAGAGGGGCACAACTTCCACAATGATGTACTTGGCCAAAAAGGGCGTATGCATTTTCTCCTGAATATATGCAGGAGAAAACGCATACAAACTTTTTGGCGAAGCAAGCAAGCGGCCAATGCAAATCTGCACTACCAAGAAGTATCACTTCCCACCGGTCAAAAGGGACATCCACAAAATGTGTAAAAACCAGAAAGGCAAGACAGGCCTTGGAGAACAGCGAGCCTTGTTATGCTGATGGGCGGGATGTAAATTGCCAACTGCCTCTCTGGAGGAGTGCATTGTGTTCCCTAAAACAATTAAACAACAGAGCTACAGAGCCAAGGGAACTTCCAGCCTAGGGAATATACCTTGGGAATACTGAAAATCAATAAGACAGAGACACCCCAAAATTTAGGGCTGCACTGCTTACAAGAACCTCAACTTGGGTACACCTTAAATATCCCAGGAAATATAAAAATGCTTCAAAACATTGTGGTACTTACGTACGATGGAATATCCCTCAGCCATGAAATCCATCTTGTAAGACCAGCAGCAGCAAAATGAGTGGATTCAAGTACGATGATTCTAAGTGAAATAAGTCACATAGAAAAAGAAACTTATCATAAGATATCACTTATGAACGTCCTGTAATCATGGCTACACATGAGCTGAGTTAGGAAAGAGAAGAGAGTTTGACATTTAGAAAACATTCTTATGCCTGCTTAAGGGGGAGGAGAGGTGGGGTGATGCATTAAACCAGATTTTGATATTAGTTCTGGTACCGTTCCAAAAACCAATTACGGAATAGACAAGAACTACACCTTCCTCAGTGAAAGGAAATCAACCCCCCATATTCCCTGCAGAGGGATATATCTTACTAGTAAGAATCTTAAAACCTATGTATTGATATGTACACGTAATGGAATCAATTGTGTCTAGGCAGGCATAAACATGGCAGTGAGAATCAGCTCAAACCCACTATAAAGAGAATTTCAAAAACGAAACAAAAAAACAGGGAAATTCTTAACAATTCCTTCAGGGTCTCTGATGAAACCTGGAATGACCCTATCTACAACGACAGCTGGATGTGGCATAAGGCTGGACACTTGGGACTGAGAGGATTGTTGAGATTGGGTGAGCAAATGCAGACCCTTTAAAGCAATAATGCATGGCACCCATTCCATGGGTCCCAACTCTCCAGGGTGAAGGGAATATTACTACAGCTATAACATGTACGGGAAACCTAGAGAATGGACACACTGTGAATACGAAAGGTCTCGAAAACTCAACAAATAGTCCCTCTCCTGGTGCTCCGGTTTGACTTTCCAACTGCTTTACTCTCAATCTCCCAACTTGGAGAGACAGCCCCTTTAACCTCCTGTTTCACACAGGTTGCCAATTTGGCAGAGGATGAAAGGGAAGAGGGAGAATCAATGAGAGAATAGCTGTTTGGCATTAGGACGGGCACATGTCACTCTTATTTCCCGGGAGGAAGAAGAATTAACCAAAGTCTCAGCCACCCACCGGGTACCAGTATACGTCCTGAACCAATATATTGGACTTGCGTTCAGCTCACAAAAAACGAGTTAAATAATGGACCTCTAGGGCACAGCAATTCACAAACAGGCAGAGTAATAAAGGACAACTATCGTCCAAAAATCTGTTGAGGGAAGGCAACGAGGCGGACTTGAAAGCGAGGCAGAATAGCAGGAAGCAGATTTCAAGAGGTACGTTGGAATCGCCTTTAAAGCACAGAAAGAGGGGCACAACTTCGACAAGGATGCACTTGGCCAAAAAGGGCGTATGCATTTTCTCCTGAATATATTCAGCAGAAAACGCATACGCCCTTTTTGGCCAAACAAGCAAGCGGGCAATGCAAATCTGCACTACAAAGAAGTAACACTTCCCACCGGTAAAAAGGGACATACACAAAATGGGTAGAAACCAGAAAGGCAAGACAGGCCCTGGAGAACAGGGAGCCTTGTTATGCTGATGGGCGGGATGAAAATTGCCAAGTGCCTCTCTGGAGGAGTGCATTGTGTTCCCTAAAACAAGTAAACAACAGAGCTACAGAGCCAAGGGCACTTCCAGTCTAGGGAATATACCTTGGGAAAACTGAAAATCAATAAGACAGAGCCACCCCAAAATTTAGGGCTGCACTGCTTAAAAGAACCTCAACTTGGGTACACCTTAAATATCCCAGGAAATATAAAAATGGTTCAAAAAATTGTGGTACTTACGTACGATGGAATATCCCTCAGCCATGAAATCCATGTCGTAAGACCAGTAGCAGCAAAATGAGTGGATTCAGGTACGATGATTCTAAGTGAAATAAGTCACATAGAAAAAGAAACTTATCATAAGATATCACTTATGAAGGTCCTGTAAACATGGCTACACATGAACTGAGTTAGGAAAGAGAAGAGAGTTTGCCTTTTAGAAAACATTCTTATGCCTGCTTAAGGGGGAAGGAGAGGTGGGGTGATGCATAAAACCAGAGTTTGATATTAGTTCAGGTACCGTTCCACAAACCATATACCGAATAGACAAGAACTACACCTTGCTCAGTGAAAGGGACTCAACTCCCCATATTCCATGCAGAGGGATATATCTTACTAGTAAGAATCTTAAAACCTATGTATTGATATGTCCCCATAATGGAATCAAGTGTGTCTAGACAGGCATAAACATGGCAGTGAGAATCAGCTCAACCCACTATAAAAAGGAGTTTCAAAAACGAAACAAAAAAACAGGGAAATTCTTTTCAATTCCTTCAGGGTCTCTGATGAAACCTGGAATGACCCTATCTACAAAGACAGCTGGATGTGGCATAAGGCTGGACACATGGGACTGAGAGGATTGGTGAGATTGGGTGAGCACATGCAGACCCTTTAAAGCAATAATGCATGGCACCCATTCCATGTGTCCCAACTCTCCAGCTTGAAGGGAATATTACTACACCTATAACATGTACGGGAAACCAAGAGAATGTACACACTCTGAATATGAAAGGTTTCTAAAACTCAACGTATAGGCCCTCTCCTGGTGCTCCAGTTTGACTTTCCAACTGCTTTACTATCAATCTCCCAACTTGGAGAGACAGCCCCTTTAACCTCCTGGTTCTCACAGGTGGCCAATTTGGCAGAGGATGAAAGGGAAGAGGCAGAACCAATGAGAGAGTAGCTGTTAGGCATTTGGACGGGCACATGTCACTCTTATTTCCCGGGAGGAAGAAGAATTAACCAAAGTCTCAGCCACCCACCAAGAACCAGTATAGGTACTGACCCAAAATATTAAACTTTCGTTCAGCTCAGAAAAAACGAGTTAAATAATGTAGCCCAGGGGCACAGCAATCCACAAACAGGCAGAGTAATAAAGGACAACTATCTTCCAAAAATCTGTTGAGGGAAGGCAACGAGGCGGACTTGAAAGCGAGGCAGAATAGCAGGAAACAGATTTCAAGCGGTACATTGGAATCACCTTTAAAGCACAGGAAGAGGGGCACAACTTCGACAATGATGCACATGGCCAAAAAGGGCGTATGCGTTTTCTCCTGAATATGTTCATTAGAAAACGCATACGACCTATTTGGCCTAGCAAGCAAGTGGGCAATGCAAATCTGCACTACAAAGAAGTATCCCTTTCCATCGGTCATAAGGGACATCCACAAAATTGATAAAATCCAGAAAGGCAAGACAGGCACTGGAGAACTGGGAGCCTTTTTATGCTTATGGGCGTGATGTAAATTGCAAACTGCCTCTCTGGAGGAGTGCATTGTGTTCCGTAAAACAAGTAATCAACAGAGCTACAGAGCCAAGGGCACTTCCAGTCTAGGGAATATACCTTGGGAAAACTGAAAATCAATAAGACCGAGACACCCCAAAATTTAGGGCTGCACTGCATACAAGAAACTTAACTTGGGTACACCATAAGTATCCCAGGAAAGGTAAAAATTGTTCAAAATATTGTGGGACTTACATATGATGGAATATCCCTCAGCCATGAAATCAATGTCATAAGACCAGTAGCAGCAAAATGAAAGGATTCAGGTACCCTGATTCTAAGTGAAATAAGTCACACAGAAAAAGAAACTTATCATAAGATATCACTTGTTTAAGAACCTGTAAACATGGCTACACATAAACTGAGTTAGGAAAGAGAACAGAGTCTCACATTTAGAAAACACTCTTATGCCTGCTTAAGGGGGAAGGAGAGGTGGGGTGATGCATAAAACCAGAGTTAGATAAAAGCAGAGGTACTGTTCCAAAAACCACCTATGGAATAGACAAGACCTACACCTTCCTCAGTGAAAGGGACTCAAAACACCATATTTCCCGCAGAGGAATATATCTGACTAGTAATCATCTTAAAACCTATGTATTGATATGCCTCTGTAAGGGAATCAAGTGTTTCTAGACTGGCATAAACATGGCATCGAGAATCATCTCAAACCCACTATAAAAAGGAATTTCAAAAACAAACAAAAAAACAGGGAAATTCTTTACATTTCCTTCAGGGTCTCTGATGAAACGTGGAATGACCCTGTCTACAATGACAGCTGGATGTGGCATAAGGCTGGACACATGGGAATGAGAGGATTGGTGAGATTCGGTGAGCAAATGCAGCCCCTTTAAAACAATAATGAATGGCACCCATTCCATGGGTCCCAACTCTCCAGGTTGAAGGGAATATTACTACAGCTATAACATGTATGTGAAACCTAGAGAATGGACACATTGTGAATGTGAAAGGTCTCTAAAACTCAACGAATAGTCCCTCTCCTGGTGCTCTGGTTTGACTTTCCATTTGCTTTACTATCAATCTCCCAACTTGGAGAGACAGCCCCTTTAACCTCCTGGTTCTCAAAGGTTGCCAATTTGTCAGAGGATGAAAGGGAAGAGGGAGAACCAATAAGAGAGTAGCTGTTAGGCATTTGGACGGGAACATGTCCCTCTAATTTCCCGGCCGGAAGAAAAATTAACCAAAGTCTCAGCCCCCCACCACACACCAGTATAGGTCCTGAACCAAAGTTTGGACTTGCATTCAGCTCACAAAAAAACGAGTTGAAAAATGGAGCTCATGGGCACAGCAATTCACAAACTGGCAGAGAAATACAGGACAACTATCGTCCAAAGATTTGTTTAATGGAAGGCAACGAGGCGGACTTGAAAGCTAGGCAGAATAGCAGGAAACAGATTTCGAGAGGTATGTTGGAATCGCCTTTAAAGCACAGGAAGAGGGGCACAACATCGACAATGATGCACTTGGCCAAAATGGCGTATGCCTTTTCTCCTGAATATATTCAGGAGAAAACGAATACGCCCTTTTTGGCCATCCAGCAAGCAGACAATGAAAATCTGCACTACAAAAATTATCACCTGAAACCAGTCAAAAGGGATATCCGCAAAATGTGTAAAAACCAGAAAGGCAAGACAGCCCCTGGAGAACTGGAAGCCTTGTTATGCTGATTGGCGGGATTAAGTTGCCAACTGCCTCTCTGGAGGAGTGCAATGTGTTCCGTAAAACAAATAAAGAACAGAGCTACAGAGCCAAGGGCACGTCCAGTCTAGGAAATATACATTGGGAAAACTGAAAATCAATAAGACAGAGCCACCCCAAAATTTAGGGTTTCACTTCTTTCAAGAACCTCAACTTGGGTACGCCTTAAATATCCCAGGTAAGACAAAAATGGTTCAAGCAACTGTGGTACTTATGTACAAGGAATATCCCTCAGCCATGTAATCAATGTCATAAGGCCAGTAGCAGCAAAATGAGTGGATTCAGGTACGATGATTCTAAGTGAAATAAGTCACACAGAAAAAGAAAATTACCATAAGATATCACTTATGAAGATCCTGTAAACATGGCTACACATGAACTGTGTTAGGAAAGAGAAGAGAGACTCACATTTAGAAAACATTCTTATGCCTGCTTAAGGGGGATTGAGAGGTGGGGTGATGCATAAAACCAGAGTTTGAATTAGTACAGGTACCTTTCCAAAAACCTAATACGGAATAGACAAGACCTACACCTTCTTCAGGGAAAGGGAAACAACAACCCATATTCCCCGCAGAGGAATATATCTTACTAATAAGAATCTTAAAACCTATGTATTGATATATCTCCGTAAGGGAATCAAGTGTGTCTAGACTGGCATAAACATGGCAGTGAGAATCAGCTCAAACCCACTATAGAAAGGAATTACAAAATCAAACCAAAAAAACAGGGAAATTCTTTACAATTCCTTCAGGGTCTCTGATGAAACCTGGTATGACTCTATCTACAATGACAGCAGGATGTGGCATATGGCTGGACACATGGGACTGAGAGGATTGGTGAGATTGGGTGAGCAAATGCAGAACCTTAATGCAATAATGTGTGGCAGCCATTCGATGGGTCCCAACTCTCCAGGTTGAGGGGAATATTACTAGAGCTATAACATGTACGGGTAACCAAGAGAATGGACCCACTGTGAATATGAAAGGTTTCTAATACTCACCGAGAGTCCCTATCCTGGTGCTCCGGTTTCACTTTCCAATGCCTTTAATATCAATCTCCCAACTTGGAGAGACAGCCCCTTTTACCTCCTGGTTTGCACAGGTTGACAATTTGGCAGAGGATGAAAGGGAAGAGGAAGAACCAATGAGAGAGTAGCTGTTAGGTATTTGGAGGGGCACATGTGACACTAATTTCACGGCAGGAAGAAGAATTAACCAAAGTCTCAGCCACCCGCCGGGAAGCAGTATAGGTCCTGAACCAATATTTTGGACATGCATTCAGCTCACAAACAACGAGTTGAAAAATGGAGCTCAGGGGCACAGCAATTCACAAACTGGCAGAGGAGTAAAGGACCACTATCGTGCAAAAATCTGTTGAGGGAAGGCAACGAGGCGTTTTTGAAAGCGAGGCAGAATAGGCGGAAACAGATTTCAAGAGTTACGTACGAATCACCTGTAAAGCACAGGAAGAGGGGCACAAATTTGACAATGATACACTTGGCCGAAAAGGGCGTATGAGTTTTCTCCTGAATATATTCAGGAGAAAACACATAGAACCTTTTTGGCCAGGCAATCAAATGGGCAATGTGAAACTACACTACAAAGAAGCATCACTTCCCACCGGTCAAAAGGGACATCCGCAAAATGTGTAAAAACCAGAAAGGCAAGACAGGTGCTGGAAAACTGGGAGCCTTTTTATGATGATGTTTGGGACGTAAGTTGCCAACTGCCTCTCTGGAGGAGTGCATTGTGTTCCCTAAAAAAATAAACAACAGAGCTACAGAGCCAAGGGCACTTTCAGGCTAAGGAATATACCTTGGGAAAATTGAAAATCAATAAGCCAGAGTCACCCCAAAATTTAGGTTTGCACAGCTTAAAAGAGCCTCAACTTGTGTCCACCTTAAATATCCCAGGAAAGACAAAAAGGGTTTAAGAAATTGTGGAACTTACGTACGATGGAATATCCCTCAGCCATGAAATCAATGTCATAAGACCAGTAGCAGCAAAATGAGTGGATTCAGGTACGATGATTCTAAGTGAAATAAGTCACATAGAAAAAGAAACTTATCATAAGATATCACTTATGAAGGTCCTGTAAACATGGCTACACATGAACTGAGTTAGGAAAGAGAAGAGAGTTTGCCTTTTAGAAAACATTCTTATGCCTGCTTAAGGGGGAAGGAGAGGTGGGGTGATGCATAAAACCAGAGTTTGATATTAGTTCAGGTACCGTTCCACAAACCATATACCGAATAGACAAGAACTACACCTTGCTCAGTGAAAGGGACTCAACTCCCCATATTCCATGCAGAGGGATATATCTTACTAGTAAGAATCTTAAAACCTATGTATTGATATGTCCCCATAATGGAATCAAGTGTGTCTAGACAGGCATAAACATGGCAGTGAGAATCAGCTCAACCCACTATAAAAAGGAGTTTCAAAAACGAAACAAAAAAACAGGGAAATTCTTTTCAATTCCTTCAGGGTCTCTGATGAAACCTGGAATGACCCTATCTACAAAGACAGCTGGATGTGGCATAAGGCTGGACACATGGGACTGAGAGGATTGGTGAGATTGGGTGAGCACATGCAGACCCTTTAAAGCAATAATGCATGGCACCCATTCCATGTGTCCCAACTCTCCAGCTTGAAGGGAATATTACTACACCTATAACATGTACGGGAAACCAAGAGAATGTACACACTCTGAATATGAAAGGTTTCTAAAACTCAACGTATAGGCCCTCTCCTGGTGCTCCAGTTTGACTTTCCAACTGCTTTACTATCAATCTCCCAACTTGGAGAGACAGCCCCTTTAACCTCCTGGTTCTCACAGGTGGCCAATTTGGCAGAGGATGAAAGGGAAGAGGCAGAACCAATGAGAGAGTAGCTGTTAGGCATTTGGACGGGCACATGTCACTCTTATTTCCCGGGAGGAAGAAGAATTAACCAAAGTCTCAGCCACCCACCAAGAACCAGTATAGGTACTGACCCAAAATATTAAACTTTCGTTCAGCTCAGAAAAAACGAGTTAAATAATGTAGCCCAGGGGCACAGCAATCCACAAACAGGCAGAGTAATAAAGGACAACTATCTTCCAAAAATCTGTTGAGGGAAGGCAACGAGGCGGACTTGAAAGCGAGGCAGAATAGCAGGAAACAGATTTCAAGCGGTACATTGGAATCACCTTTAAAGCACAGGAAGAGGGGCACAACTTCGACAATGATGCACATGGCCAAAAAGGGCGTATGCGTTTTCTCCTGAATATGTTCATTAGAAAACGCATACGACCTATTTGGCCTAGCAAGCAAGTGGGCAATGCAAATCTGCACTACAAAGAAGTATCCCTTTCCATCGGTCATAAGGGACATCCACAAAATTGATAAAATCCAGAAAGGCAAGACAGGCACTGGAGAACTGGGAGCCTTTTTATGCTTATGGGCGTGATGTAAATTGCAAACTGCCTCTCTGGAGGAGTGCATTGTGTTCCGTAAAACAAGTAATCAACAGAGCTACAGAGCCAAGGGCACTTCCAGTCTAGGGAATATACCTTGGGAAAACTGAAAATCAATAAGACCGAGACACCCCAAAATTTAGGGCTGCACTGCATACAAGAAACTTAACTTGGGTACACCATAAGTATCCCAGGAAAGGTAAAAATTGTTCAAAATATTGTGGGACTTACATATGATGGAATATCCCTCAGCCATGAAATCAATGTCATAAGACCAGTAGCAGCAAAATGAAAGGATTCAGGTACCCTGATTCTAAGTGAAATAAGTCACACAGAAAAAGAAACTTATCATAAGATATCACTTGTTTAAGAACCTGTAAACATGGCTACACATAAACTGAGTTAGGAAAGAGAACAGAGTCTCACATTTAGAAAACACTCTTATGCCTGCTTAAGGGGGAAGGAGAGGTGGGGTGATGCATAAAACCAGAGTTAGATAAAAGCAGAGGTACTGTTCCAAAAACCACCTATGGAATAGACAAGACCTACACCTTCCTCAGTGAAAGGGACTCAAAACACCATATTTCCCGCAGAGGAATATATCTGACTAGTAATCATCTTAAAACCTATGTATTGATATGCCTCTGTAAGGGAATCAAGTGTTTCTAGACTGGCATAAACATGGCATCGAGAATCATCTCAAACCCACTATAAAAAGGAATTTCAAAAACAAACAAAAAAACAGGGAAATTCTTTACATTTCCTTCAGGGTCTCTGATGAAACGTGGAATGACCCTGTCTACAATGACAGCTGGATGTGGCATAAGGCTGGACACATGGGAATGAGAGGATTGGTGAGATTCGGTGAGCAAATGCAGCCCCTTTAAAACAATAATGAATGGCACCCATTCCATGGGTCCCAACTCTCCAGGTTGAAGGGAATATTACTACAGCTATAACATGTATGTGAAACCTAGAGAATGGACACATTGTGAATGTGAAAGGTCTCTAAAACTCAACGAATAGTCCCTCTCCTGGTGCTCCGGTTTGACATTCCAACTGCTTTACTATCAATCTCCCAACTTGGAGAGACAGCCCCTTTAACCTCCTGGTTCGCACAGGTTGCCAATTTGGCAGAGGATGAAAGGGAAGAGGGAGAACCAATGAGAGAGTAGCTGTTAGGCATTTAGACGGGCACATGTCACTCTTATTTCCCGGGCAGAAAAAGAATTAACCAAAGTCTCAGCCACCCAATTGGAACCAGTATAGTTCCTGAACCAAAATATTGGACGTGCCTTCAGCTCACAAAATACGAGTTAAAAAATGGAGCTCAGGGGCACAGAAATTCACAAAATGGCAGAGTAATAAAGGACAACTATCATTGCAAAATCTGTTGAGGGAAGGCAACGAGCCGGACTTGAAAGCGAGACAGAATAGCAGGAAACCGATTACAAGAGGAAATTTGGAATCGGCTTTAAAGGACAGGAAGAGGGGCACAACATCGACAATGATGCACTTGGCCAAAAAGTGCGTATGCGTTTTCCCCTGAATATATTCAGGAGAAAAAGCATACGCCCTTTTTGGCCAAGCAAGCAAGTAGGCAATGCAAATCTGCAGTACAAAGAAGTATCACTTCCCACCGGTCAAAAGGGACATCCACAAAATGGGCAAAAATCAGAAAGGCAAGACAGGCCCTGGAGAACAGGGAGCCTTTTTATGCTGATGGGCGGGATGTAAATTGCCAACTGCCTCTCTGGAGGAGTGCATTGTGTTCCCTAAAACAAGTAAACAACAGAGCTACAGAGCCAAGGGCACTTCCAGTCTAGGGAATATACCTTTGGAAAACTGAAAATCAATAAGACAGAGCCACCCCAAATTTAGGGCTTCACTGCTTACAAGAACCTCAACTTGGGTTCACCTTAAGTATCCCAGGAAAGATAAATATGGCTCAAAAAATTGTGGTACTTATGTACGATGGAATATCCCTCAGCCATGAAATCAATGTCATAAGACCACTAGCAGCAAAATGAGTGGATTCAGGTACGATGATTCTAAGTGAAATAAGTCACACAGAAAAAGAAACTTATCATAATCTATCACTTATGAAGATCCTGTAAACATGGCTACACATGAACTGAGTTAGGAAAGAGAACAGAGTCTCTCATTTAGAAAACACTCTTATGCCTGCTTAAGGGGGATTGAGAGGTGGGGTGATGCATAAAACCAGAGTTTGATATAAGCACTGGTACCGTTCCAAAAACCAACTATGGAATAGACAAGACCTACACCTTCCTCAGTGAAAGGGATTCAAAATCCCATATTTCCCGCAGAGGAATATATCTGACTAGTAAGAATCTTAAAACCTATGTATTGATATGTCTCCGTAAGGGAATCAAGTGTGTCTAGACTGGCATAAATATGGCAGTGAGAATCAGCTCAAACCCACTAGAAAAAGGAATTTCAAAAACAGAAAATAGGGAAATTCTTTAGTATTCCTTCAGGGTCTCTGATGAAACCTGGAATGACCCTATCTACAATGACAGCTGGATATGGCATAAGGCTGGATACCTGGGACTGAGAGGATTTGTGAGAATGGGTTAGCAAATGCAGACCCTTTAAAGCAATAATGCATGGCACCCATTCCATGGGTCCCACCTCCCCAGGTTGAAAGGAATATAACTACAGTAATAACATGTACGGGAAACCTAAGTTGGACACATTGTGAATACGAAAGGTCTCTAAAACTCAACGAATATTCCTTCTCCTTGTGCTCCAGTTTGACTTTCCAACTGCTTTACTGTCAATCTCCCAAATTGGAGAGACAGCACCATTAACTCCCTGGTTCACACAGGTTGCCAATTTGGAAAATGATGAAAGGAATAGGGAGAACCAATGAGAGAGTAGCTCTTAGGCATTTGGACCAGCATATATCACTCTTATTTCCTGGGAGGAGAAGAATTAATTGAAGTCTCAGCCACCCACCGAAAACCAGTATAGTTCCTGAACCAAAATATTGGACTTGCGTTCAGCTCACAAAAAACGAGTTGAAAAATGGAGCTCATGGGCAAAGCAATTCACAGACTGGCAGAGTAATAAAGGGCAACTATCTTCCAACAATCTGTTGAGGGAAGGCAACTAGGCGGACTTGAAAGCTAGGCATAATAGCAGGAAACAGATTTCAAGAGGTAGGTTGGAATCACCTTTAAAACACAGGAAGAGGAGCACAACTTCGACAATGATGCACATGGCCAAAAATGTCATACGCTTTTTCTCCTGAATATATTCAGGGGAAAACGCATACGCACTTTTGGCCAAGCAAGCAAGTGGGCAATGTAAGTCTGCACTACAAAGAAGTATCACTTCCCACCAGTCAATAGGGACATCCACAAAATGGGTAAAAACCAGAAAGGCAAGACAGGCCCTGGAGAACAGGGAGCCTTGTTATGCTGATGGCCGGGATGTAAATTGCCAACTGCCTCTCTGGAGCAATGCATTGTGTTCCCTAAAACAAGTAAACAACAGAGCTACAGAGCCAAGTACACTCCAAGTCTAGGGAATATACCTTGGGAAAACTGAAAATCAATAAGACAGAGCCACCCCAAAATTTAGGACTGCACTGCTTACAAGAAACTCAAGTTGGGTACACCTTAAGTATCCCAGGAAAGGTAAAAATTGTTCAAAATATTGTGGTACTTACGTATGATGGAATATCCCTCAGCAATGAAATCAGTGTCATAAGACCAGTAGCGGCAAAATGAGTGGATTCAGGTACGATGATTTTAAGTGAATTAAGTCACAGAGAAAAAGAAACTTAGCATAAGATATCACTTATGAAGATCCTGTAAACATGGCTACACATGAACTGAGTTAGGAAAGAGAAGAGAGTCTCACATTTAGAAAACACTCGTATGCCTGCTTAAGGGGGAAGGAGAGGTGGGGTGATGCATAAAACCAGAGTTTGATATAAGCACAGGTACCCCTCCAAAAACCAACTATGGAATAAACAACACCTACACCTTCCTCAGTGAAAGGGACTCAAAACCCCACATTTCCCGCAGAGGAATATATTTGACTACTAAGAATGTTAAAGCCTATGAATTGATATGTCTCCATAAGGGAATCAAGTGTGTCTAGACTGGCATAAAGATGGCAGCGAGAATCAGACGAAACCCACTATAAAACGGAATTTCAAAAACAAAACAAAAAAACAGTGAAATTCTTTACAATTCCTCCAGGCTCTCTGATGAACCTTGGAATGACCCTATCTACAATGACAGCTAGAGGTGGAATAAGGCTGGACACATGGGACTGAGAGGATTGGTGAGATTGGGTGAGCAAATGCAGACCCTGTAAAGCAATAATGCATGCCACCCATTCCATGGGTCCCAACTCTCCAGGTTGAAGGGAATATTACCACAGCTATAACAGGTATGGGAAACCTAGAGAATGGACACACTGTGAATACGAAAACTTTCTAAAACTCAACGAATAATCGCTCTCCTGGTGCTCCAGTTTGACATTCCAACTGCTTTACTATCAATCTCCCAACTTGGAGAGACAGCACCTTTAACCTCCTGGTTCGCACAGGTTGCCAATTTGGCAAAGGATGAAAGGGAAGAGGGAGAACCAAAGAGAGAGTAGCTGTTAGGCATTTGGACGGGCACATGTCACTCTTATTTCCCGGGAGGAAGGAGAATTAACCAAAGTCTCAGCCACCCACCGGGAACCAGTATAGGTCCTGAACCAAAATATGGGACTTGCATTCAGCTCACAAAAAACGAGTTAAAAAATGAAGCTCAGGGGCACAGCAATTCACAAACTGGCAGAGTAATAAAAGACAACTATCATCCAAAAATCAGTTGAGGGAACGCAACGAGGCGGACTTGAATGTGAGGCAGAATAGCAGGAAACAGATTTCAAGAGGTACGTTGGAATCGCCTTTAAAGCACAGGAAGAGCGGCACAACTTCGACAATGATGCACTTGGCCAAAGAGGGCGTATGCGTTTCCTCCTGAATATGTTCAGGAGAAAACGCATACGACCTTTTTGGCCTAGCAAGCAAGTGGGCAATGCAAATCTGCACTATAAAGAAGTATCACTACCCACCTGTCCTAAGGGACATCCACATAAAGGGTAATAAACAGAAATTCAAGACAGGCCCTGGAGAAAAGGGAGCCATGTTATGCTGATGGCCGAGATGTAAATTGCCAACTGCCTCTCTGGAGGAGTGCATTGTGTTCCCTAAAACAAGTAAACAACAGAGCTACACAGCCAAGAGCACTTCCAGTCTAGGGAATATACCTTGGGCAAACTGAAAATCAATAAGACAGAGCCAGCCCAAAATTTAGGGCTGCACTGCTTACAAGAACCTCAACTTGTCTACACATTAAATATCCCTGGAAACATAAAAATGGTTCAAAAAATTGTGGTACTTACGTACGATGGAATATCCCTCAGCCATGAAATCAATGTCATAAGACCAGTAGCAGCAAAATGAGTGGATTCAGGTACGATGATTCTAAGTGAAATAAGTCACACAGAAAAAGAAACTTATCATAAGATATCACTTATGAAGGTCCTGTAAACATGGCTACACATGAACTGAGTTAGGAAAGAGAAGAGAGTTTGACATTTAGAAAACATTCTTATGCCTGCTTAAGGGGGAAGGAGAGGTGGGGTGATGCATAAAACCAGAGTTTGATATTAGTTCAGGTACCATTCCACAAACCATATACGGAATAGACAAGAACTACACCTTGCTCAGTGAACGGGACTCAACTCCCCATATTCCATGCAGAGGGATATATCTTACTAGTAAGAATCTTAAAACCTATGTATTGATATGTCCCATAATGGAATCAAGTGTGTGTAGACAGGCATAAACATGGCAGTGAGAATCAGCTCAAACCCACTATAAAAAGGAATTTCAAAAACGAAACAAAAAAACAGGGAAATTCTTTTCAATTCCTTCAGGGTCTCTGATGAAACCTGGAATGACCCTATCTACAACGACAGCTGGATGTGGCATAAGGCTGGACACATGGGATTGAAAGGATTGGTGAGATTGGGTGAGCAAATGCAGACCCTTTAAAGCAATAATGCATGGCACCCATTCCATGGGTCCCAACTCTCCAGGTTGAAGGGAATATTACTACACCTATAACATGTACGGGAAACCAAGAGAATGGACACACTCTGAATATGAAAGGTTTCTAAAACTCAACGAATAGTCCCTCTCCTGGTGCTCCAGTTTGATTTTCCAACTGCTTTACTTTCAATCGCCCAACTTGGAGAGACAGCCCCTTTAACCTCCTGGTTCTCACAGGTGGCCAATTTGGCAGAGGATGAAAGGGAAGAGGCAGAACCAATGAGAGAGTAGCTGTTAGGCATTTGGACGGGCATATGTCACTCTAATTTCCCGGCAGGAAGAATAATTAATCAAAGTCGCAGCCACCCACTGGGAACCAATATAGGTCCTGAATCAAAATTTTGGACATGCGTTCAGCTCACAAAAAACGAGTTGAAAAATGGAGCTCAAGGACACAGCAATTCACAAACTGGCAGAGTAATAAAGGACAACTATCATTCAAAAATCAGTTGAGGGAAGGCAATGAGGTGGAATTGAAAGCGAGGCAGAATAGCAGGAAACAGATTTCAAGAGGTACCTTGGAATCGCCTTTAAAGCACAGGAAGAGGGGCAAAACTTCGACAATGATGCACTTGGCCAAAAAGGGCGTTTGAATTTTCTCCTCAATATATGCAAGAGAAAACGCATACGCACTTTTTTGCCAAACAAGCAAGCGGGCAACGCAAATCTGCACTACAAAGAAGTATCACTTCCCACTGGTCAAAAGGGACATCCACAAAATGGGTAAAACCCAAAAAGGCAAGACAGGCCCTGGAGAACAGGGAGCCTTGTTATGCTGATGGGCGGGATGTAAATTGCCAACTGCCTCTCTGGAGCAATGCATTGTGTTCCCTAAAACAAGTAAACAACAGAGGTACAGAGCCAAGGGCACTTCCAGTCTAGGGAATATACCATGGGAAAACTGAAAATCAATAAGACAGAGCCACCCCAAAATGTAGGGCTGCACTGCTTAAAAGAACCTCAACTTGGGTACATCTTAAATATCCCAGGAAATATAAAAATGGTTCAAAAAATTGTGGTACTTACGTACAATGGAATATCCATCAGCCATGAAATCCATGTTGTAAAACCAGTAGCAGCAAAATGAGTGGATTCAGGTACGATGATTCTAAGTGAAATAAGTCACAAAGAAAAAGAAGCTTATCATAAGATATCACTTATGAAAATCCTGTAAACATGGCTACACATGAACTGAGTTAGGAAAGAGAACAGAGTCTCACATTTAGAAAACACTCTCATGCCTCCTTAAGGGGGAAGGAGAGGTGGGGTGATGAATAAAACCAGAGTTTGATATAAGCACAGGTACCGTTCGAAAAACCAACTATGGAATAGGCAAGATCTACCTATACCTTCCTCAGTGAAAGGGACTCAAAACCCCATATTTCCCGCAGAGGAATATATCTGACTAGTAAAAATCTTAAAACCTATGTATTGATATGTCTCTATAAGGGAATCAAGTGTGTCTAGACTGGCATAAACATGGCAGCGAGAATCAGCTCAAACCCACTATAAAAAGGAATTTCAAAAACAAAACAAAAAAACAGGGAAATTCTTTACAATTCCTTCAGGGTCTCTGATGAAACCTGGAATGACCCTCTCTACAATGACAGCTGGATGTGTCATAAGGCTGGACACTTGGCACTGAGAGGATTGGTGAGATTGGGTGAGCAAATGCAGACCCTTTAAAGCAATAATGCATGGCATCCATTCCATGGGTCCCAACTCTCCAAGTTGAAGGGAAAATTACTACAGCTATAACATGTATGGGAAACCTAGAGTATAGACACACTGTGAATACGAAAGGTTTCTAGAACTCAACGGATAGTCCCTCTCCTGGTGCTCCGGTTTGACTTTCCAACTGCTTTACTATCACTCTCCCAACTTGGAGAGACAGTCCCTTTAACCTCCTGGTTCTCACCGGTTGCCAATTTGGCAGAGGATGAAAGAGAAGAGGGAGAATCAACGAGAGCGTAGCTGTTAGGCATTTGGACGGGCACATGTCACTCTAATTGCCCGGCAGGAAGAAGAATTAGTCAAAGTCTCAGCCACTCACCTGGAAACAGTATAGGTCCTGCAGCAAAACTTTGTATTACATTCAGCTCACAAAAACGAGTTGAAAAATGGAGCTCAGAGGCAGAGCAATTCACAAACTGGCAGAGTAATAAAGGCCAACTATCGTCCAGAAATCTGTTGAGGGAAGGCAACGAAGTGGACTTGAAAGTCAGGCCGAATAGCAGGAAGCAGATTTCAAGAGGTACATTGGAACGGTCTGTAAAGCACAAGAAGAGGGGCACAACTTCCACAATGATGTACTTGGCCAAAAAGGGCGTATGCATTTTCTCCTGAATATATGCAGGAGAAAACGCATACAAACTTTTTGGCGAAGCAAGCAAGCGGCCAATGCAAATCTGCACTATCAAGAAGTATCACTTCCCACCGGTCAAAAGGGACATCCACAAAATGTGTAAAAACCAGAAAGGCAAGACAGGCCTTGGAGAACAGCGAGCCTTGTTATGCTGATGGGCAGGATGTAAATTGCCAACTGCCTCTCTGGAGGAGTGCATTGTGTTCCCTAAAACAATTAAACAACAGAGCTACAGAGCCAAGGGCACTTCCAGTCTAGGGAATATACCTTGGGAATACTGAAACTCAATAAGACAGAGACACCCCAAAATTTAGGGCTGCACTGCTTACAAGAACCTCAACTTGGGTACACCTTAAATATCCCAGGAAATATAAAAATGCTTCAAAACATTGTGGTACTTACGTACGATGGAATATCCCTCAGCCATGAAATCAATGTCATAAGACCAGTAGCAGCAAAATGAGTGGATTCAGGTACGATGATTCTAAGTGAAATAAGTCACATAGAAAAAGAAACTTATCATAAGATATCACTTATGAACGTCCTGTAATCATGGCTACACATGAGCTGAGTTAGGAAAGAGAAGAGAGTTTGACATTTAGAAAATATTCTTATGTATGCTTAAGGGGGAAGGAGAGGTGGGGTGATGCATTAAACCAGATTTTGATATTAGTTCAGGTACCGTTCCAAAAACCAAATACGGAATAGACAAGAACTACACCTTCCTCAGTGAAAGGGAATCAACTCCCCATATTCCATGCAGAGGGATATATCTTACTAGTAAGAATTTTAAAACCTATGTATTGATATGTACACGTAATGGAATCAAATGTGTCTAGACAGGCATAAACATGGCAGTGAGAATCAGCTCAAACACACTATAAAATGGAATTTGAAAAACAAAACAAAAAACAGTGAAATTCTTTTCAATTCCTTCAGGGTATCTGATGAAACCTGGAATGACCCTATCTACAACGACAGCTGGATGTGGCATAAGGCTGGACACATGGGACTGAGAGGATTGGTGAGATTGGGTGAGCAAATGCAAACCCTTTAAAGCAATAAAGCATGGCACCCATTCCATGGGTCCCAACTCTCCAGGGTGAAGGGAATATTACTACAGCTATAACATGTACGGGAAACCTAGAGAATGGACACACTGTGAATATGAAAGGTCTCTAAAACTCAACAAATAGTCCCTCTCCTTGTGCTCCGGTTTGACTTTCGAACTGCTTTACTATCAATCTCCCAAATTAGAGAGACAGCCCTTTTAACCTCCTGTTTCACACAGGTTGCCAATTTGGCAGAGGATGAAACGGAAGAGGGAGAACCAATGAGAGAGTAGCTGTTAGGCATTTGGACAGGCACATGTCACTCTTGTTTCCCGGGAGGAAGAAGAATTAACCAAAGTCTCAGCCACCCACCGGGTACCAGTATAGTTCCTGAACCAAAATATTGGACTTGCATTCAGCTCACAAAAAACGAGTTAAATAATGGAGCTCTGGGGCACAGCAATTCACAAACAGGCAGACAAATAAAGGACAACTATCGTCCAAAAATCGGTTGAGGGAAGGCAACGACGCGGACTTGAAAGTGAGGCAGAATAGCAGGAAACAGATTTCAAGAGGTACGTTGGAATCGCCTTTAAAGCACAGAAAGAGGGGCACAACTTCGACAATGATGCACTTGGCCAAAAAGGGCGTATGCGTTTTCACCTGAATATATTCAGCAGAAAACGCATACGCCCTTTTTGGCCAAACAAGCAAGCGGACAATGCAAATCTGCAAGACAAAGAAGTATCACTTCCCACTGGTCAAAAGGGACATCCACAAAATGGGTAAAACCCAGAAAGGCAAGACAGGCCCTGGAGACCAGGGAGCCTTGTTATACTGATGTGCGGAATGTAAATTGCCAACTGCCTCTCCGTTGGAGTGCATTGTGTTCCCTAAAACAAGTAAACAACAGAGCTACAGAGCCAAGGGCACTTCCAGTCTAGGGAATATACCTTGGGAAAACTGAAAATGAATAAGACAGAGCCAACCCAAAATTTAGGGCTGCACTGCTTACAAGAACCTCAACTTGGGTACACCTTAAATAATCCAGGAAAGATAAAAGTGGTTCAAAAAATTGTGGTACTTACGTATGATGGAATATCCCTCAGCCATGAAATCAATGTCATAAAACCAGGAGCAGCAAAATGAGTGGATTCAGGTACGATGATTCCAAGTGAAATAAGTCACACAGAAAAAGAAACTTATCATAAGATATCACTTATGAAGATCCTGTAAACATGGCTACACATGAACTGAGTTAGGAAAGAGAACAGAGTCTCACATTTAGAAAACCCTCTTATGCCTGCTTAAGGGAGAAGGAGAAGTGGGGTGATGCATAAAACCAGAGTTTGATATAAGCAGAGGTACCTTTCCTAAAACCAACTATGGAATAGACAAGACCTACCTATACCTTCCTCAGTGAAAGGGACTCAAAACCCCCTATTTCTTGCAGAGGAATATATCTGACTAGTAAGAATCTTAAAACCTATGTATTGATATGTCTCCGTAAGGGAATCAAGTGTGTCTAGACTGGCATAAACATGGCAGCGAGAATCAGCTCAAACCCACAATAAAAAGGAATTTCAAAAACAAAACAAATACAGGGAAATTCTTTACAATTCCTTCAGGGTCTCTGATGAAACATGGAATGTCCCTGTCTACAATGACAGCTCGATGAGGCATAAGGCTGGACACTTGGGTCTGAGAGGATTGGTGAGATTGGGTGAGCAAATGCAGACCCTTTAATGCAATAATGCATGGCAGCCATTCCTTGGGTCACAACTCTCCAGGTTGAAGGGAATATTACTACAGCTATAACATGTACAGGAAACCTAGAGAATGGACACACTGTGGATATCAAAGGTCTCTAAAACTCAAGGAATAATCCCTCTCCTTGTGCTCCAGTTTGATTTCCCAACTGATTTACTATCAATCTCCCAACTTGCAGAGACAGCACCTTTAACCTCCTGGTGTACACATGTTGCCAATTTAGCAAAGGATGAAAGGCAAGAGGGAGAACCAATGAGAGAGTAGCTATTAGACATTTGGACGGGCACATGTCTTTCTTATTTCCCGGGAGGAAGAAAAATTAACCAAATTCTCAGCCACCCACCCATAACCAGTATAGGTCCTGAACCAAAATATTGGACTTGCGTTCAGCTCACAAAAAGCGAGTTAAAAAATGGAGCTTCGGGACACAACAATTAACAAACAGGCAGAGTAATAAAGGGCAACTATCGTCCAAAAATCTGTTGAGGGAAGTCAACCAGGCGGACTTGAATGCGAGGCAGAATAGCAGGAAACAGATTTCAAGAGCCACGTTGGAATCGCCTTTAAAGCACAGGAAGATGGGCAGAACTTCGAAAATGATGCACCTGGCCACAAATGGCGTATGTGTTTTCTCCTGAATATATTAAGGAGAAAACGCATACGCCATTTCTGGCCAAGCAAGCAAGCGGGCAATGCAAATCTGCACTAAAAAGAAGTATCACTTCCCACCAGTCAAAAGGGACATCCACAAAATGGGTAAAAACCAGAGGCTAGACAGGCCCTGGAGAACAGGGAGCCTTGTTATGCTGATGGGCGGGATGTAAACTGCCAACTGCCCCACTGGAGGAGTGCATTGTGTTCCCTAAAACAAGTAAACAAGAAAGCTACAGAGCCAAGGGCACTTCCAGTCTAGGGAATATACCTTGGGAAAACTGAAAATCAATAAGACAGAGCCACCCTCAAATTTAGGGCTGCACTGCTTACAAGAACCTCAACTTGGGTACACATTAAATATTGCAGGAAATATAAAAATGGTTCAAAAAATTGTGGTACTTACATACGATGGAATATCCCTCAGCCATGAAATCAATGTCATAAGACCAGTAGCAGCTAAATGAGTGGATTCAGGTACGATGATTCTAAGTGAAATAAGTCACACAGAAAAAGAAACTTATCATAAGATATCACTTATGAAGATCCTGTAAACATGGCTACATATGAACTGAGTTAGGAAAGAGAACAGAGTCTCACATTTAGAAAACACTCTTATGCCTGCTTAAGGGGGAAGGAGAGGTGGGGTGATGCATAAAACCAGAGTTTGATATAAGCACATGTACCATTCAAAAACCAACTATGGAATAGACAAGACTTACTCCTTCCTCAGTGAAAGGGATTCAAAAGCCCATATTTCCCACAGAGTAATATATTGGATTAGTTAGAATCTTAAAACCTATGTATTGATATGTCTCCGTAAGGGAATCAAGTGTGTCTAGACTGGCATAAACATGGCAGCGAGAATCATCTCAAACCCACTATAAAAGGGAATTTCAAAAACAAAACAACAAAACAGGGAAATTCTTTACAATTCCTTCAGGGTCTCTGATGAAACCTGGAATGACCCTATCTACAATGACAGCTGGATGTGGCATAAGGCTGGACACCTGGGACTGAGAGGATTGGTGAGATTGGGTGAGCAAATGCAGACCCTATAAAGCAATAATGCATGGCAACCATTCAATGGGTCCCAACTCTCCAGGTTGAAGAGTATATTACTACAGCTATAAAATGTACGGGAAACCTAGAGACTGGACACACTGTGAATACGAAAGGTCTCTAAAACTCAACGAATAGTCCCTCTCCTGTTGCTCAGGTTTGACTTTCCAACTGCTTTACTATCAATCTCCCAGCTTGGAGAGACTGCACCTTTAACCTCCTGTTTCACACAGGTTGCCAATTTGGCAGAGGATGAAAGGGAAGAGGGAGAACCAATGAGAGAGTAGCTGTTAGGCATTTGGACGGGCACATGTCACTCTTATTTCCCAGGAGGAAGAAGAATTAACCAAAGTCTAAGCCACCAACCACGAAAGAGTACAGATCCTGAACCAAAATATTGGACTTGCGTTCAGCTCACAATAAACGAGTTAAATTATGGAGCTCAGGGGCACAGCAATTCACAAACTGGTAGAGTAATAAAGGACAACTATCGTACAAAAATCTGTTGAGGGAAGGCAACGAGGCGGAATTGAATGCGAGGCAGAATAGAAGGAAACAGATTTCAACAGATACGTTGGAATCGCTTTTAAAGCACAGGAAGAGGGGCCCAACTTCGAAAATGATGCACTTGGCCAAAAAGGGCGTATGCGTTTTCTCCTGTGTATATTCAGGAGAAAACGCATACGCCCTTTTTGGCCAAGCAAGCAAGCGGGCAATGCAAATCTGCACTACAAAGAAGTATCACTTCCCACAGGTCAAAATGGATATCCACAAAATGGGTAAAAAGCAGAAAGGCAAGACAGGGCCTGGAGAACACGGAGCCTTGTTATGCTGATGGGCGGGATGTAAATTGCCAATTGCCTCTCTGGAGGAGTGCATTTTGTTCCCTAAAACAAGTAAACAACAGAGCTACAGAGACAAGGGCACTTCCAGTCTAGGGTATATACCTTGGGAAAACTGAAAATCAGTATGACAGAGCCACCCCAAAATTTAGGGCTGCACTGCTTACAAGAACCTCAACTAGGCTACACCTTAAATATCCCAGGAAAGACAAAATTTTTTCAAGAGATTGTGGTAATTACATACGATGGAATATTTCTCTGCCATGAAATCAATGTCATCAGGCCAGTAGCAGCAAATTTAGTGGATTCAGTTACGTGGATTCTAAGTGAAATTAGTCACAGAGTAAAATAAACTTATCATAAGATATCACTTATGAAGGTCATGTAAACATGGCTACACATGATCTGAGTTAGTAAAGAGAAGAGAGTCTCACATTTAGAAAACACTCTTACACCTGCTTAATGGGTAAGGAGAGGTGGGGTGTTGCATAAAACCAGACTCTGATATTAGTAAAGGCTCCATTCCAGAAACCAAATACAGAATAGAAAAGATCTACATCTTCCTCACTGAAAAGGAATCAACACCCCATACTTCACTCAGAGGAATATATCTGACTAGTAAGAATCTTCAAACCTATATATTGATATGTCTCCGTAAGGGATCAAGTGTGTCTAGACTGGCATAAAAATGCAGAGGGAATCAGCTCAAACTCACTATAAAAAGGAATTTCAATAACAAAACAACAAAACAGGGAAATTCTTAACAATTCCTTCAGTGTCTCTGATGAAACCTGAAATGAACTTATCTACAACTACAGCTTGATTTGGCATAATGCAGGACATTTGGGACTGAGAGGATTGGTGAGACTGGGTGAGCAAATACAGACCGTTTAAAGCAATAATGCATGGCCTCCATTCCATGGTTCCAAACTCTCCAGGTGGAAGGGAATATTACTACAGCTATAACATGTACGAGAATCCTAGAGAATGAACACAATGTGTATACAAAAGGTTTCTAAAACTCAACTAATTGTCCCTCTCCTGGTGCTCCAGTTTGACTTTCCAACTGCTTTACTATAAATCTCTCAACTTGGAGAGACAGCCCCTATAACCTCCTGGATAACACAGGTTGCCAATTTGGCAGAGGATGAAAGGGAACAGGGAGAACCAATGAGAGAGTAGCTGTTAGGCATTTGGACGGGCATTTGTCACTCTAATTGCCTGGTAGGAAGAATAATTAACCAAGGACTCATCCCTCTGCCGGGAACCAGTATACGTCCTGAACCGAAATTTTGGACTTGCGGTCAGCTCACAAAAAACGATTTGATAAATGGAGCTCAGGGGCGCAGCAATTCGCAAACTGGCAGAGTAATAAAGGACAACTATCGTCCAAAAATATTTTGAAGGAAGGCAACGAGGCGGACTTGAAACCGAGGCAGAATTGCAGGAAACAGATTTCAAGAGGTACGTTGGAATCACCTGTAAAGCACAGGAAGAGGGGCACAATTTCGACTATGATGCACTTGGCCAAAAATGGTTTATTCGTTTTCTCCTGAATATATTCTGGAGAAAACGCATACACAGTTTTGGCCAAGCAAGCAGGCGGGCAATGCAAATCTGCACTACAAAGAAGTATCCCTTCCCACCGCTCAAAAGGGATATCGGCAAAATGTGTAAAAATCAGAAAGGCAAGAGAGGGCCTGCAGAACAGGGAGCCTTGTTATGCTGATGGGCGGGATGTAAGTTGGCAACTGCCTCTCTGGAGGAGTGCACTGTGTTCCCTAAAACAAGTAAACAACAGAGCTACATAGCAAAGGGCACTTCCAGTCTAGGGAATATACCTTGGGAAAACTGAACATCAATAAGACAGAGCCACCCCAAAATTTAGGGATGCACTGCTTACAAGAACCTCAACTTGGGTACACTTTAAATATCCCAGGAAAGTTAAAAATTGTTCAAAAATTTGTGCTACTTACGTACGATGGAATATCGCTCAGCCATGAAATCAATGTCATAAGACCAGTAGCAGCAAAATGAGTGGATTCAGGTATGATGATTCTGAGTGAAATAAGTCACACAGAAAAAGAATCTTATCATACGATATCACTTAAGAAGATCCTGTAAACATGGCTACACATGAAGTGAGTGAGGAAAGAGAACAGTGTCTCACATTTAGAAAATTCTCTTATGCCTGCTTAAGGGGGAAGGAGAGGTGGGGTGATGCATAAAACCAGAGTTTGATATAAGCACAGGTACTGTTCCAAAAACCAACTATGGAATAGACAAGACCTACAACTTCCTCGGGGAAAGGGACTCAAAAACGTATATTTTCTGCAGAGGAATATATCTGACTAGTAAGAATCTTAAAACCTATGCATTGATATGTCTCCATCAGGGAATCAAGTGTGTGTAGACTGGCATAAACACGGCAGTGAGAATCAGCTCAAACCCACTATAAAAAGGAATTTCAATAACAAAACAACAAAACAGGGAAATTCTTTACAATTCCTTCAGGGTCTCTGATGAAACGTGGAATGAACATATCTACAACTACAGCTTGATGTGGCATAAGGCTGGACACTTGGGACTAAGAGGATTGGTGAGACTGGGTGAGCAAACACAGACCGTTTAAAGAAATAATGCATGGCCTCCATTCCATGGTTCCAAACTCTCCAGGTTGAAGGGAATATTACTACAGCTATAACATGTACGGGAAAACTAGAGAATGGACACACTGTGTATACGAAAGTTTTCTAAAACTCAACTAGTTGTCCCTCTCCTGGTGCTCCAGTTTGACTTTCCAACTGCTTTACTATCAATCTCCCAACTTGGAGAGACAGCCCCTTTAATCTCCTGGATAACACAGGTTGCCAATTTGGCAGAGAATGAAAGGGAACATGGAGAACCAATGAGAGAATAGCTGTTAGGCATTTGGACGGGCATATGTCACTCTAATTGCCTGGCAGAAAGAAGAATTAACCAAAGACTCATCCCCCTGCCGGGAACCAGAATAGTTCTTGAACCGAAAATTTGGACTTGCGGTCAGCTCACAAAAAACGATTTGATAAATGGAGCTCAGGGGCACAGCAATTCACAAACTGGCAGTGTAATAAAGGACAACTATCGTCCAAAATTCTTGTGAAGGAAGACAACGAGGCGGACTTGAAAGCGAGGCAGAATAGAAGGAAAAAGATTTCAAGGGGTACTTTGGAATCACCTGTAAAGCACAGGAAGAGGGGCACAAATAAGACAATGATGCACTTGGCCAAAAATAGTGTATGTGTTTTCTCCTGAATATATTCAGGAGAAAACACATACGCCCTTTTTGGCCAAGCCAGCAAGCAGGCAATGCAAATCTGCAGTACAAAGAAGTATCACTTCCCACCAGTCAATAGGGACATCCACAAAATGTGTAAAAACCAGAAAGGCAAGAGAGGACCTGAAGAACAGGGAGCCTTGTTATGCTAATGGGTGGAATGTAAGTTGCCAACTGCCTCTCTGGAGGAGTGCATTGTGTTCCCTAAAACAAGTAAACAACAGAGCTACAGAGCCAAGGGCACTTCCAGTCTAGGGAATATACCTTGGGAAAACTGAAAATCAATAAGACAGAGCCACCCCAAAATTTAGGGATGCACTGCTTACAAGAACCTCAACTTGGGTACACCTTAAGTATCCCAGGAAAGATAAAAATTGTTCAAAAAATTGTGGTACATACGTATGATGGAATATCCCTCAGCCATGAAATCAATGTCATAAGACAAGTAGCAGCAAAATGAGTGGATTCAGGTACGATGATTCTAAGTGAAATAAGTCACACAGAAAAAGAAACGTATCATAAGATATCACTTATGAAGATCCTGTAAACATGGCTACACATGAACTGAGTTAGGAAAGAAAACAGAGTCCCGCATTTAGAAAACACTCTTATGCCTGCTTAAGGGGGAAGGAGAGGTGGGGTGATGCATAAAACCAGAGTTTGATATAAGCACAGGTACCGTTCCAAAAACCAACTATGAAATAGACAAGACCTCCACCTTCCTCAGTGAAAGGGATTCAAAACCCCATATTTCCCGCAGAGGAATATATCTGACTAGTAAGAATCTTAAAACCTATGTATTGATATGTCTCCGTAAGAGAATCAAGTGTGTCTAGACTGGCATAATCATGGCAGCGAGAATCAGCTCAAACCCACTACAAAAAGGAATTTCAAAAACAAAACAAAAAAAACAGCGAAATTTCTTATTTTTGAAAAACAAAAAATAATGGGAAATTCTTTACAATAGCTTCAGGATTTCTTATGAAACATGGAATGACCCTATCTACAATGACAGCTGTATTTGGCATAAGGCTGGACACATGGGACTGAGAGGATTGGTGAGATTGGGTGAGCAAATGCAGACCCTTTAAAGCAATAATGCATGGCACCCATTCCATGGGTCCCATGTCTCCAGGTTGAAGGGAATATTACTACAGCTATAAAATGTACGGGAAACCTTGAGAATGGACACACTGTGAATACAAAAGGTCTCTAAATCTCAAAGAATAGTCCCTCTCCTGGTGCTCCGGTTTGACTTTCCAACTGCTTTACTATCAATCTCCCAAATTGGAGAGACAGCACCTTTAACATCCTGGTTCGCACCGGTTGGCAATTTGACAGAGGAGGAAAGGGAAGAGGGAGAACAAATGACAGAGTAGCTGTTAGGCATTTGGACGGGCACGTCACTCTTATATCCCGGGAGGAAGAAGAATTAACCAAAGTCTCAGCCACCCACCGAGAACCAGTATAGGTCTTGAACCAAAATTTTGGACTTGCGTTCAGCTCGCAAAAAACAAGTTAAAAAATGTAGCTCAGGGGCACAGCAATTCACAAACTGGCAGAGTAATAAAGGACAACTATCGTCCAAAAATCTGTTGAGGGAAGGAAACCTGGAGGACTTGAATGCGAGGCAGAATAGCAGGAAACAGATTTCAAGAGGTACATAGGAATCACCTTTAAAGCACAGGAAGAAGGGCACAACATCGACAATGATGCACTTGGCCAAAAAGTGCGTAAGCGTTTTCTCCTGAATATATTCAGGAGAAAACGCATACAGCCTATTTGGCCAAGAAAGCAAGGGGGCAATGCAAATCTGCACTACAAAGAAGTATCACTTCCCACCGGTCAAAAGGGATATCCACAAATTGGGTAAAAACCAGAAAGGAAAGACAGACCCTGGAGAACAGGGAGCCTTGTATGCTGATGGGCGGGATATAAATTGCCAACTGCCTCTCTGGAGGAGTGCATTGTGTTCCCTAAAACAAGTAAACAACAGAGCTACAGAGCCAAGGGCACTTCCAGTCTGGGGAAAATACCTTGGGAAAACTGAAAATCAATAAGTCAGAGCCACCCAAAATTTAGGGCTGCACTGCTAACAAGAACCTCAACTACGGTACACCTTAAATATACCAGGAAATATAAAAATGATTTAAAATTGTTGTACTTACATAGGATGGAATATCCCTCAGTCATGAAATCAATAACATAAGACCAGTAGCAGCAAAATGAGTGGATTTAGGTACGATGATTCTAAGTGAAATAAGTCACACAGAAAAAGAAACGTATCATAAGATATCACTTATGAAGATCCTGTAAACATGGCTTCTCATGAACTGAGTTAGGAAAGAGAACAAAGTCTCACATTTAGAAAACACTCGTATGCCTGCTTAAGGGTGAAGGAGAGGTGGGGGGATTCATAAAACCAGAGTTTGATATAAGCACAGGTACCATTCCAAAAACCAACTATGGAATAGACAAGATCTACATCTTCCTCAGTGAAAGGGACTCAAAACCCCATATTTCCCGCAGAGGAATATATCTGACTAGTAAGAATCTTAAAACCTATGTATTGATATGTCTCCGTAAGAGAATCAAGAGTTTCTAGACTGGCATAATCATGGCAGCGAGAATCAGCTCAAAACGACTATAAAAAGCAATTTCAGAAACAAAATAAAAAAACAGGGAAATTCTTTACAGTTCCTTCAGGTTCTCCTTTGAAACCTGGAATGACCCTATCTAAAACGACAGCTGGATGTGGCATAAAGCTGGACACATGGGACTGAGAGGCTTGGTGAGATTGGGTGAGCAAATACAGACCCTTTAATGCAATAATGCATGGCACCCATTCCATGGGTCCCAACTCTCAAGGTTGAAGGGAATATTAGTACAGCTATAACATGTATGGGAAACCTAGAGAATGGACACACTGTGAATATGAAAGGTTTCTAAACCTCAACGAATAGTGCCTCTCCTGGTGCTCCAGTTTGACTTTGCAACTGCTTTACTATCAATCTCCCAACTTGGAGAGACAGCAACTTTAAACTCCTGGTGCGCTTAGCTTGCCAATTTGGCAAAGGATGTAAGAGAAGAGGGAGAACCAATGAGAGAGTAGCTGTTAGGCATTTGGACGGGCACCTTTCACTCTTATTTCCTGGGAGGAAGAAGAATTAAGCAATGTCTCAGCCACCCACCGGGAACCAGTATAGGTCCTGAAGCAAAATATTGGACTTGCGTTCAGCTCACAAAAAATGAGTAAATAAATGGAGCTATGGGGCAGAGCAATTCACAAACTGGCAGAGTAATAAAGGCCAACTATCAACCAAAAATGGGTTGAGGGAAGGAAACGAGGCAGACTTGAAACTGAGGCAGAATAGCAGGAAACAGATTTCAAGAGATTGTTGGAATCGCCTTTAAAGCACAGGAAGAGGGGCACAACATCGACAATGATGCACTTGGCCAAAAAGGGCGTATGCGTTTTCTCCTGAGTATATTCAGGAGAAAAGGCATACGCTCTTTTGGTCCAAGCAAGCAAGTGGGCAATACAAGACTTAACTACAAAGAAGTATCACTTCCAACTGGTCAAAAGGGACATCCACAAAATGGGTAAAATTCAGAAAGGCAAGACAGGCCATGGAGAACAGGGAGCCTTGTTATGCTGATGGGTGGGATGTAAATTGCCAACTGCCTCTCTGCAGGAGTGCACTGTGTTCCCTAAAACAAGTAAACAACACAGCTACAGAGCCAAGGACACTTCCAGTCCAGTGAATATACTTTGGGAAAACTGAAAATCAATATGACAGAGCCACCCCCAAATTTAGGGCTGCACTGCTTATAACAACCTCAACTTGGGTACATGTTAAATATCCCAGGAAATATAAAAGTGGTTCAAAAAATTGTGGTACTTGCGTACGATGGAATATCCCTCAGCCATGAAATCAATGTCTTAATTCCAGTAGCAGCAAAATGAGTGGATTCAGGTACGATGATTCTAAGTGAAATAAGTCACACAGAAAAACAAACTTATCATAAGATATCACTTATGAAGGTCCTGTAAACATGGATACACATGAACTGAGTTAGGAAAGAGAACAGAGTCTCACATTTAGAAAACACTCTTATGCCTGCTTAAGGGGGAAGGAGAGGTGCGGTGATGCATTAAACCAGAGTTTGATATAAGCACTGGTACCGTTCCAAAAACCAACTATGGATTAGACAAGACCTACACCTTCCTCAGTGAAAGGGACTCAAAACCCCATATTTCCCGCAGAGGAATATATCTGACTCGTAAGAATCTTAAAAACTATGTATTGATATGTCTCCATAAGGGAATTATGTGTGTCTAGACTGGCATAAACATGGCAGCGAGAATCAGCTCAAACCCACTATAAAACGGAATTTCAAAAACAAAACAAAAAAACAGCGAAATTCTTTACAATTCCTTCAGGCTCTCTGAGAAACCTTGGAATGACCCTATCTACAATTACAGCTAGAGGTGGCATATGGCTGGACACATTGGACTGAGAGGATTGGTGAGATTGGGTGAGCAAATGCAGACCCTGTAAAGCAATAATGCATGCCACCCATTCCATGGGTCCCAACTCTCCAGGTTGAAGGGGATATTACTACAGCTATAACAGGTATGGGAAACCTAGAGAATGGACACACTGTGAATACGAAAACTTTCTAAAATTCAACGAATAATCGCTCTCCTGGTGCTCCAGTTTGACATTCCAACTGCTTTACTATCAACCTCCCAACTTGGAGAGACAGTACCTTTAACCTCCTGGTTCGCACAGGTTGCCAAATTGGCAAAGGATGAAAGGGAAGAGGGAGAAGCAAAGAGAGAGTAGCTGTTAGGCATTTGGACGGGCACATGTCACTCTTATTTCCTGGGAGGAAGAAGAATTAACCAAAGTCTCAGCCACCCACCGGGAACCAGTATAGGTCCTGAACCAAAATATGGGACTTGCGTTCAGCTCACAAAAAACGAGTTAAAAAATGGAGCTCAGGGGCACAGCAATTCACAAACTGGCAGAGTAATAAAAGACAACTATCATTCAAAAATCAGTTGAGGGAAGGCAATGAGGCGGACTTGAATGTGAGGCAGAATAGCAGGAAACAGATTTCAAGAGGTACGTTGGAATCGCCTTTAAAGCACAGGAAGAGCGGCACAACTTTGACAATGATGCACTTGGCCAAAGAGGGCATATGCGTTTCCTCCTGAATATGTTCAGGAGAAAATGCATACGACCTTTTTGACCTAGCAAGCAAGTGGGCAATGCAAATCTGCACTATAAAGAAGTATCACTACCCACTGGTAATAAGGGACATCTACATAAAGGGTAATAACCAGAAATTCAAGACAGGCCCTGGAGAAAAGGGAGGCTTGTTATGCTGATGGCCGGGATGTAAATTGCCAACTGCCTCTCTGGAGGAGTGCATTGTGTTCCCTAAAACAAGTAAACAACAGAGCTACACAGCCAAGAGCACTTCCAGTCTAGGGAATATACCTTGGGCAAACTGGAAATCAATAAGACAGAGCCAGCCCAAAATTTAGGGCTGCACTGCTTACAAGAACCTCAACTTTCAACACATTAAATATCCCTGGAAACATAAAAATGGTTCAAAAAATTGTGGTACTTACATACGATGGAATATCCCTCAGCCATGAAATCAATGTCATAAGACCAGTAGCAGCAAAATGAGTGGATTCAGGTACGATGATTCTAAGTGAAATAAGCCACACAGAAAAAGAAACTTATCATAAGATATCACTTATGAAAATCCTGTAAACATGGCTACACATGAACTGAGTTAGGAAAGAGAAGAGAGTTTGACATTTAGAAAACATTCTTATGCCTGTTTAAGGGGGAAGGAGAGGTGGGGTGATGCATAAAACCAGAGTTTGATATTAGTTCAGGTACCGTTCCACAAACCATATACCGAATAGACAAGAACTACACCTTGCTCAGTGAAAGGGACTCAACTCCCCATATTCCATGCAGAGGGATATATCTTACTAGTAAGAATCTTAAAACCTATGTATTGATATGTCCCCATAATGGAATCAAGTGTGTCTAGACAGGCATAAACATGGCAGTGAGAATCAGCTCAAACCCACTATAAAAAGGAGTTTCAAAAACGAAACAAAAAAACAGGGAAATTCTTTTCAATTCCTTCAGGGTCTCTGATGAAACCTGGAATGACCCTATCTACAACGACAGCTGGATGTGGCATAAGGCTGGACACATGGGACTGAGAGGATTGGTGAGATTGGGTGAGCACATGCAGACCCTTTAAAGCAATAATGCATGGCACCCATTCCATGTGTCCCAACTCTCCAGCTTGAAGGGAATATTACTACACCTATAACATGTACGGGAAACCAAGAGAATGTACACACTCTGAATATGAAAGGTTTCTAAAACTCAACGTATAGGCCCTCTCCTGGTGCTCCAGTTTGACTTTCCAACTGCTTTACTATCAATCTCCCAACTTGGAGAGACAGCCCCTTTAACCTCCTGGTTCTCACAGGTGGCCAATTTGGCAGAGGATGAAAGGGAAGAGGCAGAACCAATGAGAGAGTAGCTGTTAGGCATTTGGACGGGCACATGTCACTCTTATTTCCCGGGAGGAAGAAGAATTAACCAAAGTCTCAGCCACCCACCGAGAACCAGTATAGGCACTGACCCAAAATATTAAACTTTCGTTCAGCTCAGAAAAAACGAGTTAAATAATGTAGCCCAGGGGCACAGCAATCCACAAACAGGCAGAGTAATAAAGGACAACTATCTTCCAAAAATCTGTTGAGGGAAGGCAACGAGGCGGACTTGAAAGCGAGGCAGAATAGCAGGAAACAGATTTCAAGCGGTACATTGGAATCACCTTTAAAGCACAGGAAGAGGGGCACAACGTCGACAATGATGCACATGGCCAAAAAGGGCGTATGCGTTTTCTCCTGAATATGTTCATTAGAAAACGCATACGACCTATTTGGCCTAGCAAGCAAGTGGGCAATGCAAATCTGCACTACAAAGAAGTATCCCTTTCCATCGGTCATAAGGGACATCCACAAAATTGATAAAATCCAGAAAGGCAAGACAGGCACTGGAGAACTGGGAGCCTTTTTATGCTTATGGGCGTGATGTAAATTGCAAACTGCCTCTCTGGAGGAGTGCATTGTGTTCCGTAAAACAAGTAATCAACAGAGCTACAGAGCCAAGGGCACTTCCAGTCTAGGGAATATACCTTGGGAAAACTGAAAATCAATAAGACCGAGACACCCCAAAATTTAGGGCTGCACTGCATACAAGAAACTCAACTTGGGTACACCATAAGTATCCCAGGAAAGGTAAAAATTGTTCAAAATATTGTGGGACTTACATATGATGGAATATCCCTCAGCCATGAAATCAATGTCATAAGACCAGTAGCAGCAAAATGAAAGGATTCAGGTACCCTGATTCTAAGTGAAATAAGTCACACAGAAAAAGAAACTTATCATAAGATATCACTTGTTTAAGATCCTGTAAACATGGCTACACATAAACTGAGTTAGGAAAGAGAACAGAGTCTCACATTTAGAAAACACTCTTATGCCTGCTTAAGGGGGAAGGAGAGGTGGGGTGATGCATAAACCCAGAGTTTGATATTAGTACATGTACCTTTCCAAAAACCACCTATGGAATAGACAAGACCTACACCTTCCTCAGTGAAAGGGACTCAAAACACCATATTTCCCGCAGAGGAATATATCTGACTAGTAATCATCTTAAAACCTATGTATTGATATGCCTCTGTAAGGGAATCAAGTGTTTCTAGACTGGCATAAACATGGCATCGAGAATCATCTCAAACCCACTATAAAAAGGAATTTCAAAAACAAACAAAAAAACAGGGAAATTCTTTACATTTCCTTCAGGGTCTCTGATGAAACGTGGAATGACCCTGTCTACAATGACAGCTGGATGTGGCATAAGGCTGGACACATGGGAATGAGAGGATTGGTGAGATTCGGTGAGCAAATGCAGCCCCTTTAAAACAATAATGAATGGCACCCATTCCATGGGTCCCAACTCTCCAGGTTGAAGGGAATATTACTACAGCTATAACATGTATGTGAAACCTAGAGAATGGACACATTGTGAATGTGAAAGGTCTCTAAAACTCAACGAATAGTCCCTCTCCTGGTGCTCCGGTTTGACATTCCAACTGCTTTACTATCAATCTCCCAACTTGGAGAGACAGCCCCTTTAACCTCCTGGTTCGCACAGGTTGCCAATTTGGCAGAGGATGAAAGGGAAGAGGGAGAACCAATGAGAGAGTAGCTGTTAGGCATTTAGACGGGCACATGTCACTCTTATTTCCCGGGCAGAAAAAGAATTAACCAAAGTCTCAGCCACCCAATTGGAACCAGTATAGTTCCTGAACCAAAATATTGGACGTGCCTTCAGCTCACAAAATACGAGTTAAAAAATGGAGCTCAGGGGCACAGAAATTCACAAAATGGCAGAGTAATAAAGGACAACTATCATCGCAAAATCTGTTGAGGGAAGGCAACGAGCCGGACTTGAAAGCGAGACAGAATAGCAGGAAACCGATTACAAGAGGAAATTTGGAATCAGCTTTAAAGGACAGGAAGTGGGGCACAACATCGATAGTGATGCACTTGGCCAAAAAGTGCGTATGCGTTTTCCCCTGAATATATTCAGGAGAAAAAGCATACGCCCTTTTTGGCCAAGCAAGCAAGTAGGCAATGCAAATCTGCAGTACAAAGAAGTATCACTTCCCACCGGTCAAAAGGGACATCCACAAAATGGGCAAAAATCAGAAAGGCAAGACAGGCCCTGGAGAACAGGGAGCCTTTTTATGCTGATGGGCGGGATGTAAATTGCCAACTGCCTCTCTGGAGGAGTGCATTGTGTTCCCTAAAACAAGTAAACAACAGAGCTACAGAGCCAAGGGCACTTCCAGTCTAGGGAATATACCTTTGGAAAACTGAAAATCATTAAGACAGAGCCACCCCAAATTTAGGGCTTCACTGCTTACAAGAACCTCAACTTGGGTTCACCTTAAGTATCCCAGGAAAGATAAATATGGCTCAAAAAATTGTGGTACTTATGTACGATGGAATATCCCTCAGCCATGAAATCAATGTCATAAGACCACTAGCAGCAAAATGAGTGGATTCAGGTACGATGATTCTAAGTGAAATAAGTCACACAGAAAAAGAAACTTATCATAATCTATCACTTATGAAGATCCTGTAAACATGGCTACACATGAACTGAGTTAGGAAAGAGAACAGAGTCTCACATTTAGAAAACACTCTTATGCCTGCTTAAGGGGGATTGAGAGGTGGGGTGATGCATAAAACCAGAGTTTGATATAAGCACTGGTACCGTTCCTAAAACCAACTATGGAATAGACAAGACCTACACCTTCCTCAGTGAAAGGGATTCAAAATCCCATATTTCCCGCAGAGGAATATATCTGACTAGTAAGAATCTTAAAACCTATGTATTGATATGTCTCCGTAAGGGAATCAAGTGTGTCTAGACTGGCATAAATATGGCAGCGAGAATCAGCTCAAACCCACTAGAAAAAGGAATTTCAAAAACAGAAAATAGGGAAATTCTTTAGTATTCCTTCAGGGTCTCTGATGAAACCTGGAATGACCCTATCTACAATGACAGCTGGATATGGCATAAGGCTGGATACCTGGGACTGAGAGGATTTGTGAGAATGGGTTAGCAAATGCAGACCCTTTAAAGCAATAATGCATGGCACCCATTCCATGGGTCCCACCTCCCCAGGTTGAAAGGAATATAACTACAGTAATAACATGTACGGGAAACCTAAGTTGGACACATTGTGAATAAGAAAGGTCTCTAAAACTCAACGAATATTCCTTCTCCTTGTGCTGCAGTTTGACTTTCCAACTGCTTTACTGTCAATCTCCCAAATTGGAGAGACAGCACCATTAACTCCCTGGTTCACACAGGTTGCCAATTTGGAAAATGATGAAAGGAATAGGGAGAACCAATGAGAGAGTAGCTCTTAGGCATTTGGACCAGCATATATCACTCTTATTTCCTGGGAGGAGAAGAATTAATTGAAGTCTCAGCCACCCACCGAAAACCAGTATAGTTCCTGAACCAAAATATTGGACTTGCGTTCAGCTCACAAAAAACGAGTTGAAAAATGGAGCTCATGGGCAAAGCAATTCACAGACTGGCAGAGTAATAAAGGGCAACTATCTTCCAACAATCTGTTGAGGGAAGGCAACTAGGCGGACTTGAAAGCTAAGCATAATAGCAGGAAACAGATTTCAAGAGGTAGGTTGGAATCACCTTTAAAACACAGGAAGAGGAGCACAACTTCGACAATGATGCACATGGCCAAAAATGCCATACGCTTTTTCTCCTGAATACATTCAGGGGAAAACGCATACGCACTTTTGGCCGAGCAAGCAAGTGGGCAATGTAAGTCTGCACTACAAAGAAGTATCACTTCCCACCAGTCAATAGGGACATCCACAAAATGGGTAAAAACCAGAAAGGCAAGACAGGCCCTGGAGAACAGGGAGCCTTGTTATGCTGATGGCCGGGATGTAAATTGCCAACTGCCTCTCTGGAGCAATGCATTGTGTTCCCTAAAACAAGTAAACAACAGAGCTACAGAGCCAAGTACACTCCAAGTCTAGGGAATATACCTTGGGAAAACTGAAAATCAATAAGACAGAGCCACCCCAAAATTTAGGACTGCACTGCTTACAAGAAACACAACTTGGGTACACCTTAAGTATCCCAGGAATGGTAAAAATTGTTCAAAATATTGTGGTACTTACGTACGATGGAATATCCCTCAGCAATGAAATCAGTGTCATAAGACCAGTAGCGGCAAAATGAGTGGATTCAGGTACGATGATTTTAAGTGAATTAAGTCACAGAGAAAAAGAAACTTATCATAAGATATCACTTATGAAGGTCCTGTAAACATGGCTACACCTGAACTGAGTTAGGAAAGAGAAGAGAGTTTGACATTTAGAAAACATTCTTATGCCTGCTTAAGGGGGAAGGAGAGGTGGGGTGATGCATAAAACCAGAGTTTGATATTAGTTCAGGTACCGTTCCACAAACCATATACCGAATAGAAAAGAACTGCACCTTGCTCACTGAAAGGGACTCAACTCCCCATATTCCATGCAGAGGGATATATCTTACTAATAAGAATCTTAAAACCTATGTATTGATATGTCCCCATAATGGAATCAAGTGTGTCTAGACAGGCATAAACATGGCAGTGAGAATCAGCTCAAACCCACTATAAAAAGGAGTTTCAAAAACGAAACAAAAAACAGGGAAATTCTTTTCAATTCCTTCAGGGTCTCTGATGAAACCTGGAATGACCCTATCTACAATGACAGCTGGATGTGGCATAAGGCTGGACACATGGGACTGAGAGGATTGGTGAGATTGGGTGAGCACATGCAGACCCTTTAAAGCAATAATGCATGTTACACATTCCATGGGTCCCAACTCTCCAGGTTGAAGGGAATATTACTACACCTATAACATGTACGGGAAACCAAGAGAATGTACACACTCTGAATATGAAAGGTTTCTAAAACTCAACGTATAGGCCCTCTCCTGGTGCTCCAGTTTGACTTTCCAACTGCTTTACTATCAATCTCCCAACTTGGAGAGACAGCCCGTTTAACCTCCTGGTTCTCACAGGTGGCCAATTTGGCAGAGGATGAAAGGGAAGAGGCAGAACCAATGAGAGAGTAGCTGTTAGGCATTTGGACGGGCATATGTCACTCTAATTTCCCGGCAGGAAGAATAATTAATCAAAGTCGCAGCCACCCACTGGGAACCAATATAGGTCCTGAATCAAAATTTTGGACATGCGTTAAGCTCACAAAAAATGAGTGGAAAAATGGAGCTCAAGGACACAGCAATTCACAATCAGGCAGAGTAATAAAGGACAACTATCATTCAAAAATCAGTTGAGGGATGGCAATTAGGTGGACTTGAAAGCGAGGCAGAATAGCAGGAAACAGATTTCAAGAGGTATGTTGGAATCGCCTTTAAAGCACAGAAAGAGGGGCACAACTTCGACAATGATGCACTTGGCCAAAAAGGGCGTATGCGTTTTCTCCTGAATATATTCAGCAGAAAACGCATACGCCCTTTTTGGCCAAACAAGCAAGCGGACAATGCAAATCTGCAGTACAAAGAAGTATCACTTCCCACTGGTCAAAAGGGACATCCACAAAATGGGTAAAAACCAGAAAGGCAAGACAGGCCCTGGAGAACAGGGAGCCTTGGTATGCTGATGGGCGGGATGTAAATTGCCAACTGCCTCTCTGGAGGTGTGCATTGTGTTCCCTAAAACAAGTAAACAACAGAGTTACAGAGCCAAGGGCACTTCCAGTCTAGGGAATATACCTTGGGAAAACTGAAAATGAATAAGACAGAGCCAACCCAAAATTTAGGGCTGCACTGCTTACAAGAACCTCAAATTGGGCACAACTTAAGTATCCCAGGAAAGATAAAATTTGTTCAAAAAATTGTGGTACTTATGTATGATGGAATATCCCTCAGCCATGAAATCAATCTCATAAGACGAGTAGCAGCAAAATGAATGTATTCAGGTACGATGATTCCAAGTGAAATAAGTCACACAGAAAAAGAAACTTATCATAAGATATCACTTATGAAGATCCTGTAAACACGGCTATACATGAACTGAGTTAGGAAAGAGAACAGAGTCTCACATTTAGAAAACACTCTTATGCCTGCTTAAAGGGGAAGGAGAGGTGGGGTGATGCATAAAACCAGAGTTTGATATAAGCACAGGTATCGTTCCAAAAACCAACTATGGAACAGACAAGACCAACAGCTTCCTCAGGGAAAGGGACTCAAAACCCCATATTTCCCGCAGAGGAATATATCTGACTAGTAATAATCTAAAAACATATGTATTGATATGTCTCCGTAAGGGAATCAAGTGTGTCTAGACTGGCATAAAGATGGCAGCGAGAATCAGCTGAAACCCAGTATAAAAAGGAATTTCAAAAACAAAACAAAAAAAACAGCGAAATTCTTTATAATTCCTTCAGGATCTCTGATGAAACTTGGAATGACCCTATCTACAACGACAGATGGAGGTGGTATAAGGCTGGATACATGGTATTGAGAGGATTGCTGAGATTCGTGAGCAAATGCAGACCCTTTAAAAGAATAATGCATGGCATCAATTCCATGGGTCCCAACTCTCCAGGTTGTAGGGAATATTACTACAGCTATAACCTGTATGGTAAACCAAGAGAATGGACACACTGTGAATACGAAAAGTTTATAAAACTCAACGAATAGGCCCTCTCCTGGTGCTCCGGTTTGACTTTCCAACTGCTTTACTATCACTCTCCCAACTTGGAGAGACAGCCCCTTTAACCTCCTGGTTCTCACCGGTTGCCAATTTGGCAGAGGATGAAAGAGAAGAGGGAGAATCAATGAGAGCGTAGCTGTTAGGCATTTGGACGGGCACATGTCACTCTAATTGCCCGGCAGGAAGAAGAATTAGCCAAAGTCTCAGCCACTCACCTGGAAACAGTATAGGTCCTTCAGCAAAACTTTGTATTACATTCAGCTCACAAAAACGAGTTGAAAAATGGAGCTCAGAGGCAGAGCAATTCACAAACTGGCAGAGTAATAAAGGCCAACTATCGTCCAGAAATCTGTTGAGGGAAGGCAACGAAGTGGACTTGAAAGTCAGGCCGAATAGCAGGAAGCAGATTTCAAGAGGTACGTTGGAACGGTCTGTAAAGCACAGGAAGAGGGGCACAACTTCCACAATGATGTACTTGGCCAAAAAGGGCGTATGCATTTTCTCCTGAATATATGCAGGAGAAAACGCATACAAACTTTTTGGTGAAGCAAGCAAGCGGCCAATGCAAATCTGCACTACCAAGAAGTATCACTTCCCACCGGTCAAAAGGGACATCCACAAAATGTGTAAAAACCAGAAAGGCAAGACAGGCCTTGGAGAACAGCGAGCCTTGTTATGCTGATGGGTGGGATGTAAATTGCCAACTGCCTCTCTGGAGGAGTGCATTCTGTTCCCTAAAACAATTAAACAACAGAGCTACAGAGCCAAGGGAACTTCCAGTCTAGGGAATATACCTTGGGAATACTGAAAATCAATAAGACAGAGACACCCCAAAATTTAGGGCTGCACTGCTTACAAGAACCTCAACTTGGGTACACCTTAAATATCCCAGGAAATATAAAAATGCTTCAAAACATTGTGGTACTTACGTACGATGGAATATCCCTCAGCCATAAAATCCATCTTGTAAGACCAGCAGCAGCAAAATGAGTGGATTCAAGTACGATGATTCTAAGTGAAATAAGTCACATAGAAAAAGAAACTTATCATAGGATATCACTTATGAAGGTCCTGTAATCATGGCTACACATGAGCTGAGTTAGGAAAGAGAAGAGAGTTTGACATTTAGAAAACATTCTTATGCCTGCTTAAGGGGGAGGAGAGGTGGGGTGATGCATTAAACCAGATTTTGATATTAGTTCTGGTACGGTTCCAAAAACCAATTAAGGAATAGACAAGAACTACACCTTCCTCAGTGAAAGGAAATCAACCCCCCATATTCCCTGCAGAGGGATATATCTTACTAGTAAGAATCTTAAAACCTATGTATTGATATGTACACGTAATGGAATCAATTGTGTCTAGGCAGGCATAAACATGGCAGTGAGAATCAGCTCAAACCCACTATAAAGAGAATTTCAAAAACGAAACAAAAAAACAGGGAAATTCTTAACAATTCCTTCAGGGTCTCTGATGAAACCTGGAATGACCCTATCTACAACGACAGCTTGATGTGGCATAAGGCTGGACACTTGGGACTGAGAGGATTGTTGAGATTGGGTGAGCAAATGCAGACCCTTTAAAGCAATAATGCATGGCACCCATTCCATGGGTCCCAACTCTCCAGAGTGAAGGGAATATTAATACAGCTATAATATATACGGGAAACCTAGAGAATGGACACACTGTGAATATGAAAGGTCTCGAAAACTCAACAAATAGTCCCTCTCCTGGTGCTCCGGTTTGACTTTCCAACTGCTTTACTCTCAATCTCCCAACTTGGAGAGACAGCCCCTTTAACCTCCTGTTTCACACAGGTTGCCAATTTGGCAGAGGATGAAAGGGAAGAGGGAGAATCAATGAGAGAATAGCTGTTTGGCATTAGGACGGGCACATGTCACTCTTATTTCCCGGGAGGAAGAAGAATTAACCAAAGTCTCAGCCACCCACCAGGTACCAGTATACGTCCTGAACCAATATATTGGACTTGCGTTCAGCTCACAAAAAACGAGTTAAATAATGGACCTCTAGGGCACAGCAATTCACAAACAGGCAGAGTAATAAAGGACAACTATCGTCCAAAAATCTGTTGAGGGAAGGCAACGAGGCGGACTTGAAAGCGAGGCAGAATAGCAGGAAGCAGATTTCAAGAGGTACGTTGGAATCACCTTTAAAGCACAGAAAGAGGGGCACAACTTCGACAATGATGCACTTGGCCAAAAAGGGCGTATGCATTTTCTCCTGAATATATTCAGCAGAAAACGCATAAGCCCTTTTTGGCCAAACAAGCAAGTGGGCAATGCAAATCTGCACTACAAAGAAGGAACACTTCCCACCGGTAAAAAGGGACATACACAAAATGGGTAGAAACCAGAAAGGCAAGACAGGCCCTGGAGAACAGGGAGCCTTGTTATGCTGATGGGCGGGATGAAAATTGCCAAGTGCCTCTCTGGAGGAGTGCATTGTGTTCCCTAAAACAAGTAAACAACAGAGCTACAGAGCCAAGGGCACTTCCGGTCTAGGGAATATACCTTGGGAAAACTGAAAATCAATAAGACAGAGCCACCCCAAAATTTAGGGCTGCACTGCTTAAAAGAACGTCAACTTGGGTACACCTTAAATACCCCAGGAAATATAAAAATGGTTCAAAAAATTGTGGTAGTTACGTACGATGGAATATCCCTCAGCCATGAAATCCATGTCGTAAGACCAGTAGCAGCAAAATGAGTGGATTCAGGTACGATGATTCTAAGTGAAATAAGTCACATAGAAAAAGAAACTTATCATAAGATATCACTTATGAAGGTCCTGTAAACATGGCTACACATGAACTGAGTTAGGAAAGAGAAGAGAGTTTGACATTTAGAAAACATTCTTATGTATGCTTAAGGGGGAAGGAGAGATGGGGTGATGCATTAAACCAGATTTTGATATAAGCACATGTACCGTTTCATAAACTAACTATGGAAGAGACAAGACCTACACTTTCCTCAGTGAAAGGGACTCAAAACCCCAAATTTCCCGCAGAGGAATATATCTGACTAGTAAGAATCTTAAAACCTATGTATTGATATGTCTCCGTAAGGGAATCAAGTGTTTTAGACTGGCATAAACATGGCAGAGAGAATCAGCTCAAACCCACTATAAAAAGGAATTTTAAAAACAAAACAAAAAAACAAGGAAATTCTTTCCAATTCCTTCAGGGTCTCTGATGAAACCTGGAATGACCCTATGTACAACGACAGCTGGATGTGGCATAGGGCTGGACACATGGGACAGAGAGGATTGGTGAGATTGGGTGAGCAAAGGCAGACCCTTTCAAGCAATAATGCATGGCAACCATTCCATGGGTCCCAACTCTCCAGGGTGAAGGGAATATTACTACAGCTATAACTTATATGGGAAACCTAGAGAATGGACACACTGTGAATATGAAAGGTCTCTAAAACTCAACGAATATTCCCTCTCCTGGCGCACCGGTTTGACTTTCCAACTGCTTTACTATCAATCTCTGAACCTGGAGAGACAGCACGTTTAACCTCCTGTTTCGCACACGTTGCCAATTTTGCAGAGGATGAATGGGAAGAGGGAGAACAAATGAGAGAGTAGCTGTTAGGTATTTGGACGGGCATATGTCACTCTTATTTCCCGGGAGGAAGAAGTATTGACCAAAGTCTCAGCCACCCACCGGGAACTGGTATAGGTCATCAACCAAAATTTTGGACTTGCGTTCAGCTCAGAAAAAACGAGTTAAAATATGGAGCTCAGGGGCACAACAATTCACAAACTGGCAGAGTAACAAAGGACAACTATCGTCCAAAAATCTGTTGAGGGCAGGCAACGAGGTGGACTTGAAAGCGAGGCAGAATAGCAGGAAACAGATTTCAAGAGGTACGTTTGAATCGCTTTTAAAGCACAGGAAGAGTGTCACAACTTCGACAATGATGCACTTGGCCAAAAAGTGCGTATGTGATTTCTCCTGAATATATTCAGGAGAAAACGTATACGCCCTTTTTGGCCAAGCAAGCAAGCGGGCAATGCAAATCTGCACTACAAAGTAGTATCACTTCCCACCGGTCAAAAGGGACATCGGAAAAATATGTAAAATCCAGAAAGGCAAGACAGGCCCTGGAGAACAGGGAGCCTTGTTATGCTGAAGGAAGGCATGTAAATTGCCAACTGCCTCTCTGGAGGAGTGCATTGTGTTCCCTAAAACAAGTAAACAACAGAGCTACAGAGCCAAGGACACTTCAAGTCTAGGGAATTTACCTTGGGAAAACTGAAAATCAATAAGATAGAGCCACCCCAAAATTTAGGGCTACACTGTTCACAAGAACCTCAACTTGGGTACACCTTAAATATTCCGTGAAAGATAAAAATGGTTCAAAAAACTGTGGTACTTACGTTATGATGGAATATCCCTCAGCCATGAAATCAATGTCAAAAGACCAGTAGCAGCAAAATGAATGGATTCAGGTATGATGATTCTAAGTGAAATAAGTCACACAGAAAAAGAATCTTATCATAAGATATCACTTATGAAAATCCTGTAAACATGGCTACACATGAACTGAGTTAGGAAAGAGAACAGAGTCTCAAATTTAGAAAACACTCTTACGACTGCTTAAGGGGGAAGGAGAGGTGGGGTGTTGCATAAAACAGAGTTTGATATAAGTACAGGCACCATTCCAGAAACCAAATACAGAATAGACAAGATCTACACCTTCCTCACTGAAAGGTTATCAAGACCCCATACTTCACACAGAGGAATATATCTGACTAGTAAGGATCTTAAAACCTATGTATTGATATATCTCCGTAAGGGAAACAATTGTGTCTAGACTGGCATAAACACGGCAGTGAGAATCAGCTCAAACCCAGTATAAAAAGGAATTTCAAAAACAAAACAACAGGGCCTCCCTGGTGGCGCAGTGGTTGAGAGTCCGCCTGCCGATGCAGGGGATACGGGTTCGTGCCCCGGTCTGGGGGGATCCCATATGCCGCGGAGCGGCTGGGCCCGTGAGCCATGGCCGCTGAGCCTGTGCGTCCGGAGCCTGTGCTCCGCAACGGGAGAGGCCACAACAGTGAGAGGCCCGCGTACAGCAAAAAAAAAAAAAAAAAAAAAAAAAAAAAAAAAAAAAAAAAAAAAACAGGGAAATTCTTTACAATTCCTTCAGGGTCTCTGATGAAATCTTGAATGACCCTGTGTACAATGACAGCTGGATGTGGCATAAGGCTGGACACTTGGGACTGAGAGTATTGGTGAATTTGGGTTAGCAAATGCAGACACTTCAAGGCAATAATGTGTGGCACCAATTCCATGGTTCCCAACTCTCCATGTTGAAGGGAATATTACTACAGCTATAACATGTACAGGAAACCAAGAGAATGGTCACACCGTGAATACGAAAGGTTTCTAAAACCCAACTAACTGTCTCTCTCCTGGTGCTACAGTTTGACTTTCCAACTGCTTAACTATCAATCTCCCAACTTGGAGAGACAGCCCCTTTAACCACCTGGTTTGCTCAGGTTGCCAATTTGGAAGAGGATGAAAGGGAAAAGGGGGAACCAATGAAAGAGTAGCTGATAGGCATTTTGACGGGCACATGTCACTCTAAATGCCCGGCAGGAAGAAGAAGTAACCAAAGTCTCAGCCACCCGCCGTGAACAAGTATAGGTCCGGAACCAAAATTTTGGACTTGCGGTCAGCTCACAAAAAACGAGTTAGAAAATGGAGCTCAAGGGCACAGCAATTCACAAATTGGCACAGTAATAAAGGACAACTATCGTCCAAAACATATGTTAAGGGAAGGCATCGAGGTGACCTTCAAAGCGAGGCAGAATAGCAGGAAACAGATTTCAAGTGGTTCGTTGGAATCACCTGTAAAGCACAGGAAGAGGAGCACAACTTCGAAAATGATGCACTTGGCCAAAAAGGGCGTATGCGTTTTCTCCTGAATATATTCAGGAGAAAACGCATACGCCCTTTTTGGCCAAGCAAGCAAGCGGGCAATGCAAATCTGCACAGCAAAATAGTATCACTTCCCACCTGTCAAAAGGGACATCCACAAAATGTGTAAAAACCAGAAATCCTAGAGAGGCCCTGGAGAACATGGAGCCTTGTTATGCTGATGGGCGGGATGTAAATTGCCAACTGCCTCTCTGGAGGAGTGCATTGTGTTCCCTAAAACAAGTAAACAACAGAGCTACAGAGCCAAGGGCACTTCCATTCTAGGGAATATACCTTGGGAAAACTGAAAATCAATAAGATAGAGCCACCCCAAAATTTAGGGTGCACTACTTACAAGAATCTCAAACTGAGTACTCTCTAAATATCCCAGGATAGATAAAAATGATTCAAAAAATTGTGGTACTTATGTACGATGGATTATCCCTCAGCCATGAAATCAATGTCATAATGCCAGTAACAGGAAAATGAATGGATTCAGGTACGATGATTCTAAGTGAAATAAGTCACACAGAAAAAGAAACTTATCATAAGATAGCACTTATGAATTTTCTGTAACATGGCTACACATGAACTGAGTTAGGAAAGGGAACAGCGTCTCACATTTAGAAAACACACTTATGCCTCCTTAAGGAGGAAGGAGAGGTGGGGTGATGCATAGAACCAGAGTTTGATATTAGTACAAGTACCATTCCAAAATCAAAATACGGAATAGACAAGACCTACACCTTCATCAGTGAAAGGGACGCAAAACCCAATATTCTGCGCAGAGGTATATATCTGACTAGTAAGAATCTTAAAACCTATGTATTGATATGTCACCGTAAGGGAATCAAGTGTGTCTAAACTGGCATAAACATGACAGTGAGAATCAGCTCAAACCCAGTAAAAAAAGAAATTTCAAATACAATACAAAAAAAAACAGGGAAAATCATTACAATTCCTTCAGGGGCTCTGATGAAACCTGGAATGACCCTACCTACAACGAGAGCTGGATGTGGCATAAAGCTGGACACTTGTGACTGAGAGGTTTGGTGAGACTGGGTGAGCAAATGCAGACCCTTTAAAGCAATAATATGTGGCACCCATTCCATGTGTCCCAACTCTCCATGTGTAAGGGAATATTACTACAGCCATAACATTTACGGGAAACCTAGAAAATGGACACACATTGAATACGAAATGTTTCTAAAACTCAACATATAGTCCCTCTCCTTGTGCTCCAGTTTGAACTTCCAACGGCTTTACTATCAATCTCCCAACTTTGAACGATAGCCCGTAAAACCTCCTGGTTCGCACAGGTTGCCAATTTGGCAGAGGATGAAAGGGAAGAGGGAGAACCAATGAGAGAGTAGTTGTTAGGCATTTGGAAAGGTACATGTCACTTTAATTGAATGGCAGGAAGTAGAATTAACCAATGTCTCAGCCACCCCCCGCGAACCAGTATAGGTTTTGAACCATAATTTTGTATTTGCTGTCAGCTCACAAAAACGAGTTGAAAAATGGAGCTCAGGGGCACAGCAATTTACAAACTGGCAGAGTAATAGAGGACAACTATCGTCCAAAAATCTTTTGAGGGAAGGCAGAGAGGCGGACTTTAAAACGAGGCAGAATAGCAGGAAACAGATTTCAGGAGGTACGTTGGAATCACCTTTCAAGCACAGGAAGAGGGGCACAACTTCGACAATGATGCACTTGGCCAAAAAGGGCGTATGCGTTTTCTCCTGAGTATATTCAGGAGAAAATGCATACGCCATTTTTGGCCAAGCAAGCAAGCAGCAATGCAAATCTGCACTACAAAGAAGTATCCCTTCCCACCGGTCAAAAGGGACATCCACAAAATGTGTAAACACCAGAAAGGCAAGACAGGCCCTGGAGATCAGGGAGCCTTGTTATGCTGATGGGCGGGATGTAAGTTGCCAAATGCCTCTCTGGAGGAGTGCATTGTGTTTCCTAAAACAAGTAAATAACAGAACTACACAGCCAAGGGCAGTTCCAGTCTAGGGAATATACCTCGGGAAAACTGAAAATCAATAAGACAGAGCCACCCTAAAATTTAGCACTGCACTGCTTACAAGAACCTCAACTTGGGTACACCTTAAGTATCCCAGGAAAGACAAAAATGGTTCAAGATATTTTGTTACTTACGTACGATGGAATATCGCTCAGCCATGAAATCAATGTCATAAGGCCAGTAGCAGTAAAAAGAGTGGATTCAGGTACGATGATTCTAAGTGAAATAAGTCACACAGAAAAAGAAACTTATCATAAGATATCACTTATGAAGTTCCTGTAAACATGGCTACACATGAACTGAGTTAGGAAAGTTTACAGCATAACTAATCTTATCATAAGTTATCACTCATAGCGGGAATGTACACATGACTACACATGAACTGAATTACAAACACAACAGAGTCACACATTTAGAAAACATCTTCTGCCTGCTTAATGGGAAAGCCGAGGTGGGGTGATGAATAAAACCACAGTTTTAAATTAGCACAGATACCGTTATATAAATCATGTATGTAATAGACAACACCTACTCCTGGCACAATGAACTGGACTCAACACCCCCTATTCATTGCAGAGGAATATGTCTGACTCTAAGTATTTTAAAACATATGTATTCTCATGTCTCCATAAAGGAATCATGTGTGTGTATAATGGCATGAACACAGCACTGAAATTCAGTTAAACCCACTTATGAAAATAAATTTCAAAAGCAAAATGGAAAAACAGAGAGAAAGTCTTAAAAATTACGTTCAGGGCCTGTGATGCAAGCTAGATTGACCACCTTTACACCCACAGCTGGATGAGACATAAGACTGGACACTTGGGGCTGACAAGATTGCTGAGGTTGTGTGAACAAAAGAACACCACTTAGAGCAATACTGTGTGCTACCCATTCTAGTGGTCCCAACTCTCCAGGTTTAAGGGAATCTTCCTACAGTTAAAACAAGCATGGGAAACCCAGTGGATGGTACACTGTGTAATTGGGAAAGTTTTCTAAAAGGTACCTCATTTTTCCTTTTGGCATGCTCAGCTTCGCCATTCCATCTGCATTACTAAAAATCTCCCCACTTGGAGTGTCAGCGCCTATACCCTCCCATTATGCACAGTTTGCAAACTGTGCAGAGGATGAACAGGAAGAGGGGAAATAAATGAGAGATTAGCTGTAGGTGTTTGGATGGGCACATGTCACTTTAGTTTCCCATCAGGAAGAAGAATTAAACAAAGGCTCAGCCTGAAGCCCTGGAACCAGACTAGGGCCTAAAGCCATCCTGCGGTATTGCAGCCAGCTCACAAAGAGGCGAGTTGAAAAATGGAAATCAGGGGCACAGCAATTCACAAACTTGCAGAATTATAAAGGACAACTATCATCCAGAAATATATTGAGGAAAGGCAGTGAAGAGGATTTGAATGCAAGGCAGAATTGAAGGAAAGAGATTTCAAGAGGTAGATTGGAGTCGTCTTTAAAGCACATGAAAAGCGACAGAATTTCGACAATGTTGCCCTTGGCTGAAAAGGGATTATGTGTATTTTCTTGAATATATTCGGGAAAAAATGCATATGCACTTTTTGGCTAAGCAAGGCATCAGGCATTGCAAATACACAACAGAGAAGTGTCCCTTACCTCCAGTCAAAAGGGCCATCCAAAATAGTGTAAAAACCACAAATGCAGGACAGGCCATGGAGAAAAGGGAGCCTGGTTACGCCGATGGACAGGATGTAAATTGCCAACAGCCTCTCTGGAGAACTGTATGTTGTTTTCTAAAACAGAGCTACAGAGCATAGCACACTTCCACTCATGGGCGTGTATTTTGGGAAAACTAAAAATCCACAACACACAGCCAGCCCAAAGTTTAGGGCTGCTCTGTTTACAAGAACCTCGACTTCGGTACACTTTATATATCCCAGGAAAGGAAAAAAAAATGGATATAGATGTTGTGGTACTTATATACAATGGAATGTCACTCAGACATAAAATCAATGTCATAAGGCCAATAGCAGCATAATGAGTGGCTTTAGGTACGATGATGCTAAGTGAAATGAGCCACAAAGAAAAAGAAACTTATTGTAATATATCACTTATAGAGGAAATGTAAACATGGCTACACATGAACTGAATTTCAAAAGAGAACAGAGTTACACATTTAGAAAACACACTTATGCCTCCTTAAGGGGAAAGGTGACGTGGAGTGATGTGTAAAAGCAGAGCTTGAAATTAGCACAGATCCTATTCCATATACCAAATAGTTAATAGACAAGACCTACTCCTTTCTCAATGAACTGGACACAAAAGAACCTATTCACTGAAGAGGAATATATCTGACTGGTAATAACCTTGAAACCTATGTATTTATATGTCTCCATAATGGAATCAAGTGTATGTAGATTGGCATAAACACAGATCAATGGAACAGGACAGAAAGCCCAGAGATAAACCTACATACCTATGGCTATCTCATCTATGACAAAGGAGCTAAGGATTTACAATGGAGAAAAGACAGTCTCTTCAGTAATTGGTGCTGGGAAAACTGGACCCCTACACATAAAACAATGAAATTAGAACACTCCATAACACCATACACAAAAATAAACTCTAAATTGATTAGAGATCTAAATATAAGACCAGACACTATAAAACACTTAGAGGAAACCATAGGCAGAACACTCTATGACATAAATCACAGCAAGATCCTTTTGGACCCACCTCCTAGAGAAATGGAAATAAAAACAGAAATCAACAAATGGGACCTAATGAAACTTAAAAGCTTTTACACAGTACAGGAAAACATAAACAAGATGCAAAAACAACCCTCAGAATGGGAGAAACTATTTTCAAATGAAGCAATTGACAAAGGATTCATCTCCAAACTTTACAAGCACCACATGTAGCTCAATATCACAAAAACAAACAACCCAATCCAAAAACGGGCAGAAGACCTAAATAGACATTTCTCCAAAGAAGATATACAGATTACCAAGAAACACATGAAAGGATGCTGAACATCACTAATCATTAGAGAAATGCAAATCAAAACTACCCTGAGGTATCACCTCACAGCAGTCAGAGTGGCAATCATCAAAAAAATCTACAAAACAATAAATGCTGGAGAGGCCTTTATTGGAGAAAATGGAACACACTTGCACTGTGGTTGGGAATGTAAATTGATATGGGCACTAGGGAGAACAGTACGGAGGTTCCTTTAAATAACTAACAATAGAAGTACCATACGACACAACAATCCAACTACTGGACATTTGCCTTGCGAAAACCATAATTCAAAAAGAGTTATGTACAAAAATGTTCATTGCAGTTCTATTTGCATTAGCCAGGACATGGAAGCAACCTAATTGTCCATCGACAGATAAATGGATAAAGAACATCTGGCACATATATACAATCAAATATTACTCAACCATAAGAAGAAGCAAAACTGAGTTATTTGTACTGAGGTGGATGGACTTAGAATCTGTCCTACACAGTGAAGTAAGTCAGAAAGGGAAAAACAAATACTGTATGTTAACAGAGATATATGGAATCTAATGAAGAAAAAAAAAAAGATTTTGAAGAACCTAGTCGCAGGACAGGATTAAGGACACAGACATAGAGAAAGGACTTGAGGGCACCGGAAGGGGGATGGGTAAGCTCGTACGAAGTGAGAGAGTGGCATGGACATAAATACATTACCAATTGTAACACCGATAGCTACTGAGAATCAGCCACATAGAACAGGGAGATCAGCTCGGTGCTTTGTGACCACATAAAGGGGTGGGATATGGAGTGTGGGAGGGAGATGCAAGAGGGAGGGGATCTGGTGATATTTGTTTATGTATAGCTGATTCACTTTGTTATACATCAGAAACGAACACTCCATTGTAAAGCAATTATACTCCAATAAACGTGTAAAAGGAAAAAAAAAAAAGAAAGCCCAAGGATAAACCTACACACTTATGGTCAACTAATCTATGACAAAGGAAGCAAGACTATACAATGGAGATAAGACAGTCTCTTCAATCATTGGTGCTGGGAAATATGGAGAGCTACATGTAAAAGAATGAAATTAGAACACTCCCCAACACCATACATAAAAATATATTCAAAATGAATTAGAGACCTTAATGTAAGACCAGACAGTATAAAACTCTGAGAGGAAAACTTACGAAGGATACTCTGACGTAAATCACAGCAAGATCTTTTTTGATCCACCTCCTATAGTAATGAAATATAAAAGAAAACTAAACAGATGGGACTAATGAAACGTAAAAGCTTTTGCAAAGCAAAGGAAACTACAAACAAGACGAAAAGACAACCCTCAGAATGGCAGAAAATATTTGCAAATGAATCAATGGACAAATGATTAATCTCCAATATATATAAACAGCTCATGCAGCTCAATATTAATAAAACAAACAACCCAATACAAAATGTAAGATCTAAATAGACATTTCTTCCAAGAAGACATAGAGATGGCCAGTACGCACATGAAAATCTGCTGAACATCAATAATTATTAGAGAAATGGGAATCGAAACTACAATGAGGTATCACGTCACACCTGTTAGAATGGGCATCATCAGAAAATCTACAAACAACAAATGCTGGAGAGGGTGTGGAGAAAAGGAACCTTCTTCCACTATTGGTGGGAATGTAAATCGATACAGTCTCTATGGAGAACAGTATGGAGGTTCCTTAAAAAACTAAAAATAGAATTACCATATAATCCAGCAATCCCACTACTGGGCATATACCCAGAGAAAACCATAAATCAAAAAGACACATTCACCAAAATGTTCACTGAAGCACTATTTACAATAGACAGGTAATGAAAGCAATCTAAGTGCCCACAGACAGACGAATGGATAAAGACGTGGTACATATATACAACGGAATATTACTCAGTCATACATAGGAATGAAATTGGATCATTTGTAGAGACCTCGATGGATCTAGAGACTGTCATACAGAGTGAAGTAAGTCAGAAAGAGTAAAACAAATATTGTATATTAATGCATATATGTGGAACCTAGAAAAATGGTACAGATGAACCAGTTTGCAGGGCAGAGATAGAGACAGATGTAGAGAACAAACATATGGACACCAAGGAGGGAACGCCATGTGAGGGTGGTGGTGGGATGAATTGGGAGACTGGGATTCACATGTGCACACTTATATGTATAAAATATATATCCAATAAGAACCTGCGGTATAAAAGAAATAAATTTAAAAAAATTAAAAATAAATAAATAACATTTAATAAAATAAAACAGAAAAATAGTTTTTCCCTTCACATAGACGTCTTTATATTAATGCATTATTTCCATGTATATATCTCCAAATTAAAAAAAAAAGAGGAATAAATAAAATCTAACTTGAACCAAAAAGAAAAAAAAAAAAAAACAGAACTCACCAGTTATACAGAGGAAAATTGTATCAGGGCACTTGCTCCAGTGGTAAAAAATTCTTAAGTTGGTCAGAGGTGGGAAATCGTCTCCCATGCCGTCAGCAGTGCTCCCCCCCACAAGGAGCATCCTCATTGCAAAGCTGGGGGACTGTGTCGAGGCGTCTGTGAGTAAATGTGAGCTGAGCCCCAGTCCTGCTGCAGCTGAACTCTTCCCACCCTTTCCAGGTAAAACACCTGAATATGTACAAGCACTTGCAAGCCTACAGGAAGGGCTGTGGAGCCACACTAGCGAGAGCACGCAAGCCGACTTGGTGCCTGCAGGCCAGCCAGGATGGTCCTGGCCCCAGATGCTCTTCTGGAATCTTTCCATTTCCCTGCCTGAGATACCCCTCCTGCCACAGCCCCCACTGCTTTTTTACTTCCTCACCTCTGCCTGGGGAGAAATTCCAGTGGCAGGTATGGGTGACACATCCTCTTCTTTAGCAGGTGGCAGCCTGGCAACTCCTGCAGAAAGTCCAGCAGAGCCCCACTCACACTGGGCCACCCACAAAACCACGGCCCCTCACTCCCTCCCACCACACCAGCCCCGAAACTGCTGACGGGGCAGAGAATATGGCGTCAGTCACAGCTACAGGTGCTCTTGCTGACTGGAGAGGTGTTTATACTGACCTCAACCCAGGCACACCTGTGGGGTGGGGGCTGGCAGGCAGTGTCAGGCTGCCCAAATCAGCCAAACCTCACCCCTCAGGGGCTCACAGTTGCAGAAAATGAACCTTGCTAAAGGGGACAGTCCCAAGGAACAGTTGTGGGCCTTGAGAGTCAGGCTAGACAAGGGGCTGCAGCTGCGGCTTGTTTTCTTATCATTTTATCTGGTCCATGAGTGGAAAACAACTTCAAGAAGACCCTATCCTAATGAGAGGAACCCAGGAGTCAGGGAGAGGAGTGATGGTGGGTGGAGACAGAGGCCTGGTGCCCTGGCTGCAGTGGAAGTGTCTGGAAGACCAGGCAGAGAGAGGCTGCACAGAGTGATAGCCAGGGTCACTGACCTGTCAGAGCTATTGTTTGTTAGTTCAAGTCCTGCTCGGAGGTGTTCTGTGTCAGCTGTGAGCGACAGGTGAGCTGGGGGTTCTCTGCAAGGTGGGCTATGTGCACAGTTCCTGTGTGTCCAGCCCTGCTGGGGTACCTGCCCAGGGGAGTTCCGTATCCTGGGAAGGGCCTGACTATGAGAGCCCCATGGGCTGCTGGGTAGTTGCACAGGTGAGCTCCATACCCTGGGAGGGACTTGAACACGAGAGCCCCGTGGGCGGTGGGGTGCGGGATGCAGGCCAGGTGAGCTCCATATCCTGGGATTGGCCTGACCACGAGAGCCCCATGGGCTGCTGGAGACCTGGTAAAGGATATCAGGACAGTCAGTGAAGCCACCGAGGATATACATCCAGTAGCTCCTATTTCCTACACCCTGCTGCTCATTCTACCATCCACCAGGCCATGGCATTCTGTATTAGACTTCAATGATGCCTTCTTCTGTATTCCATTCAGCTCAGAGTCACAAGAATTTTTGGCTTGTGAGTGGCAGGACACAACATGCAACAAAACCAATAATGCTGGGCTGTCCTGCCCCAATGGTTCAAAAATCCCCACACCGTCATTGGGGAAATGTCCTCTAAAGACCTAAACGTTCTACCTCTGTAAAAGGGAACCCTCCTTCAATATGCAGATGACATTCTGATTGCCAGGCCTACTAAAGACGCCTCGGAACTACCTAGCCAAGAAAGGATAGAAGGTGTCCAAGAAACAGGCTCAAATATCCCAGGCTCAGGTGACTTGCCTGGGCTTCATTCTCACAGATATTTGGAGAAACTCATCCTAGGATAGGGAAGAAGCCATTTGCAGCCTTACCTCTTTTAAACTAGAAGACAGCTTAGGGGTTCCTGGGGAGGCCAAGGTTTTCTGCATCTGGATCCCTAACTACAGTCTAATAGCCGGGCCTCTACCTGAAACACTGACACGAAAAGATGATGATCCTTTCGAATAGAATCCAGAAGCAGCCTTTCAAGAATTGAAAGAGCAGTCAATTCAGATCCTTGCCCAGGAACTCACTAATTTAGCTAAAACCTTTGACCTTTACATACCCGGTCAAAGGTTAATCGCCCTTGGAGACTTAGTGCAAAAAAAGGGACCACTTGAAATGGAGCAACACAAGAATGCCCTTCAGGTATGATAAACTATGGTCACCAAGGGCTTTGCCCACTGACTCATCAGGCCAGGATACTGGGGTATCTAAAAAGCTGGAAATCAGCAGCCCACAATTCCAGCTCCCTCCTAAGGGAATAGGACCCCACGCGGTGATCCTAACCACCCATCAAGTCCTGAAGTTGCAGGGGTCGCTCTGTGGACACACTGACCTCGAGTGAGGAGGCCCTCCAACTCCAACATCAAGAGAGACAAATGGGGGCAACAGGCCCCCAAGATGACTCGTGTGACCATCACTTGACCTGGAGTTTCTCTCAGAAAACAAGAAGACTGTGCCCCGAAAGAGCAGACTAGTGCTTGCAGGACTTACTGCACCCAGAGGGGAGCTAATAAGCTTGGCGGGGGAAACGTATATCACGCTTTCACCATAGAAAACCCTACAGACACCACGATGATGGTGGCCAATATGGCCGGCTGGACTGCTGGCTACTTCTAAAGACCGTTGACTCAGTGGACGTCATGGTCCTGGATCACCACTGACCCTGGACTGTCTGGGAGTTGCACAGGCAGGGCTCTGACACATGGTGCTGTTTGTACATTTATTCAGGGACCTAATTAAAGAAAGCACAGACTACTGGTCAGAGCATCTAGGCTGGCAAAAAACGTCAGCCTAAGGTCACCAAACAAATGTGGGATGGGGTAAAACCTGCCACCACAGCATCTCTGCGCATCTCTTTCCTGGACCCTTAAAGGTCATTAGAATCTATAACACTTCCATTGCTGGTGCTCAGGCGGACGAGAAGTGAGGCAGCAGGCTTTGGGACAATCAACCTCACCTGGAGGCTGGTGGGGAGACGTTTTGCCCCTCCCCCTAGGTATCAGGGCTCCCACCACAGCATGAAGCAGTTACAAAAGAGGGGTCTTCACCCTCAACACCCCAAGAAAGAGGAACAGAACAAAAAGCAGAGGAGGTGTTCATCTCTGGCAACGTTCATTAAAAATTCCTGGGAGATAAAAAGAGAATCTGGGCAATAAAATAAAGTCTAACCTGTTTTTCCTTTGTGCTTTGTCTAATTTCACATGCTCCTATGGTTCCGCATGCAGAGGTCCCACACCCGGCACTTCAGACCCGACTTCCTAGTCCAGAATGGCTGGGTCGACACCTCAGCTAGCGGAGTCCCATGCAGACTCCACGGCATAGAGCCTGAGCTGCAGCCAACCCAGCCCTCGAGACCTCCATCCCCTAACTCCCACTGACGCTGCCGGGATCCCTACTCAGCATCCCAGCCCACAGCCCGTGGGGGAGTGCACACTCTCACCTCTCCATTCGGTTTTCAAAATAATGTTTCCTTTGCTTCTGAACCAAACTCAGTCTTGATCTGTTGGCTCCAATGACACTGGGCACGGGGACTAATGTTGGGGTCCCCTCTGGATGATCAGTAACAGAAATTGAGAACTTTGTAACTTCATTGAGCAGATGTGTGAGCCAAACTGTAGTTAACATAGAGCAGTGTATAATGCTCGGGTAAAATAAGATGTTTCTAAGACTTACCTTTGATATTTCCATCACTTTACTATAAGCAAGTTCAGTGAAGACGTCTGTCTTATTTGTCAGGTCAACATTAGAGAAATGAAGTGATTTATTTCCATGGTTGCACATCGAATACTCTTGGCTGAAGCTTCAATCTTGTTTTGAATGCTTTTCCATTGAAAAGGATACCTCTCTTTCAGCTCCCCCATTTCTGAGAAGTATAAAATCTTATAATTTATTATTACCAAATGGGAAAGGTAGGAGAAGGGATAAATTAACAGTTTGGGATTAACACATACACACTGCTATGTGTAAAATAGATCATCAACAAGGAACTACTGTATAGCACAGGGAACTACACTGAATATTTTGCAATAACCTATAAGGGGAAATAATCTGAAAAAGAATCGATATTTTTATTGACATAATCTATCAATGACAGATAAAATGTAACCTAAGCAAGGCCGATGGTGAGCGCTTCTGAACCTGAAGATTTCAATCATCTAAAGTTTGGGCTCTGCCTATTTCCCAAGGCCCTTAATGGACATACGTGTAGCCGTAGCTTAAAAATTCCCCAGTTTGGGGTTCGGGGAGGCACTGATTTGGAAAAATCCCTGGTGTTCTCCTTCCATGCACGGGACCCTTCCTACAGCTAAAACATGCCTGTCACACCTAGAGGAGGTACACCGTTTGACCGGAAAGAGTTTGGAAAAGGCACCTCATCTCCTCATCGCCTGGTGCTCGGGTTCACCCCTCCAGCATCTTTCCTAACAATCTCCTCACTTGGGGATATCAGCACCGTCAACATCCTGTTGCACACAGTTTGGAATCTGTCCAGAGGATGAAGCGGAAGGATGAGAAAAATTTAGAGACAAGTCTTAGGTGTTCGGACAGGCACATGCCACTCTAATTTCCAATCCGGAAGACAAATTCATCAAAGGCTAGAATTACCCACAGAAAGAGAATAGGGCTAGAGGAAATCCTGCTGTTTTGTGTCGAGTTTCCAAAAACACAAGTTGAAAAATGGAACTCAGGGGCACTAAAATTCATGAAACTGCAGAGTTGAAAATATCTATTGTTGAAAAATGTCTTGAGGAAAGTCACAGAAAAGGACTTGTAAGCAAGGGAGAGTGGCAGGAATCAGATTTGAAGAGGTAGAAAGGTCTCCCCATTAAAGCACAAGAAAAGGGGCTGAACATCGCCAATGATGCACTTGACCCAAAAGTGCGTATGCATTTTTTTCTGAATATATTCAAGTAAAGGCCATTCACACTTTTTATCCAACCAAACAGGTGGGCACTGGAAATCAATACTACAAAATGTATCACTTCACATCAGTCAGAAGGGCCATCCACATAAAGTGTAAACACGAGAAATGCAGGACAGGGTGAGGAGAAAAGGGAGCCCTGTGAGGCTGATAGTGGAAATGTAATTTGCCAACGGCCACTCTGGAGAAGTGTATTGTGTTTGCTAAAACATCTGAAAACTGAGCTACAGAGCATAGGGCACTTGCACTCATGGGCGTATACCTTGGGAAAAAAAAATGACAGAAAACAGGCACTCCAACGTTTACCACCTCTCTGTTAAAAAGGGCCTCCACTTGGATATAACGTAAATGTCCCTGGAAGGATAAAATGGATAAAAGAGATGGGGTACTTATGTACAGTGGAATATTACTCATCCAGAAATCAATGAAATAAGGCCAGTTGGAACAACTCTGGAGGAGTTACATACGATCATTCTAAGTGACACATGTCAGAAAGATAAAGACATATATCATAAGATGCCACTTAAAGGTGGAATCAAAAATGGCTACACATGAAATAAACTACAAAACAGAAACATAGTCAAATATGTAGAAAATAGACATAAGGCTGCTAAATGGGAAAGGTGGGGAATGGTGAGGTATTATCCAGGAGGTTGAAATTAGCAAAGATACCATTCCAAGTACCAAATTGAATAACTGGCAAGGCCTACACGGTACCTCAAAGAACTGCACTCAGTCCACTCAAGTCACTGGAAAATAATACATATGAATCATAAGCATCTGAGAAAGAATTTCTTGTTGTCTCACAGTACATGAATCAAGTGGATGTACAGCAGCAAAAAACAGAGCTTTGAAAATCAGCTGTAGCCAATATAAAAATAAATTTAAAAATATTTATAAAAACAGTGAGACAGACAAAAATTCTTACAACTTTTGTTGAAGGGCTACGATGTAACATGGATTGAACACATGTAGACCCACAGCAGGATGATATATAAGGCTGGAAGCTATGCACGCTAAGAGATGTTAGAGAGGCTGGGTGAGGAAATGCAGACCTTTTAAAGTAATACTGCCTGGTACCCATTCCATGGGTCCCAAATCTGCACTTTCAAGGGAACCTTCTGACAGTGAAAACATGCCTGGGAAACCGAGATGAATGTACACCGTGTGCTCAGGAGAGGTGTCTAAAATGCACCTCATTTTTGATCTCCTGGTGCTGGGGTTCGCCATTCCAGCCACATTACTAACAATCTCCCCACTTGGAGAATCAGCACCTTTAACCTCCTGTTTCACACAGTTTGCAATTTTTGCAGAGGATAAATGGGAAGAGGAGGAACCAATGAGAGATTAGCTGTAGTAGTTTTGACAGGCACATGTCACTCTAATTTCCCATTAGGAAGAAGAATTAACCAAAGGCTCATCCTGCCTCCCCAGAACCAGAATAGGGCCGGAATCAATCCAATGGTTTGGCGGCCAGCTCACAAAAAATGCGAGTTGCAAAATGGAGCTCAGGAGCAGACAATTCAAAGACCTGCAAAGATATAAATGATAACCAACGTCCAAAAATATATTCAGGTAAGGCAACGAAGAGGTTCTGAATGAGAGGCAGAATTGCAGGAAACATTATTCAAAAGGTAGATTGTACTCACATTTAAAGCATATGAAAAGCAGCAGAATTTCTAAAATGATGCAGTTGGGCAAAAGGGTGTATGCGTTTTTTTTGTGAATATCCTCAGGAAAAAAACACATACAGAGTTTTTGGCCAACCAAGAAAGAGGGAAATGCAAATCCGCACAACAAAGAAGTCTCAATTTCCACTGCTCAGAAAGTCCATCCAAAAAATGTGTACAAATCAAAAATGCAGGAGAGGCCATGGAAAACAGGGAGACTAGTCACGCTGATGGGTGGGGTATAAATATCCAAGAGCTACTCTGAAGAAGTGTATGCTGTTTCCTAAAACATCTAAAATACAAAGCCCCCGAGCAAAGGGGACTTCAACTCATGGACATATAACTTGGGAAGACTAAATATCAACAAGACACAGGCACCCCAAAGTTTAGGGCTGCTCTGCATACAAGAACCTCAACTTCGGTACACCTAAAGTATCCCAGGAAAAAGAGAAATGCATAAAGAACTTGTGGTAATTTTGTACAACGGAATATCACTCAGACGTGAAATCAATGTCATAAGGCCAGTAGCAGCATAATGAGAGGATTTAGGTATGATGATTCTAAGGGAAATTAGTCACACAGAAAAAGAATCTTATCATAAGATATCACTTACAGAGGGAATGTCAACATCACAACACATGAACTGAATTAGGAAAGAGAGCAGCGTCTCACATTTAGAAAACACTCTTATGCCTCCTTAAGGGGAAAGGAGAGGTGGGGTGATGCATAAAACCAGAGTTTGATATTAGCACAGGTACCATTCCATAAACCAAATACAGAATAGACAAGACCTACACCTTCCTCAGTGAACGGGACTCAAAACCCCTATTCACCACAGAGGAATATATCTGATTAGTAAGAATCTTAAAACCTATGTACTGATATGCCTCTGTAAGGGAATCTATTGTGTCTAGACCGGCATAAACACGTCAGTGAAAATCAGCTCAACCCCATTATAAAAATGAATTTCAAAAACAAAACAAAAAACAGCGAAATTCTTACACAATTCCTTCAGGGGTTCTGATGAAACCTAGAATGACCCTATCTGCAAAGACAGCTGGATGAGACATAAGGCTGGACACTTGGGACTGAGAGGACTGGTGAGATTGGGAGAGAAAATGCAGACCCTTTAAAGTTGTAATGCATGCCACCATTCCATGGGTCCCAAATTTCCAGGTAGAAGGGAATATCACTACAGTTATAACATGTATGGGAAACCTAGAGAATGGACACCCTGTGATGGCGAAAGGTTTCTGAAAGTCTCCTACTTTTTCCTCTCCTTGTGCTACAGTTTGCCATTCCAACTACTTTACTATCAATCTCCCAACTTAGGAGAGTCATCCCCTATAACCTCCTGGTTCGCACAGTTTGCTAATTGTGCAGAGGATGAAAGGGAAGAGGGAGAACAAATCAGAGAGTAGATGTAGGCCTTTGGACGGACACATGTCACTCTAAATTCCCGTCAGGAAGAAGAATTAACCAAAGCCTCAGCCACCCACAGGGAACCAGTATAGCCACCCCTGGAACCAGTATAGGTCCTGAAGCAAAATTGTGGATTTGCGGTCAGCTCCCAATAATGGGATTTGAAAATTGGAGCTCAGGGGCAAAGCAAATCAAAAACCTGCAGAGTTATAAAGGACTACTCTCTTCCAAAAATCTGTTGAGGGAAGGCAACAAAGCGGACTTGAAAATGAGGCGGAATTGCACAAAACATATATCAAGAGGTAAATTGGAATCGCCTTTAAAGCACAGGAAAGGCATCACAACTTCGAGAATGATGCACTTGGCCAAAAACAGCATATGAATTTTCTCCTGAATATATTCAGGAGAAAAGGCATAGGCCCTTTTTGGCCAATCAAGCAAGCGTGCAATGCAAATCCACACTACAAAGAATTGTCACTTCCCACCGTTCAAAAAGGACATCCGAAAATCTGTAAAAACCAGAAAGGCAAGATAGAGATAACAAGGGCCTAAAGCAATATGATACCAAGGGTCATGGAGGATTGTGATGACAAGCACATGGAGCATTGTGATGACAAGATTATATATCATTTTGCTGTCAAAGGCATTGTGATGACAAGGTTCATGGAGCACTGTGATGACAAGCATCATGGAGCATTGTGATTACAGGGTTCATGGAGCATTGGGATGATAACGGCATGGAGCATTTTGATGACAAGATTCCCGGATCATTGTGTTGTCAGGGTTCATGGAGCGTTGTGATGACAGTGGTCATGGAGCATTGTTATGGCAGAGGTCATGGAGCATTGTGATGAGAACGTCATGGAGCATTGGGCTGAAAATGTTCATGGAGTATTGTGATGACAGGGGTCAAGGAGCATTGTGAAGACACGGTACTGGAGCATTGTGATGAGAAGACCATGGAGCCATGTGATGACAAGTCTCATGGAGCATTCTGATGAAAAGGGTCATGGAGCATTGTGATTACAGGGGTCTTGGAGCATTGTGATGACGGGCATGGAACATTGGGATGAGAATGTCATGGAGCGTTCTGATGACATGCATCTTGGAGCTTTGTGATGACAAGGGCATGGAACATTGTGATTACAGGGCTCTTGGAGCATTGTGATGACAAGGGCAGTGAACAATGGGATGAGAATGTCATGGAGCGTTCTGATGACATGCATCATGGAGCTTTGTGATGACAAGGGCATGGAGCATTGTGATTACAGGGGTTGGAGCACTGTGAGGGAAAGGGCATGTAACATTGTGATGAAAAAGGCATGGAGCCTTGTCATGACAGGGTTCAAGGAGCATACTGATGACAAGAGTCAGGGACCATTGTGATGACAAGGGTATTGAGCACTGTGATGACAAATGTCATGGAGCATTGTGATTAGAAGACCATGGATATTTGTGATGACGAGCGTTATGGGGCGTTGTGATGATAGGTGTTATGGAATATTGTGATCACAAGGATTTGGAGCATTGTGATGACAGAGGTCATAGAGCATTTTGATTTCATTGTGATGACAATAGCATGAAGCATTATGATGATGCACATTTGGTGCATTGTGATGACAGCGTTCATGGAGCATTGAGATGAAAAGGGGCTTGGAGCATTATGATTACAGGAGTCTTGGATCATTGTGATGAAAAGGGCATGGAACATTGGTCTGAAATGTTTCATGGATTATTGTGATGAGAGGGGGCAAGGAGCATTGTGATAACAATGGCACGGAACACTGTGATACATGGTTCATGGAGGATTGTAATGAGAAGCGCATGGAGCATTGTGAGAAGAATGGCATCGAGCATTGTGATGAAAAGCATCATGGATCCTGTGATGACAAGGGCTTGGAACAATGTGATGAGAGGTTTTGGAGCATTGTGATGACAATGGCATGGAGCATTGTGATGCCAAGTGTCATGGAGTTTTGTGATGACAAAGGTCATGGAGCCTTTTGATGACAAGGGTGTGGTGCATTCTCTTGTGATGGGCAGGGAGCATTGTGATGAAAGGTTCATGGAGCAATGTGATGAATAGTGTCATGGAACATTTTGATGACAGGGGTTATGGAACATTGTGATGTCAGGAGTCATGGAACATTTTCATGACGGTGTTGTGGACCATTGTGATGACAGGGGAGTGTGTGTATTGCGATGACTAGTGAGGGAACATTTTGATATCATTCGTGAGAGAGCATTTTGATAAGAAGTGCATGGAGCATTGTGAGGACAAGTTTTATGGAGCATTGTGATGACAAGATTGTGGAGCACTGTAATGACAAACACATGGCGCATTGTGATGACATGGGTCATGGAGCACTGTGCTGACAAAGGCATAGAGCAATGTGATGACAAGGGTCACCGAGCATTGTGATGAAAATTTCATGGAGCATTTTGGTGACAAAGGTCACAGAGCCTTGTGATGACGAGGGCATGGATCATTGTGATGACAAAGGTCATGAAGCATTGTGATGACTGGAGTGACGGAGCATTGTGATGACAGGGGTCATAGAGCATTGTGATGAAAAGGCAATGAGCATTGTGATGACACGGGCATGGAGCATTGGCCTGACATGTTTCATGGATTATTGTGATGACAGTGGGCATGGTGCAATGTGATGACAAGCACATGGAGCATTCTGATGACAAGATTATGTATCATTTTACTGACAAAGGCATTTTGATGACAAGGTTCATGGAGCACTGTGATGACAAGCGTCATGGAGCATTGTGATTAAAGAGTTCATGGAGAATTGGGATGACAAGGGCATGGAGCATTTTGATGACAAGCATCCCGGATCATTGTGTTGTCAGGGTTCATGAATCGTTGTCATGACAGTGGTCATGGAGCATTGTTATGACACAGCTCATGGAGCATTGTGATGAGAACGTCATTGAGCACTGGGCTGAAAATATTCATCGAGTATTGTGATGACAGGCGTCAAGGAGCATTGTGATGACAAGGTACTGGAGCACTGTGAGGAGAAGACCATGGAGCCATGTGATGACAAGTCTCATGGAGCATTCTGATGAAAAGGGTCATGGAGCATTGTGATTACAGGGGTCTTGGAGCATTGTGATGACAAGGGCATTGAACATTGGGATGAGAATGTCATGGAGCGTTCTGATGACATGCATCATGGAGCTTTGTGATGACAAGGGCATGGAGCATTGTAATTACAGGGGTCTTGGAGCACTGTGAGGAAAATGGCATGTAACACTGTGATGAGAAAGGCATGTAGCCTTGTCATGACAGGGTTCAAGGAGCATACTGATGACAAGTGTCAGGGACCATTGTGATGACAAGGGTATTGAGCATTGTGATGACAAATATCATGGAGCATTGTGATTAGAAGACCATGGATAATTGTGATGACGAGCGTTATGGGGAGCTGTGATGATAAGTGTTATGGAATATTGTGATCACAAGGATTTGGAGCATTGTGATGACAGAGGTCATAGAGCATTTTGATTTAATTGTGATGACAATAGCATGAAGCATTATGATGATGTGCATTGGTGCATTGTGATGACAGCGTTCATGGAGCATTGAGATGAAAAGGGGCATGGAGCATTATGATTAGAAGAGTCTTGGATCACTGTGATGAAAAGGGCATGGAATATTGGTCTGAGATGTTTCATGGATTATTGTAATGAGAGGAGGCAAGGAGCATTGTGATAACAATGGCACGGAACACTGTGATACATGGTTCATGGAGGATTGTAATGACAAGCGCATGGAGCATTGTGAGAAGAATGGCATCGAGCATTGTGATGAAAAGCATCATGGATACTGTGATGACAAGGGCTTGGAACGATGTGATGAGAGGTATTTTGAGCATTGTGATGACAATGGCATGGAGCATTGTGATTCCAAGGGTCAGGGAGTTTTGTGATGACAAAGGTCATGGAGCATTTTGATGACAAGTGTGTGGTGAATTCTCTTGTGAAGGGCAGGGAGCATTGTGATGACAGGGTTATGGAGCAATTTGATGAAAAGTGTCATGGAACATTTTGATGACAGGGGTTATGGAACATTGTGATGTCAGGAGTCATGGAATATTTTCATGACGGTGTTGTGGACCATTGTGATGACAGGGGAGTGGGTGTATTGTGATGACTAGTGAGGGAACATTTTGATATCATTCGTGAGAGAGCATTTTGATAAGAAGTGCATGGAGCATTGTGATGACAAGTTTTATGGAGCATTGTGATGACAAGGTTGTGGAGCATTGTTATGACAAGGACATGGCGCATTGTGATGACATGTGTCATGGAGCCCTTTGCTGACAAAGGCATGGAACATTGTGATGAGAAGGGTCAACGAGCATTGTGATGAAAATTTCATGGAGCATTTTGGTGACAAATGTCACAGAGCCTTGTGATGACGAGGGCATGGACCATTGTGATGACAAAGGTCATGAAGCATTGTGATGACTGGAGTCATGGAGCATTGTGATGACAGGGTTCATCGAGCATTGTGATGAAAAGGCAATGATCATTGTGATGACAGGGGCATGGAGCATTGGCGTGACATGTTTCATGGATTATTGTGATGACAGTGGGCATGGTACAATGTGATGACAAGGCATGGAGCACTGTGATGAGAAGGTCATGGAGTATTTTGAAGACAGGTCTCAGGGAGCATTGTGATGACATATGTCATGGTCCATTGCGATGACAATGGAATGGAACATTGTGATACCAAGTGTCATGGAGGATTGTGATGACAAATGTAATGGAGCATTTTGATGACAAGTGCTTGGAGCATTGTGATGACAAGGGACATGGAGCATTGTGATGACAAGGGCATGGAGCATTGTGATGACAAGGGCCATTGAGAATTTTGATGACAAGTTCATAAAGCATTGTGATGAGAAGCACATGGAGCTTCCTATGACAGGGGTCATGGAGCATTGCGATGACAAGTGCATAGAGAATTTTAATGACAAATCATGTAACACGGTGATGAGAACTGTCATGGAGCATAGTGATGCCAAGAACGACGAGAATTGTGATGACAGGAGACATGGAGCATTGTGATGACCAGGGCATGGAGCATTGTGATGACAAGGGAATGGAGCATTGTGATGGCAAGACCATGGAGCATTGTGATGACGAGCGTCATGGAGCACTGTAATGACAAGGCGAATGGAGCATTGTGATGAGAGTGGCCATGGAGCATTGTGATGACAAGGGTCATGGAGCATTTTGATGACAAGAGCGTAGAGCATTGTGATGAGAAGACCATGGATAATTGTGATGACGAGCGTCATGGAGCACAGTAATGACAAGGGGTATGGAGCATTGTGATGACAGTGGCCATGGAGCATTGTGATGACAAGAGTCATGGAGCATTCTGATGACATGCTTGTGGAGTATTGTGACGACAATGGCATGGAGCATTGTGATGAAAAAGGCATGAAGCCATTTCATGACAGGTTTCAAGGAGCATTCTGACGACAAGTGTCAGGGAACATTGTGATGACAAGTGTATTGAGAATTGTGATGAAAAAGATCATAGAGCATTTTGACGAAAAGGACATGGAGTATTGTGATGACAGGCATCATGGAGCGTTGTGATGACAAGTGTTATGGAACTTTGTGATAACAAGGGTTTGGAGCATTGTGATGATAGAAGTCATGGATCATTTTGTTTTCAAGGAGCATGGAGCATTGGGATGACAAGGGCATTAAGCAATGTGACCCCAAGATTCATGGTGGATTGTGATGACAATGGTAAGGGAGTATTGTGATGACAAGCAAATGCAGCATTTTGATGACAAGGTCACGTAGCATTTTGCTGACACAGGCATGGAGCATTGTGATGATAAGGGTCATAGAGCACTGTGATGAGAAGCATCACGGATCATTGAGAATACAGGGGTCATGGAGCATTGGGATGACAAGGTCATGGATCATTGTGATGACAACGGTTATGGAGCATTGGGCTGAAAATGTTCATGGAGCATTGTGATGACTAGGGAATGGAGCACTGTGATGACAAGAGTCCCGGATCACTGTGTTTTCAGGGGTCATGGAGCGTTGTGATGACAGTGGTCATGGAGTATTGTGATGATAGGGATCATGAAGCATTGTGATGAGAAGTTCCTGGAGAATTGAACAGAAAATGTTCAGGAAGTATTGTGAGGACAGGGGTCATGGAGCATTGTGATGACAAGGGAATGGAGCACTGTGATGAAAAGTTCCTGGAGAATTGTGATGAGAAGACCATGGAGCCTTGTAATAACATGTCTCATGGAGCATTCTGATGAAAAGGGGCATGGAGAATTGTGATTACAGGGGTCTTGGGGCATTGTGATGAAAAGGGCATTGAGCATTGTGATTACTGGTGTCTTGGAGCATTGTGATGAAATTGGCGTGGATCATTGTTATGAAAATGGTATGGAGCCTTGTCATGACAGGGTTCCAGGAGCATACTGATGACAAGTGTCAGGGAGCATTGTGATGACAAGTGTATAGAGTACTGTGATGACAGAGGTCATGGAGCACTGTGATGAGAAGACCATGGATAATTGTCATGATGAGCGTCATGGGACATTTTGATGATAAGTGTTATGGAACATTGTGATCAAAAGGATTTGGAGAATTGTGATGAGATAGATCATCAAATATTTTGATTTCATTGTGATGACAATAGCCTGAAGCATTATGATGATGGGCATGGTGCATTTTGATGACAGGGTTCATGGAGCATTGAGATGCAAATGTGCATGGAGCATTGTGATTAGAGGGTTCATGGAGTTTTGTGATGACAATGGCATGGAGCATTGAGATGCCAAGGGTCATGGATCCTTGTGATGAAAAAGGTCATGGAGCATTTTGATGACAAGGGCGTGGTACATTGTGATGAGAAGGGCAGGGAGTATTGTGATGACAGGGTTATAGAGCAATTTGATGAAAAGGGTCATGGAATATTTTGATGACAGTTGTTGTGGAACATTGTGATGTCAGGGGTCATTGAGCATTTTGAGGAAAATTGTTATGGAGCATTTTGATGACAGGGGTTATGGAACATTGTGATGTCAGGGGTCATAGAACTTTGTGATGATATGTGCATTTAGCATTGCAAAGACAGAAGTCATGGAATATTGTGATGACAGGGGTGAGGGAGTATTGTGATGAATAGTGATGTAACATTGTGATATCAGTGTTGAGAGAGCATTTTGATGAGAAGTGCATGGAGAATTGTGATGACAAGTTTTATGGAGCATTGTGGTGAGAAGATTGTGGAGCCCTGTGATGAAAAGTGCAGGGTGCATTGTGATGACATGGGTCACGGAGCATTGTGATGACGAGGGTCATGGAGCATTGTGCTGAGAAAGGCATAGAGCATTGTGATGACAAGGGTCAAAGAGCATTGTGATGAAAAGTTCATGGAGCATTGTGGTAAAAAGGGTCACAGAGACTGCTGATGACGAGGGCATGGACCATTGTGATGACAAAGGTCATGAAGCATTGTGATGAATGGAGGCATGGAGCATTGTGATGACAGGGGTCATGGAACATTGTGATAACAAGGGCATGGAGCCTTGTGATGACAAGGGAATGGAGCATTGGTCTAATAAGTTTCATGGATTATTGTGATGAGAGTGGGCATAGAGCATTGTGATGATAAGGGCATGGAACACTGTGATACATGGGTCATGAAGGATTGTAATGACAAGGTCATGGGGCATTGTGATGAGAAGGGCATTGAGCATTTTGATGACAAGTGTCATGGAGCTTTGTGATGACAAGGGCATGGAGCAATGTGATGAGAGGGTTCATGGAGCATTGTGATGCCAAGTGTCATGGCGCTTTGTGATGACAAATGTCATGGAGCATTTTGATGAAAAGTGCATGGTGCATTGTGATGATAAGGGCAGGGAGTATTTTGATGACAGGGTCATTCAGCCATATGATGGGAAGTGTATTGGAACATTTTGATGGCAGGGTTTATATAGTATTGTGATGTCAGGGGTCATGGAACATTGTGATGATAAAGGGATGTAGCATTGTGATGACAGGGGTCATGGGACATTGTAATTACAGTAGTGAGGGAGTATTTTGACAACTAGTGTTGGAACACTGTGATATCTCTGGTGAGAGAGCATTTTGATGAGAAGTGTATGGAGCATTGTGATTACAAGGTTTATGGAGCATTGCAATGAAAATTTTCTGGACCTTTGTGATGAAAAGCGAATGGCACATTGTGATGACAAGGGTCATGGAACATTTTTCAGACACAGTCATGGAGCATTTTGATGACAATGGTCACGGAGCATTGTGATGAAAACGGAATGGGGCATTGTGATGAAAAAGGCATGGAGCCTTTTCGTGACAGGGTTCAAAGAGCATTCTGATGTAAGGTGTCAGGGAGCATTGTGATGAGAAGTGTACTGAGCATTTTGATGCCAAATGTCATGGAGCACTGTGATGAAAAGGGCATGGAATTTTGTGATGACAGGCATCATGGAGCATTGTGATGACAAGTGTTATGGAACACTGGGATCACAAGGGTTTGGAGCATTGTGATGACAGAGGACATGGATCATTTTGATTTCAAGGAGCATGGAACATTGTGATGACAAGGGCATGAAGCAATGTGCTCTCAAGGTTCATGGAGGATTGTGATGACAATGGAAATGGAGTATTGTGATGACAAGCGCATAGAGCATTGTAATGACAAGGTCATGTAGCATTTTGCTGACAAAGTCATGGAGCATTGTGATGACAGGGTTCATGGAGCACTGTGATGACAGGGCCACGGAACATCGTGATGGCAGGGGTCATGGAGCATTGTTATGACAGGGGTAATGGAGCATTGTGACGGCAAGGGCATGGAACATTGTGATGAGAAGGCCATGGAGCATTCTGATGACATCAGTCATGGAGCTTTGTGATGACAAGGGCATGGAGCAAAGTGATGAGAGTGTTCATGGAGGATTGTGATGACAATGACATGGAGCATTGTGATGCCAAGGGTCATGGATCTTTGTGATGACAAAGGTCATGGAGGATTTTGATGACAAGGGCATTGTGCATTGTGATGAGAAGGGCAGGGAGCATTGTGATGACAGGGTCATGGAGCAATTTGATGAAAAGGGTCATGGAACATTTTGATGACATGTGTTATGGAACATTGTGATGTCAGAGGTCATGGAGCATTATGATGAAAAGGGTCATGGGGCATTTTGATGAAAGGGGTTATGGAGCATTGTGATGTCAGGTGTCATCGAACATTGTGATGATAAGTGCATGTAGCATTGTGATGACAGGGGTCATGGAACACTGGGATAAAAGGGGTGAGTATTGTGACGAATAGTGATGTAACTGTGATATCGGTGGTGAGAGAGCATTTTGATAAGAAGTGCATGGAGCATTGTGATGACAAGGTTTATGGAGCATTGTGATGACAAGCTTGTGGGGCACTCTGATGACAAGCGCATGGTGCATTATGATGACATGTGACATGGAGCATCGTGCTGACAAGCGCATGGAGCATTGTGATGACAAGGGTCATGGAGCATTGCGCTGAGAAAGGCATAGAGCATTGTGATGACAAGGAACAAAGAGCATTGTGATGAAAAGTTCATGGAGCACTGTGATTACAAGGGTCATGGAGCATTGTGATGACAAGGGCATGGAGCATTGGTCTAATAAGTTTCATGGATTACTGTGATGACTGTTGGAATGGTGCATTGTGGTGACAAGGGCATGGAGCATTGTGATGACCAGGTCATGCAGTATTATGAAGAGAGGTGTCAGGAAGCATTGTGATAACATATGTAATGGCCCATTGTGATGACAATCGCATGGAGCATTGTAATGCCAGGTGTCATGGAGGATTCTGATGACAAAGGTAATGGTGCATTGTGATGACAGTGGCTTGGAGCATTGAGATGACAAGGTCAGGGAGCATTGTGCAGAAAAGTGCATGGAGAATTGTGATGACAAGGGTCATGGAACATTCTCATGATAAGCTTGTGGAGTTTTTTGCTGACAGTGGCGTGGAGCATTGTGATGAAAACGGCATGGGGCATTGTGTTGTAAAAGGCAAGGAACCTTTTCGTGACAGGGTTCAAGGAGCATTCTGATGACAAGTGTCAGGGAGCATTGTGATGACAAGTGTATTGAGAATTGTGATGACAAAGCTCATGGAGCATTGTGATGAAAAGTGCATGGAGTATTGTGATGACAGGCATCATGGAGCGTTGGGATGACAAGTTTTATGGAACATTGTGATCACAAGTGTTTGGAGCATTGTGATGACAGAGGTCATGGATCATTTTGATTTCAAGGAGCATGAAGCATTGTGATGACAAGGGCATGTAGCAACGTGATCCCAAGATTCATGGAGGATTGTGATGACAATGGTAATGCAGTATTGTGATGACAAGCGCATAGAGCATGGTAATGACAAAGTCTTGTAGCATTTTGCTGACAAAGGCATGGAGCATTGTGATGACAGGTGTCATGGAGCACTGTGATGAAAAGCGTCACGGAGCATTGTGAATATAGGGGTCATGGAGCATTGGGATGACAAGGGCATGGATCATTGTGATGACAAGGGTCATGGAGCACTGGGCTGAAAATGTTCATGGATTATTGTGATGGCAGGGGTCATGGAGCATTGTGATGACAGAGGTCATGGAGAATATTGCTTTCATTGTGCTGACAATTGCCGGAAGCATTATGATGATGGGCATGGTGCACTGTGATGACAGGTTTCATGGAGAATTGAGATGAAAGGGGCATGGAGCATTGTGATTACTGGAGTCTTGGAGCACTTTGATGACAAGGGCATGGAGCATTTTGATGAGAAGGACGTGGAACATTCTGATGGCATGTGTCACGGAGCTTTGTGATGACAAGGGCATGGAGCATTGTGATTACAGGGGTCTTGGAGCATTGTGATGACAAGGCCGTGGAATATTGTGATGGCAGGGGTCATGGAGCATTGTTATGACAGGAGTAATGGAGCATTGTGATGAGAAGGGCATGGAGCATTGTGATTACAAGGTTTATGGGGCATTACCATGACAAATTTGTGGATCGTTGTGATGAAAATCACGTAGCACATTGTGATGACAAGGGTCATGGAGCATTTTTCTGACAAACGCATGGAGCATTTTTATGACAAGGGTCACGGAGCATTGTGATGAAAAGTTCATGGAGCATTGTGGTTATAAAGGTCACAGAGCCTTGTGATGACGCGGGCATGGACCACTGTGATGACAAATGTTATGAAGCATTGTGATGACTGGAGTCACGGAGCATTGTGATGACAGTGGTCATGGAGCATTGTGATGACAAGGGCATGGAGCATTGTGGTGACAGGGGCATGTAGCATTGGTCTGACAAGTTTCATATATTATTTTGATGACATTGGACATGGTGCATTGTGATGACAAGGGCATGGATCATTGTGATGAGAAGGTCATGGAGTATTTTGAAGACAGGTGTCAGGGAGCATTGTGATGACATATGTCATGGTCCATTGCAATGACAATGGCAGGGAGCATTGTGATGCCAAATGTAATGGAGGATTGTGATGACAAATATAATGGAGCATTGTGATGACTAGGGCTTGGAGCATTATGATGACAATGGCCATTGAGAATGTTCAGAACAATGTCGTGAAGAATTGTGATGACAAGTCCTGGAGCATTGTGATGAGAAATCCATAGAGACTTGTGATGACAAATCTCATGGAGCATACTGATGAAAAGGGGCCTGGACCATTGTGATTACAGGGGTCTTGGAACATTGTGATGACATGGGCATGGAGCATTGTGAGGAGAAGGCCAAGGAGCACTCTGAAGACATGTTTCATTGAGCTTTGTGATGACAAGGGCATAGAGCATTGTGTTTAAAGGGTTCTTGGAGCACTGTGATGAAAAGAGCATGGAACATTGTGATGAAAAAGGCATGGGGCCTTGTCATGACAGGGTTCAAGGAGCATACAGACAACAAGTGTCAGGGAGCATTTTGATGACAAGTGTATTGAGCATTGTGATGACAAAGTTCATGGAGCATTGTGATGAGAAGACCATGGGTAATTGTGATGACGAGTGTCATGGGGCACTGTGATGACAAGTGTTATGGAATATTGTGATCACAAGGGTTTGGAGCATTGTTATGACAGAGGTCATGGAGCAATTTGATTTCATTGTGATGACAATAGCATGAAGCATTATGATGATGGGCATGGTGCATTGTGATGACAGGGTTCACGGATCATTGAGATGAAAATGTGCATGGAGCATTGTGATTACAGGGGTCTTGGAACACTGTGATGACAAGGGCATGGAACATTGTGAAGAGAAGGCAATGGAACCTACTGATGACTTGTGTCATGGAGCTTTGTTATGACAAGGTCATGGAGTATTTTGATTACAGGTGTCTTGGAGCATTGCGAAGACATGGGTAATGGAGCCTTGTGATGACAAGGCCGTGGAACATTGGGATGGCAATGGTCATGGAGCATTGTTATGACAGAGGTAATGGAACATTGTTATGAGAAGGGAATTGAGCATTGGTCTGAAATATTTCATGGATTATTGTGATGAGATTGGGCATGGAGCATTGTGATGAAAAGGGCACGGAACACTGTGATACATGGGTCATGGAGGATTGTAATGTCAAGTGCAAGAAGCAATGTGATGAGAGGGTTCATGGAGCATTGTGATGACAATGACATCTAGCGTTGTGAGGAGAAGGCCATGGAGCCTTCTGATGTCTTGCGTCATGGAGCTTTGTGATGACAAGGGCATAGAGCTTTTTGATTTCAGGGGTCTTGGAGCATTGTGATGAAAAGGGAATGGATCACTGTGATGAAAAAGGCATGGAGCCTTGTCATGACAGGGTTCAAGGAGCATACTGACGACAAGTGTCAGGGAGCATTGTGATGACAAGTGTATTGAGCATTGTGATGACAAAGATCATGGAGCATTGTGATAAGAAGACCATGCATAATTGTGATGATGATCGTCAGGCGGTGTTGTGATGATAAGTGTTATGAAACATTGTGATCAAAAGGGTTTGGAGCATTATGATGACAGAGTTCAGGGAGAATTTTGATTTCATTGTGATGACAATAGCCTGAAGCATTATAATAATGGGCATGGTGCATTTTGATGACACGGTTCATGGAGCATTGAGATGAAAAAGGGCATGGAACATTGTGATTACAGGGTTCATGGAGCATTGTAATGACAAGCGCATAGAGCTTTCTAATGACAAGGTCATGTAGAATTTTGCTGACATATGCATGGAGCATTGTGATGACAAGTCATGGAGCCTTTTGATGACAAGGGCATGGTGCATTGTGATGAGAAGGGCAGGAAGCATTTTGATGACCAGGTCATGCAGCATTTTGATGAAAAGTGTAATGGAACGTTGTGATGGCAGTGGTCATGGAGCATTGTTATGACAGAGGTAATGGAGCATTTTGATGAGAAGGGCATTGAGCATTGGTCTGAAATGTTTCAAGGATTATTGTGATGAGAGTGGGCATGGAGCATTGTGATGACAAGGGCACGGAACACTGTGATACATGAGTCATGGAGGATTGTAATGACAAGGGCATGGGACATTGTGATGAGAACGGCATCGAGCATTGTGATGACAAGTGTCATGGAGCTTTGTAATGACAAGGGCATGGAGCAATGTGATGAGAGCGTTTATGGAGCACTGTGATGACAATGACATGGAGCACTGTGATGCCAAGGGTCATGGAGCTTTTTGATGACAAATGTCATAGAACATTTTGATGACAAGGATGTGGTGCATTGTGATGAGAAAGGCAGGGAGCATTTTGAGGACAGGGTCATGCAGCAATTTGATGAAAAATGTAATGGAACATTTTGATGACAGGGGTTATAGAACATTTTGATGCCAGGGGTCATGGAGGTTTGGGATGAAAAGGGTCATGGAGCATTTTGATGACAGGGGTTATGGAAGATTGTGATGGCAGGGGTTATGGAACATTGTGCTGATAAGGGGATGTAGCATTGTGATGACAGGGGTCATGGAACATTGTGATTACCGGGGTGAGGAAGGATTGTGATAACTAGTGATGGAACATTGTGATATCACATGTGAGAGAGCATTTGGATGAGAAGTTCATGGAGCATTGTGATTACAAGGTTTATGGCGGATTGCGATGACAAGGTTGTGGATCATTGTGATGAAAAGCGCGTGGCACATTGTGATGACAAGGGTCATGGAGTATTGTTCTGACAAAGGCATGGAGCATTGTGATGACAAGGGTCACGGAGCATTGTGATGAAAATTTCATGGAACATTGAGGTTACAATGGACACAGAGCCTTTTGAGGATGCGAACATGGACCGTTGTGTTGACAAACGTTATGAAGAATTGTGATGACTGGATTCTGGGAGCATTGTGATGACAGGTGTAATGGAGCAGTGTGATGACAAGGGCATGGAGCATTGCGATGACAGGGGCATGGAGCATTGGTCTGACAAGTTTCATAGATTATTGTGATGACAGTGGACATGGAGCATTGTGATTAGAAGGTCATGGAGTATTGTGAAGACACGTGTCATGTAGCACTGTGATGAAAAGGGTCACGGAGCATTGTGAATACAGGGTTCATGGAGCATTGGGATGACAAGGGCATGGATCATTGTGATGAGAAGTCATGGAGTATTGTAAAGACAGGTGTCAGGGAGCACTGTGATGACATATGTCATGGTCCATTGCAATGACAATGTCAGGGAGCATTGAGATGCCAAATGTAATGGAGGATTGTGATGACAAATATAATGGAGCATTGTGATAACTAGGGCTTGGAGCATTATGATGACAAGGGCCATTGAGAATTTTCATGACAAGGTCGAGGAGCATTGTGATGACAAGGTCCTGGAGCTTTGTGATTAGAAATCCATGGAGCCTTGTGAAGACAAGTCTCATGGAGCATACTGATGAAAAGGGGCATGGAACACTCTGATTACAGGGGTCTTGCAACTTTGTGATAACAAGTGCATGGAGCATTGTGATGAAAAGGGCATGGACCATTGGTCTAATACGTTTCATGGATTATTGTGATGACAGATGGAATGGCGCATTGCGATGACAAGGGCATGGAGCATTGTGATGACCAGGTCATGTCGTATTGTGAAGACAGGTGTCAGGGAGCATTGTGATGACATATGTAATGGCCCATTGTGATGACAATGGCATGGAGCATTGTGATGCCAAGTGTCATGGAGGATTCTGATGACAAAGTTAATGGAGCATTCTGATGACAATGGCTTGGAGCATTGTGATGACAAGGGTCAGGGAGCATTGTGCTGAAAAGTGCATGGAAAATTGTGATGACAAGGGTCATGAAGCATTCTGATGACAAGCTTGTGGAGTATTTTGATGACAATGGCATGGAGCATTGTGATGAAAACAGCATGGGGCATTGTGTTGAAAAAGGCATGGAGCCTTTTCGTGACAGGGTTCAAGGAGCATTCTGATGACAAGTGTCAGGGAGCACTGTGATGACAAGTGTATTGAGAATTGTGATGACAAAGGTCATGGAGCATTGTGATGAAAAGGGCATGGAGTATTGTGATGACATGCATCATGGAGCGTTGTGATTACAGGGATCTTGGAGCATTGTGATGAAAAGTGCACGGATTATTGTGATGAGAAAGGCATGGAGCCTTGTCATGACAGGGTTCAAGGAGCATACTGACGACAAGTGTCAGTTAGCATTGTGATGACAAGTGTATTGAGGATTGTGATGACGAAGATCATGGAGCATTGTGATGAGAAGACCATGGATAATTTTGATGATGAGCGTCATGGGGTGTTGTGATGATAAGTGTTATAGAACATTGTGATCACAAGGGTATGGAGCATTATGATGACAGAGGTCATGGAGAATATTGATTTCATTGTGATTACAATAGCCTGAAGCATTGTGATGATGGACATGTTGCATTGTGATGACAGGGTTCATGGAGCATTGAGATGAAAAGTTCATGGAGCATTGTGGTTAAAATGTCACAGAGACTGTTGATGACGAGGGCATGGACCATTGTGATGACAAAGGTCATGAAGCATTGTGATAACTGGAGTCACGGAGCATTGTGATGACAGGGGTCATGGAGGATTGTGATAACAAGGGCATGGAGCACTGTGATGACAAGGGCATGGAACATTGGTTTAATAAGTTTCATGGATTATTGTGATGAGAGTTGGAATGGCACATTGTGATGACAAGGGCATGGAGCATAGTGATGACCATGTCATGCAGTATTGTGAAGACAGGTGTCAGGGAGCATTGTGATGACATATGTAATGGCCCATTGTGATGACAATGGCATGGAGCATTGTGATGCCAAGTGTCATGGAGGATTCTGTTGACAAAGGTAATGGAGCATTCTGCTGACAACGGTCAGGGAGCATTGTGCTGACAAGTGCATGGAGAATTGTGATGACAAGGGTCATGGAGCATTCTGATGACAAGCTTGTGGAGTATTTTGATGACAATGGCATGGAGCATTGTGAAGAAAACGGCATGGGGCATTGTGTTGAAAGAGGCATGGAGCCTTTTCGTGACAGGTTTCAAGGAGCATTCTGATGACAAGTGTCAGGGAGCATTGTGATGACAAGTGTATTGAGAATTGTGATGACAAAGCTCATGGAGCATTGTGATGACAAGTCATGGAGCATTTTGATGACAAGGGCATGGTGCATTGTGATGAGAAGTTCAGGGAGAATTTTGATGACCGGGTCATGCAGCAATTTGATGAAAAGTGTAATGGAACATTTTGATGCCAGGGGTTATAGAACATTGTGATGTCAGGGGTCTTGCAGCTTTGGGATGAAACGGATCATGGAGGATTTTGATGGCAGGTGTCATGGAACATTGTGATAATAAGGGGATGTAGCAGTGTGATGACAGGGACATGGATCATTGTGATTACAGGGGTGAGGGAGTATTGTGATGACTAGTGATGGAACACAGTGATATCACTTATGAGAGAGCATTTTTACGAGAAGGTCATGGAGCATTGTGATTACAAGATTTATGGAGCATTGCAATGACAAGTTTGTGGACCGTTGTGATGAAATGCGCATGGCATATTGTGAAGACAATGGTCATGGAGCATTGTTCTGACAAAGACATGGAGGATTGTGATGGCAAGTGTCACAGAGAATTGTGATGAAAAGTTCATGGAGCATTGCGGTTACAAAGGTCACAGAGCTTTGTGATGACGCGGGCATGGACCACTGTGATGACAAAGGTCATGAAGCATTGTGATGACTGGAGTCACGGAGCATTGTAATGACATGTGTCATGGAGCATTGTGCTGACAAGCGAATGGAGCATTGTGATGACAAGGGTCATGGAGCATTGTGCTCAGAAAGGCATAGAGCATTGTGATGACAAGGTTCAAAGAGCATTGTGATGAAAATTTCATGGAACATTGTGGTTAAAAAGGTCACAGAGACTGTTGATGACGAGGGCATGGACAACTGTGATGACAAAGGTCATGAAGCATTGTGATGACTGGAGTCACGGAGCATTGTGATGACAGGGGTAATGCAGCATTGTGATAACAAGGGCATGGAGCATTGTGATGACAAGGGCCTGGATAATTGGTCTAATAAGTTTCATGGATTATTGCGATGACAGTTGGAATGGTGCATTGTGATGACAAGGGCATGGAGCATTGTGATGACCTGGTCATGCAATATTGTGAAGAAAGTTGTCAGGGAGCATTGTGATGACATATGTAATGGCCCATTGGGATGACAATGGCATGGAGCATTGTGATGCCAAGTGTCATGGAGGATTCTGATGACAAAGGTAATGGAGCGTTGTGATGACAATGGCTTGGATCATTGTGATGACAAGGGTCAGGGAGCATTGTGCTGACAAGTGCATGGAGAATTGTGATGACATGGGTCATGGAGCCTTTTGAGGACAAGCTTGTGGAGTATTTTGATGAAAATTGCTCGGAGCATTGTGATGAAAACGGCATGGAGCCTTTTCGTGACAGGTTTTAAGGAGCATTCTGATGAAAAGTGTCAGCCAGCATTGTGATGACAAGTGTATTGAGAATTGTGATGACAAAGTTCATGGAGCACTGTGATGAAAAGTGCATGGAGTATTGTGATGACAGGCATCATGGAGCGTTGTGATGACAAGTGTTATGGATCATTGTGATCACAAGAGTTTGGAGCATTGTGATGACAGAGGTCATGGATCATTTTGATTTCAAGGAGCAGGGAGCATTGTGATGACAAGGGCATGAAGCAATGTGATCCCAAGGTTCATGGAGGATTGTGATGACAATGGAAATGGAGTATTGTGATGACAAGCACATAGAGCATTGTAATGACAAGGTCATGTAGCATTTTGCTGACAAAGGCATGGAGCATTGTGATGACATGTGTCATGGCTCACTGTGATGACAAGCGTCACGGATAATTGTGAATACAGGGGTCATGGACCACTGGGATGACAAGGGCATGGATCATTGTGATGACAAGGGTCATGGAGCACTGGGCTGAAAATGTTCATGGACTGTTGTGATGACACTGGTCATGGAGCATTGTGATGACTAGGGAATGGAGCACTGTGATGACAAGTGTCCAGGATCATTGTATTGTCAGGTGTCATGGAATGTTGTGATGACAGTGGTCATGGAGCATTGTGATGATATTGGCCATGGAGCATTGTGATGAGTAGGTCGTGGAGCATTGGGCTGAAAATGTTCATGGATCATTGTGATGAAAGGTGTCATGGAGCACTGTGATGACAAGGGATTGGAGCATGTTGATGACAAGGTCCTGGAGCACTGTGATGAGAAGACCATGGAGACTTGTTATGACAAGTCTCATGGAGCATTCTGATGAAAAGGGGCATGGAGCATTGTGATTACAGGTGTCTTGGTGCATTGTGATGACGAGGGCATGGAGCAATGTGATGAGAAAGCCATGGAGCATTCTGATGACATGCGTCATGGAGTTTTGTGATGACAAGGGCATGAAGCATTGTGATTACAGGGATCTTGGGGCATTGTGATGAAGACGGCATGGATCATTGTGATGAAAAAGGCATGGAGCCTTGTCCTGAGATGGTTCAAGGAGCATACTGACGACAAGTTTCAGGGAGCATTGTGATGACAAGTGTATTGAGCATTGTGATGACAAAGATCATGGAGCACTGTGATGAGAATACCATGGATAATTGTGATGATGAGCGTCATGGGGTGTTGTGATGATAAGTGTTATGGAACATTGTGATCACAAGGATTTGGAGCATTATGATGACAGAGGTCATGGAGAATATTGTTTTCATTGTGATGACAATAGCCTGAAGCATTATGATTATGGGCATGTTGCATTGTGATGCAAGTGTTAATGGAGCATTGAAATGAATAGTGGCATAGAGCATTGTGATTACAGGGTTCTAGGAGCATTGTGATGAGAAGTGTCATGGAGCTTTGTGATGAGAAGGCCATGGAACATCGTGATGGGAGGGTTCATGGAACATTGTTATGACTGGGGTAATAGAGCATTGTGATGGCAAGGGCATGGAGCATTGTGATGAGAAGGCCATGGAACATACTTATGACATGTGTCACGGAGCTTTGTGAAGACAAGGGCATGGAGCAATGTGATGAGAGCGTTCATTTAGCATTGTGATGACAATGACATGGAGCATTGTGATGCCAAGGGTCATGGATCTTTGTGATGACAAAGGTCATGGAGCATTTTGATGGAAAGGGCGTTGTGCATTGTGATGAGAAGGGCAGGGAACATTCTGATGACAGGGTCATGGAGCAATTTGATGAAAACTGTCATGGAGCTTTTTGATGACAGGTGTTATGGAACATTGTGATGTCAGGGGTCATCGAACATTGTGATGATAAGTGCATGTAGCATTGTGATGACAGGAGTCATGAAACATTGTGATGACAGGGGTGAGGGAGTATTGTGACAAATAGTGATGTAGCATTGTGATATCAGTGGTGAGAGAGCATTTTGATGAGAAGAGTATGGAGCATAGTGATGACAAATTTTAAGGAGCATTGTGATGACAAGATTGTGGAGCACTGTGATGACAAGCGCATGGCACATTGTGATGACATTTGTCATGGAGCATTGTGCTGACAAGCACATGGAGCATTGTGATGACAAGGGTCAAAGAGCATTGTGATGAAAATTTCATGGAGTAGTGTGGTTAAAATGGTCACAGAGATTGTTGATGACGAGGGCATGGACCATTGTGATGACAAAGGTCATGAAGCATTGTGATGACTGGAACCACGGAGAACTGTGATGACAGGGGTCATGGAGCATTGTGATAAAAAGGGCATGGAGCATTGTGATGACAAGGGCATGGAACATTGGTCTAATATGTTTCATGGATTATTGTGATGACACTTGGAATGGTGAATTGTGATGACAAGTGCATGGAGCATTGTGATGACCAGGTCATGCAGTATTGTGAAGAGAGGTGTCAGGGAGCATTGTGATGATATATGTAATGGCCCATTGTGATGACAAGGGTATGGAGCATTGTGATGACCAGGTCATGCCGTATTGTGAAGACAGGTGTCAGAGAGCATTGTGATGACATATGTAATGGCCCATTGTGATGACAATGGCATGGAACATTGTGATGCCAAGTGTCATGGAGGATTCTGATTACAAAGGTAATGGAGCATTGTAATCACAATGGCTTGGAGCACTGTGATGACTAGGGTCAGGGAGCATTTTGCTGACAAGTGCATGGAGAATTGTGATGACAAGTGTCATGGAGCATTCTGATGACAAGCTTGTGGAGTATTTTGATGACAATGGCACGGAACATTGTGATGAAAATGGCATGGGGCATTGTGATGAAAAAGGCATGTAGCCTTTTCGTGACAGGGTTTAAGGAGCATTCTGATGACAAGTGTCGGGGAGCATTGTGATGACAAGTGTACTGAGAATTGTGGTGACAATGGTCATGGAGAATTGTGATGAAAAGGGCATGTAGTATTGTGATGACAGGCATCATGGATTATTGTGATGACAAGTGTTATGGAACATTGTGATCACAAGGGTTTGGAACATTGTGATGACAGAGGTAATGGATCATTTTTATTTCAAGGAGCATGGAGCATTGTGATGACAAGGGCATGAAGCAATGTGATCCCAAGGTTCATGGAGGATTGTGATGACAATGGAAATGGAGTATTGTGATGACAAGCGCATAGAGCATTGTAATGACAAGGTCATGTAGCATTTTGCTGACAAAGGCATGGAGCATTGTGATGACATGTGTCATGGAGCACTGTGATGACAAGCGTCACGGATCATTCTGAATACAGGGGTCATGGAGAATTGGGATGACAAGGTCATGGATCATTGTGATGACAAGGGTCATGGAGCACTGGGCTGAAAATGTTCATGGAGTGTTGTGATGACAGGGGTCATGGAGCATTGTGATGACTAGGGAATGGAGCATTGTGATGACAAGTGTCCCGGATCATTGTGTTGTCAGTTGTCATGGAGTGTTGTGATGACAGTGGTCATGGAGCATTGTGATGATATTGGCCATGGAGCTTTGTGATGAGTAGGTCGTGGAGCATTGGGCTGAAAATATTCATGGTTTATTGTGATGACAGGTGTCAAGGAGCATTGTGATGACAAGGGAATGGAGCATGGTGATGCCAAGGTCCTGGAGCACTGTGATGAGAATACCATGGAGACTTGTTATGACAAGTCTCAATGAGTATTCTGATGAAAAGGGGCATGGAGCATCGTGATTACAGGGGTCTTTGTGCATTGTGATGACGAGGGCATGGGACATTGTGATGAGAAGGCCATGGAGCATTCTGTTGACATGTGTCTTGGAGTTTTGTGATGACAGGGACATAGAGCATTGTGATTACAGGGATTTTGGAGCATTGTGATGAAGAGGGAATGGATCATTGTCATGACAAGGGCACGGAACACTGTGATACATGGGTCATGCAGGATTGTAATGACAAGGGCATGGAGCACTGTGATGAGGAGGGTATCAAGCATTGTGATGACAAGTGTCATGTAGCTTTGTGATGACAAGGGCATGGAGCCATGTGATGAGAGGGTTCATGGAGCATTGTGATGACAATGACATGGAGCATTGTGATGCCAAGGGTCATGGAGCTTTGTGATGACAAGTCATGGAGCATTTTGTTGACAAGGGCATGGTTCATTGTGATGAGAAGGGCAGGGAGCATTTTGATGACCGGGTCATGCAGCAATTTGATAAAAAGTGTAATGGAACACATTGATGGCAGTGGTTAGGGAACATTGTGATGTCAGGGGTCTTGGAGCTTTGGGATGAAAAGTGTCATGGAGCATTTTGATGAGAGGGATTATAGAACATTGAGATGTCAGGGGTCATGGAACATTGTGATGATAAGGGGATGTAGCATTGTGATGACAGGGTCATGGATCATTGTGATTACAGAAATGAGGGAGTATTGTGATGCCTAGTGATGGAACATTGTGATATCTCTGGTGAGAGAGCATTTTGATGAGAAGTGCATGGACCATTGTGATTACAAGGTTTATGCAGCATTGCAATGACAAGGTTGTGGACCGTTGTGATGAAATGCGCGTGGCACTTTGTGATGACAATGGTCATGGAGCATTGTTCTGACAAAGACATGGAGCATTGTGATGACAAGGGTCACAAAGAATTGTGATGAAAAGTTCATGGAGCATTGTGGTTACAAATGTAACAGAGCCTTGTGATGACGCGGGCATGGACCACTGTGATGACAAATGTTATGAAACATTGTGATAACTTGAGTCACGGAGCATTGTGATGACAGAGGTCATGGAGCATTGTGATAACCAGGGCATGGTGCATTGTGATGACAGGGGTCATGGAGCATTATTATGAGAACGGCCATGGTGCATTCTGACATAAGATATCACTTATGAAGGGAATGTAAACATGGCTACATATGAACTGAATTAGGGAAGAGAACAGAGTCTCAGATTTAGAAAACACTCTAACACTTGCTTAAGGGGAAAGAGATGTGGGGAGATGCACAAATCATAAGATTGATATTAGCACAGGTACCGTTCCATAGTCCAAAAACAGAAGAGACAAGCCCTACTCCTTCCTCAGTGAATGGAACTCAACATCCCTATTCCCCGCCGAGAAACATATCTGACTAGTAAGAATTTTAAAACCTATGTATTGATATGTCTCCGTAAGGGAAACAAGTGTGTCTAGAACGACATAAACATGGCAGTGAGAATCAGCTCAAACCCAATATAAAACTGAATTTCAAAACAAAACATAAAAACAGTAAAATTCTTACACAATACCTTCAGGGGTTCTGATGAAACTTGGAATGACCCTATCTACAATGACAGCTGGATGTGGCATAAGGCTGGTCACTTGGGACTGAGAGCATTGGTGAGATTGGGTGAAAAAATGCAGACCCTTTAAAACAATAATGCCTGCCACCCATTCCATAGTTCCCAACTCTCCAGGTAGAAGGGAATATCACTACATTTATAACGTGTATGGGAACCTAGAGAATGGAAACCATCTGATGGTGAAAGGTTTCTAAAACTCTACTAATTTTTTTCTCTCCTTGTGTTCCAGTTTGACATTCCTACTGCTTTACTATCAATCTCCCAACTTTGAACGTCAGCCCCTATAAACTCCTGGTTCGCACAGTTGGCAAACTGTGCAGAGGATATAAGGGAAGAGAGAGAACCAATGAGAGAGTAGCTGTAGGCATTTGGACAGCCACATGTCACTATAATTTCCCGTAACAAAGAGGAATTAACCAACGTCTCAGCCTGCCCCCCAATAATCATTATAAGTCCAGAAGCAAAACTGTTGATTTGCCGTCAGCTCACAAAAAGGCGAGTTGAAAAATGGATCTCAGGGCCACAGCAATTAACTAACATGCAGAGTTATAAAGGACTACTCTCTTCCAAAAATCTGTTGAGAGAAAGCCACGAGGCGGAAGGGGAAATGAGGCAGAATGGCATGAAACAGATTTCTAGAGGTACAATGGAATCACCTTTAAACACAGGAAAAGCATTACAACTTCGAAAATTATGGAAATGGCCATAAAGGGTATATGGGTTTTCACGTGAATATATACAGGAGAAAACGCATATGCCCTTTTTGGAAAAGCAAGCAAGTGGGCAATGCAAATCAGCACTACAAAGAAGTATCACTTCCTACCGGTCAAAAGGGACATCCACAAAATGTGTAAAAAACAGAAAGGCAAGACAGGCCCTGGAGAACAGGGAGCCTGGATATGCTGATGGGCGGGATGTAAATTGCCAACTGCCTCTCTGGAGGAGTGCATTGTGTTCCCTAAAACAAGTAAACTGCAGAGCTACAGAGCCAAGGGCACTTCCAGTCTAGGGAATATACCTTGGGAAAACTGAAAATAAATAAGACAGATCCACACCAAAATTCAGGGATGAACTGCTTACAAAAACCTCAACATGGGTACACTGGAAATATCCCAGGAAAGACATAAATGGTTCAAGAAACTGTGGTACTTACATATGATGGAATATCCCTCAGCCATGAAATCAATGTCATAAGGCCAGTAGCAGCAAAATGAGTGGATTCATGTACGATAATTCTAAGTGAAATAAGTCACACAGAAAAAGAAACTTATCATAAGATATCACTTATGAAGATCCTGTAAACATGGCTACACATGAACTGAGTTAGGAAAGAGAAGAGAGACTCACATTTAAAAAACACACTTATGCCTGCTTAAGGGGGAAGGAGAGGTGGGGTGATGCATAAAACCAGAGTTTGATATTAGTACAGGTACCAGTCCAAAAACCAAATAAGGAAGAGACAAGACCTACACCTTCCTCAGTGAAAGGGACTCAACACCCCATATTCACCGCAGAGTAATATATCTTACTAGTATGAATCATAAAACCTATGTATTTCTATGTCTCCATAAGGGAATCAAGTGTGTCTAGACTGGCATAAACCTGGCAGCGAGAATCAGCTCAAACCCACTATAAAAAGGAATTTCAAAAACAAAACAAAAAAAAAAGGGAAATTCTTTACAATTCCTTCAGGGTCTCTGATGAAACCTGGAATGACCCTATCTACAATGACAGCTGGACGTGGCATAAGGCTGAACACTTGGGACTGAGAGGATTGGTGAGATTGGGTGAGCAAATGCAGACCCTTTAAAGCAATAATGAGTGGCACCCATTCCATGGGTCCCAACTGTCCAGGTTGAAGGGAATATTACTATAGCTATAACATGTACGGGAAACCTAGAGAATGGACACACTGTGAATACGAAAGGTTTCTAAAACTCAACGAATAGTCCCTCTCCTGGTGCTCCTGTTTGATGTTCCAACTGCTTTACTATCAATCTCCCAACTTGGAGAGATATCCCCTTTAACCTCCTGGTTCTCACAGGTTGCCAATTTGGCAGAGGATGAAAGGGAAGAGGGAGAACCAATGAGAGAGTAGCTGTTAGGCATTTGGACGGGCACATGTCACTCTTCTTTCCCGGGAGGAAGAAGAATAAACCAAAGTCTCAGCCACCCAACGGACACCAGTATAGGTCCTGATTCAAAGTTTGGACTTGCATTCAGCTCACAAAAACGAGTTGAAAAATGGAGCTCAGGGGCACAGCAATTCACAAACTGGCAGAGAAATACAGGAAAACTATCGTCCAAATATCTGTTTAATGTAAGCAACGAGGCAGACTTGAAAGCGAGGCAGAATAGCAGGAGACAGATTTCAAGAGGTACGTTGGAATCGCCTTTAAAGCACAGGAAAAGGGGCACAACTTCGACAATGATGCACTAGGCCAAAAAGGGCGTATGAGTTTTCTCCTGAATATATTCAGGAGAAAACACATATACGCTTTTTGGCCAGGCAAGCAAGGAGGCAATTCAAATCTGCACTACAAAGAAGTATCACTTCCCACCGGTCAAAAGGGACATCCACAAAATGGGTAATTACCAGAAAGGCAAGACAGGTCCTGGAAAACAGGGAGCCTTGTTATGCTGATGGGCGGGATGTAAATTGTCTACTGCCTCTCTGGAGGAGTGCATTGAGTTCCCTAAAACAAGTAAACAACAGAGGTACAGAGCCAAGGGCACTTCCAGTCTAGGGAATATACCTTGGGAAAACTGAAAATCAATAAGACAGAGCCACCCCACTATTTAGGGCTGCACTGCTTACAAGAAGCTCATTTGGGTGCACCTTAAATATCCCTGAAAGATAAAAATGGTACAAAAAATTGTGCTACTTACGTCCGATGAAATATCCCTCAGCTATGAAATCAATGTCATAAGACCAGTAGCAGCAAAATGAGTGGATTCAGGTACGATGATTCTAAGTGAAATAAGTCACACAGAAAAAGAAACTTATCATAAGATATCACTTATAGGTATCCTGTAAACATGGCTACACATGAACTGAGTTAGGAAAGAGAACAGAGTCTCACATTTAGAAAACACTCTGATGCCTGCATAAGGGGGAAGGAGAGGTGGGGTGATGCATAAAACAAGAGTTTAATATTAGAACAAGTACCGTTCCAAAAACCTAATACGTAATAGCAAGACCAACAACTTCCTCAGTGAACGGGACGCAACAACCCATATTCCGTGCAGAGGAATATATCTGACTAATAAGAATCTTAAAACCTATGTACTGATATGTCTCCGTAAGGGAATCAAGTGTGTCTAGACTGGCATTAACATGGCAGCGACAATCAGCTCAAACCCACTATAAAAAAAATTGCAAAAACAAAACAAAAAAACAGGGAAATTCTTTAAAATTCCTTCAGGGTCTCTGATGAAACCTGGAATGACCATGTCTACAATGACAGCTGGATATGGCATAAGGCTGGAGACTTGAGACTGGGAGGACTGGTGAGACTGGGTGAGCAAATGCAGACCCTTTAAAGCAATAATGCATGGCACCCATTCCATGGGTCCCAACTCTCCAGGTTGAAGGGAATATTACTACAGCTATAACATGTACGGGAAACCTAGAGAATGCACACACTGTGAATATGAAAGGTTTCTAAAACTCAACGAATAGTCCCTCACTTTGTGCGCCAGTTTGAGTTTCCAACTGCTTTACTATCAATCTCCCAACTTGGAGAGACAGCACCTTTAACCTCCTGGTTCTCACAGGTTGCCAATTTGGCAGAGGATGAAAGGGAAGAGGGAGAACCAATGAGAGAGTAGCTGTTAGGCATTTGGACGGGCACATGTCACTCTAATTGCCTGGCAGGAAGAAGAATTAACCAAAGACTCTTCCCCCTGCCGGGAACCAGTATAGGTCCTTAACCGAAATTTTGGACTTGCGGTCAGCTCACAAAAAACGATTTGATAAATGGAGCTCAGGTGCACAGCAATTCACAAACTGGCAGAGTAATAAAGGACAGCTATCTTCCAAAAATCTTTTGAAGGAAGGCAAAGAGGCAGACTTGAAAGCGAGGCAGAATAGCAGGAAACAGCTTTCAAGCGGTACGTTGGAATCACCTGTAAAGCACAGGAAGAGGGGCACAACTTCGACAATGATGCACTTGGCCAAAAATTGTGTATGTGTTTTCTCCTGAATATATTCAGCGGAAAACACATACGCCCTTTTTGGCCAAGCAAGCAAGCGGGCAATGCAAATCTGCAGTACAAAGAAGTATCACTTCCCACCAGTCAAAAGGGACATCGGCAAAATGTGTAAAAACCAGAAAGGCAAAAGAGGACCTGGAGAACCTGGAGCCTTTTTATGCTGATGGGCTGAATGTAAGTTGCCAACTGCCACTCTGGAGGAGTGCATTGTGTTCCCTAAAACAAGTAAACAACTGAGCTACATAGCCCAGGGCACTTCCAGTCTAGGGAATATACCTTGGGAAAACTGCAAATCAATAAGACAGAGCCACCCCAAAATTTAGGGATGCACTGCTTACAAGAACCTCAACTTGGGTACATATAAATTATCACAAGAAAGTTAAAAATGGTTCAAAAAATTGTGGTACTTACGTACTATGGAATATCCCTCAGCCATGAAATCAATGTCATAAGACCAGTAGCAGCAAAATGAGTGGATTCAGGTACGATGATTCTAAGTGAAATAAGTCACACAGAAAAAGAAGCTTATCAGAGGATATGACTTATGAAGATCCTGTATACATGGCTACACATGAACTGAGTTAGGAAAGAGAACAGAGTCTCACATTTAGAATACACTCTTATGCCTGCTTAAGGGGGAAGGAGAGGTGGGGTGATGCAAAAACCAGAGTTTGTTATAAGCACAGTTACTGTTCCAAAAACCAACTATGGAATAGTTAAACCTACACCTTCCTCGGGGAAAGGGACTCAAAACACCATATTTTCCACAGAGGAATATATCTGACTAGTAAGAATCATAAAACCTATGTATTGATATGTCTCCATAAGGGAATCAAATGTGTCTAGACTGGCATAAACATGGCAGTGAGAATCAGGTCAAACCCACTATTAAAAGGAATTTCCAAAACAAAACAAAAAAACAGGGAAATTCTTTACAATTCCTTCAGGGTCTCTGACGAAACCTGGACTGAATCTATCTACAACTACAGCTTGATGGGGCATAAGGCAGGACACTTTGGACTGAGAGGCTTGGTGAGACTGTGTGAGCAAACACAGACCATTTAAAGCAATAATGCGTGGCCTCCATTCCATGTTTCCAAACTCTCCAGGTTGAAGGGAATATTAATACAGCTATAACATGTACTGGAAACCTAGAGAATGGACACACTGTGAATACGAAAACTTTCTAAAACTCAAGGAATAGTCCCTCTACTGGTGTTCCAATTTGACTTTCCAACCGCTTGACTATCAATCTCCCAACTTATCTGACAGCCCCTTTAACCTCCTGGATAACACAGGTTGCCAATTTGGCAGAGGATGAAAGGGACCAGGGAGAACCAATGAGAGAGTAGCTGTTAGGCATTTGGACGGGCACATGTGACTCTAATTGCCCGGCAGGAAGAAGAATTAACCAAAGACTCATCCCGCTGCCGGAAACCAGTATAGGTCCTGAACCGAAATTATGGACTTGCGGTCAGCTCACAAAAAACGATTTGATAAATGGAGCTCAGAGGCACAGCAGTTCACAAACTGGCAGAGTAATAAAGGACAGCTATCGTCCAAAAATTGTTTGAAGGAAGGCAACGAGGTGGACTTGAAAGCGAGGCAGAATCGCAGTAAACAGATTTCAAGAGGTACGTTGGAATCACCTTTCAAGTACAGGAAGAGGGGCACAACTTCGACAATGATGCACTTGTCCAAAAATGGTGTATTCGTTTTCTCCTGAATATATTCAGGAGAAAATGCATACGCCCTTTTTGGCCAAGCAAGCAAGCGGGCAAGGCAAATCTGCAGTACAAGGAAATATCCCTTCCCACCGGTCAAAAGGGACATAGGCAAAATGTGTAAAAACCAGAAAGGCAAGAGAGGACCTGGAGAACAGGGAGGCTTGTTATGCTGTTGGGCGGGATGTAAGTTGGCAACTGCCTCTCTGGAAGAGTGTATTGTGTTCCCTAAAACATGTAAACAACAGAGCTACATAGCCATGGGCACTTCCAGTCTAGGGAATATACCTTGGGAAAACTGAAAATCAATAAGACAGACACACCCCAAAATTTAGGGCTGCACTGCTTACAAGAACCTCAACTTGGGTACACCTTAAATATCCCAGGAAAGTTAAAAATTGTTCAAAAAATAGTGGTACGTACGTACGATGGAATATCCCTCAGCCATGAAATCAATATCATAAGAACAGTAGCAACAAAATGAGTGGATTCAGGTACGATGATTCTAAGTGAAATAAGTCACACAGAAAAAGAAACTTATCATAAGATATCACTTATGAAGGTCCTGTAAACATGGCTACACATGAACAGAGTTAGGAAAGATTACAGAGTAACTAATCTTATCATAAGGTATCACTCATAGCGGGAATGTACACATGACTACACATGAACTGAATGACAAACACAACAGAGTCACACATTTAGGAAAAATCTTTTGCCTGCTTAAGAGGAAAGCCGAGGCGGGGTGATGCATAAAACAACAGTTTTAAATTAGCACACATACCGTTATATAAACCATGTATGTAATAGACAACACCTACTCCCGGCACAATGAACTGGACTCAACACCCCCTATTCATTGCAGAGGAATATGTCTGACTCTATGTATTTTAAAACTTATGTATTCTCATGTCTCCATAAAGGAATCATGTGTGTGTATAACGGCATGAACACAGCACTGAAATTCAGTTAAACCCACTTATAAAAATAAATTTAAAAATCAAAATGCAAAAACAGAAAGTTTTAAAAATTACGTTCAGGGCCTGTGAGGCAAGCTAGATTGACCACCTTTACACCCACAGCTGGATGAGACATAAGACAGGACACTTGGGGCTGACAAGATTGCTGAGGTTGTGAGAACAAAAGAACACCACTTAGAGCAATACTGTGTGCTACCCATTCTAGTGGTCCCAACTCTCCAGGTTTAAGGGAATCTTCCTACAGTTAAAACATGCATGGGAAACCCAGTAGATGGTACACTGTGTAATTGGGAAAGTTTTCTAAAAGGTACCTCATTTTTCCTTTGTCGTGCTCGGCTTCGCCATTCCATCTGCATTACTTAAAATCTCCCCACTTGGAGTGTCAGCGCCTTTACCCTCCCTTTATGCACAGTTTGCAAATTGTGCAGATGATGAACAGGAAGAGGGGAAATAAATGAGAGATTAGCTGTAGGTGTTTGGATGGGCACATGTCACTCTAGGTTCCCATCAGGAAGAATAATTAACCAAAGGCTCAGCCTGAAGCCCTGGAACCAGAGTAGGGCCTAAAGCCATCCTGCGGTATTGCAGCCAGCTCACAAAGAGGCGAGTTGAAAAATGGAAATCAGGGGCACAGCAATTCACAAACTTGCAGAGTTATAAAGGACAACTATCATCCAGAAATATATTGAGGAAAGGCAGTGAAGAGGATTTGAATGCAAGGCAGAATTGAAGGAAACAGATTTCAAGAGGTAGATTGGCGTCGTCTTTAAAGCACATGAAAAGCGACAGAATTTCGACAATGTTGCCCTTGGCTGAAAAGGGACTATGTGTATTTTCCTGAATATATTCGGGAAATAATGCATATGACCTTTTTGGCCAAGCAAGCCATCAGGCATTGCAAATCCACACTACATAGAAGTGTCCCTTACCTCCAGTCAAAAGGACCATCCACAAATAGTGTAAAAGCCACAAATGCAGGACAGGCCATGGAGAAAAGGGAGCCTGGTTACGCCGATGGACAGGATGTAAATTGCCAACAGCCTCTCTGGAGAACTGTATGTTGTTTTCTAAAACAGAGCTACAGAGCATAGCACACTTCCACTCATGGGCGTGTATTTTGGGAAAACTAAAAATCCACAACACACAGCCAGCCCAAACTTTAGGGCTGCTCTGTTTACAAGAACCTCGACTTCGGTACACTTTATATATCCCAGGAATGGAAAAAAAATAGATATAGATGTTGTGGTACTTATATACAATGGAATGTCACTCAGACATAAAATCAATGTCATAAGGCCAATAGCAGCTTAATGAGTGGCTTTAGGTACGATGATGCTAAGTGAAATGAGCCACAAAGAAAAAGAAACTTATTGTAATATATCACTTATAGAGGAAATGTAAACATGGCTACACATGAACTGAATTTCAAAAGAGAACAGAGTTACACATTTAGAAAACACACTTATGCCTCCTTAAGGGGAAAGGTGACGTGGGGTGATGTGTAACAGCAGAGTTTGAAATTAGCACAGATCCCATTCCATATACCAAATATGTAATAGACAAGACCTACTCCTTTCTCAATGAACTGGACACAAAACACCCTATTCACTGAAGAGGAATATATCTGACTGTTAATAACCTTGAAACCTATGTATTTATATGTCTCCATAATGGAATCAAGTGTATGTAGATTGGCATAAACACAGATCAATGGAACAGGACAGAAAGCCCAGAGGTAAACCTCCATACCTATGGCTATCTCATCTATGACAAAGGAGCTAAGGATATACAATGGAGAAAAGACAGTCTCTTCAGTAATTGGTGCTGGGAAACCTGGACCCCTACACATAAAACAATGAAATTAGAACACTCCATAACACCATACACAAAAATAAACTCTAAATTGATTAGATATCTAAATATAAGACCAGACACTATAAAACACTTAGAGGAAACCATAGGCAGAACCCTCTATGACATAAATCACAGCAAGATCCTTTTTGACCCACCTCCTAGAGAAATGGAAATAAAAACAGAAATCAACAAATGGGACCTAATGAAACTTAAAAGCTTTTACACAGTACAGGAAAACATAAACAAGATGCAAAAACAACCCTCAGAATGGGAGAAAATATTTTCAAATGAAGCAATTGACAAAGGATTAATCTCCAAACTTTACAAGCACCGCATTTAGCTCAATATCACAAAAACAAACAACCCAATCCAAAAACGGGCAGAAGACCTAAATAGACATTTCTCCAAAGAAGATATACACATTACCAAGAAACACATGAAAGGATGCTGAACATCACTAATCATTAGAGAAATGCAAATCAAAACTACCCTGAGGTATCACCTCACAGCAGTCAGAGTGGCAATCATCAAAAAATCTACAAAACAATAAATGCTGGAGAGGCCTTTATTGGAGAAAATGGAACACACTTGCACTGTGGTTGGGAATGTAAATTGATATGGGCACTAGGGAGAACAGTACGGAGGGTCCTTTAAATAACTAACAATAGAAGTACCATACGACACAACAATCCAAGTACTGGGCATTGCCTTGCGAAAACCATAATTCAAAAAGTGTTATGTACAAAAATGTTCATTGCAGCTCTATTTGCATTAGCCAGGACATGGAAGCAACCTAAGTGTCCATCGACAGATGAATGGATAAAGAAGATCTGGCACATATATACAATCAAATATTACTCAACCATAAAAAGAAGCAAAACTGAGTTATTTGTACTGAGGTGGATGGACTTAGAATCTGTCCTACACAGTGAAGTAAGTCAGAAAGGGAAAAACAAATACTGTATGTTAACAGAGATATATGGAATCTAATGAAGAAAAAAAAAAGATTTTGAAGAACCTAGTCGCAGGACAGGATTAAGGACACAGACATAGAGAAAGGACTTGAGGACACTGGAAGGGGGATGGGTAAGCTGGGACGAAGTGAGAGAGTGGCATGGACATAAATACATTACCAAATGTAACACCGATAGTTACTGGGAAGCAGCCACATAGAACAGGGAGATCGGCTCGGTGCTTTGTGACCACATAAAGGGGTGGGATATGGAGTGTGGGAGGGAGATGCAAGAGGGAGGGGATCTGGTGATATTTGTATATGTATAGCTGATTCACTTTGTTATACAGCAGAAACGAACACTCCATTGTAAAGCAATTATACTCCAATAAACGTGTAAAAGGAAAAAAAAAAGAAAGAAAGCCCAAGGATAAACCTACACACCTATGGTCAACTAATCTATGACAAAGGAGGCAAGACTATACAATGGAGATAAGACAGTCTCTTCAATCATTGGTGCTGGGAAATATGGAGAGCTATATGTTAAAGAATGAAATTAGAACACTCCCCAACACCATACATAAAAATATATTCAAAATGGATTAGAGACCTTAATGTAAGACCGGACAGTATAAAACTCTGAGAGGAAAACTTACGAAGGATACTCTGACGTAAATCACAGCAAGATCTTTTTTGATCCACCTCCTATAGCAATGAAATTAAAAAGAAATCTAAACAGATGGGACCTAATGAAACGTAAAAGCTTTTGCAAAGCAAAGGAAACTACAAACAAGACGAAAAGACAACCCTCAGAATGGCAGAAAATATTTGCAAACGAATCAATGGACAAATGATTAATCTCCAATATATATAAACAGCTCATGCAGCTCAATATTAATAAAACAAAAAACCCAATACAAAAATGGAAGATCTAAATAGACATTTCTTCCAAGAAGACATAGAGATGGCCAGTACGCACATGAAAATCTGCTGAACATCACTAATTATTAGAGAAATGGAAATCGAAACTACAATGAGGTATCACGTCACACCTGTTAGAATGGGCATCATCAGAAAATCTACAAACAACAAATGCTGGAGAGGGTGTGGAGAAAAGGAACCTTCTTCCACTATTGGTGGGAATGTAAATCGATACAGTCTCTATGGAGAACAGTATGGAGGTTCCTTAAAAAACTAAAAATAGAATTACCATATAATCCAGCAATCCCACTACTGGGCATATACCCAGAGAAAACCATAAATCAAAAAGACACATTCACCACAATGTTCACTGCAGCACTATTTACAATAGACAGGTAATGAAAGCAACCTAAGTGCCCACAGACAGACGAATGGATAAAGATGTGGTACATATATACAATGGAATATTACTCAGCCGTACATAGGAATGAAAATGGGTCATTTGTAGAGACCTTGATGGAACTAGAGACTGTCATACAGAGTGAAGTAAGTCAGAAAGAGAAAAACAAATATTGTATATTAATGCACATATGTGGAACCTAGAAAAATGGTACAGATGAACCGGTGTGCAGGGCAGAGATAGAGACACAGATGTAAAGAACAAACATATGGACACCAAGGAGGGAACACCATGTGAGGGTGCTGGTGGGATGAATTGGGAGACTGGGATTCACATGTGCACACTTATATGTATGAAATAGATATCCAATAAGAACTTGCTGTATAAAAGAAATAAATTTAAAAAAAAAACTAAATAAATAACATTTAATAAAATAAAACAGAAAAATAGTTTTTCCCTTCACATAGACGTCTTTATATTAATGCATTATTTCCATGTATATATCTCCAAATTTAAAAAAAAGAGGAATAAATAAAATCTAACTTGAACCAAAAAGAAAAAAAGAAAAAAAAAACAAACAAACAGAACTCACCAGTTATAGCGTGGATAATCGTATCAGGGCACTTGCTCCAGTGGTAAAAAATTCTTAAGTTGGTCAGAGGTGGGAAATCGTCTCCATGCAGTCAGCAGTGCTCCCCCCCACAAGGAGCATCCTCATTGCAAAGCTGGGGGAATGTGTCGAGGCGTCTGTGAGCAAATGTGAGCTGAGCCCCAGTACTGCTGCAGCTGAACTCTTCCCACCCTTTCCAGGTAAAACACCTGAATATGTACAAGCACTTGCAAGCCTAGAGGAAGGGCTGTGGAGCCACACTAGCGAGAGCACGCAGGCCGACTTGTTGCCTGCAGGCCAGCCAGGATGGTCCTGGCCCCAGATGCTCTTCTGGAATCTTTCCATTTCCCTGCCTGAGATACCCCTCCTGCCATGGCCCCCACTGCTTTTTTACTTCCTCACCTCTGCCTGGGGAGAAATTCCAGTGGCAGGTATGGGTGACACATCCTCTTCTTTAGCAGGTGGCAGCCTGGCAACTCCTGCAGAAAGTCCAGCAGAGCCCAAATCACACTGGGCCACCCACAAAGCCACGGCCCCTCACTCCCTCCCACCACCCCAGCCCCGAAACTGCTGACGGGGCAGAGAATAAGGCGTCAGGCACAGCTACAGGGTCTCTTGCTGCCTGGAGAGGTGTTTATATTGACCTCAACCCAGGCACACCTGTGGGTGGGGCTGGCAGGCAGTGTCAGGCTGCCCAAATAAGCCAATCCTCACCCCTCAGGGGCTCACAGTTGCAGAAAATGAACCTTGCTGAACGGGTCAGTCCCAAGGAACAGGTGTGGGCTCTTGAGAGTCAGGATAGACAAGGGGCTGCAGCTGCGGCTTGTTTTCTTATCATTTTATCTGGTCCATGAGTGGAAAACAACTTCAAGAAGACCCTATCCTAATGAGAGGAACCCAGGAGTCAGGGAGAGGAGTGATGGTGGGTGGAGACAGAGGCCTGGTGCCCTGGCTGCAGTGGAAGTGTCTGGAAGACCAGGCAGAGAGAGGCTGCACAGAGTGATAGCCAGGGTCACAGATCTGTCAGAGCTGCTGTTTGTTAGTTCAAGTCCTGCTCGGAGGTGTTCTGTGTCAGCTGTGAGCGACAGGTGAGCTGGGGGTTCTCTGCAAGGTGGGCTATGTGCACAGTTCCTGGGAGTCCAGCCCTGCTGAGGTACCTGCCCAGCGTAGTTCCGTATCCTGGGAAGGGCCTGACTATGAGAGCCCCATGGGCTGCTGGGTAGCTGCACAAGTGAGCTCCATACCCTGGGAGGGACTTGAACACGAGAGCCCCGTGGGCTGTGGGGTGCAGGATGCAGCCCAGGTGAGCTCCATATCCTGGGATTGGCCTGACCACGAGAGCCCCATGGGCTGCTGGAGACCTGGTAAAGGATATCAGGACAGTCAGTGAAGCCACCGAGGATATACATCCAGTAGCTCCTATTTCCTACACCCTGCTGCTCATTCTACCATCCACCAGGCTATGGTATTCTGTATTACACTTCAATGATGCCTTCTTCTGTATTCCATTCATCTCAGAGTCACAAGAATTTTTGGCTTGTGTGTGGCAGGACACAACATGCAACACAAGCAATAATGCTGGGCCGTCCTGCACCAATGGTTCAAAAATCCCCACACCATCATTGGGGAAATGTCCTCTAAAGACCTAAAAGTTCTACCTCTGTAAAAGGGAACCCTCCTTCAATATGCAGATGACCTTCTGATCGCCAGGCATACTAAAGGCGCCTCTGAACTACCTAGCCAAAAAAGGATAGAAGGTGTCCAAGAAAAAGGCTCAAATATCCCAGGCTCAGGTGACATGCCTGGGCTTCATTCTCACAGATATTCGGAGAAACGCATCCCAGGATAGGGAAGAAGCCATTTGCAGCCTTACCTCTTCTAAAACTAGAAGACATCTTAGGGGTTCCTGGGGAGGCCAAGGTTTTCTGCATCTGGATCCCTAACTATAGTCTAATAGATGGGCCTCTACATGAAACACTGACATGAAAAGATGATGATCCTTTTGAATAGAATCCAGAAGCAGCCTTTCAAGAATGGAAAGAGCAGTCAATTTAGATCCTTGCCCAGGAACTCACTAATTTAGCTAAACCCTTTGACCTTTACATACCCGGTCAAAGGTTAATCGCCCTTGGAGACTTAGTGCAAAAACTGGGACCACTTGAAATGGAGCAACACAAGAATGCCCTTCAGGTATGATAAACTATGGTCACCAAGGGCTTTGCCCACCGACTCATCAGGCCAGGATACTGGGGTATCTAAAAAGCTAGAAATCAGCAGCCCACAATTCCAGCTCCCTCCTAAGGGAAAAGGACCCCACGTGGTGATCCTAACCACCCATCATGCCCTGAAGTTGCAGGGGTCGCTCTGTGGACACACTGACCTCGAGTGAGGAGGCCTTCCAACTCCAACCTCCAGAGAGACAAATGGGGGCATCGGGCCCCCAAGATGACTTGTGTGACCATCACTTGACCTGGAGTTTCTCTCAGAAAACCACAAGACTGTGCCCCGAAAGAGCAGACTACTGCTTGCAGGAATTACTGCACACAGAAGGGAGCTAATAAGCTTGGCGGGGGAAACATATCACGCTTTCACCATAGAAAACGCTACAGACACCGCGGTGATGTTGGCCAATATGACCAGCTGGACTGCTGTCTACTTCTAAAGGCCGTTGACTCAGTGGACGTCATGGTCCTGGATCACCACTGACCCTGGACTGTCTGGGAGTTGCGCGGGCAGGGCTCTGACTCATGGTGCTGTTTGTACATTAATTCAGGGACCTAATTAAAGAAAGCACAGACTACTGGTCCGAGCATCTAGGCTGGCAAAAACCGTCAGCCTAAGGTCGCCAAACAAATGTGGGGTGGGGTGAAACCTGCCACCACAGCATCTTTGCGCATCTCTTTCCTGGACCCTTAAAGGTCATTAGAATCTATGACACTTCTAATGCTGGTGCTCAGGCGGACGAGAAGTGAGGCAGGAGTCTTTGGAACAATCAACCTCACCTGGAGGCTGGTGGGGAAACGTTTTGCCCCTACCCCCAGGTATCAGGGCTGCCACCACAGCATGAAGCAGTTACAAAAGAGGGGTCTGCACCCTCAACACCCCAAGAATGAGGAACGGAACAAAAAGCAGAGGAGGTGTTCGTCTCTGGCAACGTTCATTAAAAATTCCTGGGAGATAAAAAGAGAATCTGGGCAATAAAATAAAGTCTAACATGTTTTTCCTTTGTGCTTTGTCTAATTTCACGTGCTCCTAGGGTTCCGCATGCAGAGGTCCCACACCCGGCACTTCAGACCTGATTTCCTAGTGCAGAATGGCTGGGTCGACACCTCAGCTAGCGGAGTCCCATGCAGACTCCATGGCATAGAGCCTGAGCTGCAGCCAACCCAGCCCTCGAGAGCTCCATCTCCTAACTCCCACTGACGCTGCCAGGATCCCTACACAGCAGCCCAGCCCACAGCCTGTGGGGGAGTGCACGCTCTCACCTCTCCATTCTGTTTTCAAAATAATGTTTCCTTTGCTTCTGAACCAAACTCAGTCTTGATCTGTTGGCTCCAATGACACTGGGCTCGGGGACTCCTGTTGGGGTACACTCTGGAGGATCAGTAACAGAAATTGAGAACATTGTAACTTCAAAGAACAGATGTGTGAGCCAAACTGTAGTTAACATACAGCAGTGTATAATGCTCGGGTAAAATAAGATTTTTCTAAGACTTACATTTGATAATTCCATCACTTTACTATAAGCAAGTTCAGTGAAGACGTCTGTCTTATTTGTCAGGTCAACATTAGAGAAATGAAGTGATTTATTTCCATGGTTGTACATCGAATACTCTTGCCTGAAACTTCAATCTTGTTTTGAATGCTTTTCCATTGAAAAGGATACCTCTCTTTCAGCTCCCCCATTCCTGAGAAGTATAAAATCTTATAATTTATTATTACCAAAGGGGAAAGGTGGAAAAGGGATAAATTAACAGTTTGGGATTAACACATACACACTGCTATGTATAAAATAGATCATCAACAAGGAACTACTGTATAGCACAGGGAACTACACTGAATATTTTGCAATAACCTATAAGGGGAAATAATCTGAAAAAGAATCGATATTTTTATTGACATCATCTATCAATGACAGAGAAAATGTAACCTAAGCAAGGCCGATGGTGAGCGCTTCTGAACCTGAAGATTTCAATCATCTAAAATTTGGGCTCTGCCTATTTCCCAAGGCCCTTAATGGACATACGTGTAGCCGTAGCTTAAAAATTCCCCAGTTTGGGGTTCGGGGAGGCACTGATTTGGAAAAATCCCTGGTGTTCTCCTTCCATGCACGGGACCCTTCCTACAGCTAAAACATGCCTGTCACACCTAGACGATGGTACACCGTTTGATCGGAAAGATTTTGGAAAAGGCACCTCATCTCCTCATCGCCTGGTGCACGGGTTCAACCCTCCAGCATCTTTCCTGACAATCTCCTTACTTGGGGATATCAGCACCGTCAACATCCTGTTGCACACAGTTTGGAATTTGTCCAGAGGATGAAGCGGAAGGATGAGAAAAATTTAGAGACAAGTCTTAGTTGTTCAGACAGGCAAATGCCACTCTAATTTCCTATCTGGAAGACAAATTCATCAAAGGCTAGAATTGCCCATGGAAACAGAATAGGGCTAGAGGAAATCCCGCTGTTTTGTGTCCAGTTTCCAAAAACACAATTTGAAAAATGGAACTCGGGGGCAATAAATTTCATGAAACTGCAGAGTTGAAAATATCTATTGTCGAAAAATGTCTTGAGGTAAGTCACAGAAAAGGACTTGTAAGCAAGGGAGAGTGGCAAGAAACAGATTTAAAGAGGTAGAAAGGACTCCCCATTAAAGCACAAGAAAAGGGGCTGAACATCGCCAATGATGCACTTGGCCCAAAAGGGTGTATGCATTTTTTTCTGAATATATCCAAGTAAAGGCCATACACACTTTTTATCCAACCAAACAGGTGGGCACTGGAAATCAATACTACAAAATGTATCACTTCACATCAGTCAGAAGGGCCATCCACATAAAGTGTAAACACCAGAAATGCCGGACAGGGTGAGGAGAAAAGGGAGCCCTGTGAGGCTGACAGTGGAAATATAATGTGCCAACGGCCACTCTGGAGAAGTGTATTGTGTTTGCTAAAACATCTGAAAACTGAGCTACAGAGCATAGGGCACTTGCACTCATGGGCGTATACCTTGGGAAAAACAAAAATGACAGAAAACAGGCACCCCAACGTTTACCACCTCTCTGTTAAAAAGGGCCTCCACTTGGATATAACCTAAATGTCCCTGGATGGATAAAATGGATAAAAGAGATGGGGTACTTATGTACAGTGGAATATTACTCATCCAGAAATCAATGAAATAAGGCCAGTTGTAACAACTCTGGAGGAGTTACATACGATCATTCTAAGTGACACATGTGAGAAAGAAAAAGACACATATCATAAGATGCCACTTAAATGTTGAATCAAAAATGGCTACACATGAAATAAACTACAAAACAGAAACATAGTCAAATATGTAGAAAAGAGACATAAGGCTGCTAAATGGGAAAGGTGGGGAATGGTGTGGTATTATCCAGGAGGTTGAAATTAGCAAAGATACCATTCCAAGTACCGAATTGAATAACTGGCAAGGCCTACACGGTACCTCAAAGAACTGCACTCAGTCCACTCAAGTCACTGGACAATAATACATATGACTCGTAAGCATCTGAGAAAGAATTTATTGTTGTCACACAGTACATGAATCAAGTGGATGTACAGCAGCAAAAAACAGAGCTTTGAAAATCAGCTGTAACCAATATAAAAATAAATTTAAAATATTTATAAAAACAGAGAGACAGACAAAAATTCTTACAACTTTTGTTGAAGGGCTACGATGTAACATGGATTGAACACATGTAGACCCACAGCAGGATGATATATAAGGCTGGAAGCTATGCACGCAAAGAGATGTTAGAGAGGCTGGGTGAGGAAATGCAGACCTTTTAAAGTAATACTGCCTGGTACCCATTCCATGGGTCCCAAATCGGCAGTTTCAAGGGAATCTTCTGACAGCAAAAACATGCCTGGAAAACCGAGATGAATGTACACCGTGTGCTCAGGAGAGGTGTCTAAAATGCACCTCATTTTTGATCTCCTGGTGCTGGGGTTCACCATTCCAGCCACATTACTAACAATCTCCCCACTTGGAGAATCAGCACCTTTAACATCCTGTTTCACACCGTTTGCAATTTTTGAAGAGGATAAATGGGAAGAGGAGGAACCAGTGAGAGATTAGCTGTAGGAGTTTTGACAGGCACATGTCACTCTAATATCCCTTTAGGAAGAAGAATTAACCAAAGGCTCAGCCTGCCTCCCCAGAACCAGAATAGGGCCGGAATCAATCCAATGGTTTGGCGGCCAGCTCACAAAAATTCGAGTTGCAAAATGGAGCTCAGGAACAGACAATTCAAAGACCTGCAAAGATATAAATGATAACCAACATCCAAAAATATATTCAGGTAAGGCAACGAAGAGGTTCTGAATGAGAGGCAGAATTGCAGGAAACATTTTTCAAAAGGTAGATTGTACTCACATTTAAAGCATATGAAAAGCAGCAGAATTTCTCAAATGATGCAGTTGGGCAAAAGGGTGTATGCGTTTTTTTTCGTGAATATCTTCAGGAAAAAAACACATACAGAGTTTTTGGCCAACCAAGCAAGAGGGAAATGCAAATCCGCACAATAAAGAAGTCTCAATTTCCACTGCTCAGAAAGTCCATCCAAAAAATGTGTACAAATCAAAAATGCAGGAGAGGCCATGGAAAACAGGGAGACTAGTCACGCTGATGGGTGGGTTATAAATATCCAAGAGCTACTCTGAAGAATTGTATGCTGTTTCCTAAAACATCTAAAATACAAAGCCCCCGAGCAAAGGGGACTTCAACTCATGGACATATAACTTGGGAAGACTAAATATCAACAAGACACAGGCACCCCAAAGTTTAGGGCTGCTCTGCATACAAGAACCTCAACTTCGGTACACCTAAAGTATCCCAGGAAAAAGAGAAATGCATAAAGAACTTGTGGTAATTTTGTACAACGGAATATCACTCAGACGTGAAATCAATGTCATAAGGCCAGTAGCAGCATAATGAGAGGATTTAGGTATGATGATTCTAAGGGAAATTAGTCACACAGAAAAAGAATCTTATCATAAGATATCACTTACAGAGGGAATGTCAACATCACAACACATGAACTGAATTAGGAAAGAGAGCAGCGTCTCACATTTAGAAAACACTCTTATGCCTCCTTAAGGGGAAAGGAGAGGTGGGGTGATGCATAAAACCAGAGTTTGATATTAGCACAGGTACCATTCCATAAACCAAATACAGAATAGACAAGACCTACACCTTCCTCAGTGAACGGGACTCAAAACCCCTATTCCCCACAGAGGAATATATCTGATTAGTAAGAATCTTAAAACCTATGTACTGATATGCCTCTGTAAGGGAATCAAGTGTGTCTAGACCGGCATAAACACATCAGTGAAAATCAGCTCAACCCCATTATAAAAATTAATTTCAAAAACAAAACAAAAAACAGCGAAATTCTTACACAATTCCTTCAGGGGTTCTGATGAAACCTAGAATGACCCTATCTGCAAAGACAGCTGGATGAGACATAAGGCTGGACACTTGGGACTGAGAGGACTGGTGAGATTGGGAGAGAAAATGCAGACCCTTTAAAGTAGTAATGCATGCCACCATTCCATGGGTCCCAAATTTCCAGGTAGAAGGGAATATCACTACAGTTATAACATGTATGGGAAACCTAGAGAATGGACACCCTGTGATGGCGAAAGGTTTCTGAAAGGCTCCTACTTTTTCCTCTCCTTGTGCTACAGTTTGCCATTCCAACTACTTTACTATCAATCTCCCAACTTAGGAGAGTCATCCCCTATAACCTCCTGGTTCGCACAGTTTGCTAATTGTGCAGAGGATGAAAGGGAAGAGGGAGAACCAATCAGAGAGTAGATGTAGGCCTTTGGACGGACACATGTCACTCTAAATTCCCGTCAGGAAGAAGAATTAACCAAAGCCTCAGCCACCCACAGGGAACCAGTATAGCCACCCCTGGAACCAGTATAGTTCCTGAAGCAAAATTGTGGATTTGCGGTCAGCTCCCAAAAATGGGATTTGAAAATTGGAGCTCAGGGGCAAAGCAAATCAAAAACCTGCAGAGTTATAAAGGACTACTCTCTTCCAAAAATCTGTTGAGGGAAGGCAAAAAAGCGGACTTGAAAATGAGGCAGAATTGCACAAAACATATATCAAGAGGTAAATTGGAATCGCCTTTAAAGCACAGGAAAGGCATCACAACTTCGAGAATGATGCACTTGGCCAAAAACAGCATATGAATTTTCTCCTGAATATATTCAGGAGAAAAGGCATAGGCCCTTTTTGGCCAATCAAGCAAGCGTGCAATGCAAATCCACACTACAAAGAATTGTCACTTCCCACCGGTCTAAAAGGACATCCGAAAATCTGTAAAAACCAGAAAGTCAAGATAGAGATAACAAGGGCCTAAAGCAATATGATACCAAGGGTCATGGAGGATTGTGATGACAAGCACATGGAGCATTGTGATGACAAGATTATATATCATTTTGCTGTCAAAGGCATTGTGATGACAAGGTTCATGGAGCACTGTGATGACAAGCGTCATGGAGCATTGTGATTACAGGGTTCATGGAGCATTGTGATGACAACGGCATGGAGCATTTTGATGACAAGATTCCCGGATCATTGTGTTGTCAGGGTTCATGGAGCATTGTGATGACAGTGGTCATGGAGAATTGTTATGGCAGAGGTCATGGAGCATTGTGATGAGAACGTCATGGAGCATTGGGCTGAAAATATTCATGGAGTATTGTGATGACAGGGGTCAAGGAGCATTGTGAAGACACGGTACTGGAGCATTGTGATGAGAAGACCATGGAGCCATGTGATGAAAAGTCTCATGGAGCATTCTGATGAAAAGGGTCATGGAGCATTGTGATTACAGGGGTCTTGGAGCATTGTGATGACAAGGGCATGGAACATTGGGATGAGAATGTCATGGAGCGTTCTGATGACATGCATCATGGAGCTTTGTGATGACAAGGGCATGGAACATTGTGATTACAGGGCTCTTGGAGCATTGTGATGAGAAGGGCAGTGAACAATGGGATGAGAATGTCATGGAGCGTTCTGATGACATGCATCATGGAGCTTTGTGAGGACAAGGGCATGGAACATTGTGATTACAGGCGCCTTGGAGCACTGTGAGGGAAAGGGCATGTAACATTGTGATGAAAAAGGCATGGAGCCTTGTCATGACAGGGTTCAAGGAGCATACTGATGACAAGTGTCAGGGACCATTGTGATGACAAGGGTATTGAGCATTGTGATGACAAAGATCATGGAGCATTGTGATGAGAAGACCATGGATAATTGTGATGACGAGCGTCATGGAGCACAGTAATGACAAGGGGTATGGAGCATTGTGATGACAGTGGCCATGGAGCATTGTGATGACAAGTGTCATGGAGCATTCTGATGACAAGCTTGTGGAGTATTGTGATGACAATGTCATGGAGCATTGTGATGAAAAGGGCATGGAGCATTGTGATAAAAAAGGCATGAAGCCATTTCATGACAGGTTTCAAGGAGCATACTGACGACAAGTGTCAGGGAACATTGTGATGACAAGTGAATTGAGAATGGTGATGAAAAAGATCATGGAGCATTTTGACGAAAAGGGCATGGAGTATTGTGATGACAGGCATCATGGAGCTTTGTGATGACAAGTGCTATGGAACATTGTGATCACAAGGGTTTGGAGCATTGTGATGATAGAAGTCATGGATAATTTTGTTTTCAAGGAGCATGGAGCATTGGGATGACAAGGGCATGAAGCAATGTGATCCCAAGGTTCATGGATGATTGTGATGACAATGGTAATGGAGTATTGTGATGAAAAGCAAATGGAGCATTGTGATGACAAGGTCATGTAGCATTTTGCTGACACAGGCATGGAGCATTGTGATGATAAGGGTCATGGAGCACTGTGATGAGAAGCATCACGGATCATTGTGATTACAGGGGTCATGGAGCATAGGGATGGCAAGGCCATGGATCATTGTGATGACAAGTGTCATGGAGCATTGGGCTGAAAATGTTCATGGAGCATTGTGATGACTAGGGAATGGTGCATTGTGATGACAAGAGTCCCGGATCACTGTGTTGTCAGGGGTCATGGAGCGTTGTGATGACAGTGGTCATGGAGCATTGTGATGATAGGGATCATGAAGCATTGTGATGAGAAGTTCCTGGAGAATTGGACTGAAAATGTTCAGGAAGTATTGTGAGGACAGGGGTCATGGAGCATTGTGATGACAAGGGAATGGAGCACTGTGATGAAAAGTTCCTGGAGCATTGTGATGAGAAAACCATGGAGCCTTGTAATAACAAGTCTCATGGAGCATTCTGATGAAAAGGGGCATGGAGTATTGTGATTACAGGGGTCTTGGAGCATTGTGATGACAAGGGCATGGAGCACTGTGATTACTGGTGTCTTGGAGCATTGTGATGAAATTGGCATGGATCATTGTTATGAAAATGGTATGGAGCCTTGTCTTGACAGGGTTCCAGGAGCATACTGATGACAAGTGTCAGGGAGCATTGTGATGACAAGTTTATAGAGCATTGTGATGACAAAGGTCATGGAGCACTGTGATGAGAAGAGCATGGATAATTGTGATGATGAGCGTCATGGGGCATTGTGATGATAAGTGTTATAGAACATTGTGATCACAAGGATTTGGAGCATTGTGATGAGACAGATGATCGAATATTTTTATTTCATAGTGATGACAAGAGCCTGAAGCATTATGATGATGGGCATGGTGCATTTTGATGACAGGGTTCATGAAGCATTGAGATGCAAAGGGGCATGGAGCATTGTGATTTGAGGGTTCATGGAGCATTGTGATGACAATGGCATGGAGCATTGAGATGCCAAGTGTCATGGAGCTTTGTGATGACAAAGGTCATGGAGCAATTTGATGACAAGGGGTGGTGCAATGTGATGAGAAGGGCAGGGAGCAGTGTGATGAAAGGGTCTTAGAGCAATTTAATGAAAAGTGTCATGGAATATTTTGATGACAGGGGTTATGGAACATTGTTATATCAGTGGTCATGGAACATTGTGATGATAAGTGCATGTAGCATTGCAAAGACAGGAGTCATGGAACATTGTGATGACAGTGGTGAGGGAGTATTGTGATGAATAGTGATGTAACATTCTGATATCTGTGGTGAGAGAGCATTTTGATGAGAAGTGCATGGAGAATTGTGATGACAAGTTTTATAGAGCATTGTGGTGACAAGATTGTGGAACACTGTGATGACAAGTGCAGGGTGCATTGTGATGACATGGGTCATGGTGCATTGTGCTGACAAGCGCATGGAGCATTGTGATGACAAGGGTCATGGAGCATTGTGCTGAGGAAGGCATAGAGCATTGTGATGACAAGGGTCAAAGAGCACTGTGATGAAAATTTCATGGAGCATTGTGGTTAAATATGTCACAGAGACTGCGGATGACGAGGGCATGGACCATTGTGATGACAAAGGTCATGAAGCATTGTGATGAATCGATTCATGGAGCATTGTGATGACAGGGGTCATAAAGCATTGTGATAACAAGGGCATGGAGCATTGTGATGACAAGTGCAGGGAACATTGGTCTAATAAGTTTCATGGATTATTGCGATGACAGTTGGAATGGCGCATTGTGATGACAAGGGCATGGAGCATTGTGATGACCAGGTCATGCAGTATTGTGAAGACAGGTGTCAGGGAGCATAGTGATGACATATGTAATGTCCCATTGTGATGACAATGGCATGGATCATTGTGATGCCAAGTGTCATGGAGGATTCTGATGACAATGGAAATGGAGCATTGTGATGACAATGGCTTGGAGCATTGTGATGACAAGGGTCAGGGAGCATTGTGCTGACAAGTGCATGGAGAATTGTGATGACAAGCGTCATGGAGCATTCTGATGACAATCTTGTGGAGTATTTTGATGACAATGGCATGGATCATTGTTATGAAAACGGCATGGGCATTGTGATGAAAAAGGCATGGAGCATTTTCGTGACAGGGTTCAAGGAGCATTCTGATGACAAGTGTCAGGGAGCATTGTGATGACAAGTGTATTGAGAATTGTGATGACAAATGTCATGGAGCATTGTGATGAAATAGGTATGGAGTAATGTGATGACAGGCATCTTAGATTGTTGTGATGACAAGTGTTATGGAATATTGTGATCACAAGGGTTTGGAGCATTGTGATGACAGAGGTCATGGATCATTTAGATTTCAAGGAGCATGGAGCATTTTGATGACAACGGCATGAAGCAATGTGATCCCAAGGTTCATGGAGGACTGTGATGACAATGGGAATGGAGAATTGTGATGACAAGCGCATAGAGCATTGCAATGACAAGGTCAGGTAGTATTTTGCTGACAAAGACATGGAGCATTGTGATGACAGGTGTCATGGCGCACTGTGATGACAAGCGTCATGGAGCACTTTGAATACAGGGTTCATGGAGCATTGGGATGACAAGGGCATGGATCATTGTGATGACAAGGGTCATGGAGCATTGGGCTGAAAATGTTCATGGAGTATTGTGATGACAGGGGTCATGGAGCATTTTGATGAGAAGGTCATGGAGCATTGGGCTTAAAATGTTCATGGATTATTGTGATGACAGGGATCATGGAGCATTTTGATGACAAGTTCCTGGATCACTTTGATGAGAAGACAATGGAAACTTGTGATGACAAGTCTCATGGAGCATTCTGATGAAAAGGGACATGGAGCATTGTGATTACAGAGGCCTTGGAGCATTGTGATGACAAGGGCATGGAGCATTGTGATGAGAAGGCCATGGAGCATTCTGATGACATGCATCATTGAGCTTTATGATGACAAGGGCATGGAGCATTGTGATTACAGGTGTCTTGGAGCATTGTGATTAACATGGCATGGATCATTGTGATGAAAAAGGCATGGAGACGTGTCATGACAGGGTTAATGGAGCATACTGATGACAAGTGTCAGGGAGCATTGTGATGACAAGTGTATTAAGCATTGTGATGACAAAGGTCATGGAGCATTGTGATGAGAAGACCATGGATAATTGTGATGATGAGCGTCAAGGGGTGTTGTGATGATAAGTATTATGGAACATTGTGATCACCAGGGTTTGGAGAATTGTGATGACAGAGGTCATGGAGCATTTTGATTTCATTGTGATGACAATAGCCTGAAGCATTATGAGGATGGGCATGGTCCATTGTGATGACAGTGTTCATGGAGCATTGAGATGAAAAGACGCATGGAGCATTTTGATTACAAGGGTCTTGGAGCATTGTGATGACAAGGGCATGGAGAATTTTGATGACAGGGCCATGGAACATTCTGAAGACATGCGTCATGTAGCTTTTTGATGACAAGACAAGCTTTTGGAGTATTTTGATGACAGTGGCATGGAGCATTGTGATGAAAACGGCATGGGGCACTGTGATGAAAAAGTCGTGGAGTCTTTTAGTGACAGGGTTCAAGGAGCATTCCGATGACAAGTGTCAGGGAGCACTGTGATGACAAGTGTATTGAGAATTGTGATGACAACGGTCATGGAGCATTGTGATGAAAAGGGCATGGAGTATTGTGATGACAGGCATCATGGAGCATTGTGATGACAAGTGTTATGGAACATTTTGATCACAAGGTTTGGGAGCATTGTGATGACAGAGGTCATGGATCATTTTGATTTCAAGGAGCATGGAGCATTGTGATGACAAGGGCATGAAGCAATGGGATCCCAAGGTTCATGGAGGATAGTGATGACAATGGTAATGCAGTATTGTGATGACAAGCACATAGAGCATTGTAATGACAAGGTCATGTAGCATTTTGCTGACAAAGGCATAGAGCATTGTGATGACAGGTGTCATGGGGCACTGTGATGAAAAGCGTCACAGAGCATTGTGAATACAGGGGTCATGGAGCATTGGGATGACAAGGGCATGGATCATTGTGATGACAAGGGTCATGGAGCACTGGGCTGAAAATGTTCATGGTGTATTGTGATGAAAGGGGTCATGGAGCATTGTGATGACTAGGGAAAGGAGCATTGTGATGACAAGAGTCCCGGATCATTGTGTTGTCAGGTGTCATTGAGTGTTGTGATGACAGTGATCATGGAGCATTGTGATGATATTGGTCTTGGAGCATTGTGATGAGAAGGTCATGGGGCATTGGGCTGAAAATGTTCATGGAGTATTGTGATGACAGGCTTCATGGAGCATTGTGATGACAAGGGAATGGAGCATGGTGATGACAAGGTCCTGGAGCATTGTGATGAGATGACCATGGAGACTTGTGTTGACAAGTCTCATGGAGCATTCTGATGAAAAGGGGCATGGAGCATTGTGATTACAGGGGACTTGGAGCATTGTGATGACAAGGGCATTGAGCATTGTGTGGAGAAAGCCATGGAACATTCTGATGACATGCGTCATGGAGCTTTGTGATGACAAGGGCATGGAGCTTTGTGATTACAGGGGTCTTGGTGCATTGTGATGACAGAGGTAATGGAGAATTGTGATGAGAAGGGAATGGAGCATTGTGATTTCAAGGTTTATGGAGCATTGCGATGACAAATTTCTGGACCGTTGGGATGAAAAGCGTGTCGCACATTGTGATGACAAGTGTCACGGAGCATTGTGATGAAAATTTCATGGAGCATTGTGGTTACAAAGGTAACAGTGCCTTGTGATAACACGGGTATCGACCTTTGTGATGACAAATGTTATGAAGAATTGTGATGACTGGAGTCACGGAGCATTGTGATGACAGGGGTCATGGAGCATTGTGATGAAAAGAGCATGGAGCATTGTGCTGAGAATGGCATAGAGCATTGTGATGACATGTGTCATGGAGCATTGTGATGACAAGCGTCACGGAGCATTGTGAATACAGGGGTCATGGAGCATTAGGATGACAAGGGCATGGGTCATTGTGATGACAAGGGTCATGGAGAATTGGGCTGAAAATATTCCTGGAGTATTGTGATGACGGGGGTCATGGAGCATTGTGATGACAATGGAATGGAGCATGGTGATGACAAGGTCCTGGAGCATTGTGATGAGATGACCAGGGAGACTTGTGATGACAAGTTTCCTGGAGCATCCTGATGAAAAGGGGCATGGAGCATTGTGATGACAGGGGGCTTGGAGCATTGTGATGACAAGGGCATGGAGCATTGTGAGCAGAATGCCATGGAACATTCTGATTACATGCGTCATGGAGCTTTGTGATGAAAAGGACATGGAGCATTGTGATTACAGGTGTCTTGGAGCATTGTGATGACAAGGGTCATGGAGCCTTGTGATGACAAGGCCGTGGAACATTGTGATGGCTGGTGTCATAGAGCATTGTTATGATAGAGGTAATGGAGCATTGTGATGAGAAGGTCATTGAGCATTGGTCTGAAAATTTTCATGGATTATTGTGATGAGAGTGGGCATGGAGCATTGTGATGACAAGGGCACGGAACACTGTGATACATGGGTCATGGAGGATTGTAATGACAAGGGCATGGAGCATTGTGATGGGAAGGGCATCGAGCATTGAGATGACAAGTGTCATGGTGCTTTGTGATGACAAGGGCATGGAGCCATGTGATGAGAGGGTTCATGGAGCATTGTGATGACAATGACATGGAGCATTGTGATGCCAAGTGTTATGGAGCTTTGTGATGACAAAGGTCATGGAGCATTTTGATGACAAGGGTGTGGTGCATTGTGATGAGAAGGGCAGGGAGCATTTTGATGACAGGGTCATGCAGCAATTTGATGAAAAGTGTAATGGAACATTTTGGTGACAGGGGTTATAGAACATTGTGATGCCAGGGGTCATGGAGCTTTGGGATGAAAAGGGTCATGGAGCATTTTGATGACAGGGGTTATGGAACATTGTGATGTCAGGGGTCATGGAACATTGTGCAGATAAGGGGATGTAGCATTGTGATGACAGGGGTCATGGAACATTGTGATAACAGGGATGAGGGAGGATAGTGATGACTAGTAATGGAACATTGTGATATCTCATGTCAGAGAGCATTTGGATGAGAAGTTCATAGAGCATTGTGATTACAAGGTTTATGGAGCATAGCGATGATAAGTTTGTGGATCATTGTGATGAAAAGCACATGGCACATTGTGAGGACAAAGGTAATGGAGCATTGTTCTGACAAAGGCATGGAGCATTGTGATGACAAGGGTCACGGAGCATTGTGATGAAAATTTCATGGAGCATTTTGGTTAAAATGGTCACAGAGCCTTGTGATATCGCGGGCATGGACCGTTGTGATGACAAACGTCATGAAGCATTGTGATGACTGGAGACACGGGGCAGTGTGATGACAGGGGTCATGGAGCATTGTGATGACAAGGGCATGGAGCACTGTGATGACAGGGGTATGGAGCATTGGTCTGACAAGTTTCATAGATGATTGTGATGACAGTGGACATGGTGCATTGTGATGACAAAGGCATTGAGCATTATGATGACAAGGTCATGGAGTATTGTGAAGACAGTTGTCAGGGAGCACTGTGATGACATATCTCATGGTCCATTGCGATGACAATGGCATGGAGCATTGTGATGCGAAATGTAATGGAGGATTGTAATGACAAATATAATGGAGCATTGTGATGACTACGGCTTGGAGCATTATGATGACAAGGGCCATTGAGAATTTTCATGACAATGTCGTGAAGCATTGTGATGACAAGGTCCTGGAGCATTGTGATGAGAAATCCTTGGAGCCTTGAGATGACAAGTCTCATGGAGCATACTGATGAAAAGGGGCAAGGAGCATTCTGATTACAGGGGTCTTGGAACATTGTGATAACAAGGGCATGGAGCATTGTGATGACAAGGTCATGGAGCATTGGTCTAATAAGATTCATGGATTATTGCGATGACAGTTGGAATGGCGCATTGTGATGACAAGGGCATGGAGCATTGTGATGACCAGGTCAGGCAGTATTGTGAAAAGAGGTGTCACGGAGCATTGTGATGACATATGTATTAGCCCATTGTGATGACAATGGCATGGAGCATTTTGATGCCAAATGTCATGGAGGATTCTGATGACAAAGGTAAAGGAGCATTGTGATGACAATGGCTTGGAGCATACTGATGACAAGGTTCAGGGAGCATTGTGCTGACCAGGGCATGGATAATTGTGATGACAAGGGTCATGGAGCATTCTGATGACATGGGTCATGTAGCTATGTGAAGACAAGGGCATGGAGCAATGTGATGAGAGCGTTCATGGAGCATTGTGATGACCATGACATGGAAGATTGTGATGCCAAGGGTCATGGATCTTTGTGATGACAAAAGTCGTGGAGGATTTTGATGGCAAGGGCGTTGTGCATTGTGATGAGAAGGGCAGGGAGCACTGTGATGACAGGGTCATGGAGCAATTTGATGAAAAGTGTCATGGAACATTTTGATGACAGGTGTTATGGAACATTGTGATGTCATGGGTCATCGAACATTGTGATGATTTGTGCATGTAGCATTGTGATGACAAGAGTCATGGTACATTGTGATGACAGTGGTGAGGGAGTATTGTGACAAATAGTGATGCAGCATTGTGATATCAGTGTTGAGAGAGCATTTTGATGAGAAATGAATGGAGCATTTTGATGACAAATTTTATGGAGCAATGTGTTGACAAGATTGTGGAGCACTGTGATGATAAGCGCATGATGCATTTTGATGACATGTGTCACGGAGCATTGTGCTGACAAGCGCATGGAGCATTGTGATGGCAAGGGTCATGGAGCACTGTGCTGAGAAAGGCATAGAGCATTGTGATGACAAGGGTCAAAGAGCATTGTGATGAATAGTTCATGAAGCATTGTGGTTAAAATGGTCACAGAGACTGTTGATGACGAGGGCATGGACCATTGTGATGACCAAGGTCATGAAGCACTGTGATGACTGGAGTCACGGAGCATTGTGATGACAGGGGTCATGGAGCATTGTGATAAAAAGGACATGGAACATTGTGATGACAAGGGCATGGAGCATTGTGATGACGAAGTCATGCAGTATGGTGAAGAGAGGTGTCAGGGAGCATTGTGATAACATATGTAATGGCCCATTGTGATGACGATGGCATGGAGCATTGTGTTGCCAAGTGTCATGGAGGATTCTGATGACAAAGGTAATGGAGCATTGTGATGACAATGGCTTGGAGCATTGCGATGACAAGGGTCAAGGTGCATTGTGCTGACAAGTGCATGGAGAATTGTGATGACAAGTGTCGAGGAACACTCTGATGACAAGCTTTTGGAGTATTTTGATGACAATTGCATGGAGCATTGTGATGAAAACGGCATGGAGCATTGTGATGAAAAAGGCATGGAGCCTTTTCTTGACAGGGTTCAAGGAGCATTCTGATGACAAGTGTCAGGGAGCATTGTGATGACAAATGTATTGAGAATTGTGATGACAAAAGTCATGGAGCATTGTGATGAGAAGGCCATGGATAATTGTGATGATGATCGTCATGGGGTGTTGTGATGATAAGTGTTATGGAACATTGTGATCACAAGGTTTTGGAGCATTATGATGACAGAGGTCATGGAGAATTTTGATTTCATTGTGATGACAATAGCATGAAGCATTATGATGATGGGCATGGTGCATTGTGATGACAGGTTTCATGGAGCATTGAGATGAAAAGAGGCATGGAGCATTGTGATTACAGGGATCTTGGAGCATTGTGATGACAAGGGCATGGAGCATTGTGATTACAGGGTTCTTGGAGCATTGTGATGACAAGGGTCATGGAGCCTTGTGATGACTATGCCGTGGAACATTGTGATGGCAGTGGTCATGGATCATTGTTATGACAGAAGTAATAGAGCATTTTGATGAGAAGGACATTGAGCATTGGTCTGAAATATTTCAAGGATTATTGTGATGAGAGTGGGCATGGAGCACTGTGATGACAAGGGCACGGAAGACTGTGATACATGGGTCATGGAGGATTGTAATGACAGGGGCATAGAGCATTGTGATGAGAACGCATCGAGCATTGTGATGACATGTGTCATGGAGCTTTGTGATGACAAGGGCATGGAGCAATGTGATGAGAGGGTTCATGGAGCATTGTGATGACAATGACATGGAGCATTGTGATGCCAAGGGTCATGGTGCATTGTGATGAGAAGTGCAGGGAGCAGTTTGATGACCGGGTAACGCAGCAATTTGATAAAAAGTGTAATGGAACATTTTGATGGCAGTGGTTATACAACATTGTGATGTAAGGGGTCTTGGAGCTTTGTGATGACAAGTGTCATGGTGCATTGTGATGACTAGGGAATGGAGCAATGTGATGACAAGAGTCCTGGATCATTGTGTTTCAGGTGTCATGGAGTGTTGTGATGACAGTGGTCATGGAGCATTGTGATGATATTGGCCATGGAGCATTGGAATGAGTAGGTCGTGGAGCATTGGGCTGAAAATGGTCATGGATTACTGTGATGACAGGTGTCCTGGAGCATTGTGATGACAAGGGAATGGAGCATGGTGATGACAATGTCCTGGAGCATTGTGATGAGAATACCATGGATAATTGTGATGACGAGCGTCATGGGGCATTGATATGACAAGTGTTATGGAATATTGTGATCACAAGGGTTTGGAACATTGTTATGACTGAGGTCATGGAGCATTTTGATTTCATTGTGATGGCAATAGCATGAAGCATTATGATGATGGGCATGGTGCATTGTGATGACAGGGTTCATGGATCATTGAGATGAAAAGTGGCATAGAGCATTGTGATTACAGTGTTCTTGGAGCATTGTGATGAGAAGGTCATGGAGCCTTGTGATGACAAGGCCATGGAACATCGTGATGGCAGGGGTCATAGAGCATTGTTATGACAGGGGTAATGGAGCATTGTGATGGCAAGGGCATGGAGCATTGTGATGAGAAGGCCATGAAGCATTCTGATGACATGTGTCATGGAGCTATGTGAAGACAAGGGCATGGAGCAATGTGATGAGAGCGTTCATGGAGCATTGTGATGACAATGACATGGAGCATTGTGATGCCAAGTGTCATGGATCTTTGTGATGACAAAGGTTTTGGAGCATTTTGATGGCAAGTGCGTTGTGCATTGGAATGAGAATGGCAGGGAGCATTGTGATGACAGGGTCATGGACGAATTTGATGAAAAGAGTCATGGAACATTTTGATGATAGGGGTTATGGAACACTGAGATGTCATGGGTCATCGAACATTGTTATGATAAGTGCATGTAGCATTGTTATGACAGGAGTCATGGAACACTGTGATGACAGGGCTGAGGGGTTATTGTGACAAATAGTGATGTAGCATTGTGATATCAGTGGTGAGAGATCATTTTGATGAGAAGTGCATGGAGCATTGTGATGACAATTATTATGGAGCATTGTGATGACAAGATTGTGGAGCACTGTGATGACAAGCGCATGGTTCATTGTGATGACATGTGTCATGGAGCACTGTGCTGACAAGCGCATGGAGCATTGTGATGACAAGGGTCAAAGAGCATTGTGATGAAAAGTTCATGGAGCATTGTGGTTAAAAAGGTCACAGAGATTGTTCATGACGAGGGCATGGAGCATTGTGATGAAAAAGGTCATGAAGCATTGTGATGACTGGAGTCACGGAGCATTGTGATGACAGGGGTCATGGAGCATTGTGATAACAAGGACATGGAGCATTGTGATGACAAGGGCATGGAACATTGTTCTAGTAAGTTTCATGGATTATTGTGATGACAGTTGAAATGGCGCACTGTGATGACAAGGGCATGGAGCATTGTGATGAACAGGTCATGCAGTACTGTGAAGACAGGTGTCAGGGAGCAATGTGATGACATATGTAATGGCCCATTGTGATAACAAGGGCATGGAGCATTGTGATGACAAGGGCATGGAACATTGGTCTAATAAGTTTCATGGATTATTGTGATGACATTTGGAATGGCGCATTGTGATGACAAGGGCATGGAGCATTGTGATGACCAGGTCATGCAGTATTGTGAAGACAGGTGTCCGGGAGCATTGTGATGAGATATGTAATGGCCCATTGTGATGACAATGGCATGGAGCATTGTGATGCCAAGTGTCATGGAGGATTCTGATGACAAAGGTAATGGAGCATTTTGATGACAATGGCTTGTAGCATTGTGATGACAAGGGTCAGGGAGCATTGTGCTGACAAGTGCATGGAGAATTGTGATGACAAGGGTCATGGAACATTCTGATGACATGATTGTGGAGTATTTTGATGACAATGGCATGGGGCATTGTGAACAAAACGGCATGGGGCATTGTGATGAAAAAGGCATGGAGCCTTTTCATGACAGGTTTCAAGGAGCATTCTGACGACAAGTTTCAGGAAGCATTGTAATGACAAGTGTATTTTGAATTGTGATGACAATGGTCATGGAGCATTGTGATGAAAAGGGCATGGAGTATTTTGATGACAGGCATCATGGAGCGTTGTGATGACAAGTGTTATGGAACATTGTGCTCACAAGGGTTTGGAGAATTGTGATGACAGAGGTTATGGATTATTTTGATTTCAAGGAGTATGGAGCATTGTGATGAAAAGGGCATGAAGCAATGTGATCCCAAGGTTCATGGAGGATTGTGATGAAAATGGCAATGGAGTATTGTGATGACAGGCGCATAGAGCATTGTAAAGACAAGGTCATGTAGCATTTGCTGACAAAGGCATGGAGCATTGTGATGACAGGTGTCATGGAGCACTGTGATGACAAGCGTCAAGAAGCATTGTGAATACAGTAGTCATGGAGCATTGGGATGACAACGACCTGGTTCAATGTGATGACAAGGGTCATGGAGCATTGGGCTGAAAATGTTCATGGAGTATTGTGATGACAGGGGTCATGGAGCATTGTGATGACTAGGGAATGGAGCATTGTGATGACAAGAGTTCCGGATCATTGTGTTGTCAGGTGTCATGGTGTGTTGTGGTGACTGTGGTCATGGAGCATTGTGATGATACTGGCCATGGAGCATTGTGATGAGAAGGTCGTGGAGCATTGTGATTACAGGTGTCTTGGTGCATTGTAATGAAAAGGGAATGTATCATTTTGATGAAAAAGGCATGGAGCCTTGTCATGACAGTGTTCAAGAAGCGTACTGACGAAAAGTGTCAGGGAGCATTGTGATGACAAGTGTATTGAGTATTGTGATGACAAAGGTCATGGAGCATTGTGATGAGAAGAGCATGGATAATTGTGATGATGAGCGTCATGGGGTGTTGTGATGATAATCTATGGAACATTGTGATCACAAGGGTTTGGAGCATTATGATGACAGAGGTCATGGAGAATTTTGATTTCATTGTGATGACAATAGCCTGAAGCATTATGATGATGGGCATGGTGCATTGTGATGACAGGGTTCATGGAGCATTGAGATGAAAAGGGGAATGGAGCATTGTGCTTACCGGGGTCTTGGAGCATTGTGATGACAAGGGCATGGAGCATTGTGATGAGAAGGCCATGGAACATTCTGATGACATGCGTCATGGAGCACTGTGATGACAAGGGCATGGAGCATTGTGATTAAAGTGGTCTTGCAGCATTGTGAAGAAAAGGGTCATGGAGCCTTGTGATGACATGCCATTGAACACTGTGATGGCAGGGGTCATGGAGCATTGTTATGACAGAGGTAATGGAGCATTGGGATAAGAATGGCATTGAGGTTTGGTCTAAAATGTTTCATGGTTTATTGTGATGAGAGTGGGCATGGAGCACTGGGATGACAATGGCACGGAACACTGTGATACATGGTTCATGGAGGATTGTAATGTCAAGGGCATGGAGCATTGTGATGAGAAGGGCATCGAGCATAGTGATGACAAGTGTCATGGAGCTTAGTGATGAAAAGGGCATGGAGCAATGTGATGAGAGTGTTCATGGAGCATTGTGATGACAATGAAATGGAGCATTGTGATGCCAAGGGTCATGGAGATTTGTTATGACAAATAACAGGGAGCATTTCGATGACAATGGTGTGGTGCATTGTGATGAGAAGGGCAGGGAGCATTTTGATTACAGGTTCATGCAGCAATTTGATTAAAAGTGTAATGGAACATTTTGAGGGCACGGGTTATAGAACACTGTGATGTCAGGGGTCATGGAGCTTTGGGATGAAAAGGGTCATGGTGCACTTTGATGACAGGGTTTATGGAACATTGTGATGCCAGGGGTCATGGAACATTGTGATGATAAGGGTATGTAGCATTGTGATGACAGGGGTCATGGAATATTATGATTACCGGGGTGTGGGAGTATTGTGATGACTAGTGATGGAACATTGTGATATCTCTGGTGAGAGAGAATTTGGATGAGAAGTGCATGGAGCATTGTGATTACAATGTTTATGGAGCATAGCGATGACAAGGTTGTGGACCGATGTGATGAATAACACGTGGAACATTGTGATGACAAGGGTAATAGAGCATTGTTCTGACGAAGACATGGAGCATTGTGATGAGAAGTGTCACGGAGCATTATGATGAAAAGTTCATGGAGCATTGTGGTTACAAAGGTCACAGAGCCTTGTGATGACGCGGGCAAGGACCGTTTTGATCACAAACTTTATGAAGAATTGTGATGACTGGAGTCATGGAGCATTGTGATGATAGGGGTCATGGTGCATTGTGATGACAAGGGCATGGAGCAGTGTGATGACAGGGGCATGGAGCATTGGTCTGACAACTTTCATAGATTATTGTGATGACAGTGGACATGGTGCATTGTGATAACAAGGGCATGGATCTTGGTGATGAGAAGGTCATGGAGTATTGTGAAGACAGGTGTCAGGAAGCAATGTGATGACATATGTCATGGTCCATTTCGATGACAATGGCATGGAGCATTGTGATGCCAATTGTAATGGAGGATTGTGATGACAAATAAAATGGAGCATTGTGATGACTAGGGCTTGGAGCACTATGATGACAAGGGCCATTGAGAATTTTCATGGCAATATCGTGAAGCATTGTGATGACAAGGTCCTGGAGCATTGTGATGAGAAATCCATGGAGCCTTGTGATGACAAGTCTCATATAGCATACTGATGAAAAGGGGCATGGACCATTGTGATTACAGGGATCTTGGAACATTGTGATGAAAATGGCATGGAGCATTGTGAAGAGAAGGCCAAGGAGCATTCTGAGGACATGCGTCATTGAGCTCTGTGATGACAAGAGCATGGAGCATTGTGATTACAGGGGTCTTGGAGCATTGTGATGAAAAGTGCATGGGTCATTGTGATGAAAAAGGCATGGAGCCTTGTAATGACAGGGTTCAAGGAGCATACAGACAACAATTGGCAGGGAGCATTGTGATGACAAGTGTATTTACCATTGTGACGACAAAGGTCATGGAGCATTGTGATGAGAAGACCATGGATAATTGTGATGACGAGTGTCATGGGGCATTGTGATGACAAGTGTTATGGAATATTGTGATCACAAGGGTTTGGAGCATTGTTATGACAGAGGTCATGGAGCATTTTGATTTCATTTTGATGACAATAGCATGAAGCATTATGATGATGGGCATGGTGCATTGTGATGACAGGGTTCATGGATCATTGAGATGAAAAGGGGCATGGAGCATTATGATTACAGGAATCATGGATCATTGAGATGAAAATGGGCATGGAGCATTGTGATTACAGGGGTCTTTGATCAATGTGATGAGAAGGGTCATGGAGACTTGTGATGACAATGTCATGGATCATCGTGATGGCAGGTGTCATGGAGCATTGTTATGACAGGTGTAATGGAGCATTTTGATGGCAAGGGCATGGAGCATTGTGATGAGAAGGCCATGGAGCATTCTGATGACATGTGTCATGGAGCTTAGTGATGACAAGCGCATGTAGCAATGTGATGCCAAGGGTCATGGATCTTTGTGATGACAAAGGTCATGGAGCATTTTGATGACAAGGGCGTTGTGCATTGTGATGAGAAGTGCAGGGAGAATTGTGATGACAGGGTCATGGAGCAATTTGATGAAAAGTGTCAAGGAACATTTTGATGACAGGAGTTATGGAACATTGTGATGTCAGGGGTCATCGAACATTGTGATGATAAGTGCATGTAGCATTGTGATGACAGGAGTCATGGAACACTGTGATGACAGAGGTGAGGGAGTATTGTGACGAATGGTGATGTAACATTGTGATATCAGTGGTGAGAGAGCATTTTGATGAGAAGTGCATGGAGCATTGTGATGACAAGTTTTATGGAGCATTGTGATGACAAGATTGTGGAGCACTGTGATGACAATGGCTTGGAACATTGTGATGACAAGGGTCAGTGTGCATTGTGCTGACAAGTGCATGGAGAATTGTGATGACAAGGGTCATGGAGCATTTTGATGACAGGGCTTATGGAACATTGTGATGTCAGGGGTCATGGAACATTGTGATGATAAGGGGATGTAGCATTGTGATGACAGTGTCATGGAACATTGTGATTGCAGGGGTGAGGGAGTATTGTGATGACTAGTGATGGAACACTGTGATATCTCTGGTGAGAGAGCATTTTGATGAGAAGGGCATGGATCATTGTGATTACAAAATTTATGGAGCATTGCAATGATAAGGTTGTGGACCGTTGTGATGAAATGCGCCTGGCAAATTGTGATGACAATGGTCATGGAGCATTGTTCTGACAAAGACATGGAGCATTGTGATGACAAGGGTCACAGAGAATTGTGATGAAAAGTTCATGGAGCATTGTGGTTACAAAGGTCACAGAGCCTTGTGATGACGCTGGCATGGACCATTGTGATGACAAACGTTATGAAGCATTGTGATGACTGGAATCACGGAGCATTGTGATGACAGGGGTCATGGAGCATTGTGATGACAAGGGCATGGAGCATTGTGAGGAGAAGGCCAAGGAGCATTCTGAAGACATACATCATTGAGCGTTCTGATGACAAGGGCATGGCACTTTGTGATTGCAGGGGTCTTGGAGCATTGTGATGAAAAGTGCATGGATCATTGTGATGAAAAAGGCATGGAGCCTTGTAATGACAGGGTTCAAGGAGCATACAGACAACAAGTGGCAGGGAGCATTGTGATGACAAGTGTATTGATCATTGTGATGACAAAGGTCATGGAGCATTGCGATGAAAAGGGCATGGAGTATTGTGATGGCAGGCATCATGGAGCATTGTGATGACAAGTGTTATGGAATATTGTGATCACAAGGGTTTGGAGCATTGTTATGACAGAGGTCATGGAGCATTTTGATTTCATTGTGATGACAATAGCATGAAGCATTATGATGATGGGCATGGTGCATTGTGATGACAGGGTTCATGGATCATTGAGATGAAAACGGGCATGGAGCATTGTGATTACAGGGGTCTTTGAGCATTGTGATGAGAAGAGTCATGGAGCCTTGTGATGACAAGGACATGGAACAACGTGATAACAGGGTTCATGGAGCATTGTTATGACAGGGGTAATGGAGCATTGTGATGGCAAGGGCATGGAGCATTGTGATGAGAAGGCCATGGAGCATTCTGATGACATGTGTCATGGAGGTTTGTAATGACAAGGACATGGAGCAATGTGATGAGAACCTTCATGGAGCATTGTGATGACAATGACAAGGAGCATGGTGATGCCAAGGGTCATGGATCTTTGTGATGACAAAGGTCATGGAGCATTTTGATGACAAGGGCGTTGTGCATTGTGATGAGAAGGGTAGGGAGCATTGTGATGACAGGGTCATGGAGCAATTTGATGAAAAGTGTCATGGAACATTTTGATGACAGGGGTTATGGAACATTGTGATGCCAGGGCTCATCGAACATTGTGATGATAAGTGCATGTAGCATTGTGATGACAGGAGTCATGGCACATTTTGATGACAGAGGTGAGGGAATATTGTGACGAATATCATGTAACATTGTGATATCAGCGGTCAGAGAACATTTTGATGAGAAGTGCATGGATCATTGTGATGACAAGGGTCAAAGAGCATTTTGATGAAAATTTCATATAGCATTGTGGTTAAAAAGGTCACAGAGACTGTTTATGACGAGGGCATGGACCACTGTGATGACAAAGGTCATGAAGCATTGTGATAACTGGAGTCATGGAGCATTGTGAGGACAGGGGTCATGGAGCATTGTGATAACAAGGGCATGGAGCATTGTGATGACAAGGGCATGGAGCATTGGTCTAATAAGTTGCATGGATTATTGCGATGACAGTTGGAATTGCGCATTGTGATGACAAGGGCATGGAGCATTGTGATGACAAGGGCATGGAGCATTGTGAGCAGAAGGCCATGGAACATTCTGATTACATGCGTCATGGAGCTTTGTGATGAAAAGGACATGGAGCATTGTGATTACAGGTGTCTTGGAGCATTGTGATGACAAGGGTCATGGAGCCTTGTGATGACAAGGCCGTGGAACATTGTGATGGCTGGTGTCATAGAGCATTGTTATGATAGAGGTAATGGAGCATTGTGATGAGAAGGTCATTGAGCATTGGTCTGAAAATTTTCATGGATTATTGTGATGAGAGTGGGCATGGAGCATTGTGATGACAAGGGCACGGAACACTGTGATACATGGGTCATGGAGGATTGTAATGACAAGGGCATGGAGCATTGTGATGGGAAGGGCATCGAGCATTGAGATGACAAGTGTCATGGTGCTTTGTGATGACAAGGGCATGGAGCCATGTGATGAGAGGGTTCATGGAGCATTGTGATGACAATGACATGGAGCATTGTGATGCCAAGTGTTATGGAGCTTTGTGATGACAAAGGTCATGGAGCATTTTGATGACAAGGGTGTGGTGCATTGTGATGAGAAGGGCAGGGAGCATTTTGATGACAGGGTCATGCAGCAATTTGATGAAAAGTGTAATGGAACATTTTGGTGACAGGGGTTATAGAACATTGTGATGCCAGGGGTCATGGAGCTTTGGGATGAAAAGGGTCATGGAGCATTTTGATGACAGGGGTTATGGAACATTGTGATGTCAGGGGTCATGGAACATTGTGCAGATAAGGGGATGTAGCATTGTGATGACAGGGGTCATGGAACATTGTGATAACAGGGATGAGGGAGGATAGTGATGACTAGTAATGGAACATTGTGATATCTCATGTGAGAGAGCATTTGGATGAGAAGTTCATAGAGCATTGTGATTACAAGGTTTATGGAGCATAGCGATGATAAGTTTGTGGATCATTGTGATGAAAAGCACATGGCACATTGTGAGGACAAAGGTAATGGAGCATTGTTCTGACAAAGGCATGGAACATTGTGATGACAAGGGTCACGGAGCATTGTGATGAAAATTTCATGGAGCATTTTGGTTAAAATGGTCACAGAGCCTTGTGATATCGCGGGCATGGACCGTTGTGATGACAAACGTCATGAAGCATTGTGATGACTGGAGACACGGGGCAGTGTGATGACAGGGGTCATGGAGCATTGTGATGACAAGGGCATGGAGCACTGTGATGACAGGGGTATGGAGCATTGGTCTGACAAGTTTCATAGATGATTGTGATGACAGTGGACATGGTGCATTGTGATGACAAAGGCATTGAGCATTATGATGACAAGGTCATGGAGTATTGTGAAGACAGTTGTCAGGGAGCACTGTGATGACATATCTCATGGTCCATTGCGATGACAATGGCATGGAGCATTGTGATGCGAAATGTAATGGAGGATTGTAATGACAAATATAATGGAGCATTGTGATGACTACGGCTTGGAGCATTATGATGACAAGGGCCATTGAGAATTTTCATGACAATGTCGTGAAGCATTGTGATGACAAGGTCCTGGAGCATTGTGATGAGAAATCCTTGGAGCCTTGAGATGACAAGTCTCATGGAGCATACTGATGAAAAGGGGCAAGGAGCATTCTGATTACAGGGGTCTTGGAACATTGTGATAACAAGGGCATGGAGCATTGTGATGACAAGGTCATGGAGCATTGGTCTAATAAGATTCATGGATTATTGCGATGACAGTTGGAATGGCGCATTGTGATGACAAGGGCATGGAGCATTGTGATGACCAGGTCAGGCAGTATTGTGAAAAGAGGTGTCACGGAGCATTGTGATGACATATGTATTAGCCCATTGTGATGACAATGGCATGGAGCATTTTGATGCCAAATGTCATGGAGGATTCTGATGACAAAGGTAAAGGAGCATTGTGATGACAATGGCTTGGAGCATACTGATGACAAGGTTCAGGGAGCATTGTGCTGACCAGGGCATGGATAATTGTGATGACAAGGGTCATGGAGCATTCTGATGACATGGGTCATGTAGCTATGTGAAGACAAGGGCATGGAGCAATGTGATGAGAGCGTTCATGGAGCATTGTGATGACCATGACATGGAAGATTGTGATGCCAAGGGTCATGGATCTTTGTGATGACAAAAGTCGTGGAGGATTTTGATGGCAAGGGCGTTGTGCATTGTGATGAGAAGGGCAGGGAGCACTGTGATGACAGGGTCATGGAGCAATTTGATGAAAAGTGTCATGGAACATTTTGATGACAGGTGTTATGGAACATTGTGATGTCATGGGTCATCGAACATTGTGATGATTTGTGCATGTAGCATTGTGATGACAAGAGTCATGGTACATTGTGATGACAGTGGTGAGGGAGTATTGTGACAAATAGTGATGTAGCATTGTGATATCAGTGTTGAGAGAGCATTTTGATGAGAAATGAATGGAGCATTTTGATGACAAATTTTATGGAGCAATGTGTTGACAAGATTGTGGAGCACTGTGATGATAAGCGCATGATGCATTTTGATGACATGTGTCACGGAGCATTGTGCTGACAAGCGCATGGAGCATTGTGATGGCAAGGGTCATGGAGCACTGTGCTGAGAAAGGCATAGAGCATTGTGATGACAAGGGTCAAAGAGCATTGTGATGAATAGTTCATGGAGCATTGTGGTTAAAATGGTCACAGAGACTGTTGATGACGAGGGCATGGACCATTGTGATGACCAAGGTCATGAAGCACTGTGATGACTGGAGTCACGGAGCATTGTGATGACAGGGGTCATGGAGCATTGTGATAAAAAGGACATGGAACATTGTGATGACAAGGGCATGGAGCATTGTGATGACGAAGTCATGCAGTATGGTGAAGAGAGGTGTCAGGGAGCATTGTGATAACATATGTAATGGCCCATTGTGATGACGATGGCATGGAGCATTGTGTTGCCAAGTGTCATGGAGGATTCTGATGACAAAGGTAATGGAGCATTGTGATGACAATGGCTTGGAGCATTGCGATGACAAGGGTCAAGGTGCATTGTGCTGACAAGTGCATGGAGAATTGTGATGACAAGTGTCGAGGAACACTCTGATGACAAGCTTTTGGAGTATTTTGATGACAATTGCATGGAGCATTGTGATGAAAACGGCATGGAGCATTGTGATGAAAAAGGCATGGAGCCTTTTCTTGACAGGGTTCAAGGAGCATTCTGATGACAAGTGTCAGGGAGCATTGTGATGACAAATGTATTGAGAATTGTGATGACAAAAGTCATGGAGCATTGTGATGAGAAGGCCATGGATAATTGTGATGATGATCGTCATGGGGTGTTGTGATGATAAGTGTTATGGAACATTGTGATCACAAGGTTTTGGAGCATTATGATGACAGAGGTCATGGAGAATTTTGATTTCATTGTGATGACAATAGCATGAAGCATTATGATGATGGGCATGGTGCATTGTGATGACAGGTTTCATGGAGCATTGAGATGAAAAGAGGCATGGAGCATTGTGATTACAGGGATCTTGGAGCATTGTGATGACAAGGGCATGGAGCATTGTGATTACAGGGTTCTTGGAGCATTGTGATGACAAGGGTCATGGAGCCTTGTGATGACTATGCCGTGGAACATTGTGATGGCAGTGGTCATGGATCATTGTTATGACAGAAGTAATAGAGCATTTTGATGAGAAGGGCATTGAGCATTGGTCTGAAATATTTCAAGGATTATTGTGATGAGAGTGGGCATGGAGCACTGTGATGACAAGGGCACGGAAGACTGTGATACATGGGTCATGGAGGATTGTAATGACAGGGGCATAGAGCATTGTGATGAGAACGCATCGAGCATTGTGATGACATGTGTCATGGAGCTTTGTGATGACAAGGGCATGGAGCAATGTGATGAGAGGGTTCATGGAGCATTGTGATGACAAAGACATGGAGCATTGTGATGCCAAGGGTCATGGTGCATTGTGATGAGAAGTGCAGGGAGCAGTTTGATGACCGGGTAACGCAGCAATTTGATAAAAAGTGTAATGGAACATTTTGATGGCAGTGGTTATACAACATTGTGATGTAAGGGGTCTTGGAGCTTTGTGATGACAAGTGTCATGGTGCATTGTGATGACTAGGGAATGGAGCAATGTGATGACAAGAGTCCTGGATCATTGTGTTTCAGGTGTCATGGAGTGTTGTGATGACAGTGGTCATGGAGCATTGTGATGATATTGGCCATGGAGCATTGGAATGAGTAGGTCGTGGAGCATTGGGCTGAAAATGGTCATGGATTACTGTGATGACAGGTGTCCTGGAGCATTGTGATGACAAGGGAATGGAGCATGGTGATGACAATGTCCTGGAGCATTGTGATGAGAATACCATGGATAATTGTGATGACGAGCGTCATGGGGCATTGATATGACAAGTGTTATGGAATATTGTGATCACAAGGGTTTGGAACATTGTTATGACTGAGGTCATGGAGCATTTTGATTTCATTGTGATGGCAATAGCATGAAGCATTATGATGATGGGCATGGTGCATTGTGATGACAGGGTTCATGGATCATTGAGATGAAAAGTGGCATAGAGCATTGTGATTACAGTGTTCTTGGAGCATTGTGATGAGAAGGTCATGGAGCCTTGTGATGACAAGGCCATGGAACATCGTGATGGCAGGGGTCATAGAGCATTGTTATGACAGGGGTAATGGAGCATTGTGATGGCAAGGACATGGAGCATTGTGATGAGAAGGCCATGAAGCATTCTGATGACATGTGTCATGGAGCTATGTGAAGACAAGGGCATGGAGCAATGTGATGAGAGCGTTCATGGAGCATTGTGATGACAATGACATGGAGCATTGTGATGCCAAGTGTCATGGATCTTTGTGATGACAAAGGTTTTGGAGCATTTTGATGGCAAGTGCGTTGTGCATTGGAATGAGAATGGCAGGGAGCATTGTGATGACAGGGTCATGGACGAATTTGATGAAAAGAGTCATGGAACATTTTGATGATAGGGGTTATGGAACATTGAGATGTCATGGGTCATCGAACATTGTTATGATAAGTGCATGTAGCATTGTTATGACAGGAGTCATGGAACACTGTGATGACAGGGCTGAGGGGTTATTGTGACAAATAGTGATGTAGCATTGTGAGATCAGTGGTGAGAGATCATTTTGATGAGAAGTGCATGGAGCATTGTGATGACAATTATTATGGAGCATTGTGATGACAAGATTGTGGAGCACTGTGATGACAAGCGCATGGTTCATTGTGATGACATGTGTCATGGAGCACTGTGCTGACAAGCGCATGGAGCATTGTGATGACAAGGGTCAAAGAGCATTGTGATGAAAAGTTCATGGAGCATTGTGGTTAAAAAGGTCACAGAGATTGTTCATGACGAGGGCATGGAGCATTGTGATGAAAAAGGTCATGAAGCATTGTGATGACTGGAGTCACGGAGCATTGTGATGACAGGGGTCATGGAGCATTGTGATAACAAGGACATGGAGCATTGTGATGACAAGGGCATGGAACATTGTTCTAGTAAGTTTCATGGATTATTGTGATGACAGTTGAAATGGCGCACTGTGATGACAAGGGCATGGAGCATTGTGATGAACAGGTCATGCAGTACTGTGAAGACAGGTGTCAGGGAGCAATGTGATGACATATGTAATGGCCCATTGTGATAACAAGGGCATGGAGCATTGTGATGACAAGGGCATGGAACATTGGTCTAATAAGTTTCATGGATTATTGTGATGACATTTGGAATGGCGCATTGTGATGACAAGGGCATGGAGCATTGTGATGACCAGGTCATGCAGTATTGTGAAGACAGGTGTCCGGGAGCATTGTGATGAGATATGTAATGGCCCATTGTGATGACAATGGCATGGAGCATTGTGATGCCAAGTGTCATGGAGGATTCTGATGACAAAGGTAATGGAGCATTTTGATGACAATGGCTTGTAGCATTGTGATGACAAGGGTCAGGGAGCATTGTGCTGACAAGTGCATGGAGAATTGTGATGACAAGGGTCATGGAACATTCTGATGACATGATTGTGGAGTATTTTGATGACAATGGCATGGGGCATTGTGAACAAAACGGCATGGGGCATTGTGATGAAAAAGGCATGGAGCCTTTTCATGACAGGTTTCAAGGAGCATTCTGACGACAAGTTTCAGGAAGCATTGTAATGACAAGTGTATTTTGAATTGTGATGACAATGGTCATGGAGCATTGTGATGAAAAGGGCATGGAGTATTTTGATGACAGGCATCATGGAGCGTTGTGATGACAAGTGTTATGGAACATTGTGCTCACAAGGGTTTGGAGAATTGTGATGACAGAGGTTATGGATTATTTTGATTTCAAGGAGTATGGAGCATTGTGATGAAAAGGGCATGAAGCAATGTGATCCCAAGGTTCATGGAGGATTGTGATGAAAATGGCAATGGAGTATTGTGATGACAGGCGCATAGAGCATTGTAAAGACAAGGTCATGTAGCATTTGCTGACAAAGGCATGGAGCATTGTGATGACAGGTGTCATGGAGCACTGTGATGACAAGCGTCAAGAAGCATTGTGAATACAGTAGTCATGGAGCATTGGGATGACAACGACCTGGTTCAATGTGATGACAAGGGTCATGGAGCATTGGGCTGAAAATGTTCATGGAGTATTGTGATGACAGGGGTCATGGAGCATTGTGATGACTAGGGAATGGAGCATTGTGATGACAAGAGTTCCGGATCATTGTGTTGTCAGGTGTCATGGTGTGTTGTGGTGACTGTGGTCATGGAGCATTGTGATGATACTGGCCATGGAGCATTGTGATGAGAAGGTCGTGGAGCATTGTGATTACAGGTGTCTTGGTGCATTGTAATGAAAAGGGAATGTATCATTTTGATGAAAAAGGCATGGAGCCTTGTCATGACAGTGTTCAAGAAGCGTACTGACGAAAAGTGTCAGGGAGCATTGTGATGACAAGTGTATTGAGTATTGTGATGACAAAGGTCATGGAGCATTGTGATGAGAAGAGCATGGATAATTGTGATGATGAGCGTCATGGGGTGTTGTGATGATAATCTATGGAACATTGTGATCACAAGGGTTTGGAGCATTATGATGACAGAGGTCATGGAGAATTTTGATTTCATTGTGATGACAATAGCCTGAAGCATTATGATGATGGGCATGGTGCATTGTGATGACAGGGTTCATGGAGCATTGAGATGAAAAGGGGAATGGAGCATTGTGCTTACCGGGGTCTTGGAGCATTGTGATGACAAGGGCATGGAGCATTGTGATGAGAAGGCCATGGAACATTCTGATGACATGCGTCATGGAGCACTGTGATGACAAGGGCATGGAGCATTGTGATTAAAGTGGTCTTGCAGCATTGTGAAGAAAAGGGTCATGGAGCCTTGTGATGACATGCCATTGAACACTGTGATGGCAGGGGTCATGGAGCATTGTTATGACAGAGGTAATGGAGCATTGGGATAAGAATGGCATTGAGGTTTGGTCTAAAATGTTTCATGGTTTATTGTGATGAGAGTGGGCATGGAGCACTGGGATGACAATGGCACGGAACACTGTGATACATGGTTCATGGAGGATTGTAATGTCAAGGGCATGGAGCATTGTGATGAGAAGGGCATCGAGCATAGTGATGACAAGTGTCATGGAGCTTAGTGATGAAAAGGGCATGGAGCAATGTGATGAGAGTGTTCATGGAGCATTGTGATGACAATGAAATGGAGCATTGTGATGCCAAGGGTCATGGAGATTTGTTATGACAAATAACAGGGAGCATTTCGATGACAATGGTGTGGTGCATTGTGATGAGAAGGGCAGGGAGCATTTTGATTACAGGTTCATGCAGCAATTTGATTAAAAGTGTAATGGAACATTTTGAGGGCACGGGTTATAGAACACTGTGATGTCAGGGGTCATGGAGCTTTGGGATGAAAAGGGTCATGGTGCACTTTGATGACAGGGTTTATGGAACATTGTGATGCCAGGGGTCATGGAACATTGTGATGATAAGGGTATGTAGCATTGTGATGACAGGGGTCATGGAATATTATGATTACCGGGGTGTGGGAGTATTGTGATGACTAGTGATGGAACATTGTGATATCTCTGGTGAGAGAGAATTTGGATGAGAAGTGCATGGAGCATTGTGATTACAATGTTTATGGAGCATAGCGATGACAAGGTTGTGGACCGATGTGATGAATAACACGTGGAACATTGTGATGACAAGGGTAATAGAGCATTGTTCTGACGAAGACATGGAGCATTGTGATGAGAAGTGTCACGGAGCATTGTGATGAAAAGTTCATGGAGCATTGTGGTTACAAAGGTCACAGAGCCTTGTGATGACGCGGGCAAGGACCGTTTTGATCACAAACTTTATGAAGAATTGTGATGACTGGAGTCATGGAGCATTGTGATGATAGGGGTCATGGTGCATTGTGATGACAAGGGCATGGAGCAGTGTGATGACAGGGGCATGGAGCATTGGTCTGACAACTTTCATAGATTATTGTGATGACAGTGGACATGGTGCATTGTGATAACAAGGGCATGGATCTTGGTGATGAGAAGGTCATGGAGTATTGTGAAGACAGGTGTCAGGAAGGAATGTGATGACATATGTCATGGTCCATTTCGATGACAATGGCATGGAGCATTGTGATGCCAATTGTAATGGAGGATTGTGATGACAAATAAAATGGAGCATTGTGATGACTAGGGCTTGGAGCACTATGATGACAAGGGCCATTGAGAATTTTCATGGCAATATCGTGAAGCATTGTGATGACAAGGTCCTGGAGCATTGTGATGAGAAATCCATGGAGCCTTGTGATGACAAGTCTCATATAGCATACTGATGAAAAGGGGCATGGACCATTGTGATTACAGGGATCTTGGAACATTGTGATGAAAATGGCATGGAGCATTGTGAAGAGAAGGCCAAGGAGCATTCTGAGGACATGCGTCATTGAGCTCTGTGATGACAAGAGCATGGAGCATTGTGATTACAGGGGTCTTGGAGCATTGTGATGAAAAGTGCATGGGTCATTGTGATGAAAAAGGCATGGAGCCTTGTAATGACAGGGTTCAAGGAGCATACAGACAACAATTGGCAGGGAGCATTGTGATGACAAGTGTATTTATCATTGTGACGACAAAGGTCATGGAGCATTGTGATGAGAAGACCATGGATAATTGTGATGACGAGTGTCATGGGGCATTGTGATGACAAGTGTTATGGAATATTGTGATCACAAGGGTTTGGAGCATTGTTATGACAGAGGTCATGGAGCATTTTGATTTCATTTTGATGACAATAGCATGAAGCATTATGATGATGGGCATGGTGCATTGTGATGACAGGGTTCATGGATCATTGAGATGAAAAGGGGCATGGAGCATTATGATTACAGGAATCATGGATCATTGAGATGAAAATGGGCATGGAGCATTGTGATTACAGGGGTCTTTGATCAATGTGATGAGAAGGGTCATGGAGACTTGTGATGACAATGTCATGGATCATCGTGATGGCAGGTGTCATGGAGCATTGTTATGACAGGTGTAATGGAGCATTTTGATGGCAAGGGCATGGAGCATTGTGATGAGAAGGCCATGGAGCATTCTGATGACATGTGTCATGGAGCTTAGTGATGACAAGCGCATGTAGCAATGTGATGCCAAGGGTCATGGATCTTTGTGATGACAAAGGTCATGGAGCATTTTGATGACAAGGGCGTTGTGCATTGTGATGAGAAGTGCAGGGAGAATTGTGATGACAGGGTCATGGAGCAATTTGATGAAAAGTGTCAAGGAACATTTTGATGACAGGAGTTATGGAACATTGTGATGTCAGGGGTCATCGAACATTGTGATGATAAGTGCATGTAGCATTGTGATGACAGGAGTCATGGAACACTGTGATGACAGAGGTGAGGGAGTATTGTGACGAATGGTGATGTAACATTGTGATATCAGTGGTGAGAGAGCATTTTGATGAGAAGTGCATGGAGCATTGTGATGACAAGTTTTATGGAGCATTGTGATGACAAGATTGTGGAGCACTGTGATGACAATGGCTTGGAACATTGTGATGACAAGGGTCAGTGTGCATTGTGCTGACAAGTGCATGGAGAATTGTGATGACAAGGGTCATGGAGCATTTTGATGACAGGGCTTATGGAACATTGTGATGTCAGGGGTCATGGAACATTGTGATGATAAGGGGATGTAGCATTGTGATGACAGTGTCATGGAACATTGTGATTGCAGGGGTGAGGGAGTATTGTGATGACTAGTGATGGAACACTGTGATATCTCTGGTGAGAGAGCATTTTGATGAGAAGGGCATGGATCATTGTGATTACAAAATTTATGGAGCATTGCAATGATAAGGTTGTGGACCGTTGTGATGAAATGCGCCTGGCAAATTGTGATGACAATGGTCATGGAGCATTGTTCTGACAAAGACATGGAGCATTGTGATGACAAGGGTCACAGAGAATTGTGATGAAAAGTTCATGGAGCATTGTGGTTACAAAGGTCACAGAGCCTTGTGATGACGCTGGCATGGACCATTGTGATGACAAACGTTATGAAGCATTGTGATGACTGGAATCACGGAGCATTGTGATGACAGGGGTCATGGAGCATTGTGATGACAAGGGCATGGAGCATTGTGAGGAGAAGGCCAAGGAGCATTCTGAAGACATACATCATTGAGCGTTCTGATGACAAGGGCATGGCACTTTGTGATTGCAGGGGTCTTGGAGCATTGTGATGAAAAGTGCATGGATCATTGTGATGAAAAAGGCATGGAGCCTTGTAATGACAGGGTTCAAGGAGCATACAGACAACAAGTGGCAGGGAGCATTGTGATGACAAGTGTATTGATCATTGTGATGACAAAGGTCATGGAGCATTGCGATGAAAAGGGCATGGAGTATTGTGATGGCAGGCATCATGGAGCATTGTGATGACAAGTGTTATGGAATATTGTGATCACAAGGGTTTGGAGCATTGTTATGACAGAGGTCATGGAGCATTTTGATTTCATTGTGATGACAATAGCATGAAGCATTATGATGATGGGCATGGTGCATTGTGATGACAGGGTTCATGGATCATTGAGATGAAAACGGGCATGGAGCATTGTGATTACAGGGGTCTTTGAGCATTGTGATGAGAAGAGTCATGGAGCCTTGTGATGACAAGGACATGGAACAACGTGATAACAGGGTTCATGGAGCATTGTTATGACAGGGGTAATGGAGCATTGTGATGGCAAGGGCATGGAGCATTGTGATGAGAAGGCCATGGAGCATTCTGATGACATGTGTCATGGAGGTTTGTAATGACAAGGACATGGAGCAATGTGATGAGAACCTTCATGGAGCATTGTGATGACAATGACAAGGAGCATGGTGATGCCAAGGGTCATGGATCTTTGTGATGACAAAGGTCATGGAGCATTTTGATGACAAGGGCGTTGTGCATTGTGATGAGAAGGGTAGGGAGCATTGTGATGACAGGGTCATGGAGCAATTTGATGAAAAGTGTCATGGAACATTTTGATGACAGGGGTTATGGAACATTGTGATGCCAGGGCTCATCGAACATTGTGATGATAAGTGCATGTAGCATTGTGATGACAGGAGTCATGGCACATTTTGATGACAGAGGTGAGGGAATATTGTGACGAATATCATGTAACATTGTGATATCAGCGGTCAGAGAACATTTTGATGAGAAGTGCATGGATCATTGTGATGACAAGGGTCAAAGAGCATTTTGATGAAAATTTCATATAGCATTGTGGTTAAAAAGGTCACAGAGACTGTTTATGACGAGGGCATGGACCACTGTGATGACAAAGGTCATGAAGCATTGTGATAACTGGAGTCATGGAGCATTGTGAGGACAGGGGTCATGGAGCATTGTGATAACAAGGGCATGGAGCATTGTGATGACAAGGGCATGGAGCATTGGTCTAATAAGTTGCATGGATTATTGCGATGACAGTTGGAATTGCGCATTGTGATGACAAGGGCATGGAGCATTGTGATGACAAGGGCATGGAGCATTGTGAGCAGAAGGCCATGGAACATTCTGATTACATGCGTCATGGAGCTTTGTGATGAAAAGGACATGGAGCATTGTGATTACAGGTGTCTTGGAGCATTGTGATGACAAGGGTCATGGAGCCTTGTGATGACAAGGCCGTGGAACATTGTGATGGCTGGTGTCATAGAGCATTGTTATGATAGAGGTAATGGAGCATTGTGATGAGAAGGTCATTGAGCATTGGTCTGAAAATTTTCATGGATTATTGTGATGAGAGTGGGCATGGAGCATTGTGATGACAAGGGCACGGAACACTGTGATACATGGGTCATGGAGGATTGTAATGACAAGGGCATGGAGCATTGTGATGGGAAGGGCATCGAGCATTGAGATGACAAGTGTCATGGTGCTTTGTGATGACAAGGGCATGGAGCCATGTGATGAGAGGGTTCATGGAGCATTGTGATGACAATGACATGGAGCATTGTGATGCCAAGTGTTATGGAGCTTTGTGATGACAAAGGTCATGGAGCATTTTGATGACAAGGGTGTGGTGCATTGTGATGAGAAGGGCAGGGAGCATTTTGATGACAGGGTCATGCAGCAATTTGATGAAAAGTGTAATGGAACATTTTGGTGACAGGGGTTATAGAACATTGTGATGCCAGGGGTCATGGAGCTTTGGGATGAAAAGGGTCATGGAGCATTTTGATGACAGGGGTTATGGAACATTGTGATGTCAGGGGTCATGGAACATTGTGCAGATAAGGGGATGTAGCATTGTGATGACAGGGGTCATGGAACATTGTGATAACAGGGATGAGGGAGGATAGTGATGACTAGTAATGGAACATTGTGATATCTCATGTCAGAGAGCATTTGGATGAGAAGTTCATAGAGCATTGTGATTACAAGGTTTATGGAGCATAGCGATGATAAGTTTGTGGATCATTGTGATGAAAAGCACATGGCACATTGTGAGGACAAAGGTAATGGAGCATTGTTCTGACAAAGGCATGGAGCATTGTGATGACAAGGGTCACGGAGCATTGTGATGAAAATTTCATGGAGCATTTTGGTTAAAATGGTCACAGAGCCTTGTGATATCGCGGGCATGGACCGTTGTGATGACAAACGTCATGAAGCATTGTGATGACTGGAGACACGGGGCAGTGTGATGACAGGGGTCATGGAGCATTGTGATGACAAGGGCATGGAGCACTGTGATGACAGGGGTATGGAGCATTGGTCTGACAAGTTTCATAGATGATTGTGATGACAGTGGACATGGTGCATTGTGATGACAAAGGCATTGAGCATTATGATGACAAGGTCATGGAGTATTGTGAAGACAGTTGTCAGGGAGCACTGTGATGACATATCTCATGGTCCATTGCGATGACAATGGCATGGAGCATTGTGATGCGAAATGTAATGGAGGATTGTAATGACAAATATAATGGAGCATTGTGATGACTACGGCTTGGAGCATTATGATGACAAGGGCCATTGAGAATTTTCATGACAATGTCGTGAAGCATTGTGATGACAAGGTCCTGGAGCATTGTGATGAGAAATCCTTGGAGCCTTGAGATGACAAGTCTCATGGAGCATACTGATGAAAAGGGGCAAGGAGCATTCTGATTACAGGGGTCTTGGAACATTGTGATAACAAGGGCATGGAGCATTGTGATGACAAGGTCATGGAGCATTGGTCTAATAAGATTCATGGATTATTGCGATGACAGTTGGAATGGCGCATTGTGATGACAAGGGCATGGAGCATTGTGATGACCAGGTCAGGCAGTATTGTGAAAAGAGGTGTCACGGAGCATTGTGATGACATATGTATTAGCCCATTGTGATGACAATGGCATGGAGCATTTTGATGCCAAATGTCATGGAGGATTCTGATGACAAAGGTAAAGGAGCATTGTGATGACAATGGCTTGGAGCATACTGATGACAAGGTTCAGGGAGCATTGTGCTGACCAGGGCATGGATAATTGTGATGACAAGGGTCATGGAGCATTCTGATGACATGGGTCATGTAGCTATGTGAAGACAAGGGCATGGAGCAATGTGATGAGAGCGTTCATGGAGCATTGTGATGACCATGACATGGAAGATTGTGATGCCAAGGGTCATGGATCTTTGTGATGACAAAAGTCGTGGAGGATTTTGATGGCAAGGGCGTTGTGCATTGTGATGAGAAGGGCAGGGAGCACTGTGATGACAGGGTCATGGAGCAATTTGATGAAAAGTGTCATGGAACATTTTGATGACAGGTGTTATGGAACATTGTGATGTCATGGGTCATCGAACATTGTGATGATTTGTGCATGTAGCATTGTGATGACAAGAGTCATGGTACATTGTGATGACAGTGGTGAGGGAGTATTGTGACAAATAGTGATGTAGCATTGTGATATCAGTGTTGAGAGAGCATTTTGATGAGAAATGAATGGAGCATTTTGATGACAAATTTTATGGAGCAATGTGTTGACAAGATTGTGGAGCACTGTGATGATAAGCGCATGATGCATTTTGATGACATGTGTCACGGAGCATTGTGCTGACAAGCGCATGGAGCATTGTGATGGCAAGGGTCATGGAGCACTGTGCTGAGAAAGGCATAGAGCATTGTGATGACAAGGGTCAAAGAGCATTGTGATGAATAGTTCATGGAGCATTGTGGTTAAAATGGTCACAGAGACTGTTGATGACGAGGGCATGGACCATTGTGATGACCAAGGTCATGAAGCACTGTGATGACTGGAGTCACGGAGCATTGTGATGACAGGGGTCATGGAGCATTGTGATAAAAAGGACATGGAACATTGTGATGACAAGGGCATGGAGCATTGTGATGACGAAGTCATGCAGTATGGTGAAGAGAGGTGTCAGGGAGCATTGTGATAACATATGTAATGGCCCATTGTGATGACGATGGCATGGAGCATTGTGTTGCCAAGTGTCATGGAGGATTCTGATGACAAAGGTAATGGAGCATTGTGATGACAATGGCTTGGAGCATTGCGATGACAAGGGTCAAGGTGCATTGTGCTGACAAGTGCATGGAGAATTGTGATGACAAGTGTCGAGGAACACTCTGATGACAAGCTTTTGGAGTATTTTGATGACAATTGCATGGAGCATTGTGATGAAAACGGCATGGAGCATTGTGATGAAAAAGGCATGGAGCCTTTTCTTGACAGGGTTCAAGGAGCATTCTGATGACAAGTGTCAGGGAGCATTGTGATGACAAATGTATTGATAATTGTGATGACAAAAGTCATGGAGCATTGTGATGAGAAGGCCATGGATAACTGTGATGATGATCGTCATGGGGTGTTGTGATGATAAGTGTTATGGAACATTGTGATCACAAGGTTTTTGAGCATTATGATGACAGAGGTCATGGAGAATTTTGATTTCATTGTGATGACAATAGCATGAAGCATTATGATGATGGGCATGGTGCATTGTGATGACAGGTTTCATGGAGCATTGAGATGAAAAGAGGCATGGAGCATTGTGATTACAGGGATCTTGGAGCATTGTGATGACAAGGGCATGGAGCATTGTGATTACAGGGTTATTGGAGCATTGTGATGACAAGGGTCATGGAGCCTTGTGATGACTATGCCGTGGAACATTGTGATGGCAGTGGTCATGGATCATTGTTATGACAGAAGTAATAGAGCATTTTGATGAGAAGGGCATTGAGCATTGGTCTGAAATATTTCAAGGATTATTGTGATGAGAGTGGGCATGGAGCACTGTGATGACAAGGGCACGGAAGACTGTGATACATGGGTCATGGAGGATTGTAATGACAGGGGCATAGAGCATTGTGATGAGAACGCATCGAGCATTGTGATGACATGTGTCATGGAGCTTTGTGATGACAAGGGCATGGAGCAATGTGATGAGAGGGTTCATGGAGCATTGTGATGACAATGACATGGAGCATTGTGATGCCAAGGGTCATGGTGCATTGTGATGAGAAGTGCAGGGAGCAGTTTGATGACCGGGTAACGCAGCAATTTGATAAAAAGTGTAATGGAACATTTTGATGGCAGTGGTTATACAACATTGTGATGTAAGGGGTCTTGGAGCTTTGTGATGACAAGTGTCATGGTGCATTGTGATGACTAGGGAATGGAGCAATGTGATGACAAGAGTCCTGGATCATTGTGTTTCAGGTGTCATGGAGTGTTGTGATGACAGTGGTCATGGAGCATTGTGATGATATTGGCCATGGAGCATTGGAATGAGTAGGTCGTGGAGCATTGGGCTGAAAATGGTCATGGATTACTGTGATGACAGGTGTCCTGGAGCATTGTGATGACAAGGGAATGGAGCATGGTGATGACAATGTCCTGGAGCATTGTGATGAGAATACCATGGATAATTGTGATGACGAGCGTCATGGGGCATTGATATGACAAGTGTTATGGAATATTGTGATCACAAGGGTTTGGAACATTGTTATGACTGAGGTCATGGAGCATTTTGATTTCATTGTGATGGCAATAGCATGAAGCATTATGATGATGGGCATGGTGCATTGTGATGACAGGGTTCATGGATCATTGAGATGAAAAGTGGCATAGAGCATTGTGATTACAGTGTTCTTGGAGCATTGTGATGAGAAGGTCATGGAGCCTTGTGATGACAAGGCCATGGAACATCGTGATGGCAGGGGTCATAGAGCATTGTTATGACAGGGGTAATGGAGCATTGTGATGGCAAGGGCATGGAGCATTGTGATGAGAAGGCCATGAAGCATTCTGATGACATGTGTCATGGAGCTATGTGAAGACAAGGGCATGGAGCAATGTGATGAGAGCGTTCATGGAGCATTGTGATGACAATGACATGGAGCATTGTGATGCCAAGTGTCATGGATCTTTGTGATGACAAAGGTTTTGGAGCATTTTGATGGCAAGTGCGTTGTGCATTGGAATGAGAATGGCAGGGAGCATTGTGATGACAGGGTCATGGACGAATTTGATGAAAAGAGTCATGGAACATTTTGATGATAGGGGTTATGGAACATTGAGATGTCATGGGTCATCGAACATTGTTATGATAAGTGCATGTAGCATTGTTATGACAGGAGTCATGGAACACTGTGATGACAGGGCTGAGGGGTTATTGTGACAAATAGTGATGTAGCATTGTGATATCAGTGGTGAGAGATCATTTTGATGAGAAGTGCATGGAGCATTGTGATGACAATTATTATGGAGCATTGTGATGACAAGATTGTGGAGCACTGTGATGACAAGCGCATGGTTCATTGTGATGACATGTGTCATGGAGCACTGTGCTGACAAGCGCATGGAGCATTGTGATGACAAGGGTCAAAGAGCATTGTGATGAAAAGTTCATGGAGCATTGTGGTTAAAAAGGTCACAGAGATTGTTCATGACGAGGGCATGGAGCATTGTGATGAAAAAGGTCATGAAGCATTGTGATGACTGGAGTCACGGAGCATTGTGATGACAGGGGTCATGGAGCATTGTGATAACAAGGACATGGAGCATTGTGATGACAAGGGCATGGAACATTGTTCTAGTAAGTTTCATGGATTATTGTGATGACAGTTGAAATGGCGCACTGTGATGACAAGGGCATGGAGCATTGTGATGAACAGGTCATGCAGTACTGTGAAGACAGGTGTCAGGGAGCAATGTGATGACATATGTAATGGCCCATTGTGATAACAAGGGCATGGAGCATTGTGATGACAAGGGCATGGAACATTGGTCTAATAAGTTTCATGGATTATTGTGATGACATTTGGAATGGCGCATTGTGATGACAAGGGCATGGAGCATTGTGATGACCAGGTCATGCAGTATTGTGAAGACAGGTGTCCGGGAGCATTGTGATGAGATATGTAATGGCCCATTGTGATGACAATGGCATGGAGCATTGTGATGCCAAGTGTCATGGAGGATTCTGATGACAAAGGTAATGGAGCATTTTGATGACAATGGCTTGTAGCATTGTGATGACAAGGGTCAGGGAGCATTGTGCTGACAAGTGCATGGAGAATTGTGATGACAAGGGTCATGGAACATTCTGATGACATGATTGTGGAGTATTTTGATGACAATGGCATGGGGCATTGTGAACAAAACGGCATGGGGCATTGTGATGAAAAAGGCATGGAGCCTTTTCATGACAGGTTTCAAGGAGCATTCTGACGACAAGTTTCAGGAAGCATTGTAATGACAAGTGTATTTTGAATTGTGATGACAATGGTCATGGAGCATTGTGATGAAAAGGGCATGGAGTATTTTGATGACAGGCATCATGGAGCGTTGTGATGACAAGTGTTATGGAACATTGTGCTCACAAGGGTTTGGAGAATTGTGATGACAGAGGTTATGGATTATTTTGATTTCAAGGAGTATGGAGCATTGTGATGAAAAGGGCATGAAGCAATGTGATCCCAAGGTTCATGGAGGATTGTGATGAAAATGGCAATGGAGTATTGTGATGACAGGCGCATAGAGCATTGTAAAGACAAGGTCATGTAGCATTTGCTGACAAAGGCATGGAGCATTGTGATGACAGGTGTCATGGAGCACTGTGATGACAAGCGTCAAGAAGCATTGTGAATACAGTAGTCATGGAGCATTGGGATGACAACGACCTGGTTCAATGTGATGACAAGGGTCATGGAGCATTGGGCTGAAAATGTTCATGGAGTATTGTGATGACAGGGGTCATGGAGCATTGTGATGACTAGGGAATGGAGCATTGTGATGACAAGAGTTCCGGATCATTGTGTTGTCAGGTGTCATGGTGTGTTGTGGTGACTGTGGTCATGGAGCATTGTGATGATACTGGCCATGGAGCATTGTGATGAGAAGGTCGTGGAGCATTGTGATTACAGGTGTCTTGGTGCATTGTAATGAAAAGGGAATGTATCATTTTGATGAAAAAGGCATGGAGCCTTGTCATGACAGTGTTCAAGAAGCGTACTGACGAAAAGTGTCAGGGAGCATTGTGATGACAAGTGTATTGAGTATTGTGATGACAAAGGTCATGGAGCATTGTGATGAGAAGAGCATGGATAATTGTGATGATGAGCGTCATGGGGTGTTGTGATGATAATCTATGGAACATTGTGATCACAAGGGTTTGGAGCATTATGATGACAGAGGTCATGGAGAATTTTGATTTCATTGTGATGACAATAGCCTGAAGCATTATGATGATGGGCATGGTGCATTGTGATGACAGGGTTCATGGAGCATTGAGATGAAAAGGGGAATGGAGCATTGTGCTTACCGGGGTCTTGGAGCATTGTGATGACAAGGGCATGGAGCATTGTGATGAGAAGGCCATGGAACATTCTGATGACATGCGTCATGGAGCACTGTGATGACAAGGGCATGGAGCATTGTGATTAAAGTGGTCTTGCAGCATTGTGAAGAAAAGGGTCATGGAGCCTTGTGATGACATGCCATTGAACACTGTGATGGCAGGGGTCATGGAGCATTGTTATGACAGAGGTAATGGAGCATTGGGATAAGAATGGCATTGAGGTTTGGTCTAAAATGTTTCATGGTTTATTGTGATGAGAGTGGGCATGGAGCACTGGGATGACAATGGCACGGAACACTGTGATACATGGTTCATGGAGGATTGTAATGTCAAGGGCATGGAGCATTGTGATGAGAAGGGCATCGAGCATAGTGATGACAAGTGTCATGGAGCTTAGTGATGAAAAGGGCATGGAGCAATGTGATGAGAGTGTTCATGGAGCATTGTGATGACAATGAAATGGAGCATTGTGATGCCAAGGGTCATGGAGATTTGTTATGACAAATAACAGGGAGCATTTCGATGACAATGGTGTGGTGCATTGTGATGAGAAGGGCAGGGAGCATTTTGATTACAGGTTCATGCAGCAATTTGATTAAAAGTGTAATGGAACATTTTGAGGGCACGGGTTATAGAACACTGTGATGTCAGGGGTCATGGAGCTTTGGGATGAAAAGGGTCATGGTGCACTTTGATGACAGGGTTTATGGAACATTGTGATGCCAGGGGTCATGGAACATTGTGATGATAAGGGTATGTAGCATTGTGATGACAGGGGTCATGGAATATTATGATTACCGGGGTGTGGGAGTATTGTGATGACTAGTGATGGAACATTGTGATATCTCTGGTGAGAGAGAATTTGGATGAGAAGTGCATGGAGCATTGTGATTACAATGTTTATGGAGCATAGCGATGACAAGGTTGTGGACCGATGTGATGAATAACACGTGGAACATTGTGATGACAAGGGTAATAGAGCATTGTTCTGACGAAGACATGGAGCATTGTGATGAGAAGTGTCACGGAGCATTGTGATGAAAAGTTCATGGAGCATTGTGGTTACAAAGGTCACAGAGCCTTGTGATGACGCGGGCAAGGACCGTTTTGATCACAAACTTTATGAAGAATTGTGATGACTGGAGTCATGGAGCATTGTGATGATAGGGGTCATGGTGCATTGTGATGACAAGGGCATGGAGCAGTGTGATGACAGGGGCATGGAGCATTGGTCTGACAACTTTCAGAGATTATTGTGATGACAGTGGACATGGTGCATTGTGATAACAAGGGCATGGATCTTGGTGATGAGAAGGTCATGGAGTATTGTGAAGACAGGTGTCAGGAAGGAATGTGATGACATATGTCATGGTCCATTTCGATGACAATGGCATGGAGCATTGTGATGCCAATTGTAATGGAGGATTGTGATGACAAATAAAATGGAGCATTGTGATGACTAGGGCTTGGAGCACTATGATGACAAGGGCCATTGAGAATTTTCATGGCAATATCGTGAAGCATTGTGATGACAAGGTCCTGGAGCATTGTGATGAGAAATCCATGGAGCCTTGTGATGACAAGTCTCATATAGCATACTGATGAAAAGGGGCATGGACCATTGTGATTACAGGGATCTTGGAACATTGTGATGAAAATGGCATGGAGCATTGTGAAGAGAAGGCCAAGGAGCATTCTGAGGACATGCGTCATTGAGCTCTGTGATGACAAGAGCATGGAGCATTGTGATTACAGGGGTCTTGGAGCATTGTGATGAAAAGTGCATGGGTCATTGTGATGAAAAAGGCATGGAGCCTTGTAATGACAGGGTTCAAGGAGCATACAGACAACAATTGGCAGGGAGCATTGTGATGACAAGTGTATTTATCATTGTGACGACAAAGGTCATGGAGCATTGTGATGAGAAGACCATGGATAATTGTGATGACGAGTGTCATGGGGCATTGTGATGACAAGTGTTATGGAATATTGTGATCACAAGGGTTTGGAGCATTGTTATGACAGAGGTCATGGAGCATTTTGATTTCATTTTGATGACAATAGCATGAAGCATTATGATGATGGGCATGGTGCATTGTGATGACAGGGTTCATGGATCATTGAGATGAAAAGGGGCATGGAGCATTATGATTACAGGAATCATGGATCATTGAGATGAAAATGGGCATGGAGCATTGTGATTACAGGGGTCTTTGATCAATGTGATGAGAAGGGTCATGGAGACTTGTGATGACAATGTCATGGATCATCGTGATGGCAGGTGTCATGGAGCATTGTTATGACAGGTGTAATGGAGCATTTTGATGGCAAGGGCATGGAGCATTGTGATGAGAAGGCCATGGAGCATTCTGATGACATGTGTCATGGAGCTTAGTGATGACAAGCGCATGTAGCAATGTGATGCCAAGGGTCATGGATCTTTGTGATGACAAAGGTCATGGAGCATTTTGATGACAAGGGCGTTGTGCATTGTGATGAGAAGTGCAGGGAGAATTGTGATGACAGGGTCATGGAGCAATTTGATGAAAAGTGTCAAGGAACATTTTGATGACAGGAGTTATGGAACATTGTGATGTCAGGGGTCATCGAACATTGTGATGATAAGTGCATGTAGCATTGTGATGACAGGAGTCATGGAACACTGTGATGACAGAGGTGAGGGAGTATTGTGACGAATGGTGATGTAACATTGTGATATCAGTGGTGAGAGAGCATTTTGATGAGAAGTGCATGGAGCATTGTGATGACAAGTTTTATGGAGCATTGTGATGACAAGATTGTGGAGCACTGTGATGACAATGGCTTGGAACATTGTGATGACAAGGGTCAGTGTGCATTGTGCTGACAAGTGCATGGAGAATTGTGATGACAAGGGTCATGGAGCATTTTGATGACAGGGCTTATGGAACATTGTGATGTCAGGGGTCATGGAACATTGTGATGATAAGGGGATGTAGCATTGTGATGACAGTGTCATGGAACATTGTGATTGCAGGGGTGAGGGAGTATTGTGATGACTAGTGATGGAACACTGTGATATCTCTGGTGAGAGAGCATTTTGATGAGAAGGGCATGGATCATTGTGATTACAAAATTTATGGAGCATTGCAATGATAAGGTTGTGGACCGTTGTGATGAAATGCGCCTGGCAAATTGTGATGACAATGGTCATGGAGCATTGTTCTGACAAAGACATGGAGCATTGTGATGACAAGGGTCACAGAGAATTGTGATGAAAAGTTCATGGAGCATTGTGGTTACAAAGGTCACAGAGCCTTGTGATGACGCTGGCATGGACCATTGTGATGACAAACGTTATGAAGCATTGTGATGACTGGAATCACGGAGCATTGTGATGACAGGGGTCATGGAGCATTGTGATGACAAGGGCATGGAGCATTGTGAGGAGAAGGCCAAGGAGCATTCTGAAGACATACATCATTGAGCGTTCTGATGACAAGGGCATGGCACTTTGTGATTGCAGGGGTCTTGGAGCATTGTGATGAAAAGTGCATGGATCATTGTGATGAAAAAGGCATGGAGCCTTGTAATGACAGGGTTCAAGGAGCATACAGACAACAAGTGGCAGGGAGCATTGTGATGACAAGTGTATTGATCATTGTGATGACAAAGGTCATGGAGCATTGCGATGAAAAGGGCATGGAGTATTGTGATGGCAGGCATCATGGAGCATTGTGATGACAAGTGTTATGGAATATTGTGATCACAAGGGTTTGGAGCATTGTTATGACAGAGGTCATGGAGCATTTTGATTTCATTGTGATGACAATAGCATGAAGCATTATGATGATGGGCATGGTGCATTGTGATGACAGGGTTCATGGATCATTGAGATGAAAACGGGCATGGAGCATTGTGATTACAGGGGTCTTTGAGCATTGTGATGAGAAGAGTCATGGAGCCTTGTGATGACAAGGACATGGAACAACGTGATAACAGGGTTCATGGAGCATTGTTATGACAGGGGTAATGGAGCATTGTGATGGCAAGGGCATGGAGCATTGTGATGAGAAGGCCATGGAGCATTCTGATGACATGTGTCATGGAGGTTTGTAATGACAAGGACATGGAGCAATGTGATGAGAACCTTCATGGAGCATTGTGATGACAATGACAAGGAGCATGGTGATGCCAAGGGTCATGGATCTTTGTGATGACAAAGGTCATGGAGCATTTTGATGACAAGGGCGTTGTGCATTGTGATGAGAAGGGTAGGGAGCATTGTGATGACAGGGTCATGGAGCAATTTGATGAAAAGTGTCATGGAACATTTTGATGACAGGGGTTATGGAACATTGTGATGCCAGGGCTCATCGAACATTGTGATGATAAGTGCATGTAGCATTGTGATGACAGGAGTCATGGCACATTTTGATGACAGAGGTGAGGGAATATTGTGACGAATATCATGTAACATTGTGATATCAGCGGTCAGAGAACATTTTGATGAGAAGTGCATGGATCATTGTGATGACAAGGGTCAAAGAGCATTTTGATGAAAATTTCATATAGCATTGTGGTTAAAAAGGTCACAGAGACTGTTTATGACGAGGGCATGGACCACTGTGATGACAAAGGTCATGAAGCATTGTGATAACTGGAGTCATGGAGCATTGTGAGGACAGGGGTCATGGAGCATTGTGATAACAAGGGCATGGAGCATTGTGATGACAAGGGCATGGAGCATTGGTCTAATAAGTTGCATGGATTATTGCGATGACAGTTGGAATTGCGCATTGTGATGACAAGGGCATGGAGCATTGTGATGACAAGGGCATGGAGCATTGTGAGCAGAAGGCCATGGAACATTCTGATTACATGCGTCATGGAGCTTTGTGATGAAAAGGACATGGAGCATTGTGATTACAGGTGTCTTGGAGCATTGTGATGACAAGGGTCATGGAGCCTTGTGATGACAAGGCCGTGGAACATTGTGATGGCTGGTGTCATAGAGCATTGTTATGATAGAGGTAATGGAGCATTGTGATGAGAAGGTCATTGAGCATTGGTCTGAAAATTTTCATGGATTATTGTGATGAGAGTGGGCATGGAGCATTGTGATGACAAGAGCACGGAACACTGTGATACATGGGTCATGGAGGATTGTAATGACAAGGGCATGGAGCATTGTGATGGGAAGGGCATCGAGCATTGAGATGACAAGTGTCATGGTGCTTTGTGATGACAAGGGCATGGAGCCATGTGATGAGAGGGTTCATGGAGCATTGTGATGACAATGACATGGAGCATTGTGATGCCAAGTGTTATGGAGCTTTGTGATGACAAAGGTCATGGAGCATTTTGATGACAAGGGTGTGGTGCATTGTGATGAGAAGGGCAGGGAGCATTTTGATGACAGGGTCATGCAGCAATTTGATGAAAAGTGTAATGGAACATTTTGGTGACAGGGGTTATAGAACATTGTGATGCCAGGGGTCATGGAGCTTTGGGATGAAAAGGGTCATGGAGCATTTTGATGACAGGGGTTATGGAACATTGTGATGTCAGGGGTCATGGAACATTGTGCAGATAAGGGGATGTAGCATTGTGATGACAGGGGTCATGGAACATTGTGATAACAGGGATGAGGGAGGATAGTGATGACTAGTAATGGAACATTGTGATATCTCATGTGAGAGAGCATTTGGATGAGAAGTTCATAGAGCATTGTGATTACAAGGTTTATGGAGCATAGCGATGATAAGTTTGTGGATCATTGTGATGAAAAGCACATGGCACATTGTGAGGACAAAGGTAATGGAGCATTGTTCTGACAAAGGCATGGAGCATTGTGATGACAAGGGTCACGGAGCATTGTGATGAAAATTTCATGGAGCATTTTGGTTAAAATGGTCACAGAGCCTTGTGATATCGCGGGCATGGACCGTTGTGATGACAAACGTCATGAAGCATTGTGATGACTGGAGACACGGGGCAGTGTGATGACAGGGGTCATGGAGCATTGTGATGACAAGGGCATGGAGCACTGTGATGACAGGGGTATGGAGCATTGGTCTGACAAGTTTCATAGATGATTGTGATGACAGTGGACATGGTGCATTGTGATGACAAAGGCATTGAGCATTATGATGACAAGGTCATGGAGTATTGTGAAGACAGTTGTCAGGGAGCACTGTGATGACATATCTCATGGTCCATTGCGATGACAATGGCATGGAGCATTGTGATGCGAAATGTAATGGAGGATTGTAATGACAAATATAATGGAGCATTGTGATGACTACGGCTTGGAGCATTATGATGACAAGGGCCATTGAGAATTTTCATGACAATGTCGTGAAGCATTGTGATGACAAGGTCCTGGAGCATTGTGATGAGAAATCCTTGGAGCCTTGAGATGACAAGTCTCATGGAGCATACTGATGAAAAGGGGCAAGGAGCATTCTGATTACAGGGGTCTTGGAACATTGTGATAACAAGGGCATGGAGCATTGTGATGACAAGGTCATGGAGCATTGGTCTAATAAGATTCATGGATTATTGCGATGACAGTTGGAATGGCGCATTGTGATGACAAGGGCATGGAGCATTGTGATGACCAGGTCAGGCAGTATTGTGAAAAGAGGTGTCACGGAGCATTGTGATGACATATGTATTAGCCCATTGTGATGACAATGGCATGGAGCATTTTGATGCCAAATGTCATGGAGGATTCTGATGACAAAGGTAAAGGAGCATTGTGATGACAATGGCTTGGAGCATACTGATGACAAGGTTCAGGGAGCATTGTGCTGACCAGGGCATGGATAATTGTGATGACAAGGGTCATGGAGCATTCTGATGACATGGGTCATGTAGCTATGTGAAGACAAGGGCATGGAGCAATGTGATGAGAGCGTTCATGGAGCATTGTGATGACCATGACATGGAAGATTGTGATGCCAAGGGTCATGGATCTTTGTGATGACAAAAGTCGTGGAGCATTTTGATGGCAAGGGCGTTGTGCATTGTGATGAGAAGGGCAGGGAGCACTGTGATGACAGGGTCATGGAGCAATTTGATGAAAAGTGTCATGGAACATTTTGATGACAGGTGTTATGGAACATTGTGATGTCATGGGTCATCGAACATTGTGATGATTTGTGCATGTAGCATTGTGATGACAAGAGTCATGGTACATTGTGATGACAGTGGTGAGGGAGTATTGTGACAAATAGTGATGCAGCATTGTGATATCAGTGTTGAGAGAGCATTTTGATGAGAAATGAATGGAGCATTTTGATGACAAATTTTATGGAGCAATGTGTTGACAAGATTGTGGAGCACTGTGATGATAAGCGCATGATGCATTTTGATGACATGTGTCACGGAGCATTGTGCTGACAAGCGCATGGAGCATTGTGATGGCAAGGGTCATGGAGCACTGTGCTGAGAAAGGCATAGAGCATTGTGATGACAAGGGTCAAAGAGCATTGTGATGAATAGTTCATGGAGCATTGTGGTTAAAATGGTCACAGAGACTGTTGATGACGAGGGCATGGACCATTGTGATGACCAAGGTCATGAAGCACTGTGATGACTGGAGTCACGGAGCATTGTGATGACAGGGGTCATGGAGCACTGTGATAAAAAGGACATGGAACATTGTGATGACAAGGGCATGGAGCATTGTGATGACGAAGTCATGCAGTATGGTGAAGAGAGGTGTCAGGGAGCATTGTGATAACATATGTAATGGCCCATTGTGATGACGATGGCATGGAGCATTGTGTTGCCAAGTGTCATGGAGGATTCTGATGACAAAGGTAATGGAGCATTGTGATGACAATGGCTTGGAGCATTGCGATGACAAGGGTCAAGGTGCATTGTGCTGACAAGTGCATGGAGAATTGTGATGACAAGTGTCGAGGAACACTCTGATGACAAGCTTTTGGAGTATTTTGATGACAATTGCATGGAGCATTGTGATGAAAACGGCATGGAGTATTGTGATGAAAAAGGCATGGAGCCTTTTCTTGACAGGGTTCAAGGAGCATTCTGATGACAAGTGTCAGGGAGCATTGTGATGACAAATGTATTGAGAATTGTGATGACAAAAGTCATGGAGCATTGTGATGAGAAGGCCATGGATAATTGTGATGATGATCGTCATGGGGTGTTGTGATGATAAGTGTTATGGAACATTGTGATCACAAGGTTTTGGAGCATTATGATGACAGAGGTCATGGAGAATTTTGATTTCATTGTGATGACAATAGCATGAAGCATTATGATGATGGGCATGGTGCATTGTGATGACAGGTTTCATGGAGCATTGAGATGAAAAGAGGCATGGAGCATTGTGATTACAGGGATCTTGGAGCATTGTGATGACAAGGGCATGGAGCATTGTGATTACAGGGTTCTTGGAGCATTGTGATGACAAGGGTCATGGAGCCTTGTGATGACTATGCCGTGGAACATTGTGATGGCAGTGGTCATGGATCATTGTTATGACAGAAGTAATAGAGCATTTTGATGAGAAGGGCATTGAGCATTGGTCTGAAATATTTCAAGGATTATTGTGATGAGAGTGGGCATGGAGCACTGTGATGACAAGGGCACGGAAGACTGTGATACATGGGTCATGGAGGATTGTAATGACAGGGGCATAGAGCATTGTGATGAGAACGCATCGAGCATTGTGATGACATGTGTCATGGAGCTTTGTGATGACAAGGGCATGGAGCAATGTGATGAGAGGGTTCATGGAGCATTGTGATGACAAAGACATGGAGCATTGTGATGCCAAGGGTCATGGTGCATTGTGATGAGAAGTGCAGGGAGCAGTTTGATGACCGGGTAACGCAGCAATTTGATAAAAAGTGTAATGGAACATTTTGATGGCAGTGGTTATACAACATTGTGATGTAAGGGGTCTTGGAGCTTTGTGATGACAAGTGTCATGGTGCATTGTGATGACTAGGGAATGGAGCAATGTGATGACAAGAGTCCTGGATCATTGTGTTTCAGGTGTCATGGAGTGTTGTGATGACAGTGGTCATGGAGCATTGTGATGATATTGGCCATGGAGCATTGGAATGAGTAGGTCGTGGAGCATTGGGCTGAAAATGGTCATGGATTACTGTGATGACAGGTGTCCTGGAGCATTGTGATGACAAGGGAATGGAGCATGGTGATGACAATGTCCTGGAGCATTGTGATGAGAATACCATGGATAATTGTGATGACGAGCGTCATGGGGCATTGATATGACAAGTGTTATGGAATATTGTGATCACAAGGGTTTGGAACATTGTTATGACTGAGGTCATGGAGCATTTTGATTTCATTGTGATGGCAATAGCATGAAGCATTATGATGATGGGCATGGTGCATTGTGATGACAGGGTTCATGGATCATTGAGATGAAAAGTGGCATAGAGCATTGTGATTACAGTGTTCTTGGAGCATTGTGATGAGAAGGTCATGGAGCCTTGTGATGACAAGGCCATGGAACATCGTGATGGCAGGGGTCATAGAGCATTGTTATGACAGGGGTAATGGAGCATTGTGATGGCAAGGGCATGGAGCATTGTGATGAGAAGGCCATGAAGCATTCTGATGACATGTGTCATGGAGCTATGTGAAGACAAGGGCATGGAGCAATGTGATGAGAGCGTTCATGGAGCATTGTGATGACAATGACATGGAGCATTGTGATGCCAAGTGTCATGGATCTTTGTGATGACAAAGGTTTTGGAGCATTTTGATGGCAAGTGCGTTGTGCATTGGAATGAGAATGGCAGGGAGCATTGTGATGACAGGGTCATGGACGAATTTGATGAAAAGAGTCATGGAACATTTTGATGATAGGGGTTATGGAACACTGAGATGTCATGGGTCATCGAACATTGTTATGATAAGTGCATGTAGCATTGTTATGACAGGAGTCATGGAACACTGTGATGACAGGGCTGAGGGGTTATTGTGACAAATAGTGATGTAGCATTGTGAGATCAGTGGTGAGAGATCATTTTGATGAGAAGTGCATGGAGCATTGTGATGACAATTATTATGGAGCATTGTGATGACAAGATTGTGGAGCACTGTGATGACAAGCGCATGGTTCATTGTGATGACATGTGTCATGGAGCACTGTGCTGACAAGCGCATGGAGCATTGTGATGACAAGGGTCAAAGAGCATTGTGATGAAAAGTTCATGGAGCATTGTGGTTAAAAAGGTCACAGAGATTGTTCATGACGAGGGCATGGAGCATTGTGATGAAAAAGGTCATGAAGCATTGTGATGACTGGAGTCACGGAGCATTGTGATGACAGGGGTCATGGAGCATTGTGATAACAAGGACATGGAGCATTGTGATGACAAGGGCATGGAACATTGTTCTAGTAAGTTTCATGGATTATTGTGATGACAGTTGAAATGGCGCACTGTGATGACAAGGGCATGGAGCATTGTGATGAACAGGTCATGCAGTACTGTGAAGACAGGTGTCAGGGAGCAATGTGATGACATATGTAATGGCCCATTGTGATAACAAGGGCATGGAGCATTGTGATGACAAGGGCATGGAACATTGGTCTAATAAGTTTCATGGATTATTGTGATGACATTTGGAATGGCGCATTGTGATGACAAGGGCATGGAGCATTGTGATGACCAGGTCATGCAGTATTGTGAAGACAGGTGTCCGGGAGCATTGTGATGAGATATGTAATGGCCCATTGTGATGACAATGGCATGGAGCATTGTGATGCCAAGTGTCATGGAGGATTCTGATGACAAAGGTAATGGAGCATTTTGATGACAATGGCTTGTAGCATTGTGATGACAAGGGTCAGGGAGCATTGTGCTGACAAGTGCATGGAGAATTGTGATGACAAGGGTCATGGAACATTCTGATGACATGATTGTGGAGTATTTTGATGACAATGGCATGGGGCATTGTGAACAAAACGGCATGGGGCATTGTGATGAAAAAGGCATGGAGCCTTTTCATGACAGGTTTCAAGGAGCATTCTGACGACAAGTTTCAGGAAGCATTGTAATGACAAGTGTATTTTGAATTGTGATGACAATGGTCATGGAGCATTGTGATGAAAAGGGCATGGAGTATTTTGATGACAGGCATCATGGAGCGTTGTGATGACAAGTGTTATGGAACATTGTGCTCACAAGGGTTTGGAGAATTGTGATGACAGAGGTTATGGATTATTTTGATTTCAAGGAGTATGGAGCATTGTGATGAAAAGGGCATGAAGCAATGTGATCCCAAGGTTCATGGAGGATTGTGATGAAAATGGCAATGGAGTATTGTGATGACAGGCGCATAGAGCATTGTAAAGACAAGGTCATGTAGCATTTGCTGACAAAGGCATGGAGCATTGTGATGACAGGTGTCATGGAGCACTGTGATGACAAGCGTCAAGAAGCATTGTGAATACAGTAGTCATGGAGCATTGGGATGACAACGACCTGGTTCAATGTGATGACAAGGGTCATGGAGCATTGGGCTGAAAATGTTCATGGAGTATTGTGATGACAGGGGTCATGGAGCATTGTGATGACTAGGGAATGGAGCATTGTGATGACAAGAGTTCCGGATCATTGTGTTGTCAGGTGTCATGGTGTGTTGTGGTGACTGTGGTCATGGAGCATTGTGATGATACTGGCCATGGAGCATTGTGATGAGAAGGTCGTGGAGCATTGTGATTACAGGTGTCTTGGTGCATTGTAATGAAAAGGGAATGTATCATTTTGATGAAAAAGGCATGGAGCCTTGTCATGACAGTGTTCAAGAAGCGTACTGACGAAAAGTGTCAGGGAGCATTGTGATGACAAGTGTATTGAGTATTGTGATGACAAAGGTCATGGAGCATTGTGATGAGAAGAGCATGGATAATTGTGATGATGAGCGTCATGGGGTGTTGTGATGATAATCTATGGAACATTGTGATCACAAGGGTTTGGAGCATTATGATGACAGAGGTCATGGAGAATTTTGATTTCATTGTGATGACAATAGCCTGAAGCATTATGATGATGGGCATGGTGCATTGTGATGACAGGGTTCATGGAGCATTGAGATGAAAAGGGGAATGGAGCATTGTGCTTACCGGGGTCTTGGAGCATTGTGATGACAAGGGCATGGAGCATTGTGATGAGAAGGCCATGGAACATTCTGATGACATGCGTCATGGAGCACTGTGATGACAAGGGCATGGAGCATTGTGATTAAAGTGGTCTTGCAGCATTGTGAAGAAAAGGGTCATGGAGCCTTGTGATGACATGCCATTGAACACTGTGATGGCAGGGGTCATGGAGCATTGTTATGACAGAGGTAATGGAGCATTGGGATAAGAATGGCATTGAGGTTTGGTCTAAAATGTTTCATGGTTTATTGTGATGAGAGTGGGCATGGAGCACTGGGATGACAATGGCACGGAACACTGTGATACATGGTTCATGGAGGATTGTAATGTCAAGGGCATGGAGCATTGTGATGAGAAGGGCATCGAGCATAGTGATGACAAGTGTCATGGAGCTTAGTGATGAAAAGGGCATGGAGCAATGTGATGAGAGTGTTCATGGAGCATTGTGATGACAATGAAATGGAGCATTGTGATGCCAAGGGTCATGGAGATTTGTTATGACAAATAACAGGGAGCATTTCGATGACAATGGTGTGGTGCATTGTGATGAGAAGGGCAGGGAGCATTTTGATTACAGGTTCATGCAGCAATTTGATTAAAAGTGTAATGGAACATTTTGAGGGCACGGGTTATAGAACACTGTGATGTCAGGGGTCATGGAGCTTTGGGATGAAAAGGGTCATGGTGCACTTTGATGACAGGGTTTATGGAACATTGTGATGCCAGGGGTCATGGAACATTGTGATGATAAGGGTATGTAGCATTGTGATGACAGGGGTCATGGAATATTATGATTACCGGGGTGTGGGAGTATTGTGATGACTAGTGATGGAACATTGTGATATCTCTGGTGAGAGAGAATTTGGATGAGAAGTGCATGGAGCATTGTGATTACAATGTTTATGGAGCATAGCGATGACAAGGTTGTGGACCGATGTGATGAATAACACGTGGAACATTGTGATGACAAGGGTAATAGAGCATTGTTCTGACGAAGACATGGAGCATTGTGATGAGAAGTGTCACGGAGCATTGTGATGAAAAGTTCATGGAGCATTGTGGTTACAAAGGTCACAGAGCCTTGTGATGACGCGGGCAAGGACCGTTTTGATCACAAACTTTATGAAGAATTGTGATGACTGGAGTCATGGAGCATTGTGATGATAGGGGTCATGGTGCATTGTGATGACAAGGGCATGGAGCAGTGTGATGACAGGGGCATGGAGCATTGGTCTGACAACTTTCAGAGATTATTGTGATGACAGTGGACATGGTGCATTGTGATAACAAGGGCATGGATCTTGGTGATGAGAAGGTCATGGAGTATTGTGAAGACAGGTGTCAGGAAGGAATGTGATGACATATGTCATGGTCCATTTCGATGACAATGGCATGGAGCATTGTGATGCCAATTGTAATGGAGGATTGTGATGACAAATAAAATGGAGCATTGTGATGACTAGGGCTTGGAGCACTATGATGACAAGGGCCATTGAGAATTTTCATGGCAATATCGTGAAGCATTGTGATGACAAGGTCCTGGAGCATTGTGATGAGAAATCCATGGAGCCTTGTGATGACAAGTCTCATATAGCATACTGATGAAAAGGGGCATGGACCATTGTGATTACAGGGATCTTGGAACATTGTGATGAAAATGGCATGGAGCATTGTGAAGAGAAGGCCAAGGAGCATTCTGAGGACATGCGTCATTGAGCTCTGTGATGACAAGAGCATGGAGCATTGTGATTACAGGGGTCTTGGAGCATTGTGATGAAAAGTGCATGGGTCATTGTGATGAAAAAGGCATGGAGCCTTGTAATGACAGGGTTCAAGGAGCATACAGACAACAATTGGCAGGGAGCATTGTGATGACAAGTGTATTTACCATTGTGACGACAAAGGTCATGGAGCATTGTGATGAGAAGACCATGGATAATTGTGATGACGAGTGTCATGGGGCATTGTGATGACAAGTGTTATGGAATATTGTGATCACAAGGGTTTGGAGCATTGTTATGACAGAGGTCATGGAGCATTTTGATTTCATTTTGATGACAATAGCATGAAGCATTATGATGATGGGCATGGTGCATTGTGATGACAGGGTTCATGGATCATTGAGATGAAAAGGGGCATGGAGCATTATGATTACAGGAATCATGGATCATTGAGATGAAAATGGGCATGGAGCATTGTGATTACAGGGGTCTTTGATCAATGTGATGAGAAGGGTCATGGAGACTTGTGATGACAATGTCATGGATCATCGTGATGGCAGGTGTCATGGAGCATTGTTATGACAGGTGTAATGGAGCATTTTGATGGCAAGGGCATGGAGCATTGTGATGAGAAGGCCATGGAGCATTCTGATGACATGTGTCATGGAGCTTAGTGATGACAAGCGCATGTAGCAATGTGATGCCAAGGGTCATGGATCTTTGTGATGACAAAGGTCATGGAGCATTTTGATGACAAGGGCGTTGTGCATTGTGATGAGAAGTGCAGGGAGAATTGTGATGACAGGGTCATGGAGCAATTTGATGAAAAGTGTCAAGGAACATTTTGATGACAGGAGTTATGGAACATTGTGATGTCAGGGGTCATCGAACATTGTGATGATAAGTGCATGTAGCATTGTGATGACAGGAGTCATGGAACACTGTGATGACAGAGGTGAGGGAGTATTGTGACGAATGGTGATGTAACATTGTGATATCAGTGGTGAGAGAGCATTTTGATGAGAAGTGCATGGAGCATTGTGATGACAAGTTTTATGGAGCATTGTGATGACAAGATTGTGGAGCACTGTGATGACAATGGCTTGGAACATTGTGATGACAAGGGTCAGTGTGCATTGTGCTGACAAGTGCATGGAGAATTGTGATGACAAGGGTCATGGAGCATTTTGATGACAGGGCTTATGGAACATTGTGATGTCAGGGGTCATGGAACATTGTGATGATAAGGGGATGTAGCATTGTGATGACAGTGTCATGGAACATTGTGATTGCAGGGGTGAGGGAGTATTGTGATGACTAGTGATGGAACACTGTGATATCTCTGGTGAGAGAGCATTTTGATGAGAAGGGCATGGATCATTGTGATTACAAAATTTATGGAGCATTGCAATGATAAGGTTGTGGACCGTTGTGATGAAATGCGCCTGGCAAATTGTGATGACAATGGTCATGGAGCATTGTTCTGACAAAGACATGGAGCATTGTGATGACAAGGGTCACAGAGAATTGTGATGAAAAGTTCATGGAGCATTGTGGTTACAAAGGTCACAGAGCCTTGTGATGACGCTGGCATGGACCATTGTGATGACAAACGTTATGAAGCATTGTGATGACTGGAATCACGGAGCATTGTGATGACAGGGGTCATGGAGCATTGTGATGACAAGGGCATGGAGCATTGTGAGGAGAAGGCCAAGGAGCATTCTGAAGACATACATCATTGAGCGTTCTGATGACAAGGGCATGGCACTTTGTGATTGCAGGGGTCTTGGAGCATTGTGATGAAAAGTGCATGGATCATTGTGATGAAAAAGGCATGGAGCCTTGTAATGACAGGGTTCAAGGAGCATACAGACAACAAGTGGCAGGGAGCATTGTGATGACAAGTGTATTGATCATTGTGATGACAAAGGTCATGGAGCATTGCGATGAAAAGGGCATGGAGTATTGTGATGGCAGGCATCATGGAGCATTGTGATGACAAGTGTTATGGAATATTGTGATCACAAGGGTTTGGAGCATTGTTATGACAGAGGTCATGGAGCATTTTGATTTCATTGTGATGACAATAGCATGAAGCATTATGATGATGGGCATGGTGCATTGTGATGACAGGGTTCATGGATCATTGAGATGAAAACGGGCATGGAGCATTGTGATTACAGGGGTCTTTGAGCATTGTGATGAGAAGAGTCATGGAGCCTTGTGATGACAAGGACATGGAACAACGTGATAACAGGGTTCATGGAGCATTGTTATGACAGGGGTAATGGAGCATTGTGATGGCAAGGGCATGGAGCATTGTGATGAGAAGGCCATGGAGCATTCTGATGACATGTGTCATGGAGGTTTGTAATGACAAGGACATGGAGCAATGTGATGAGAACCTTCATGGAGCATTGTGATGACAATGACAAGGAGCATGGTGATGCCAAGGGTCATGGATCTTTGTGATGACAAAGGTCATGGAGCATTTTGATGACAAGGGCGTTGTGCATTGTGATGAGAAGGGTAGGGAGCATTGTGATGACAGGGTCATGGAGCAATTTGATGAAAAGTGTCATGGAACATTTTGATGACAGGGGTTATGGAACATTGTGATGCCAGGGCTCATCGAACATTGTGATGATAAGTGCATGTAGCATTGTGATGACAGGAGTCATGGCACATTTTGATGACAGAGGTGAGGGAATATTGTGACGAATATCATGTAACATTGTGATATCAGCGGTCAGAGAACATTTTGATGAGAAGTGCATGGATCATTGTGATGACAAGGGTCAAAGAGCATTTTGATGAAAATTTCATATAGCATTGTGGTTAAAAAGGTCACAGAGACTGTTTATGACGAGGGCATGGACCACTGTGATGACAAAGGTCATGAAGCATTGTGATAACTGGAGTCATGGAGCATTGTGAGGACAGGGGTCATGGAGCATTGTGATAACAAGGGCATGGAGCATTGTGATGACAAGGGCATGGAGCATTGGTCTAATAAGTTGCATGGATTATTGCGATGACAGTTGGAATTGCGCATTGTGATGACAAGGGCATGGAGCATTGTGATGACAAGGGCATGGAGCATTGTGAGCAGAAGGCCATGGAACATTCTGATTACATGCGTCATGGAGCTTTGTGATGAAAAGGACATGGAGCATTGTGATTACAGGTGTCTTGGAGCATTGTGATGACAAGGGTCATGGAGCCTTGTGATGACAAGGCCGTGGAACATTGTGATGGCTGGTGTCATAGAGCATTGTTATGATAGAGGTAATGGAGCATTGTGATGAGAAGGTCATTGAGCATTGGTCTGAAAATTTTCATGGATTATTGTGATGAGAGTGGGCATGGAGCATTGTGATGACAAGGGCACGGAACACTGTGATACATGGGTCATGGAGGATTGTAATGACAAGGGCATGGAGCATTGTGATGGGAAGGGCATCGAGCATTGAGATGACAAGTGTCATGGTGCTTTGTGATGACAAGGGCATGGAGCCATGTGATGAGAGGGTTCATGGAGCATTGTGATGACAATGACATGGAGCATTGTGATGCCAAGTGTTATGGAGCTTTGTGATGACAAAGGTCATGGAGCATTTTGATGACAAGGGTGTGGTGCATTGTGATGAGAAGGGCAGGGAGCATTTTGATGACAGGGTCATGCAGCAATTTGATGAAAAGTGTAATGGAACATTTTGGTGACAGGGGTTATAGAACATTGTGATGCCAGGGGTCATGGAGCTTTGGGATGAAAAGGGTCATGGAGCATTTTGATGACAGGGGTTATGGAACATTGTGATGTCAGGGGTCATGGAACATTGTGCAGATAAGGGGATGTAGCATTGTGATGACAGGGGTCATGGAACATTGTGATAACAGGGATGAGGGAGGATAGTGATGACTAGTAATGGAACATTGTGATATCTCATGTGAGAGAGCATTTGGATGAGAAGTTCATAGAGCATTGTGATTACAAGGTTTATGGAGCATAGCGATGATAAGTTTGTGGATCATTGTGATGAAAAGCACATGGCACATTGTGAGGACAAAGGTAATGGAGCATTGTTCTGACAAAGGCATGGAGCATTGTGATGACAAGGGTCACGGAGCATTGTGATGAAAATTTCATGGAGCATTTTGGTTAAAATGGTCACAGAGCCTTGTGATATCGCGGGCATGGACCGTTGTGATGACAAACGTCATGAAGCATTGTGATGACTGGAGACACGGGGCAGTGTGATGACAGGGGTCATGGAGCATTGTGATGACAAGGGCATGGAGCACTGTGATGACAGGGGTATGGAGCATTGGTCTGACAAGTTTCATAGATGATTGTGATGACAGTGGACATGGTGCATTGTGATGACAAAGGCATTGAGCATTATGATGACAAGGTCATGGAGTATTGTGAAGACAGTTGTCAGGGAGCACTGTGATGACATATCTCATGGTCCATTGCGATGACAATGGCATGGAGCATTGTGATGCGAAATGTAATGGAGGATTGTAATGACAAATATAATGGAGCATTGTGATGACTACGGCTTGGAGCATTATGATGACAAGGGCCATTGAGAATTTTCATGACAATGTCGTGAAGCATTGTGATGACAAGGTCCTGGAGCATTGTGATGAGAAATCCTTGGAGCCTTGAGATGACAAGTCTCATGGAGCATACTGATGAAAAGGGGCAAGGAGCATTCTGATTACAGGGGTCTTGGAACATTGTGATAACAAGGGCATGGAGCATTGTGATGACAAGGTCATGGAGCATTGGTCTAATAAGATTCATGGATTATTGCGATGACAGTTGGAATGGCGCATTGTGATGACAAGGGCATGGAGCATTGTGATGACCAGGTCAGGCAGTATTGTGAAAAGAGGTGTCACGGAGCATTGTGATGACATATGTATTAGCCCATTGTGATGACAATGGCATGGAGCATTTTGATGCCAAATGTCATGGAGGATTCTGATGACAAAGGTAAAGGAGCATTGTGATGACAATGGCTTGGAGCATACTGATGACAAGGTTCAGGGAGCATTGTGCTGACCAGGGCATGGATAATTGTGATGACAAGGGTCATGGAGCATTCTGATGACATGGGTCATGTAGCTATGTGAAGACAAGGGCATGGAGCAATGTGATGAGAGCGTTCATGGAGCATTGTGATGACCATGACATGGAAGATTGTGATGCCAAGGGTCATGGATCTTTGTGATGACAAAAGTCGTGGAGCATTTTGATGGCAAGGGCGTTGTGCATTGTGATGAGAAGGGCAGGGAGCACTGTGATGACAGGGTCATGGAGCAATTTGATGAAAAGTGTCATGGAACATTTTGATGACAGGTGTTATGGAACATTGTGATGTCATGGGTCATCGAACATTGTGATGATTTGTGCATGTAGCATTGTGATGACAAGAGTCATGGTACATTGTGATGACAGTGGTGAGGGAGTATTGTGACAAATAGTGATGTAGCATTGTGATATCAGTGTTGAGAGAGCATTTTGATGAGAAATGAATGGAGCATTTTGATGACAAATTTTATGGAGCAATGTGTTGACAAGATTGTGGAGCACTGTGATGATAAGCGCATGATGCATTTTGATGACATGTGTCACGGAGCATTGTGCTGACAAGCGCATGGAGCATTGTGATGGCAAGGGTCATGGAGCACTGTGCTGAGAAAGGCATAGAGCATTGTGATGACAAGGGTCAAAGAGCATTGTGATGAATAGTTCATGGAGCATTGTGGTTAAAATGGTCACAGAGACTGTTGATGACGAGGGCATGGACCATTGTGATGACCAAGGTCATGAAGCACTGTGATGACTGGAGTCACGGAGCATTGTGATGACAGGGGTCATGGAGCATTGTGATAAAAAGGACATGGAACATTGTGATGACAAGGGCATGGAGCATTGTGATGACGAAGTCATGCAGTATGGTGAAGAGAGGTGTCAGGGAGCATTGTGATAACATATGTAATGGCCCATTGTGATGACGATGGCATGGAGCATTGTGTTGCCAAGTGTCATGGAGGATTCTGATGACAAAGGTAATGGAGCATTGTGATGACAATGGCTTGGAGCATTGCGATGACAAGGGTCAAGGTGCATTGTGCTGACAAGTGCATGGAGAATTGTGATGACAAGTGTCGAGGAACACTCTGATGACAAGCTTTTGGAGTATTTTGATGACAATTGCATGGAGCATTGTGATGAAAACGGCATGGAGCATTGTGATGAAAAAGGCATGGAGCCTTTTCTTGACAGGGTTCAAGGAGCATTCTGATGACAAGTGTCAGGGAGCATTGTGATGACAAATGTATTGAGAATTGTGATGACAAAAGTCATGGAGCATTGTGATGAGAAGGCCATGGATAATTGTGATGATGATCGTCATGGGGTGTTGTGATGATAAGTGTTATGGAACATTGTGATCACAAGGTTTTGGAGCATTATGATGACAGAGGTCATGGAGAATTTTGATTTCATTGTGATGACAATAGCATGAAGCATTATGATGATGGGCATGGTGCATTGTGATGACAGGTTTCATGGAGCATTGAGATGAAAAGAGGCATGGAGCATTGTGATTACAGGGATCTTGGAGCATTGTGATGACAAGGGCATGGAGCATTGTGATTACAGGGTTCTTGGAGCATTGTGATGACAAGGGTCATGGAGCCTTGTGATGACTATGCCGTGGAACATTGTGATGGCAGTGGTCATGGATCATTGTTATGACAGAAGTAATAGAGCATTTTGATGAGAAGGGCATTGAGCATTGGTCTGAAATATTTCAAGGATTATTGTGATGAGAGTGGGCATGGAGCACTGTGATGACAAGGGCACGGAAGACTGTGATACATGGGTCATGGAGGATTGTAATGACAGGGGCATAGAGCATTGTGATGAGAACGCATCGAGCATTGTGATGACATGTGTCATGGAGCTTTGTGATGACAAGGGCATGGAGCAATGTGATGAGAGGGTTCATGGAGCATTGTGATGACAAAGACATGGAGCATTGTGATGCCAAGGGTCATGGTGCATTGTGATGAGAAGTGCAGGGAGCAGTTTGATGACCGGGTAACGCAGCAATTTGATAAAAAGTGTAATGGAACATTTTGATGGCAGTGGTTATACAACATTGTGATGTAAGGGGTCTTGGAGCTTTGTGATGACAAGTGTCATGGTGCATTGTGATGACTAGGGAATGGAGCAATGTGATGACAAGAGTCCTGGATCATTGTGTTTCAGGTGTCATGGAGTGTTGTGATGACAGTGGTCATGGAGCATTGTGATGATATTGGCCATGGAGCATTGGAATGAGTAGGTCGTGGAGCATTGGGCTGAAAATGGTCATGGATTACTGTGATGACAGGTGTCCTGGAGCATTGTGATGACAAGGGAATGGAGCATGGTGATGACAATGTCCTGGAGCATTGTGATGAGAATACCATGGATAATTGTGATGACGAGCGTCATGGGGCATTGATATGACAAGTGTTATGGAATATTGTGATCACAAGGGTTTGGAACATTGTTATGACTGAGGTCATGGAGCATTTTGATTTCATTGTGATGGCAATAGCATGAAGCATTATGATGATGGGCATGGTGCATTGTGATGACAGGGTTCATGGATCATTGAGATGAAAAGTGGCATAGAGCATTGTGATTACAGTGTTCTTGGAGCATTGTGATGAGAAGGTCATGGAGCCTTGTGATGACAAGGCCATGGAACATCGTGATGGCAGGGGTCATAGAGCATTGTTATGACAGGGGTAATGGAGCATTGTGATGGCAAGGGCATGGAGCATTGTGATGAGAAGGCCATGAAGCATTCTGATGACATGTGTCATGGAGCTATGTGAAGACAAGGGCATGGAGCAATGTGATGAGAGCGTTCATGGAGCATTGTGATGACAATGACATGGAGCATTGTGATGCCAAGTGTCATGGATCTTTGTGATGACAAAGGTTTTGGAGCATTTTGATGGCAAGTGCGTTGTGCATTGGAATGAGAATGGCAGGGAGCATTGTGATGACAGGGTCATGGACGAATTTGATGAAAAGAGTCATGGAACATTTTGATGATAGGGGTTATGGAACATTGAGATGTCATGGGTCATCGAACATTGTTATGATAAGTGCATGTAGCATTGTTATGACAGGAGTCATGGAACACTGTGATGACAGGGCTGAGGGGTTATTGTGACAAATAGTGATGTAGCATTGTGAGATCAGTGGTGAGAGATCATTTTGATGAGAAGTGCATGGAGCATTGTGATGACAATTATTATGGAGCATTGTGATGACAAGATTGTGGAGCACTGTGATGACAAGCGCATGGTTCATTGTGATGACATGTGTCATGGAGCACTGTGCTGACAAGCGCATGGAGCATTGTGATGACAAGGGTCAAAGAGCATTGTGATGAAAAGTTCATGGAGCATTGTGGTTAAAAAGGTCACAGAGATTGTTCATGACGAGGGCATGGAGCATTGTGATGAAAAAGGTCATGAAGCATTGTGATGACTGGAGTCACGGAGCATTGTGATGACAGGGGTCATGGAGCATTGTGATAACAAGGACATGGAGCATTGTGATGACAAGGGCATGGAACATTGTTCTAGTAAGTTTCATGGATTATTGTGATGACAGTTGAAATGGCGCACTGTGATGACAAGGGCATGGAGCATTGTGATGAACAGGTCATGCAGTACTGTGAAGACAGGTGTCAGGGAGCAATGTGATGACATATGTAATGGCCCATTGTGATAACAAGGGCATGGAGCATTGTGATGACAAGGGCATGGAACATTGGTCTAATAAGTTTCATGGATTATTGTGATGACATTTGGAATGGCGCATTGTGATGACAAGGGCATGGAGCATTGTGATGACCAGGTCATGCAGTATTGTGAAGACAGGTGTCCGGGAGCATTGTGATGAGATATGTAATGGCCCATTGTGATGACAATGGCATGGAGCATTGTGATGCCAAGTGTCATGGAGGATTCTGATGACAAAGGTAATGGAGCATTTTGATGACAATGGCTTGTAGCATTGTGATGACAAGGGTCAGGGAGCATTGTGCTGACAAGTGCATGGAGAATTGTGATGACAAGGGTCATGGAACATTCTGATGACATGATTGTGGAGTATTTTGATGACAATGGCATGGGGCATTGTGAACAAAACGGCATGGGGCATTGTGATGAAAAAGGCATGGAGCCTTTTCATGACAGGTTTCAAGGAGCATTCTGACGACAAGTTTCAGGAAGCATTGTAATGACAAGTGTATTTTGAATTGTGATGACAATGGTCATGGAGCATTGTGATGAAAAGGGCATGGAGTATTTTGATGACAGGCATCATGGAGCGTTGTGATGACAAGTGTTATGGAACATTGTGCTCACAAGGGTTTGGAGAATTGTGATGACAGAGGTTATGGATTATTTTGATTTCAAGGAGTATGGAGCATTGTGATGAAAAGGGCATGAAGCAATGTGATCCCAAGGTTCATGGAGGATTGTGATGAAAATGGCAATGGAGTATTGTGATGACAGGCGCATAGAGCATTGTAAAGACAAGGTCATGTAGCATTTGCTGACAAAGGCATGGAGCATTGTGATGACAGGTGTCATGGAGCACTGTGATGACAAGCGTCAAGAAGCATTGTGAATACAGTAGTCATGGAGCATTGGGATGACAACGACCTGGTTCAATGTGATGACAAGGGTCATGGAGCATTGGGCTGAAAATGTTCATGGAGTATTGTGATGACAGGGGTCATGGAGCATTGTGATGACTAGGGAATGGAGCATTGTGATGACAAGAGTTCCGGATCATTGTGTTGTCAGGTGTCATGGTGTGTTGTGGTGACTGTGGTCATGGAGCATTGTGATGATACTGGCCATGGAGCATTGTGATGAGAAGGTCGTGGAGCATTGTGATTACAGGTGTCTTGGTGCATTGTAATGAAAAGGGAATGTATCATTTTGATGAAAAAGGCATGGAGCCTTGTCATGACAGTGTTCAAGAAGCGTACTGACGAAAAGTGTCAGGGAGCATTGTGATGACAAGTGTATTGAGTATTGTGATGACAAAGGTCATGGAGCATTGTGATGAGAAGAGCATGGATAATTGTGATGATGAGCGTCATGGGGTGTTGTGATGATAATCTATGGAACATTGTGATCACAAGGGTTTGGAGCATTATGATGACAGAGGTTATGGAGAATTTTGATTTCATTGTGATGACAATAGCCTGAAGCATTATGATGATGGGCATGGTGCATTGTGATGACAGGGTTCATGGAGCATTGAGATGAAAAGGGGAATGGAGCATTGTGCTTACCGGGGTCTTGGAGCATTGTGATGACAAGGGCATGGAGCATTGTGATGAGAAGGCCATGGAACATTCTGATGACATGCGTCATGGAGCACTGTGATGACAAGGGCATGGAGCATTGTGATTAAAGTGGTCTTGCAGCATTGTGAAGAAAAGGGTCATGGAGCCTTGTGATGACATGCCATTGAACACTGTGATGGCAGGGGTCATGGAGCATTGTTATGACAGAGGTAATGGAGCATTGGGATAAGAATGGCATTGAGGTTTGGTCTAAAATGTTTCATGGTTTATTGTGATGAGAGTGGGCATGGAGCACTGGGATGACAATGGCACGGAACACTGTGATACATGGTTCATGGAGGATTGTAATGTCAAGGGCATGGAGCATTGTGATGAGAAGGGCATCGAGCATAGTGATGACAAGTGTCATGGAGCTTAGTGATGAAAAGGGCATGGAGCAATGTGATGAGAGTGTTCATGGAGCATTGTGATGACAATGAAATGGAGCATTGTGATGCCAAGGGTCATGGAGATTTGTTATGACAAATAACAGGGAGCATTTCGATGACAATGGTGTGGTGCATTGTGATGAGAAGGGCAGGGAGCATTTTGATTACAGGTTCATGCAGCAATTTGATTAAAAGTGTAATGGAACATTTTGAGGGCACGGGTTATAGAACACTGTGATGTCAGGGGTCATGGAGCTTTGGGATGAAAAGGGTCATGGTGCACTTTGATGACAGGGTTTATGGAACATTGTGATGCCAGGGGTCATGGAACATTGTGATGATAAGGGTATGTAGCATTGTGATGACAGGGGTCATGGAATATTATGATTACCGGGGTGTGGGAGTATTGTGATGACTAGTGATGGAACATTGTGATATCTCTGGTGAGAGAGAATTTGGATGAGAAGTGCATGGAGCATTGTGATTACAATGTTTATGGAGCATAGCGATGACAAGGTTGTGGACCGATGTGATGAATAACACGTGGAACATTGTGATGACAAGGGTAATAGAGCATTGTTCTGACGAAGACATGGAGCATTGTGATGAGAAGTGTCACGGAGCATTGTGATGAAAAGTTCATGGAGCATTGTGGTTACAAAGGTCACAGAGCCTTGTGATGACGCGGGCAAGGACCGTTTTGATCACAAACTTTATGAAGAATTGTGATGACTGGAGTCATGGAGCATTGTGATGATAGGGGTCATGGTGCATTGTGATGACAAGGGCATGGAGCAGTGTGATGACAGGGGCATGGAGCATTGGTCTGACAACTTTCAGAGATTATTGTGATGACAGTGGACATGGTGCATTGTGATAACAAGGGCATGGATCTTGGTGATGAGAAGGTCATGGAGTATTGTGAAGACAGGTGTCAGGAAGGAATGTGATGACATATGTCATGGTCCATTTCGATGACAATGGCATGGAGCATTGTGATGCCAATTGTAATGGAGGATTGTGATGACAAATAAAATGGAGCATTGTGATGACTAGGGCTTGGAGCACTATGATGACAAGGGCCATTGAGAATTTTCATGGCAATATCGTGAAGCATTGTGATGACAAGGTCCTGGAGCATTGTGATGAGAAATCCATGGAGCCTTGTGATGACAAGTCTCATATAGCATACTGATGAAAAGGGGCATGGACCATTGTGATTACAGGGATCTTGGAACATTGTGATGAAAATGGCATGGAGCATTGTGAAGAGAAGGCCAAGGAGCATTCTGAGGACATGCGTCATTGAGCTCTGTGATGACAAGAGCATGGAGCATTGTGATTACAGGGGTCTTGGAGCATTGTGATGAAAAGTGCATGGGTCATTGTGATGAAAAAGGCATGGAGCCTTGTAATGACAGGGTTCAAGGAGCATACAGACAACAATTGGCAGGGAGCATTGTGATGACAAGTGTATTTACCATTGTGACGACAAAGGTCATGGAGCATTGTGATGAGAAGACCATGGATAATTGTGATGACGAGTGTCATGGGGCATTGTGATGACAAGTGTTATGGAATATTGTGATCACAAGGGTTTGGAGCATTGTTATGACAGAGGTCATGGAGCATTTTGATTTCATTTTGATGACAATAGCATGAAGCATTATGATGATGGGCATGGTGCATTGTGATGACAGGGTTCATGGATCATTGAGATGAAAAGGGGCATGGAGCATTATGATTACAGGAATCATGGATCATTGAGATGAAAATGGGCATGGAGCATTGTGATTACAGGGGTCTTTGATCAATGTGATGAGAAGGGTCATGGAGACTTGTGATGACAATGTCATGGATCATCGTGATGGCAGGTGTCATGGAGCATTGTTATGACAGGTGTAATGGAGCATTTTGATGGCAAGGGCATGGAGCATTGTGATGAGAAGGCCATGGAGCATTCTGATGACATGTGTCATGGAGCTTAGTGATGACAAGCGCATGTAGCAATGTGATGCCAAGGGTCATGGATCTTTGTGATGACAAAGGTCATGGAGCATTTTGATGACAAGGGCGTTGTGCATTGTGATGAGAAGTGCAGGGAGAATTGTGATGACAGGGTCATGGAGCAATTTGATGAAAAGTGTCAAGGAACATTTTGATGACAGGAGTTATGGAACATTGTGATGTCAGGGGTCATCGAACATTGTGATGATAAGTGCATGTAGCATTGTGATGACAGGAGTCATGGAACACTGTGATGACAGAGGTGAGGGAGTATTGTGACGAATGGTGATGTAACATTGTGATATCAGTGGTGAGAGAGCATTTTGATGAGAAGTGCATGGAGCATTGTGATGACAAGTTTTATGGAGCATTGTGATGACAAGATTGTGGAGCACTGTGATGACAATGGCTTGGAACATTGTGATGACAAGGGTCAGTGTGCATTGTGCTGACAAGTGCATGGAGAATTGTGATGACAAGGGTCATGGAGCATTTTGATGACAGGGCTTATGGAACATTGTGATGTCAGGGGTCATGGAACATTGTGATGATAAGGGGATGTAGCATTGTGATGACAGTGTCATGGAACATTGTGATTGCAGGGGTGAGGGAGTATTGTGATGACTAGTGATGGAACACTGTGATATCTCTGGTGAGAGAGCATTTTGATGAGAAGGGCATGGATCATTGTGATTACAAAATTTATGGAGCATTGCAATGATAAGGTTGTGGACCGTTGTGATGAAATGCGCCTGGCAAATTGTGATGACAATGGTCATGGAGCATTGTTCTGACAAAGACATGGAGCATTGTGATGACAAGGGTCACAGAGAATTGTGATGAAAAGTTCATGGAGCATTGTGGTTACAAAGGTCACAGAGCCTTGTGATGACGCTGGCATGGACCATTGTGATGACAAACGTTATGAAGCATTGTGATGACTGGAATCACGGAGCATTGTGATGACAGGGGTCATGGAGCATTGTGATGACAAGGGCATGGAGCATTGTGAGGAGAAGGCCAAGGAGCATTCTGAAGACATACATCATTGAGCGTTCTGATGACAAGGGCATGGCACTTTGTGATTGCAGGGGTCTTGGAGCATTGTGATGAAAAGTGCATGGATCATTGTGATGAAAAAGGCATGGAGCCTTGTAATGACAGGGTTCAAGGAGCATACAGACAACAAGTGGCAGGGAGCATTGTGATGACAAGTGTATTGATCATTGTGATGACAAAGGTCATGGAGCATTGCGATGAAAAGGGCATGGAGTATTGTGATGGCAGGCATCATGGAGCATTGTGATGACAAGTGTTATGGAATATTGTGATCACAAGGGTTTGGAGCATTGTTATGACAGAGGTCATGGAGCATTTTGATTTCATTGTGATGACAATAGCATGAAGCATTATGATGATGGGCATGGTGCATTGTGATGACAGGGTTCATGGATCATTGAGATGAAAACGGGCATGGAGCATTGTGATTACAGGGGTCTTTGAGCATTGTGATGAGAAGAGTCATGGAGCCTTGTGATGACAAGGACATGGAACAACGTGATAACAGGGTTCATGGAGCATTGTTATGACAGGGGTAATGGAGCATTGTGATGGCAAGGGCATGGAGCATTGTGATGAGAAGGCCATGGAGCATTCTGATGACATGTGTCATGGAGGTTTGTAATGACAAGGACATGGAGCAATGTGATGAGAACCTTCATGGAGCATTGTGATGACAATGACAAGGAGCATGGTGATGCCAAGGGTCATGGATCTTTGTGATGACAAAGGTCATGGAGCATTTTGATGACAAGGGCGTTGTGCATTGTGATGAGAAGGGTAGGGAGCATTGTGATGACAGGGTCATGGAGCAATTTGATGAAAAGTGTCATGGAACATTTTGATGACAGGGGTTATGGAACATTGTGATGCCAGGGCTCATCGAACATTGTGATGATAAGTGCATGTAGCATTGTGATGACAGGAGTCATGGCACATTTTGATGACAGAGGTGAGGGAATATTGTGACGAATATCATGTAACATTGTGATATCAGCGGTCAGAGAACATTTTGATGAGAAGTGCATGGATCATTGTGATGACAAGGGTCAAAGAGCATTTTGATGAAAATTTCATATAGCATTGTGGTTAAAAAGGTCACAGAGACTGTTTATGACGAGGGCATGGACCACTGTGATGACAAAGGTCATGAAGCATTGTGATAACTGGAGTCATGGAGCATTGTGAGGACAGGGGTCATGGAGCATTGTGATAACAAGGGCATGGAGCATTGTGATGACAAGGGCATGGAGCATTGGTCTAATAAGTTGCATGGATTATTGCGATGACAGTTGGAATTGCGCATTGTGATGACAAGGGCATGGAGCATTGTGATGACAAGGGCATGGAGCATTGTGAGCAGAAGGCCATGGAACATTCTGATTACATGCGTCATGGAGCTTTGTGATGAAAAGGACATGGAGCATTGTGATTACAGGTGTCTTGGAGCATTGTGATGACAAGGGTCATGGAGCCTTGTGATGACAAGGCCGTGGAACATTGTGATGGCTGGTGTCATAGAGCATTGTTATGATAGAGGTAATGGAGCATTGTGATGAGAAGGTCATTGAGCATTGGTCTGAAAATTTTCATGGATTATTGTGATGAGAGTGGGCATGGAGCATTGTGATGACAAGGGCACGGAACACTGTGATACATGGGTCATGGAGGATTGTAATGACAAGGGCATGGAGCATTGTGATGGGAAGGGCATCGAGCATTGAGATGACAAGTGTCATGGTGCTTTGTGATGACAAGGGCATGGAGCCATGTGATGAGAGGGTTCATGGAGCATTGTGATGACAATGACATGGAGCATTGTGATGCCAAGTGTTATGGAGCTTTGTGATGACAAAGGTCATGGAGCATTTTGATGACAAGGGTGTGGTGCATTGTGATGAGAAGGGCAGGGAGCATTTTGATGACAGGGTCATGCAGCAATTTGATGAAAAGTGTAATGGAACATTTTGGTGACAGGGGTTATAGAACATTGTGATGCCAGGGGTCATGGAGCTTTGGGATGAAAAGGGTCATGGAGCATTTTGATGACAGGGGTTATGGAACATTGTGATGTCAGGGGTCATGGAACATTGTGCAGATAAGGGGATGTAGCATTGTGATGACAGGGGTCATGGAACATTGTGATAACAGGGATGAGGGAGGATAGTGATGACTAGTAATGGAACATTGTGATATCTCATGTGAGAGAGCATTTGGATGAGAAGTTCATAGAGCATTGTGATTACAAGGTTTATGGAGCATAGCGATGATAAGTTTGTGGATCATTGTGATGAAAAGCACATGGCACATTGTGAGGACAAAGGTAATGGAGCATTGTTCTGACAAAGGCATGGAACATTGTGATGACAAGGGTCACGGAGCATTGTGATGAAAATTTCATGGAGCATTTTGGTTAAAATGGTCACAGAGCCTTGTGATATCGCGGGCATGGACCGTTGTGATGACAAACGTCATGAAGCATTGTGATGACTGGAGACACGGGGCAGTGTGATGACAGGGGTCATGGAGCATTGTGATGACAAGGGCATGGAGCACTGTGATGACAGGGGTATGGAGCATTGGTCTGACAAGTTTCATAGATGATTGTGATGACAGTGGACATGGTGCATTGTGATGACAAAGGCATTGAGCATTATGATGACAAGGTCATGGAGTATTGTGAAGACAGTTGTCAGGGAGCACTGTGATGACATATCTCATGGTCCATTGCGATGACAATGGCATGGAGCATTGTGATGCGAAATGTAATGGAGGATTGTAATGACAAATATAATGGAGCATTGTGATGACTACGGCTTGGAGCATTATGATGACAAGGGCCATTGAGAATTTTCATGACAATGTCGTGAAGCATTGTGATGACAAGGTCCTGGAGCATTGTGATGAGAAATCCTTGGAGCCTTGAGATGACAAGTCTCATGGAGCATACTGATGAAAAGGGGCAAGGAGCATTCTGATTACAGGGGTCTTGGAACATTGTGATAACAAGGGCATGGAGCATTGTGATGACAAGGTCATGGAGCATTGGTCTAATAAGATTCATGGATTATTGCGATGACAGTTGGAATGGCGCATTGTGATGACAAGGGCATGGAGCATTGTGATGACCAGGTCAGGCAGTATTGTGAAAAGAGGTGTCACGGAGCATTGTGATGACATATGTATTAGCCCATTGTGATGACAATGGCATGGAGCATTTTGATGCCAAATGTCATGGAGGATTCTGATGACAAAGGTAAAGGAGCATTGTGATGACAATGGCTTGGAGCATACTGATGACAAGGTTCAGGGAGCATTGTGCTGACCAGGGCATGGATAATTGTGATGACAAGGGTCATGGAGCATTCTGATGACATGGGTCATGTAGCTATGTGAAGACAAGGGCATGGAGCAATGTGATGAGAGCGTTCATGGAGCATTGTGATGACCATGACATGGAAGATTGTGATGCCAAGGGTCATGGATCTTTGTGATGACAAAAGTCGTGGAGGATTTTGATGGCAAGGGCGTTGTGCATTGTGATGAGAAGGGCAGGGAGCACTGTGATGACAGGGTCATGGAGCAATTTGATGAAAAGTGTCATGGAACATTTTGATGACAGGTGTTATGGAACATTGTGATGTCATGGGTCATCGAACATTGTGATGATTTGTGCATGTAGCATTGTGATGACAAGAGTCATGGTACATTGTGATGACAGTGGTGAGGGAGTATTGTGACAAATAGTGATGTAGCATTGTGATATCAGTGTTGAGAGAGCATTTTGATGAGAAATGAATGGAGCATTTTGATGACAAATTTTATGGAGCAATGTGTTGACAAGATTGTGGAGCACTGTGATGATAAGCGCATGATGCATTTTGATGACATGTGTCACGGAGCATTGTGCTGACAAGCGCATGGAGCATTGTGATGGCAAGGGTCATGGAGCACTGTGCTGAGAAAGGCATAGAGCATTGTGATGACAAGGGTCAAAGAGCATTGTGATGAATAGTTCATGGAGCATTGTGGTTAAAATGGTCACAGAGACTGTTGATGACGAGGGCATGGACCATTGTGATGACCAAGGTCATGAAGCACTGTGATGACTGGAGTCACGGAGCATTGTGATGACAGGGGTCATGGAGCATTGTGATAAAAAGGACATGGAACATTGTGATGACAAGGGCATGGAGCATTGTGATGACGAAGTCATGCAGTATGGTGAAGAGAGGTGTCAGGGAGCATTGTGATAACATATGTAATGGCCCATTGTGATGACGATGGCATGGAGCATTGTGTTGCCAAGTGTCATGGAGGATTCTGATGACAAAGGTAATGGAGCATTGTGATGACAATGGCTTGGAGCATTGCGATGACAAGGGTCAAGGTGCATTGTGCTGACAAGTGCATGGAGAATTGTGATGACAAGTGTCGAGGAACACTCTGATGACAAGCTTTTGGAGTATTTTGATGACAATTGCATGGAGCATTGTGATGAAAACGGCATGGAGCATTGTGATGAAAAAGGCATGGAGCCTTTTCTTGACAGGGTTCAAGGAGCATTCTGATGACAAGTGTCAGGGAGCATTGTGATGACAAATGTATTGAGAATTGTGATGACAAAAGTCATGGAGCATTGTGATGAGAAGGCCATGGATAATTGTGATGATGATCGTCATGGGGTGTTGTGATGATAAGTGTTATGGAACATTGTGATCACAAGGTTTTGGAGCATTATGATGACAGAGGTCATGGAGAATTTTGATTTCATTGTGATGACAATAGCATGAAGCATTATGATGATGGGCATGGTGCATTGTGATGACAGGTTTCATGGAGCATTGAGATGAAAAGAGGCATGGAGCATTGTGATTACAGGGATCTTGGAGCATTGTGATGACAAGGGCATGGAGCATTGTGATTACAGGGTTCTTGGAGCATTGTGATGACAAGGGTCATGGAGCCTTGTGATGACTATGCCGTGGAACATTGTGATGGCAGTGGTCATGGATCATTGTTATGACAGAAGTAATAGAGCATTTTGATGAGAAGGGCATTGAGCATTGGTCTGAAATATTTCAAGGATTATTGTGATGAGAGTGGGCATGGAGCACTGTGATGACAAGGGCACGGAAGACTGTGATACATGGGTCATGGAGGATTGTAATGACAGGGGCATAGAGCATTGTGATGAGAACGCATCGAGCATTGTGATGACATGTGTCATGGAGCTTTGTGATGACAAGGGCATGGAGCAATGTGATGAGAGGGTTCATGGAGCATTGTGATGACAAAGACATGGAGCATTGTGATGCCAAGGGTCATGGTGCATTGTGATGAGAAGTGCAGGGAGCAGTTTGATGACCGGGTAACGCAGCAATTTGATAAAAAGTGTAATGGAACATTTTGATGGCAGTGGTTATACAACATTGTGATGTAAGGGGTCTTGGAGCTTTGTGATGACAAGTGTCATGGTGCATTGTGATGACTAGGGAATGGAGCAATGTGATGACAAGAGTCCTGGATCATTGTGTTTCAGGTGTCATGGAGTGTTGTGATGACAGTGGTCATGGAGCATTGTGATGATATTGGCCATGGAGCATTGGAATGAGTAGGTCGTGGAGCATTGGGCTGAAAATGGTCATGGATTACTGTGATGACAGGTGTCCTGGAGCATTGTGATGACAAGGGAATGGAGCATGGTGATGACAATGTCCTGGAGCATTGTGATGAGAATACCATGGATAATTGTGATGACGAGCGTCATGGGGCATTGATATGACAAGTGTTATGGAATATTGTGATCACAAGGGTTTGGAACATTGTTATGACTGAGGTCATGGAGCATTTTGATTTCATTGTGATGGCAATAGCATGAAGCATTATGATGATGGGCATGGTGCATTGTGATGACAGGGTTCATGGATCATTGAGATGAAAAGTGGCATAGAGCATTGTGATTACAGTGTTCTTGGAGCATTGTGATGAGAAGGTCATGGAGCCTTGTGATGACAAGGCCATGGAACATCGTGATGGCAGGGGTCATAGAGCATTGTTATGACAGGGGTAATGGAGCATTGTGATGGCAAGGACATGGAGCATTGTGATGAGAAGGCCATGAAGCATTCTGATGACATGTGTCATGGAGCTATGTGAAGACAAGGGCATGGAGCAATGTGATGAGAGCGTTCATGGAGCATTGTGATGACAATGACATGGAGCATTGTGATGCCAAGTGTCATGGATCTTTGTGATGACAAAGGTTTTGGAGCATTTTGATGGCAAGTGCGTTGTGCATTGGAATGAGAATGGCAGGGAGCATTGTGATGACAGGGTCATGGACGAATTTGATGAAAAGAGTCATGGAACATTTTGATGATAGGGGTTATGGAACATTGAGATGTCATGGGTCATCGAACATTGTTATGATAAGTGCATGTAGCATTGTTATGACAGGAGTCATGGAACACTGTGATGACAGGGCTGAGGGGTTATTGTGACAAATAGTGATGTAGCATTGTGAGATCAGTGGTGAGAGATCATTTTGATGAGAAGTGCATGGAGCATTGTGATGACAATTATTATGGAGCATTGTGATGACAAGATTGTGGAGCACTGTGATGACAAGCGCATGGTTCATTGTGATGACATGTGTCATGGAGCACTGTGCTGACAAGCGCATGGAGCATTGTGATGACAAGGGTCAAAGAGCATTGTGATGAAAAGTTCATGGAGCATTGTGGTTAAAAAGGTCACAGAGATTGTTCATGACGAGGGCATGGAGCATTGTGATGAAAAAGGTCATGAAGCATTGTGATGACTGGAGTCACGGAGCATTGTGATGACAGGGGTCATGGAGCATTGTGATAACAAGGACATGGAGCATTGTGATGACAAGGGCATGGAACATTGTTCTAGTAAGTTTCATGGATTATTGTGATGACAGTTGAAATGGCGCACTGTGATGACAAGGGCATGGAGCATTGTGATGAACAGGTCATGCAGTACTGTGAAGACAGGTGTCAGGGAGCAATGTGATGACATATGTAATGGCCCATTGTGATAACAAGGGCATGGAGCATTGTGATGACAAGGGCATGGAACATTGGTCTAATAAGTTTCATGGATTATTGTGATGACATTTGGAATGGCGCATTGTGATGACAAGGGCATGGAGCATTGTGATGACCAGGTCATGCAGTATTGTGAAGACAGGTGTCCGGGAGCATTGTGATGAGATATGTAATGGCCCATTGTGATGACAATGGCATGGAGCATTGTGATGCCAAGTGTCATGGAGGATTCTGATGACAAAGGTAATGGAGCATTTTGATGACAATGGCTTGTAGCATTGTGATGACAAGGGTCAGGGAGCATTGTGCTGACAAGTGCATGGAGAATTGTGATGACAAGGGTCATGGAACATTCTGATGACATGATTGTGGAGTATTTTGATGACAATGGCATGGGGCATTGTGAACAAAACGGCATGGGGCATTGTGATGAAAAAGGCATGGAGCCTTTTCATGACAGGTTTCAAGGAGCATTCTGACGACAAGTTTCAGGAAGCATTGTAATGACAAGTGTATTTTGAATTGTGATGACAATGGTCATGGAGCATTGTGATGAAAAGGGCATGGAGTATTTTGATGACAGGCATCATGGAGCGTTGTGATGACAAGTGTTATGGAACATTGTGCTCACAAGGGTTTGGAGAATTGTGATGACAGAGGTTATGGATTATTTTGATTTCAAGGAGTATGGAGCATTGTGATGAAAAGGGCATGAAGCAATGTGATCCCAAGGTTCATGGAGGATTGTGATGAAAATGGCAATGGAGTATTGTGATGACAGGCGCATAGAGCATTGTAAAGACAAGGTCATGTAGCATTTGCTGACAAAGGCATGGAGCATTGTGATGACAGGTGTCATGGAGCACTGTGATGACAAGCGTCAAGAAGCATTGTGAATACAGTAGTCATGGAGCATTGGGATGACAACGACCTGGTTCAATGTGATGACAAGGGTCATGGAGCATTGGGCTGAAAATGTTCATGGAGTATTGTGATGACAGGGGTCATGGAGCATTGTGATGACTAGGGAATGGAGCATTGTGATGACAAGAGTTCCGGATCATTGTGTTGTCAGGTGTCATGGTGTGTTGTGGTGACTGTGGTCATGGAGCATTGTGATGATACTGGCCATGGAGCATTGTGATGAGAAGGTCGTGGAGCATTGTGATTACAGGTGTCTTGGTGCATTGTAATGAAAAGGGAATGTATCATTTTGATGAAAAAGGCATGGAGCCTTGTCATGACAGTGTTCAAGAAGCGTACTGACGAAAAGTGTCAGGGAGCATTGTGATGACAAGTGTATTGAGTATTGTGATGACAAAGGTCATGGAGCATTGTGATGAGAAGAGCATGGATAATTGTGATGATGAGCGTCATGGGGTGTTGTGATGATAATCTATGGAACATTGTGATCACAAGGGTTTGGAGCATTATGATGACAGAGGTTATGGAGAATTTTGATTTCATTGTGATGACAATAGCCTGAAGCATTATGATGATGGGCATGGTGCATTGTGATGACAGGGTTCATGGAGCATTGAGATGAAAAGGGGAATGGAGCATTGTGCTTACCGGGGTCTTGGAGCATTGTGATGACAAGGGCATGGAGCATTGTGATGAGAAGGCCATGGAACATTCTGATGACATGCGTCATGGAGCACTGTGATGACAAGGGCATGGAGCATTGTGATTAAAGTGGTCTTGCAGCATTGTGAAGAAAAGGGTCATGGAGCCTTGTGATGACATGCCATTGAACACTGTGATGGCAGGGGTCATGGAGCATTGTTATGACAGAGGTAATGGAGCATTGGGATAAGAATGGCATTGAGGTTTGGTCTAAAATGTTTCATGGTTTATTGTGATGAGAGTGGGCATGGAGCACTGGGATGACAATGGCACGGAACACTGTGATACATGGTTCATGGAGGATTGTAATGTCAAGGGCATGGAGCATTGTGATGAGAAGGGCATCGAGCATAGTGATGACAAGTGTCATGGAGCTTAGTGATGAAAAGGGCATGGAGCAATGTGATGAGAGTGTTCATGGAGCATTGTGATGACAATGAAATGGAGCATTGTGATGCCAAGGGTCATGGAGATTTGTTATGACAAATAACAGGGAGCATTTCGATGACAATGGTGTGGTGCATTGTGATGAGAAGGGCAGGGAGCATTTTGATTACAGGTTCATGCAGCAATTTGATTAAAAGTGTAATGGAACATTTTGAGGGCACGGGTTATAGAACACTGTGATGTCAGGGGTCATGGAGCTTTGGGTTGAAAAGGGTCATGGTGCACTTTGATGACAGGGTTTATGGAACATTGTGATGCCAGGGGTCATGGAACATTGTGATGATAAGGGTATGTAGCATTGTGATGACAGGGGTCATGGAATATTATGATTACCGGGGTGTGGGAGTATTGTGATGACTAGTGATGGAACATTGTGATATCTCTGGTGAGAGAGAATTTGGATGAGAAGTGCATGGAGCATTGTGATTACAATGTTTATGGAGCATAGCGATGACAAGGTTGTGGACCGATGTGATGAATAACACGTGGAACATTGTGATGACAAGGGTAATAGAGCATTGTTCTGACGAAGACATGGAGCATTGTGATGAGAAGTGTCACGGAGCATTGTGATGAAAAGTTCATGGAGCATTGTGGTTACAAAGGTCACAGAGCCTTGTGATGACGCGGGCAAGGACCGTTTTGATCACAAACTTTATGAAGAATTGTGATGACTGGAGTCATGGAGCATTGTGATGATAGGGGTCATGGTGCATTGTGATGACAAGGGCATGGAGCAGTGTGATGACAGGGGCATGGAGCATTGGTCTGACAACTTTCAGAGATTATTGTGATGACAGTGGACATGGTGCATTGTGATAACAAGGGCATGGATCTTGGTGATGAGAAGGTCATGGAGTATTGTGAAGACAGGTGTCAGGAAGGAATGTGATGACATATGTCATGGTCCATTTCGATGACAATGGCATGGAGCATTGTGATGCCAATTGTAATGGAGGATTGTGATGACAAATAAAATGGAGCATTGTGATGACTAGGGCTTGGAGCACTATGATGACAAGGGCCATTGAGAATTTTCATGGCAATATCGTGAAGCATTGTGATGACAAGGTCCTGGAGCATTGTGATGAGAAATCCATGGAGCCTTGTGATGACAAGTCTCATATAGCATACTGATGAAAAGGGGCATGGACCATTGTGATTACAGGGATCTTGGAACATTGTGATGAAAATGGCATGGAGCATTGTGAAGAGAAGGCCAAGGAGCATTCTGAGGACATGCGTCATTGAGCTCTGTGATGACAAGAGCATGGAGCATTGTGATTACAGGGGTCTTGGAGCATTGTGATGAAAAGTGCATGGGTCATTGTGATGAAAAAGGCATGGAGCCTTGTAATGACAGGGTTCAAGGAGCATACAGACAACAATTGGCAGGGAGCATTGTGATGACAAGTGTATTTATCATTGTGACGACAAAGGTCATGGAGCATTGTGATGAGAAGACCATGGATAATTGTGATGACGAGTGTCATGGGGCATTGTGATGACAAGTGTTATGGAATATTGTGATCACAAGGGTTTGGAGCATTGTTATGACAGAGGTCATGGAGCATTTTGATTTCATTTTGATGACAATAGCATGAAGCATTATGATGATGGGCATGGTGCATTGTGATGACAGGGTTCATGGATCATTGAGATGAAAAGGGGCATGGAGCATTATGATTACAGGAATCATGGATCATTGAGATGAAAATGGGCATGGAGCATTGTGATTACAGGGGTCTTTGATCAATGTGATGAGAAGGGTCATGGAGACTTGTGATGACAATGTCATGGATCATCGTGATGGCAGGTGTCATGGAGCATTGTTATGACAGGTGTAATGGAGCATTTTGATGGCAAGGGCATGGAGCATTGTGATGAGAAGGCCATGGAGCATTCTGATGACATGTGTCATGGAGCTTAGTGATGACAAGCGCATGTAGCAATGTGATGCCAAGGGTCATGGATCTTTGTGATGACAAAGGTCATGGAGCATTTTGATGACAAGGGCGTTGTGCATTGTGATGAGAAGTGCAGGGAGAATTGTGATGACAGGGTCATGGAGCAATTTGATGAAAAGTGTCAAGGAACATTTTGATGACAGGAGTTATGGAACATTGTGATGTCAGGGGTCATCGAACATTGTGATGATAAGTGCATGTAGCATTGTGATGACAGGAGTCATGGAACACTGTGATGACAGAGGTGAGGGAGTATTGTGACGAATGGTGATGTAACATTGTGATATCAGTGGTGAGAGAGCATTTTGATGAGAAGTGCATGGAGCATTGTGATGACAAGTTTTATGGAGCATTGTGATGACAAGATTGTGGAGCACTGTGATGACAATGGCTTGGAACATTGTGATGACAAGGGTCAGTGTGCATTGTGCTGACAAGTGCATGGAGAATTGTGATGACAAGGGTCATGGAGCATTTTGATGACAGGGCTTATGGAACATTGTGATGTCAGGGGTCATGGAACATTGTGATGATAAGGGGATGTAGCATTGTGATGACAGTGTCATGGAACATTGTGATTGCAGGGGTGAGGGAGTATTGTGATGACTAGTGATGGAACACTGTGATATCTCTGGTGAGAGAGCATTTTGATGAGAAGGGCATGGATCATTGTGATTACAAAATTTATGGAGCATTGCAATGATAAGGTTGTGGACCGTTGTGATGAAATGCGCCTGGCAAATTGTGATGACAATGGTCATGGAGCATTGTTCTGACAAAGACATGGAGCATTGTGATGACAAGGGTCACAGAGAATTGTGATGAAAAGTTCATGGAGCATTGTGGTTACAAAGGTCACAGAGCCTTGTGATGACGCTGGCATGGACCATTGTGATGACAAACGTTATGAAGCATTGTGATGACTGGAATCACGGAGCATTGTGATGACAGGGGTCATGGAGCATTGTGATGACAAGGGCATGGAGCATTGTGAGGAGAAGGCCAAGGAGCATTCTGAAGACATACATCATTGAGCGTTCTGATGACAAGGGCATGGCACTTTGTGATTGCAGGGGTCTTGGAGCATTGTGATGAAAAGTGCATGGATCATTGTGATGAAAAAGGCATGGAGCCTTGTAATGACAGGGTTCAAGGAGCATACAGACAACAAGTGGCAGGGAGCATTGTGATGACAAGTGTATTGATCATTGTGATGACAAAGGTCATGGAGCATTGCGATGAAAAGGGCATGGAGTATTGTGATGGCAGGCATCATGGAGCATTGTGATGACAAGTGTTATGGAATATTGTGATCACAAGGGTTTGGAGCATTGTTATGACAGAGGTCATGGAGCATTTTGATTTCATTGTGATGACAATAGCATGAAGCATTATGATGATGGGCATGGTGCATTGTGATGACAGGGTTCATGGATCATTGAGATGAAAACGGGCATGGAGCATTGTGATTACAGGGGTCTTTGAGCATTGTGATGAGAAGAGTCATGGAGCCTTGTGATGACAAGGACATGGAACAACGTGATAACAGGGTTCATGGAGCATTGTTATGACAGGGGTAATGGAGCATTGTGATGGCAAGGGCATGGAGCATTGTGATGAGAAGGCCATGGAGCATTCTGATGACATGTGTCATGGAGGTTTGTAATGACAAGGACATGGAGCAATGTGATGAGAACCTTCATGGAGCATTGTGATGACAATGACAAGGAGCATGGTGATGCCAAGGGTCATGGATCTTTGTGATGACAAAGGTCATGGAGCATTTTGATGACAAGGGCGTTGTGCATTGTGATGAGAAGGGTAGGGAGCATTGTGATGACAGGGTCATGGAGCAATTTGATGAAAAGTGTCATGGAACATTTTGATGACAGGGGTTATGGAACATTGTGATGCCAGGGCTCATCGAACATTGTGATGATAAGTGCATGTAGCATTGTGATGACAGGAGTCATGGCACATTTTGATGACAGAGGTGAGGGAATATTGTGACGAATATCATGTAACATTGTGATATCAGCGGTCAGAGAACATTTTGATGAGAAGTGCATGGATCATTGTGATGACAAGGGTCAAAGAGCATTTTGATGAAAATTTCATATAGCATTGTGGTTAAAAAGGTCACAGAGACTGTTTATGACGAGGGCATGGACCACTGTGATGACAAAGGTCATGAAGCATTGTGATAACTGGAGTCATGGAGCATTGTGAGGACAGGGGTCATGGAGCATTGTGATAACAAGGGCATGGAGCATTGTGATGACAAGGGCATGGAGCATTGGTCTAATAAGTTGCATGGATTATTGCGATGACAGTTGGAATTGCGCATTGTGATGACAAGGGCATGGAGCATTGTGATGACAAGGGCATGGAGCATTGTGAGCAGAAGGCCATGGAACATTCTGATTACATGCGTCATGGAGCTTTGTGATGAAAAGGACATGGAGCATTGTGATTACAGGTGTCTTGGAGCATTGTGATGACAAGGGTCATGGAGCCTTGTGATGACAAGGCCGTGGAACATTGTGATGGCTGGTGTCATAGAGCATTGTTATGATAGAGGTAATGGAGCATTGTGATGAGAAGGTCATTGAGCATTGGTCTGAAAATTTTCATGGATTATTGTGATGAGAGTGGGCATGGAGCATTGTGATGACAAGGGCACGGAACACTGTGATACATGGGTCATGGAGGATTGTAATGACAAGGGCATGGAGCATTGTGATGGCAAGGACATGGAGCATTGTGATGAGAAGGCCATGAAGCATTCTGATGACATGTGTCATGGAGCTATGTGAAGACAAGGGCATGGAGCAATGTGATGAGAGCGTTCATGGAGCATTGTGATGACAATGACATGGAGCATTGTGATGCCAAGTGTCATGGATCTTTGTGATGACAAAGGTTTTGGAGCATTTTGATGGCAAGTGCGTTGTGCATTGGAATGAGAATGGCAGGGAGCATTGTGATGACAGGGTCATGGACGAATTTGATGAAAAGAGTCATGGAACATTTTGATGATAGGGGTTATGGAACATTGAGATGTCATGGGTCATCGAACATTGTTATGATAAGTGCATGTAGCATTGTTATGACAGGAGTCATGGAACACTGTGATGACAGGGCTGAGGGGTTATTGTGACAAATAGTGATGTAGCATTGTGAGATCAGTGGTGAGAGATCATTTTGATGAGAAGTGCATGGAGCATTGTGATGACAATTATTATGGAGCATTGTGATGACAAGATTGTGGAGCACTGTGATGACAAGCGCATGGTTCATTGTGATGACATGTGTCATGGAGCACTGTGCTGACAAGCGCATGGAGCATTGTGATGACAAGGGTCAAAGAGCATTGTGATGAAAAGTTCATGGAGCATTGTGGTTAAAAAGGTCACAGAGATTGTTCATGACGAGGGCATGGAGCATTGTGATGAAAAAGGTCATGAAGCATTGTGATGACTGGAGTCACGGAGCATTGTGATGACAGGGGTCATGGAGCATTGTGATAACAAGGACATGGAGCATTGTGATGACAAGGGCATGGAACATTGTTCTAGTAAGTTTCATGGATTATTGTGATGACAGTTGAAATGGCGCACTGTGATGACAAGGGCATGGAGCATTGTGATGAACAGGTCATGCAGTACTGTGAAGACAGGTGTCAGGGAGCAATGTGATGACATATGTAATGGCCCATTGTGATAACAAGGGCATGGAGCATTGTGATGACAAGGGCATGGAACATTGGTCTAATAAGTTTCATGGATTATTGTGATGACATTTGGAATGGCGCATTGTGATGACAAGGGCATGGAGCATTGTGATGACCAGGTCATGCAGTATTGTGAAGACAGGTGTCCGGGAACATTGTGATGAGATATGTAATGGCCCATTGTGATGACAATGGCATGGAGCATTGTGATGCCAAGTGTCATGGAGGATTCTGATGACAAAGGTAATGGAGCATTTTGATGACAATGGCTTGTAGCATTGTGATGACAAGGGTCAGGGAGCATTGTGCTGACAAGTGCATGGAGAATTGTGATGACAAGGGTCATGGAACATTCTGATGACATGATTGTGGAGTATTTTGATGACAATGGCATGGGGCATTGTGAACAAAACGGCATGGGGCATTGTGATGAAAAAGGCATGGAGCCTTTTCATGACAGGTTTCAAGGAGCATTCTGACGACAAGTTTCAGGAAGCATTGTAATGACAAGTGTATTTTGAATTGTGATGACAATGGTCATGGAGCATTGTGATGAAAAGGGCATGGAGTATTTTGATGACAGGCATCATGGAGCGTTGTGATGACAAGTGTTATGGAACATTGTGCTCACAAGGGTTTGGAGAATTGTGATGACAGAGGTTATGGATTATTTTGATTTCAAGGAGTATGGAGCATTGTGATGAAAAGGGCATGAAGCAATGTGATCCCAAGGTTCATGGAGGATTGTGATGAAAATGGCAATGGAGTATTGTGATGACAGGCGCATAGAGCATTGTAAAGACAAGGTCATGTAGCATTTGCTGACAAAGGCATGGAGCATTGTGATGACAGGTGTCATGGAGCACTGTGATGACAAGCGTCAAGAAGCATTGTGAATACAGTAGTCATGGAGCATTGGGATGACAACGACCTGGTTCAATGTGATGACAAGGGTCATGGAGCATTGGGCTGAAAATGTTCATGGAGTATTGTGATGACAGGGGTCATGGAGCATTGTGATGACTAGGGAATGGAGCATTGTGATGACAAGAGTTCCGGATCATTGTGTTGTCAGGTGTCATGGTGTGTTGTGGTGACTGTGGTCATGGAGCATTGTGATGATACTGGCCATGGAGCATTGTGATGAGAAGGTCGTGGAGCATTGTGATTACAGGTGTCTTGGTGCATTGTAATGAAAAGGGAATGTATCATTTTGATGAAAAAGGCATGGAGCCTTGTCATGACAGTGTTCAAGAAGCGTACTGACGAAAAGTGTCAGGGAGCATTGTGATGACAAGTGTATTGAGTATTGTGATGACAAAGGTCATGGAGCATTGTGATGAGAAGAGCATGGATAATTGTGATGATGAGCGTCATGGGGTGTTGTGATGATAATCTATGGAACATTGTGATCACAAGGGTTTGGAGCATTATGATGACAGAGGTCATGGAGAATTTTGATTTCATTGTGATGACAATAGCCTGAAGCATTATGATGATGGGCATGGTGCATTGTGATGACAGGGTTCATGGAGCATTGAGATGAAAAGGGGAATGGAGCATTGTGCTTACCGGGGTCTTGGAGCATTGTGATGACAAGGGCATGGAGCATTGTGATGAGAAGGCCATGGAACATTCTGATGACATGCGTCATGGAGCACTGTGATGACAAGGGCATGGAGCATTGTGATTAAAGTGGTCTTGCAGCATTGTGAAGAAAAGGGTCATGGAGCCTTGTGATGACATGCCATTGAACACTGTGATGGCAGGGGTCATGGAGCATTGTTATGACAGAGGTAATGGAGCATTGGGATAAGAATGGCATTGAGGTTTGGTCTAAAATGTTTCATGGTTTATTGTGATGAGAGTGGGCATGGAGCACTGGGATGACAATGGCACGGAACACTGTGATACATGGTTCATGGAGGATTGTAATGTCAAGGGCATGGAGCATTGTGATGAGAAGGGCATCGAGCATAGTGATGACAAGTGTCATGGAGCTTAGTGATGAAAAGGGCATGGAGCAATGTGATGAGAGTGTTCATGGAGCATTGTGATGACAATGAAATGGAGCATTGTGATGCCAAGGGTCATGGAGATTTGTTATGACAAATAACAGGGAGCATTTCGATGACAATGGTGTGGTGCATTGTGATGAGAAGGGCAGGGAGCATTTTGATTACAGGTTCATGCAGCAATTTGATTAAAAGTGTAATGGAACATTTTGAGGGCACGGGTTATAGAACACTGTGATGTCAGGGGTCATGGAGCTTTGGGTTGAAAAGGGTCATGGTGCACTTTGATGACAGGGTTTATGGAACATTGTGATGCCAGGGGTCATGGAACATTGTGATGATAAGGGTATGTAGCATTGTGATGACAGGGGTCATGGAATATTATGATTACCGGGGTGTGGGAGTATTGTGATGACTAGTGATGGAACATTGTGATATCTCTGGTGAGAGAGAATTTGGATGAGAAGTGCATGGAGCATTGTGATTACAATGTTTATGGAGCATAGCGATGACAAGGTTGTGGACCGATGTGATGAATAACACGTGGAACATTGTGATGACAAGGGTAATAGAGCATTGTTCTGACGAAGACATGGAGCATTGTGATGAGAAGTGTCACGGAGCATTGTGATGAAAAGTTCATGGAGCATTGTGGTTACAAAGGTCACAGAGCCTTGTGATGACGCGGGCAAGGACCGTTTTGATCACAAACTTTATGAAGAATTGTGATGACTGGAGTCATGGAGCATTGTGATGATAGGGGTCATGGTGCATTGTGATGACAAGGGCATGGAGCAGTGTGATGACAGGGGCATGGAGCATTGGTCTGACAACTTTCAGAGATTATTGTGATGACAGTGGACATGGTGCATTGTGATAACAAGGGCATGGATCTTGGTGATGAGAAGGTCATGGAGTATTGTGAAGACAGGTGTCAGGAAGCAATGTGATGACATATGTCATGGTCCATTTCGATGACAATGGCATGGAGCATTGTGATGCCAATTGTAATGGAGGATTGTGATGACAAATAAAATGGAGCATTGTGATGACTAGGGCTTGGAGCACTATGATGACAAGGGCCATTGAGAATTTTCATGGCAATATCGTGAAGCATTGTGATGACAAGGTCCTGGAGCATTGTGATGAGAAATCCATGGAGCCTTGTGATGACAAGTCTCATATAGCATACTGATGAAAAGGGGCATGGACCATTGTGATTACAGGGATCTTGGAACATTGTGATGAAAATGGCATGGAGCATTGTGAAGAGAAGGCCAAGGAGCATTCTGAGGACATGCGTCATTGAGCTCTGTGATGACAAGAGCATGGAGCATTGTGATTACAGGGGTCTTGGAGCATTGTGATGAAAAGTGCATGGGTCATTGTGATGAAAAAGGCATGGAGCCTTGTAATGACAGGGTTCAAGGAGCATACAGACAACAATTGGCAGGGAGCATTGTGATGACAAGTGTATTTATCATTGTGACGACAAAGGTCATGGAGCATTGTGATGAGAAGACCATGGATAATTGTGATGACGAGTGTCATGGGGCATTGTGATGACAAGTGTTATGGAATATTGTGATCACAAGGGTTTGGAGCATTGTTATGACAGAGGTCATGGAGCATTTTGATTTCATTTTGATGACAATAGCATGAAGCATTATGATGATGGGCATGGTGCATTGTGATGACAGGGTTCATGGATCATTGAGATGAAAAGGGGCATGGAGCATTATGATTACAGGAATCATGGATCATTGAGATGAAAATGGGCATGGAGCATTGTGATTACAGGGGTCTTTGATCAATGTGATGAGAAGGGTCATGGAGACTTGTGATGACAATGTCATGGATCATCGTGATGGCAGGTGTCATGGAGCATTGTTATGACAGGTGTAATGGAGCATTTTGATGGCAAGGGCATGGAGCATTGTGATGAGAAGGCCATGGAGCATTCTGATGACATGTGTCATGGAGCTTAGTGATGACAAGCGCATGTAGCAATGTGATGCCAAGGGTCATGGATCTTTGTGATGACAAAGGTCATGGAGCATTTTGATGACAAGGGCGTTGTGCATTGTGATGAGAAGTGCAGGGAGAATTGTGATGACAGGGTCATGGAGCAATTTGATGAAAAGTGTCAAGGAACATTTTGATGACAGGAGTTATGGAACATTGTGATGTCAGGGGTCATCGAACATTGTGATGATAAGTGCATGTAGCATTGTGATGACAGGAGTCATGGAACACTGTGATGACAGAGGTGAGGGAGTATTGTGACGAATGGTGATGTAACATTGTGATATCAGTGGTGAGAGAGCATTTTGATGAGAAGTGCATGGAGCATTGTGATGACAAGTTTTATGGAGCATTGTGATGACAAGATTGTGGAGCACTGTGATGACAATGGCTTGGAACATTGTGATGACAAGGGTCAGTGTGCATTGTGCTGACAAGTGCATGGAGAATTGTGATGACAAGGGTCATGGAGCATTTTGATGACAGGGCTTATGGAACATTGTGATGTCAGGGGTCATGGAACATTGTGATGATAAGGGGATGTAGCATTGTGATGACAGTGTCATGGAACATTGTGATTGCAGGGGTGAGGGAGTATTGTGATGACTAGTGATGGAACACTGTGATATCTCTGGTGAGAGAGCATTTTGATGAGAAGGGCATGGATCATTGTGATTACAAAATTTATGGAGCATTGCCATGATAAGGTTGTGGACCGTTGTGATGAAATGCGCCTGGCAAATTGTGATGACAATGGTCATGGAGCATTGTTCTGACAAAGACATGGAGCATTGTGATGACAAGGGTCACAGAGAATTGTGATGAAAAGTTCATGGAGCATTGTGGTTACAAAGGTCACAGAGCCTTGTGATGACGCTGGCATGGACCATTGTGATGACAAACGTTATGAAGCATTGTGATGACTGGAATCACGGAGCATTGTGATGACAGGGGTCATGGAGCATTGTGATGACAAGGGCATGGAGCATTGTGAGGAGAAGGCCAAGGAGCATTCTGAAGACATACATCATTGAGCGTTCTGATGACAAGGGCATGGCACTTTGTGATTGCAGGGGTCTTGGAGCATTGTGATGAAAAGTGCATGGATCATTGTGATGAAAAAGGCATGGAGCCTTGTAATGACAGGGTTCAAGGAGCATACAGACAACAAGTGGCAGGGAGCATTGTGATGACAAGTGTATTGATCATTGTGATGACAAAGGTCATGGAGCATTGCGATGAAAAGGGCATGGAGTATTGTGATGGCAGGCATCATGGAGCATTGTGATGACAAGTGTTATGGAATATTGTGATCACAAGGGTTTGGAGCATTGTTATGACAGAGGTCATGGAGCATTTTGATTTCATTGTGATGACAATAGCATGAAGCATTATGATGATGGGCATGGTGCATTGTGATGACAGGGTTCATGGATCATTGAGATGAAAACGGGCATGGAGCATTGTGATTACAGGGGTCTTTGAGCATTGTGATGAGAAGAGTCATGGAGCCTTGTGATGACAAGGACATGGAACAACGTGATAACAGGGTTCATGGAGCATTGTTATGACAGGGGTAATGGAGCATTGTGATGGCAAGGGCATGGAGCATTGTGATGAGAAGGCCATGGAGCATTCTGATGACATGTGTCATGGAGGTTTGTAATGACAAGGACATGGAGCAATGTGATGAGAACCTTCATGGAGCATTGTGATGACAATGACAAGGAGCATGGTGATGCCAAGGGTCATGGATCTTTGTGATGACAAAGGTCATGGAGCATTTTGATGACAAGGGCGTTGTGCATTGTGATGAGAAGGGTAGGGAGCATTGTGATGACAGGGTCATGGAGCAATTTGATGAAAAGTGTCATGGAACATTTTGATGACAGGGGTTATGGAACATTGTGATGCCAGGGCTCATCGAACATTGTGATGATAAGTGCATGTAGCATTGTGATGACAGGAGTCATGGCACATTTTGATGACAGAGGTGAGGGAATATTGTGACGAATATCATGTAACATTGTGATATCAGCGGTCAGAGAACATTTTGATGAGAAGTGCATGGATCATTGTGATGACAAGGGTCAAAGAGCATTTTGATGAAAATTTCATATAGCATTGTGGTTAAAAAGGTCACAGAGACTGTTTATGACGAGGGCATGGACCACTGTGATGACAAAGGTCATGAAGCATTGTGATAACTGGAGTCATGGAGCATTGTGAGGACAGGGGTCATGGAGCATTGTGATAACAAGGGCATGGAGCATTGTGATGACAAGGGCATGGAGCATTGGTCTAATAAGTTGCATGGATTATTGCGATGACAGTTGGAATTGCGCATTGTGATGACAAGGGCATGGAGCATTGTGATGACAAGGGCATGGAGCATTGTGAGCAGAAGGCCATGGAACATTCTGATTACATGCGTCATGGAGCTTTGTGATGAAAAGGACATGGAGCATTGTGATTACAGGTGTCTTGGAGCATTGTGATGACAAGGGTCATGGAGCCTTGTGATGACAAGGCCGTGGAACATTGTGATGGCTGGTGTCATAGAGCATTGTTATGATAGAGGTAATGGAGCATTGTGATGAGAAGGTCATTGAGCATTGGTCTGAAAATTTTCATGGATTATTGTGATGAGAGTGGGCATGGAGCATTGTGATGACAAGGGCACGGAACACTGTGATACATGGGTCATGGAGGATTGTAATGACAAGGGCATGGAGCATTGTGATGGGAAGGGCATCGAGCATTGAGATGACAAGTGTCATGGTGCTTTGTGATGACAAGGGCATGGAGCCATGTGATGAGAGGGTTCATGGAGCATTGTGATGACAATGACATGGAGCATTGTGATGCCAAGTGTTATGGAGCTTTGTGATGACAAAGGTCATGGAGCATTTTGATGACAAGGGTGTGGTGCATTGTGATGAGAAGGGCAGGGAGCATTTTGATGACAGGGTCATGCAGCAATTTGATGAAAAGTGTAATGGAACATTTTGGTGACAGGGGTTATAGAACATTGTGATGCCAGGGGTCATGGAGCTTTGGGATGAAAAGGGTCATGGAGCATTTTGATGACAGGGGTTATGGAACATTGTGATGTCAGGGGTCATGGAACATTGTGCAGATAAGGGGATGTAGCATTGTGATGACAGGGGTCATGGAACATTGTGATAACAGGGATGAGGGAGGATAGTGATGACTAGTAATGGAACATTGTGATATCTCATGTGAGAGAGCATTTGGATGAGAAGTTCATAGAGCATTGTGATTACAAGGTTTATGGAGCATAGCGATGATAAGTTTGTGGATCATTGTGATGAAAAGCACATGGCACATTGTGAGGACAAAGGTAATGGAGCATTGTTCTGACAAAGGCATGGAGCATTGTGATGACAAGGGTCACGGAGCATTGTGATGAAAATTTCATGGAGCATTTTGGTTAAAATGGTCACAGAGCCTTGTGATATCGCGGGCATGGACCGTTGTGATGACAAACGTCATGAAGCATTGTGATGACTGGAGACACGGGGCAGTGTGATGACAGGGGTCATGGAGCATTGTGATGACAAGGGCATGGAGCACTGTGATGACAGGGGTATGGAGCATTGGTCTGACAAGTTTCATAGATGATTGTGATGACAGTGGACATGGTGCATTGTGATGACAAAGGCATTGAGCATTATGATGACAAGGTCATGGAGTATTGTGAAGACAGTTGTCAGGGAGCACTGTGATGACATATCTCATGGTCCATTGCGATGACAATGGCATGGAGCATTGTGATGCGAAATGTAATGGAGGATTGTAATGACAAATATAATGGAGCATTGTGATGACTACGGCTTGGAGCATTATGATGACAAGGGCCATTGAGAATTTTCATGACAATGTCGTGAAGCATTGTGATGACAAGGTCCTGGAGCATTGTGATGAGAAATCCTTGGAGCCTTGAGATGACAAGTCTCATGGAGCATACTGATGAAAAGGGGCAAGGAGCATTCTGATTACAGGGGTCTTGGAACATTGTGATAACAAGGGCATGGAGCATTGTGATGACAAGGTCATGGAGCATTGGTCTAATAAGATTCATGGATTATTGCGATGACAGTTGGAATGGCGCATTGTGATGACAAGGGCATGGAGCATTGTGATGACCAGGTCAGGCAGTATTGTGAAAAGAGGTGTCACGGAGCATTGTGATGACATATGTATTAGCCCATTGTGATGACAATGGCATGGAGCATTTTGATGCCAAATGTCATGGAGGATTCTGATGACAAAGGTAAAGGAGCATTGTGATGACAATGGCTTGGAGCATACTGATGACAAGGTTCAGGGAGCATTGTGCTGACCAGGGCATGGATAATTGTGATGACAAGGGTCATGGAGCATTCTGATGACATGGGTCATGTAGCTATGTGAAGACAAGGGCATGGAGCAATGTGATGAGAGCGTTCATGGAGCATTGTGATGACCATGACATGGAAGATTGTGATGCCAAGGGTCATGGATCTTTGTGATGACAAAAGTCGTGGAGGATTTTGATGGCAAGGGCGTTGTGCATTGTGATGAGAAGGGCAGGGAGCACTGTGATGACAGGGTCATGGAGCAATTTGATGAAAAGTGTCATGGAACATTTTGATGACAGGTGTTATGGAACATTGTGATGTCATGGGTCATCGAACATTGTGATGATTTGTGCATGTAGCATTGTGATGACAAGAGTCATGGTACATTGTGATGACAGTGGTGAGGGAGTATTGTGACAAATAGTGATGTAGCATTGTGATATCAGTGTTGAGAGAGCATTTTGATGAGAAATGAATGGAGCATTTTGATGACAAATTTTATGGAGCAATGTGTTGACAAGATTGTGGAGCACTGTGATGATAAGCGCATGATGCATTTTGATGACATGTGTCACGGAGCATTGTGCTGACAAGCGCATGGAGCATTGTGATGGCAAGGGTCATGGAGCACTGTGCTGAGAAAGGCATAGAGCATTGTGATGACAAGGGTCAAAGAGCATTGTGATGAATAGTTCATGGAGCATTGTGGTTAAAATGGTCACAGAGACTGTTGATGACGAGGGCATGGACCATTGTGATGACCAAGGTCATGAAGCACTGTGATGACTGGAGTCACGGAGCATTGTGATGACAGGGGTCATGGAGCATTGTGATAAAAAGGACATGGAACATTGTGATGACAAGGGCATGGAGCATTGTGATGACGAAGTCATGCAGTATGGTGAAGAGAGGTGTCAGGGAGCATTGTGATAACATATGTAATGGCCCATTGTGATGACGATGGCATGGAGCATTGTGTTGCCAAGTGTCATGGAGGATTCTGATGACAAAGGTAATGGAGCATTGTGATGACAATGGCTTGGAGCATTGCGATGACAAGGGTCAAGGTGCATTGTGCTGACAAGTGCATGGAGAATTGTGATGACAAGTGTCGAGGAACACTCTGATGACAAGCTTTTGGAGTATTTTGATGACAATTGCATGGAGCATTGTGATGAAAACGGCATGGAGCATTGTGATGAAAAAGGCATGGAGCCTTTTCTTGACAGGGTTCAAGGAGCATTCTGATGACAAGTGTCAGGGAGCATTGTGATGACAAATGTATTGAGAATTGTGATGACAAAAGTCATGGAGCATTGTGATGAGAAGGCCATGGATAATTGTGATGATGATCGTCATGGGGTGTTGTGATGATAAGTGTTATGGAACATTGTGATCACAAGGTTTTGGAGCATTATGATGACAGAGGTCATGGAGAATTTTGATTTCATTGTGATGACAATAGCATGAAGCATTATGATGATGGGCATGGTGCATTGTGATGACAGGTTTCATGGAGCATTGAGATGAAAAGAGGCATGGAGCATTGTGATTACAGGGATCTTGGAGCATTGTGATGACAGGGGCATGGAGCATTGTGATTACAGGGTTCTTGGAGCATTGTGATGACAAGGGTCATGGAGCCTTGTGATGACTATGCCGTGGAACATTGTGATGGCAGTGGTCATGGATCATTGTTATGACAGAAGTAATAGAGCATTTTGATGAGAAGGGCATTGAGCATTGGTCTGAAATATTTCAAGGATTATTGTGATGAGAGTGGGCATGGAGCACTGTGATGACAAGGGCACGGAAGACTGTGATACATGGGTCATGGAGGATTGTAATGACAGGGGCATAGAGCATTGTGATGAGAACGCATCGAGCATTGTGATGACATGTGTCATGGAGCTTTGTGATGACAAGGGCATGGAGCAATGTGATGAGAGGGTTCATGGAGCATTGTGATGACAAAGACATGGAGCATTGTGATGCCAAGGGTCATGGTGCATTGTGATGAGAAGTGCAGGGAGCAGTTTGATGACCGGGTAACGCAGCAATTTGATAAAAAGTGTAATGGAACATTTTGATGGCAGTGGTTATACAACATTGTGATGTAAGGGGTCTTGGAGCTTTGTGATGACAAGTGTCATGGTGCATTGTGATGACTAGGGAATGGAGCAATGTGATGACAAGAGTCCTGGATCATTGTGTTTCAGGTGTCATGGAGTGTTGTGATGACAGTGGTCATGGAGCATTGTGATGATATTGGCCATGGAGCATTGGAATGAGTAGGTCGTGGAGCATTGGGCTGAAAATGGTCATGGATTACTGTGATGACAGGTGTCCTGGAGCATTGTGATGACAAGGGAATGGAGCATGGTGATGACAATGTCCTGGAGCATTGTGATGAGAATACCATGGATAATTGTGATGACGAGCGTCATGGGGCATTGATATGACAAGTGTTATGGAATATTGTGATCACAAGGGTTTGGAACATTGTTATGACTGAGGTCATGGAGCATTTTGATTTCATTGTGATGGCAATAGCATGAAGCATTATGATGATGGGCATGGTGCATTGTGATGACAGGGTTCATGGATCATTGAGATGAAAAGTGGCATAGAGCATTGTGATTACAGTGTTCTTGGAGCATTGTGATGAGAAGGTCATGGAGCCTTGTGATGACAAGGCCATGGAACATCGTGATGGCAGGGGTCATAGAGCATTGTTATGACAGGGGTAATGGAGCATTGTGATGGCAAGGGCATGGAGCATTGTGATGAGAAGGCCATGAAGCATTCTGATGACATGTGTCATGGAGCTATGTGAAGACAAGGGCATGGAGCAATGTGATGAGAGCGTTCATGGAGCATTGTGATGACAATGACATGGAGCATTGTGATGCCAAGTGTCATGGATCTTTGTGATGACAAAGGTTTTGGAGCATTTTGATGGGAAGTGCGTTGTGCATTGGAATGAGAATGGCAGGGAGCATTGTGATGACAGGGTCATGGACGAATTTGATGAAAAGAGTCATGGAACATTTTGATGATAGGGGTTATGGAACATTGAGATGTCATGGGTCATCGAACATTGTTATGATAAGTGCATGTAGCATTGTTATGACAGGAGTCATGGAACACTGTGATGACAGGGCTGAGGGGTTATTGTGACAAATAGTGATGTAGCATTGTGATATCAGTGGTGAGAGATCATTTTGATGAGAAGTGCATGGAGCATTGTGATGACAATTATTATGGAGCATTGTGATGACAAGATTGTGGAGCACTGTGATGACAAGCGCATGGTTCATTGTGATGACATGTGTCATGGAGCACTGTGCTGACAAGCGCATGGAGCATTGTGATGACAAGGGTCAAAGAGCATTGTGATGAAAAGTTCATGGAGCATTGTGGTTAAAAAGGTCACAGAGATTGTTCATGACGAGGGCATGGAGCATTGTGATGAAAAAGGTCATGAAGCATTGTGATGACTGGAGTCACGGAGCATTGTGATGACAGGGGTCATGGAGCATTGTGATAACAAGGACATGGAGCATTGTGATGACAAGGGCATGGAACATTGTTCTAGTAAGTTTCATGGATTATTGTGATGACAGTTGAAATGGCGCACTGTGATGACAAGGGCATGGAGCATTGTGATGAACAGGTCATGCAGTACTGTGAAGACAGGTGTCAGGGAGCAATGTGATGACATATGTAATGGCCCATTGTGATAACAAGGGCATGGAGCATTGTGATGACAAGGGCATGGAACATTGGTCTAATAAGTTTCATGGATTATTGTGATGACATTTGGAATGGCGCATTGTGATGACAAGGGCATGGAGCATTGTGATGACCAGGTCATGCAGTATTGTGAAGACAGGTGTCCGGGAGCATTGTGATGAGATATGTAATGGCCCATTGTGATGACAATGGCATGGAGCATTGTGATGCCAAGTGTCATGGAGGATTCTGATGACAAAGGTAATGGAGCATTTTGATGACAATGGCTTGTAGCATTGTGATGACAAGGGTCAGGGAGCATTGTGCTGACAAGTGCATGGAGAATTGTGATGACAAGGGTCATGGAACATTCTGATGACATGATTGTGGAGTATTTTGATGACAATGGCATGGGGCATTGTGAACAAAACGGCATGGGGCATTGTGATGAAAAAGGCATGGAGCCTTTTCATGACAGGTTTCAAGGAGCATTCTGACGACAAGTTTCAGGAAGCATTGTAATGACAAGTGTATTTTGAATTGTGATGACAATGGTCATGGAGCATTGTGATGAAAAGGGCATGGAGTATTTTGATGACAGGCATCATGGAGCGTTGTGATGACAAGTGTTATGGAACATTGTGCTCACAAGGGTTTGGAGAATTGTGATGACAGAGGTTATGGATTATTTTGATTTCAAGGAGTATGGAGCATTGTGATGAAAAGGGCATGAAGCAATGTGATCCCAAGGTTCATGGAGGATTGTGATGAAAATGGCAATGGAGTATTGTGATGACAGGCGCATAGAGCATTGTAAAGACAAGGTCATGTAGCATTTGCTGACAAAGGCATGGAGCATTGTGATGACAGGTGTCATGGAGCACTGTGATGACAAGCGTCAAGAAGCATTGTGAATACAGTAGTCATGGAGCATTGGGATGACAACGACCTGGTTCAATGTGATGACAAGGGTCATGGAGCATTGGGCTGAAAATGTTCATGGAGTATTGTGATGACAGGGGTCATGGAGCATTGTGATGACTAGGGAATGGAGCATTGTGATGACAAGAGTTCCGGATCATTGTGTTGTCAGGTGTCATGGTGTGTTGTGGTGACTGTGGTCATGGAGCATTGTGATGATACTGGCCATGGAGCATTGTGATGAGAAGGTCGTGGAGCATTGTGATTACAGGTGTCTTGGTGCATTGTAATGAAAAGGGAATGTATCATTTTGATGAAAAAGGCATGGAGCCTTGTCATGACAGTGTTCAAGAAGCGTACTGACGAAAAGTGTCAGGGAGCATTGTGATGACAAGTGTATTGAGTATTGTGATGACAAAGGTCATGGAGCATTGTGATGAGAAGAGCATGGATAATTGTGATGATGAGCGTCATGGGGTGTTGTGATGATAATCTATGGAACATTGTGATCACAAGGGTTTGGAGCATTATGATGACAGAGGTTATGGAGAATTTTGATTTCATTGTGATGACAATAGCCTGAAGCATTATGATGATGGGCATGGTGCATTGTGATGACAGGGTTCATGGAGCATTGAGATGAAAAGGGGAATGGAGCATTGTGCTTACCGGGGTCTTGGAGCATTGTGATGACAAGGGCATGGAGCATTGTGATGAGAAGGCCATGGAACATTCTGATGACATGCGTCATGGAGCACTGTGATGACAAGGGCATGGAGCATTGTGATTAAAGTGGTCTTGCAGCATTGTGAAGAAAAGGGTCATGGAGCCTTGTGATGACATGCCATTGAACACTGTGATGGCAGGGGTCATGGAGCATTGTTATGACAGAGGTAATGGAGCATTGGGATAAGAATGGCATTGAGGTTTGGTCTAAAATGTTTCATGGTTTATTGTGATGAGAGTGGGCATGGAGCACTGGGATGACAATGGCACGGAACACTGTGATACATGGTTCATGGAGGATTGTAATGTCAAGGGCATGGAGCATTGTGATGAGAAGGGCATCGAGCATAGTGATGACAAGTGTCATGGAGCTTAGTGATGAAAAGGGCATGGAGCAATGTGATGAGAGTGTTCATGGAGCATTGTGATGACAATGAAATGGAGCATTGTGATGCCAAGGGTCATGGAGATTTGTTATGACAAATAACAGGGAGCATTTCGATGACAATGGTGTGGTGCATTGTGATGAGAAGGGCAGGGAGCATTTTGATTACAGGTTCATGCAGCAATTTGATTAAAAGTGTAATGGAACATTTTGAGGGCACGGGTTATAGAACACTGTGATGTCAGGGGTCATGGAGCTTTGGGATGAAAAGGGTCATGGTGCACTTTGATGACAGGGTTTATGGAACATTGTGATGCCAGGGGTCATGGAACATTGTGATGATAAGGGTATGTAGCATTGTGATGACAGGGGTCATGGAATATTATGATTACCGGGGTGTGGGAGTATTGTGATGACTAGTGATGGAACATTGTGATATCTCTGGTGAGAGAGAATTTGGATGAGAAGTGCATGGAGCATTGTGATTACAATGTTTATGGAGCATAGCGATGACAAGGTTGTGGACCGATGTGATGAATAACACGTGGAACATTGTGATGACAAGGGTAATAGAGCATTGTTCTGACGAAGACATGGAGCATTGTGATGAGTAGTGTCACGGAGCATTGTGATGAAAAGTTCATGGAGCATTGTGGTTACAAAGGTCACAGAGCCTTGTGATGACGCGGGCAAGGACCGTTTTGATCACAAACTTTATGAAGAATTGTGATGACTGGAGTCATGGAGCATTGTGATGATAGGGGTCATGGTGCATTGTGATGACAAGGGCATGGAGCAGTGTGATGACAGGGGCATGGAGCATTGGTCTGACAACTTTCAGAGATTATTGTGATGACAGTGGACATGGTGCATTGTGATAACAAGGGCATGGATCTTGGTGATGAGAAGGTCATGGAGTATTGTGAAGACAGGTGTCAGGAAGCAATGTGATGACATATGTCATGGTCCATTTCGATGACAATGGCATGGAGCATTGTGATGCCAATTGTAATGGAGGATTGTGATGACAAATAAAATGGAGCATTGTGATGACTAGGGCTTGGAGCACTATGATGACAAGGGCCATTGAGAATTTTCATGGCAATATCGTGAAGCATTGTGATGACAAGGTCCTGGAGCATTGTGATGAGAAATCCATGGAGCCTTGTGATGACAAGTCTCATATAGCATACTGATGAAAAGGGGCATGGACCATTGTGATTACAGGGATCTTGGAACATTGTGATGAAAATGGCATGGAGCATTGTGAAGAGAAGGCCAAGGAGCATTCTGAGGACATGCGTCATTGAGCTCTGTGATGACAAGAGCATGGAGCATTGTGATTACAGGGGTCTTGGAGCATTGTGATGAAAAGTGCATGGGTCATTGTGATGAAAAAGGCATGGAGCCTTGTAATGACAGGGTTCAAGGAGCATACAGACAACAATTGGCAGGGAGCATTGTGATGACAAGTGTATTTATCATTGTGACGACAAAGGTCATGGAGCATTGTGATGAGAAGACCATGGATAATTGTGATGACGAGTGTCATGGGGCATTGTGATGACAAGTGTTATGGAATATTGTGATCACAAGGGTTTGGAGCATTGTTATGACAGAGGTCATGGAGCATTTTGATTTCATTTTGATGACAATAGCATGAAGCATTATGATGATGGGCATGGTGCATTGTGATGACAGGGTTCATGGATCATTGAGATGAAAAGGGGCATGGAGCATTATGATTACAGGAATCATGGATCATTGAGATGAAAATGGGCATGGAGCATTGTGATTACAGGGGTCTTTGATCAATGTGATGAGAAGGGTCATGGAGACTTGTGATGACAATGTCATGGATCATCGTGATGGCAGGTGTCATGGAGCATTGTTATGACAGGTGTAATGGAGCATTTTGATGGCAAGGGCATGGAGCATTGTGATGAGAAGGCCATGGAGCATTCTGATGACATGTGTCATGGAGCTTAGTGATGACAAGCGCATGTAGCAATGTGATGCCAAGGGTCATGGATCTTTGTGATGACAAAGGTCATGGAGCATTTTGATGACAAGGGCGTTGTGCATTGTGATGAGAAGTGCAGGGAGAATTGTGATGACAGGGTCATGGAGCAATTTGATGAAAAGTGTCAAGGAACATTTTGATGACAGGAGTTATGGAACATTGTGATGTCAGGGGTCATCGAACATTGTGATGATAAGTGCATGTAGCATTGTGATGACAGGAGTCATGGAACACTGTGATGACAGAGGTGAGGGAGTATTGTGACGAATGGTGATGTAACATTGTGATATCAGTGGTGAGAGAGCATTTTGATGAGAAGTGCATGGAGCATTGTGATGACAAGTTTTATGGAGCATTGTGATGACAAGATTGTGGAGCACTGTGATGACAATGGCTTGGAACATTGTGATGACAAGGGTCAGTGTGCATTGTGCTGACAAGTGCATGGAGAATTGTGATGACAAGGGTCATGGAGCATTTTGATGACAGGGCTTATGGAACATTGTGATGTCAGGGGTCATGGAACATTGTGATGATAAGGGGATGTAGCATTGTGATGACAGTGTCATGGAACATTGTGATTGCAGGGGTGAGGGAGTATTGTGATGACTAGTGATGGAACACTGTGATATCTCTGGTGAGAGAGCATTTTGATGAGAAGGGCATGGATCATTGTGATTACAAAATTTATGGAGCATTGCAATGATAAGGTTGTGGACCGTTGTGATGAAATGCGCCTGGCAAATTGTGATGACAATGGTCATGGAGCATTGTTCTGACAAAGACATGGAGCATTGTGATGACAAGGGTCACAGAGAATTGTGATGAAAAGTTCATGGAGCATTGTGGTTACAAAGGTCACAGAGCCTTGTGATGACGCTGGCATGGACCATTGTGATGACAAACGTTATGAAGCATTGTGATGACTGGAATCACGGAGCATTGTGATGACAGGGGTCATGGAGCATTGTGATGACAAGGGCATGGAGCATTGTGAGGAGAAGGCCAAGGAGCATTCTGAAGACATACATCATTGAGCGTTCTGATGACAAGGGCATGGCACTTTGTGATTGCAGGGGTCTTGGAGCATTGTGATGAAAAGTGCATGGATCATTGTGATGAAAAAGGCATGGAGCCTTGTAATGACAGGGTTCAAGGAGCATACAGACAACAAGTGGCAGGGAGCATTGTGATGACAAGTGTATTGATCATTGTGATGACAAAGGTCATGGAGCATTGCGATGAAAAGGGCATGGAGTATTGTGATGGCAGGCATCATGGAGCATTGTGATGACAAGTGTTATGGAATATTGTGATCACAAGGGTTTGGAGCATTGTTATGACAGAGGTCATGGAGCATTTTGATTTCATTGTGATGACAATAGCATGAAGCATTATGATGATGGGCATGGTGCATTGTGATGACAGGGTTCATGGATCATTGAGATGAAAACGGGCATGGAGCATTGTGATTACAGGGGTCTTTGAGCATTGTGATGAGAAGAGTCATGGAGCCTTGTGATGACAAGGACATGGAACAACGTGATAACAGGGTTCATGGAGCATTGTTATGACAGGGGTAATGGAGCATTGTGATGGCAAGGGCATGGAGCATTGTGATGAGAAGGCCATGGAGCATTCTGATGACATGTGTCATGGAGGTTTGTAATGACAAGGACATGGAGCAATGTGATGAGAACCTTCATGGAGCATTGTGATGACAATGACAAGGAGCATGGTGATGCCAAGGGTCATGGATCTTTGTGATGACAAAGGTCATGGAGCATTTTGATGACAAGGGCGTTGTGCATTGTGATGAGAAGGGTAGGGAGCATTGTGATGACAGGGTCATGGAGCAATTTGATGAAAAGTGTCATGGAACATTTTGATGACAGGGGTTATGGAACATTGTGATGCCAGGGCTCATCGAACATTGTGATGATAAGTGCATGTAGCATTGTGATGACAGGAGTCATGGCACATTTTGATGACAGAGGTGAGGGAATATTGTGACGAATATCATGTAACATTGTGATATCAGCGGTCAGAGAACATTTTGATGAGAAGTGCATGGATCATTGTGATGACAAGGGTCAAAGAGCATTTTGATGAAAATTTCATATAGCATTGTGGTTAAAAAGGTCACAGAGACTGTTTATGACGAGGGCATGGACCACTGTGATGACAAAGGTCATGAAGCATTGTGATAACTGGAGTCATGGAGCATTGTGAGGACAGGGGTCATGGAGCATTGTGATAACAAGGGCATGGAGCATTGTGATGACAAGGGCATGGAGCATTGGTCTAATAAGTTGCATGGATTATTGCGATGACAGTTGGAATTGCGCATTGTGATGACAAGGGCATGGAGCATTGTGATGACAAGGGCATGGAGCATTGTGAGCAGAAGGCCATGGAACATTCTGATTACATGCGTCATGGAGCTTTGTGATGAAAAGGACATGGAGCATTGTGATTACAGGTGTCTTGGAGCATTGTGATGACAAGGGTCATGGAGCCTTGTGATGACAAGGCCGTGGAACATTGTGATGGCTGGTGTCATAGAGCATTGTTATGATAGAGGTAATGGAGCATTGTGATGAGAAGGTCATTGAGCATTGGTCTGAAAATTTTCATGGATTATTGTGATGAGAGTGGGCATGGAGCATTGTGATGACAAGGGCACGGAACACTGTGATACATGGGTCATGGAGGATTGTAATGACAAGGGCATGGAGCATTGTGATGGGAAGGGCATCGAGCATTGAGATGACAAGTGTCATGGTGCTTTGTGATGACAAGGGCATGGAGCCATGTGATGAGAGGGTTCATGGAGCATTGTGATGACAATGACATGGAGCATTGTGATGCCAAGTGTTATGGAGCTTTGTGATGACAAAGGTCATGGAGCATTTTGATGACAAGGGTGTGGTGCATTGTGATGAGAAGGGCAGGGAGCATTTTGATGACAGGGTCATGCAGCAATTTGATGAAAAGTGTAATGGAACATTTTGGTGACAGGGGTTATAGAACATTGTGATGCCAGGGGTCATGGAGCTTTGGGATGAAAAGGGTCATGGAGCATTTTGATGACAGGGGTTATGGAACATTGTGATGTCAGGGGTCATGGAACATTGTGCAGATAAGGGGATGTAGCATTGTGATGACAGGGGTCATGGAACATTGTGATAACAGGGATGAGGGAGGATAGTGATGACTAGTAATGGAACATTGTGATATCTCATGTGAGAGAGCATTTGGATGAGAAGTTCATAGAGCATTGTGATTACAAGGTTTATGGAGCATAGCGATGATAAGTTTGTGGATCATTGTGATGAAAAGCACATGGCACATTGTGAGGACAAAGGTAATGGAGCATTGTTCTGACAAAGGCATGGAGCATTGTGATGACAAGGGTCACGGAGCATTGTGATGAAAATTTCATGGAGCATTTTGGTTAAAATGGTCACAGAGCCTTGTGATATCGCGGGCATGGACCGTTGTGATGACAAACGTCATGAAGCATTGTGATGACTGGAGACACGGGGCAGTGTGATGACAGGGGTCATGGAGCATTGTGATGACAAGGGCATGGAGCACTGTGATGACAGGGGTATGGAGCATTGGTCTGACAAGTTTCATAGATGATTGTGATGACAGTGGACATGGTGCATTGTGATGACAAAGGCATTGAGCATTATGATGACAAGGTCATGGAGTATTGTGAAGACAGTTGTCAGGGAGCACTGTGATGACATATCTCATGGTCCATTGCGATGACAATGGCATGGAGCATTGTGATGCGAAATGTAATGGAGGATTGTAATGACAAATATAATGGAGCATTGTGATGACTACGGCTTGGAGCATTATGATGACAAGGGCCATTGAGAATTTTCATGACAATGTCATGAAGCATTGTGATGACAAGGTCCTGGAGCATTGTGATGAGAAATCCTTGGAGCCTTGAGATGACAAGTCTCATGGAGCATACTGATGAAAAGGGGCAAGGAGCATTCTGATTACAGGGGTCTTGGAACATTGTGATAACAAGGGCATGGAGCATTGTGATGACAAGGTCATGGAGCATTGGTCTAATAAGATTCATGGATTATTGCGATGACAGTTGGAATGGCGCATTGTGATGACAAGGGCATGGAGCATTGTGATGACCAGGTCAGGCAGTATTGTGAAAAGAGGTGTCACGGAGCATTGTGATGACATATGTATTAGCCCATTGTGATGACAATGGCATGGAGCATTTTGATGCCAAATGTCATGGAGGATTCTGATGACAAAGGTAAAGGAGCATTGTGATGACAATGGCTTGGAGCATACTGATGACAAGGTTCAGGGAGCATTGTGCTGACCAGGGCATGGATAATTGTGATGACAAGGGTCATGGAGCATTCTGATGACATGGGTCATGTAGCTATGTGAAGACAAGGGCATGGAGCAATGTGATGAGAGCGTTCATGGAGCATTGTGATGACCATGACATGGAAGATTGTGATGCCAAGGGTCATGGATCTTTGTGATGACAAAAGTCGTGGAGCATTTTGATGGCAAGGGCGTTGTGCATTGTGATGAGAAGGGCAGGGAGCACTGTGATGACAGGGTCATGGAGCAATTTGATGAAAAGTGTCATGGAACATTTTGATGACAGGTGTTATGGAACATTGTGATGTCATGGGTCATCGAACATTGTGATGATTTGTGCATGTAGCATTGTGATGACAAGAGTCATGGTACATTGTGATGACAGTGGTGAGGGAGTATTGTGACAAATAGTGATGCAGCATTGTGATATCAGTGTTGAGAGAGCATTTTGATGAGAAATGAATGGAGCATTTTGATGACAAATTTTATGGAGCAATGTGTTGACAAGATTGTGGAGCACTGTGATGATAAGCGCATGATGCATTTTGATGACATGTGTCACGGAGCATTGTGCTGACAAGCGCATGGAGCATTGTGATGGCAAGGGTCATGGAGCACTGTGCTGAGAAAGGCATAGAGCATTGTGATGACAAGGGTCAAAGAGCATTGTGATGAATAGTTCATGGAGCATTGTGGTTAAAATGGTCACAGAGACTGTTGATGACGAGGGCATGGACCATTGTGATGACCAAGGTCATGAAGCACTGTGATGACTGGAGTCACGGAGCATTGTGATGACAGGGGTCATGGAGCATTGTGATAAAAAGGACATGGAACATTGTGATGACAAGGGCATGGAGCATTGTGATGACGAAGTCATGCAGTATGGTGAAGAGAGGTGTCAGGGAGCATTGTGATAACATATGTAATGGCCCATTGTGATGACGATGGCATGGAGCATTGTGTTGCCAAGTGTCATGGAGGATTCTGATGACAAAGGTAATGGAGCATTGTGATGACAATGGCTTGGAGCATTGCGATGACAAGGGTCAAGGTGCATTGTGCTGACAAGTGCATGGAGAATTGTGATGACAAGTGTCGAGGAACACTCTGATGACAAGCTTTTGGAGTATTTTGATGACAATTGCATGGAGCATTGTGATGAAAACGGCATGGAGCATTGTGATGAAAAAGGCATGGAGCCTTTTCTTGACAGGGTTCAAGGAGCATTCTGATGACAAGTGTCAGGGAGCATTGTGATGACAAATGTATTGAGAATTGTGATGACAAAAGTCATGGAGCATTGTGATGAGAAGGCCATGGATAATTGTGATGATGATCGTCATGGGGTGTTGTGATGATAAGTGTTATGGAACATTGTGATCACAAGGTTTTGGAGCATTATGATGACAGAGGTCATGGAGAATTTTGATTTCATTGTGATGACAATAGCATGAAGCATTATGATGATGGGCATGGTGCATTGTGATGACAGGTTTCATGGAGCATTGAGATGAAAAGAGGCATGGAGCATTGTGATTACAGGGATCTTGGAGCATTGTGATGACAAGGGCATGGAGCATTGTGATTACAGGGTTCTTGGAGCATTGTGATGACAAGGGTCATGGAGCCTTGTGATGACTATGCCGTGGAACATTGTGATGGCAGTGGTCATGGATCATTGTTATGACAGAAGTAATAGAGCATTTTGATGAGAAGGGCATTGAGCATTGGTCTGAAATATTTCAAGGATTATTGTGATGAGAGTGGGCATGGAGCACTGTGATGACAAGGGCACGGAAGACTGTGATACATGGGTCATGGAGGATTGTAATGACAGGGGCATAGAGCATTGTGATGAGAACGCATCGAGCATTGTGATGACATGTGTCATGGAGCTTTGTGATGACAAGGGCATGGAGCAATGTGATGAGAGGGTTCATGGAGCATTGTGATGACAAAGACATGGAGCATTGTGATGCCAAGGGTCATGGTGCATTGTGATGAGAAGTGCAGGGAGCAGTTTGATGACCGGGTAACGCAGCAATTTGATAAAAAGTGTAATGGAACATTTTGATGGCAGTGGTTATACAACATTGTGATGTAAGGGGTCTTGGAGCTTTGTGATGACAAGTGTCATGGTGCATTGTGATGACTAGGGAATGGAGCAATGTGATGACAAGAGTCCTGGATCATTGTGTTTCAGGTGTCATGGAGTGTTGTGATGACAGTGGTCATGGAGCATTGTGATGATATTGGCCATGGAGCATTGGAATGAGTAGGTCGTGGAGCATTGGGCTGAAAATGGTCATGGATTACTGTGATGACAGGTGTCCTGGAGCATTGTGATGACAAGGGAATGGAGCATGGTGATGACAATGTCCTGGAGCATTGTGATGAGAATACCATGGATAATTGTGATGACGAGCGTCATGGGGCATTGATATGACAAGTGTTATGGAATATTGTGATCACAAGGGTTTGGAACATTGTTATGACTGAGGTCATGGAGCATTTTGATTTCATTGTGATGGCAATAGCATGAAGCATTATGATGATGGGCATGGTGCATTGTGATGACAGGGTTCATGGATCATTGAGATGAAAAGTGGCATAGAGCATTGTGATTACAGTGTTCTTGGAGCATTGTGATGAGAAGGTCATGGAGCCTTGTGATGACAAGGCCATGGAACATCGTGATGGCAGGGGTCATAGAGCATTGTTATGACAGGGGTAATGGAGCATTGTGATGGCAAGGGCATGGAGCATTGTGATGAGAAGGCCATGAAGCATTCTGATGACATGTGTCATGGAGCTATGTGAAGACAAGGGCATGGAGCAATGTGATGAGAGCGTTCATGGAGCATTGTGATGACAATGACATGGAGCATTGTGATGCCAAGTGTCATGGATCTTTGTGATGACAAAGGTTTTGGAGCATTTTGATGGCAAGTGCGTTGTGCATTGGAATGAGAATGGCAGGGAGCATTGTGATGACAGGGTCATGGACGAATTTGATGAAAAGAGTCATGGAACATTTTGATGATAGGGGTTATGGAACACTGAGATGTCATGGGTCATCGAACATTGTTATGATAAGTGCATGTAGCATTGTTATGACAGGAGTCATGGAACACTGTGATGACAGGGCTGAGGGGTTATTGTGACAAATAGTGATGTAGCATTGTGAGATCAGTGGTGAGAGATCATTTTGATGAGAAGTGCATGGAGCATTGTGATGACAATTATTATGGAGCATTGTGATGACAAGATTGTGGAGCACTGTGATGACAAGCGCATGGTTCATTGTGATGACATGTGTCATGGAGCACTGTGCTGACAAGCGCATGGAGCATTGTGATGACAAGGGTCAAAGAGCATTGTGATGAAAAGTTCATGGAGCATTGTGGTTAAAAAGGTCACAGAGATTGTTCATGACGAGGGCATGGAGCATTGTGATGAAAAAGGTCATGAAGCATTGTGATGACTGGAGTCACGGAGCATTGTGATGACAGGGGTCATGGAGCATTGTGATAACAAGGACATGGAGCATTGTGATGACAAGGGCATGGAACATTGTTCTAGTAAGTTTCATGGATTATTGTGATGACAGTTGAAATGGCGCACTGTGATGACAAGGGCATGGAGCATTGTGATGAACAGGTCATGCAGTACTGTGAAGACAGGTGTCAGGGAGCAATGTGATGACATATGTAATGGCCCATTGTGATAACAAGGGCATGGAGCATTGTGATGACAAGGGCATGGAACATTGGTCTAATAAGTTTCATGGATTATTGTGATGACATTTGGAATGGCGCATTGTGATGACAAGGGCATGGAGCATTGTGATGACCAGGTCATGCAGTATTGTGAAGACAGGTGTCCGGGAGCATTGTGATGAGATATGTAATGGCCCATTGTGATGACAATGGCATGGAGCATTGTGATGCCAAGTGTCATGGAGGATTCTGATGACAAAGGTAATGGAGCATTTTGATGACAATGGCTTGTAGCATTGTGATGACAAGGGTCAGGGAGCATTGTGCTGACAAGTGCATGGAGAATTGTGATGACAAGGGTCATGGAACATTCTGATGACATGATTGTGGAGTATTTTGATGACAATGGCATGGGGCATTGTGAACAAAACGGCATGGGGCATTGTGATGAAAAAGGCATGGAGCCTTTTCATGACAGGTTTCAAGGAGCATTCTGACGACAAGTTTCAGGAAGCATTGTAATGACAAGTGTATTTTGAATTGTGATGACAATGGTCATGGAGCATTGTGATGAAAAGGGCATGGAGTATTTTGATGACAGGCATCATGGAGCGTTGTGATGACAAGTGTTATGGAACATTGTGCTCACAAGGGTTTGGAGAATTGTGATGACAGAGGTTATGGATTATTTTGATTTCAAGGAGTATGGAGCATTGTGATGAAAAGGGCATGAAGCAATGTGATCCCAAGGTTCATGGAGGATTGTGATGAAAATGGCAATGGAGTATTGTGATGACAGGCGCATAGAGCATTGTAAAGACAAGGTCATGTAGCATTTGCTGACAAAGGCATGGAGCATTGTGATGACAGGTGTCATGGAGCACTGTGATGACAAGCGTCAAGAAGCATTGTGAATACAGTAGTCATGGAGCATTGGGATGACAACGACCTGGTTCAATGTGATGACAAGGGTCATGGAGCATTGGGCTGAAAATGTTCATGGAGTATTGTGATGACAGGGGTCATGGAGCATTGTGATGACTAGGGAATGGAGCATTGTGATGACAAGAGTTCCGGATCATTGTGTTGTCAGGTGTCATGGTGTGTTGTGGTGACTGTGGTCATGGAGCATTGTGATGATACTGGCCATGGAGCATTGTGATGAGAAGGTCGTGGAGCATTGTGATTACAGGTGTCTTGGTGCATTGTAATGAAAAGGGAATGTATCATTTTGATGAAAAAGGCATGGAGCCTTGTCATGACAGTGTTCAAGAAGCGTACTGACGAAAAGTGTCAGGGAGCATTGTGATGACAAGTGTATTGAGTATTGTGATGACAAAGGTCATGGAGCATTGTGATGAGAAGAGCATGGATAATTGTGATGATGAGCGTCATGGGGTGTTGTGATGATAATCTATGGAACATTGTGATCACAAGGGTTTGGAGCATTATGATGACAGAGGTCATGGAGAATTTTGATTTCATTGTGATGACAATAGCCTGAAGCATTATGATGATGGGCATGGTGCATTGTGATGACAGGGTTCATGGAGCATTGAGATGAAAAGGGGAATGGAGCATTGTGCTTACCGGGGTCTTGGAGCATTGTGATGACAAGGGCATGGAGCATTGTGATGAGAAGGCCATGGAACATTCTGATGACATGCGTCATGGAGCACTGTGATGACAAGGGCATGGAGCATTGTGATTAAAGTGGTCTTGCAGCATTGTGAAGAAAAGGGTCATGGAGCCTTGTGATGACATGCCATTGAACACTGTGATGGCAGGGGTCATGGAGCATTGTTATGACAGAGGTAATGGAGCATTGGGATAAGAATGGCATTGAGGTTTGGTCTAAAATGTTTCATGGTTTATTGTGATGAGAGTGGGCATGGAGCACTGGGATGACAATGGCACGGAACACTGTGATACATGGTTCATGGAGGATTGTAATGTCAAGGGCATGGAGCATTGTGATGAGAAGGGCATCGAGCATAGTGATGACAAGTGTCATGGAGCTTAGTGATGAAAAGGGCATGGAGCAATGTGATGAGAGTGTTCATGGAGCATTGTGATGACAATGAAATGGAGCATTGTGATGCCAAGGGTCATGGAGATTTGTTATGACAAATAACAGGGAGCATTTCGATGACAATGGTGTGGTGCATTGTGATGAGAAGGGCAGGGAGCATTTTGATTACAGGTTCATGCAGCAATTTGATTAAAAGTGTAATGGAACATTTTGAGGGCACGGGTTATAGAACACTGTGATGTCAGGGGTCATGGAGCTTTGGGATGAAAAGGGTCATGGTGCACTTTGATGACAGGGTTTATGGAACATTGTGATGCCAGGGGTCATGGAACATTGTGATGATAAGGGTATGTAGCATTGTGATGACAGGGGTCATGGAATATTATGATTACCGGGGTGTGGGAGTATTGTGATGACTAGTGATGGAACATTGTGATATCTCTGGTGAGAGAGAATTTGGATGAGAAGTGCATGGAGCATTGTGATTACAATGTTTATGGAGCATAGCGATGACAAGGTTGTGGACCGATGTGATGAATAACACGTGGAACATTGTGATGACAAGGGTAATAGAGCATTGTTCTGACGAAGACATGGAGCATTGTGATGAGAAGTGTCACGGAGCATTGTGATGAAAAGTTCATGGAGCATTGTGGTTACAAAGGTCACAGAGCCTTGTGATGACGCGGGCAAGGACCGTTTTGATCACAAACTTTATGAAGAATTGTGATGACTGGAGTCATGGAGCATTGTGATGATAGGGGTCATGGTGCATTGTGATGACAAGGGCATGGAGCAGTGTGATGACAGGGGCATGGAGCATTGGTCTGACAACTTTCATAGATTATTGTGATGACAGTGGACATGGTGCATTGTGATAACAAGGGCATGGATCTTGGTGATGAGAAGGTCATGGAGTATTGTGAAGACAGGTGTCAGGAAGCAATGTGATGACATATGTCATGGTCCATTTCGATGACAATGGCATGGAGCATTGTGATGCCAATTGTAATGGAGGATTGTGATGACAAATAAAATGGAGCATTGTGATGACTAGGGCTTGGAGCACTATGATGACAAGGGCCATTGAGAATTTTCATGGCAATATCGTGAAGCATTGTGATGACAAGGTCCTGGAGCATTGTGATGAGAAATCCATGGAGCCTTGTGATGACAAGTCTCATATAGCATACTGATGAAAAGGGGCATGGACCATTGTGATTACAGGGATCTTGGAACATTGTGATGAAAATGGCATGGAGCATTGTGAAGAGAAGGCCAAGGAGCATTCTGAGGACATGCGTCATTGAGCTCTGTGATGACAAGAGCATGGAGCATTGTGATTACAGGGGTCTTGGAGCATTGTGATGAAAAGTGCATGGGTCATTGTGATGAAAAAGGCATGGAGCCTTGTAATGACAGGGTTCAAGGAGCATACAGACAACAATTGGCAGGGAGCATTGTGATGACAAGTGTATTTACCATTGTGACGACAAAGGTCATGGAGCATTGTGATGAGAAGACCATGGATAATTGTGATGACGAGTGTCATGGGGCATTGTGATGACAAGTGTTATGGAATATTGTGATCACAAGGGTTTGGAGCATTGTTATGACAGAGGTCATGGAGCATTTTGATTTCATTTTGATGACAATAGCATGAAGCATTATGATGATGGGCATGGTGCATTGTGATGACAGGGTTCATGGATCATTGAGATGAAAAGGGGCATGGAGCATTATGATTACAGGAATCATGGATCATTGAGATGAAAATGGGCATGGAGCATTGTGATTACAGGGGTCTTTGATCAATGTGATGAGAAGGGTCATGGAGACTTGTGATGACAATGTCATGGATCATCGTGATGGCAGGTGTCATGGAGCATTGTTATGACAGGTGTAATGGAGCATTTTGATGGCAAGGGCATGGAGCATTGTGATGAGAAGGCCATGGAGCATTCTGATGACATGTGTCATGGAGCTTAGTGATGACAAGCGCATGTAGCAATGTGATGCCAAGGGTCATGGATCTTTGTGATGACAAAGGTCATGGAGCATTTTGATGACAAGGGCGTTGTGCATTGTGATGAGAAGTGCAGGGAGAATTGTGATGACAGGGTCATGGAGCAATTTGATGAAAAGTGTCAAGGAACATTTTGATGACAGGAGTTATGGAACATTGTGATGTCAGGGGTCATCGAACATTGTGATGATAAGTGCATGTAGCATTGTGATGACAGGAGTCATGGAACACTGTGATGACAGAGGTGAGGGAGTATTGTGACGAATGGTGATGTAACATTGTGATATCAGTGGTGAGAGAGCATTTTGATGAGAAGTGCATGGAGCATTGTGATGACAAGTTTTATGGAGCATTGTGATGACAAGATTGTGGAGCACTGTGATGACAATGGCTTGGAACATTGTGATGACAAGGGTCAGTGTGCATTGTGCTGACAAGTGCATGGAGAATTGTGATGACAAGGGTCATGGAGCATTTTGATGACAGGGCTTATGGAACATTGTGATGTCAGGGGTCATGGAACATTGTGATGATAAGGGGATGTAGCATTGTGATGACAGTGTCATGGAACATTGTGATTGCAGGGGTGAGGGAGTATTGTGATGACTAGTGATGGAACACTGTGATATCTCTGGTGAGAGAGCATTTTGATGAGAAGGGCATGGATCATTGTGATTACAAAATTTATGGAGCATTGCAATGATAAGGTTGTGGACCGTTGTGATGAAATGCGCCTGGCAAATTGTGATGACAATGGTCATGGAGCATTGTTCTGACAAAGACATGGAGCATTGTGATGACAAGGGTCACAGAGAATTGTGATGAAAAGTTCATGGAGCATTGTGGTTACAAAGGTCACAGAGCCTTGTGATGACGCTGGCATGGACCATTGTGATGACAAACGTTATGAAGCATTGTGATGACTGGAATCACGGAGCATTGTGATGACAGGGGTCATGGAGCATTGTGATGACAAGGGCATGGAGCATTGTGAGGAGAAGGCCAAGGAGCATTCTGAAGACATACATCATTGAGCGTTCTGATGACAAGGGCATGGCACTTTGTGATTGCAGGGGTCTTGGAGCATTGTGATGAAAAGTGCATGGATCATTGTGATGAAAAAGGCATGGAGCCTTGTAATGACAGGGTTCAAGGAGCATACAGACAACAAGTGGCAGGGAGCATTGTGATGACAAGTGTATTGATCATTGTGATGACAAAGGTCATGGAGCATTGCGATGAAAAGGGCATGGAGTATTGTGATGGCAGGCATCATGGAGCATTGTGATGACAAGTGTTATGGAATATTGTGATCACAAGGGTTTGGAGCATTGTTATGACAGAGGTCATGGAGCATTTTGATTTCATTGTGATGACAATAGCATGAAGCATTATGATGATGGGCATGGTGCATTGTGATGACAGGGTTCATGGATCATTGAGATGAAAACGGGCATGGAGCATTGTGATTACAGGGGTCTTTGAGCATTGTGATGAGAAGAGTCATGGAGCCTTGTGATGACAAGGACATGGAACAACGTGATAACAGGGTTCATGGAGCATTGTTATGACAGGGGTAATGGAGCATTGTGATGGCAAGGGCATGGAGCATTGTGATGAGAAGGCCATGGAGCATTCTGATGACATGTGTCATGGAGGTTTGTAATGACAAGGACATGGAGCAATGTGATGAGAACCTTCATGGAGCATTGTGATGACAATGACAAGGAGCATGGTGATGCCAAGGGTCATGGATCTTTGTGATGACAAAGGTCATGGAGCATTTTGATGACAAGGGCGTTGTGCATTGTGATGAGAAGGGTAGGGAGCATTGTGATGACAGGGTCATGGAGCAATTTGATGAAAAGTGTCATGGAACATTTTGATGACAGGGGTTATGGAACATTGTGATGCCAGGGCTCATCGAACATTGTGATGATAAGTGCATGTAGCATTGTGATGACAGGAGTCATGGCACATTTTGATGACAGAGGTGAGGGAATATTGTGACGAATATCATGTAACATTGTGATATCAGCGGTCAGAGAACATTTTGATGAGAAGTGCATGGATCATTGTGATGACAAGGGTCAAAGAGCATTTTGATGAAAATTTCATATAGCATTGTGGTTAAAAAGGTCACAGAGACTGTTTATGACGAGGGCATGGACCACTGTGATGACAAAGGTCATGAAGCATTGTGATAACTGGAGTCATGGAGCATTGTGAGGACAGGGGTCATGGAGCATTGTGATAACAAGGGCATGGAGCATTGTGATGACAAGGGCATGGAGCATTGGTCTAATAAGTTGCATGGATTATTGCGATGACAGTTGGAATTGCGCATTGTGATGACAAGGGCATGGAGCATTGTGATGACAAGGGCATGGAGCATTGTGAGCAGAAGGCCATGGAACATTCTGATTACATGCGTCATGGAGCTTTGTGATGAAAAGGACATGGAGCATTGTGATTACAGGTGTCTTGGAGCATTGTGATGACAAGGGTCATGGAGCCTTGTGATGACAAGGCCGTGGAACATTGTGATGGCTGGTGTCATAGAGCATTGTTATGATAGAGGTAATGGAGCATTGTGATGAGAAGGTCATTGAGCATTGGTCTGAAAATTTTCATGGATTATTGTGATGAGAGTGGGCATGGAGCATTGTGATGACAAGGGCACGGAACACTGTGATACATGGGTCATGGAGGATTGTAATGACAAGGGCATGGAGCATTGTGATGGGAAGGGCATCGAGCATTGAGATGACAAGTGTCATGGTGCTTTGTGATGACAAGGGCATGGAGCCATGTGATGAGAGGGTTCATGGAGCATTGTGATGACAATGACATGGAGCATTGTGATGCCAAGTGTTATGGAGCTTTGTGATGACAAAGGTCATGGAGCATTTTGATGACAAGGGTGTGGTGCATTGTGATGAGAAGGGCAGGGAGCATTTTGATGACAGGGTCATGCAGCAATTTGATGAAAAGTGTAATGGAACATTTTGGTGACAGGGGTTATAGAACATTGTGATGCCAGGGGTCATGGAGCTTTGGGATGAAAAGGGTCATGGAGCATTTTGATGACAGGGGTTATGGAACATTGTGATGTCAGGGGTCATGGAACATTGTGCAGATAAGGGGATGTAGCATTGTGATGACAGGGGTCATGGAACATTGTGATAACAGGGATGAGGGAGGATAGTGATGACTAGTAATGGAACATTGTGATATCTCATGTGAGAGAGCATTTGGATGAGAAGTTCATAGAGCATTGTGATTACAAGGTTTATGGAGCATAGCGATGATAAGTTTGTGGATCATTGTGATGAAAAGCACATGGCACATTGTGAGGACAAAGGTAATGGAGCATTGTTCTGACAAAGGCATGGAGCATTGTGATGACAAGGGTCACGGAGCATTGTGATGAAAATTTCATGGAGCATTTTGGTTAAAATGGTCACAGAGCCTTGTGATATCGCGGGCATGGACCGTTGTGATGACAAACGTCATGAAGCATTGTGATGACTGGAGACACGGGGCAGTGTGATGACAGGGGTCATGGAGCATTGTGATGACAAGGGCATGGAGCACTGTGATGACAGGGGTATGGAGCATTGGTCTGACAAGTTTCATAGATGATTGTGATGACAGTGGACATGGTGCATTGTGATGACAAAGGCATTGAGCATTATGATGACAAGGTCATGGAGTATTGTGAAGACAGTTGTCAGGGAGCACTGTGATGACATATCTCATGGTCCATTGCGATGACAATGGCATGGAGCATTGTGATGCGAAATGTAATGGAGGATTGTAATGACAAATATAATGGAGCATTGTGATGACTACGGCTTGGAGCATTATGATGACAAGGGCCATTGAGAATTTTCATGACAATGTGGTGAAGCATTGTGATGACAAGGTCCTGGAGCATTGTGATGAGAAATCCTTGGAGCCTTGAGATGACAAGTCTCATGGAGCATACTGATGAAAAGGGGCAAGGAGCATTCTGATTACAGGGGTCTTGGAACATTGTGATAACAAGGGCATGGAGCATTGTGATGACAAGGTCATGGAGCATTGGTCTAATAAGATTCATGGATTATTGCGATGACAGTTGGAATGGCGCATTGTGATGACAAGGGCATGGAGCATTGTGATGACCAGGTCAGGCAGTATTGTGAAAAGAGGTGTCACGGAGCATTGTGATGACATATGTATTAGCCCATTGTGATGACAATGGCATGGAGCATTTTGATGCCAAATGTCATGGAGGATTCTGATGACAAAGGTAAAGGAGCATTGTGATGACAATGGCTTGGAGCATACTGATGACAAGGTTCAGGGAGCATTGTGCTGACCAGGGCATGGATAATTGTGATGACAAGGGTCATGGAGCATTCTGATGACATGGGTCATGTAGCTATGTGAAGACAAGGGCATGGAGCAATGTGATGAGAGCGTTCATGGAGCATTGTGATGACCATGACATGGAAGATTGTGATGCCAAGGGTCATGGATCTTTGTGATGACAAAAGTCGTGGAGGATTTTGATGGCAAGGGCGTTGTGCATTGTGATGAGAAGGGCAGGGAGCACTGTGATGACAGGGTCATGGAGCAATTTGATGAAAAGTGTCATGGAACATTTTGATGACAGGTGTTATGGAACATTGTGATGTCATGGGTCATCGAACATTGTGATGATTTGTGCATGTAGCATTGTGATGACAAGAGTCATGGTACATTGTGATGACAGTGGTGAGGGAGTATTGTGACAAATAGTGATGCAGCATTGTGATATCAGTGTTGAGAGAGCATTTTGATGAGAAATGAATGGAGCATTTTGATGACAAATTTTATGGAGCAATGTGTTGACAAGATTGTGGAGCACTGTGATGATAAGCGCATGATGCATTTTGATGACATGTGTCACGGAGCATTGTGCTGACAAGCGCATGGAGCATTGTGATGGCAAGGGTCATGGAGCACTGTGCTGAGAAAGGCATAGAGCATTGTGATGACAAGGGTCAAAGAGCATTGTGATGAATAGTTCATGGAGCATTGTGGTTAAAATGGTCACAGAGACTGTTGATGACGAGGGCATGGACCATTGTGATGACCAAGGTCATGAAGCACTGTGATGACTGGAGTCACGGAGCATTGTGATGACAGGGGTCATGGAGCATTGTGATAAAAAGGACATGGAACATTGTGATGACAAGGGCATGGAGCATTGTGATGACGAAGTCATGCAGTATGGTGAAGAGAGGTGTCAGGGAGCATTGTGATAACATATGTAATGGCCCATTGTGATGACGATGGCATGGAGCATTGTGTTGCCAAGTGTCATGGAGGATTCTGATGACAAAGGTAATGGAGCATTGTGATGACAATGGCTTGGAGCATTGCGATGACAAGGGTCAAGGTGCATTGTGCTGACAAGTGCATGGAGAATTGTGATGACAAGTGTCGAGGAACACTCTGATGACAAGCTTTTGGAGTATTTTGATGACAATTGCATGGAGCATTGTGATGAAAACGGCATGGAGCATTGTGATGAAAAAGGCATGGAGCCTTTTCTTGACAGGGTTCAAGGAGCATTCTGATGACAAGTGTCAGGGAGCATTGTGATGACAAATGTATTGAGAATTGTGATGACAAAAGTCATGGAGCATTGTGATGAGAAGGCCATGGATAATTGTGATGATGATCGTCATGGGGTGTTGTGATGATAAGTGTTATGGAACATTGTGATCACAAGGTTTTGGAGCATTATGATGACAGAGGTCATGGAGAATTTTGATTTCATTGTGATGACAATAGCATGAAGCATTATGATGATGGGCATGGTGCATTGTGATGACAGGTTTCATGGAGCATTGAGATGAAAAGAGGCATGGAGCATTGTGATTACAGGGATCTTGGAGCATTGTGATGACAAGGGCATGGAGCATTGTGATTACAGGGTTCTTGGAGCATTGTGATGACAAGGGTCATGGAGCCTTGTGATGACTATGCCGTGGAACATTGTGATGGCAGTGGTCATGGATCATTGTTATGACAGAAGTAATAGAGCATTTTGATGAGAAGGGCATTGAGCATTGGTCTGAAATATTTCAAGGATTATTGTGATGAGAGTGGGCATGGAGCACTGTGATGACAAGGGCACGGAAGACTGTGATACATGGGTCATGGAGGATTGTAATGACAGGGGCATAGAGCATTGTGATGAGAACGCATCGAGCATTGTGATGACATGTGTCATGGAGCTTTGTGATGACAAGGGCATGGAGCAATGTGATGAGAGGGTTCATGGAGCATTGTGATGACAAAGACATGGAGCATTGTGATGCCAAGGGTCATGGTGCATTGTGATGAGAAGTGCAGGGAGCAGTTTGATGACCGGGTAACGCAGCAATTTGATAAAAAGTGTAATGGAACATTTTGATGGCAGTGGTTATACAACATTGTGATGTAAGGGGTCTTGGAGCTTTGTGATGACAAGTGTCATGGTGCATTGTGATGACTAGGGAATGGAGCAATGTGATGACAAGAGTCCTGGATCATTGTGTTTCAGGTGTCATGGAGTGTTGTGATGACAGTGGTCATGGAGCATTGTGATGATATTGGCCATGGAGCATTGGAATGAGTAGGTCGTGGAGCATTGGGCTGAAAATGGTCATGGATTACTGTGATGACAGGTGTCCTGGAGCATTGTGATGACAAGGGAATGGAGCATGGTGATGACAATGTCCTGGAGCATTGTGATGAGAATACCATGGATAATTGTGATGACGAGCGTCATGGGGCATTGATATGACAAGTGTTATGGAATATTGTGATCACAAGGGTTTGGAACATTGTTATGACTGAGGTCATGGAGCATTTTGATTTCATTGTGATGGCAATAGCATGAAGCATTATGATGATGGGCATGGTGCATTGTGATGACAGGGTTCATGGATCATTGAGATGAAAAGTGGCATAGAGCATTGTGATTACAGTGTTCTTGGAGCATTGTGATGAGAAGGTCATGGAGCCTTGTGATGACAAGGCCATGGAACATCGTGATGGCAGGGGTCATAGAGCATTGTTATGACAGGGGTAATGGAGCATTGTGATGGCAAGGGCATGGAGCATTGTGATGAGAAGGCCATGAAGCATTCTGATGACATGTGTCATGGAGCTATGTGAAGACAAGGGCATGGAGCAATGTGATGAGAGCGTTCATGGAGCATTGTGATGACAATGACATGGAGCATTGTGATGCCAAGTGTCATGGATCTTTGTGATGACAAAGGTTTTGGAGCATTTTGATGGCAAGTGCGTTGTGCATTGGAATGAGAATGGCAGGGAGCATTGTGATGACAGGGTCATGGACGAATTTGATGAAAAGAGTCATGGAACATTTTGATGATAGGGGTTATGGAACACTGAGATGTCATGGGTCATCGAACATTGTTATGATAAGTGCATGTAGCATTGTTATGACAGGAGTCATGGAACACTGTGATGACAGGGCTGAGGGGTTATTGTGACAAATAGTGATGTAGCATTGTGAGATCAGTGGTGAGAGATCATTTTGATGAGAAGTGCATGGAGCATTGTGATGACAATTATTATGGAGCATTGTGATGACAAGATTGTGGAGCACTGTGATGACAAGCGCATGGTTCATTGTGATGACATGTGTCATGGAGCACTGTGCTGACAAGCGCATGGAGCATTGTGATGACAAGGGTCAAAGAGCATTGTGATGAAAAGTTCATGGAGCATTGTGGTTAAAAAGGTCACAGAGATTGTTCATGACGAGGGCATGGAGCATTGTGATGAAAAAGGTCATGAAGCATTGTGATGACTGGAGTCACGGAGCATTGTGATGACAGGGGTCATGGAGCATTGTGATAACAAGGACATGGAGCATTGTGATGACAAGGGCATGGAACATTGTTCTAGTAAGTTTCATGGATTATTGTGATGACAGTTGAAATGGCGCACTGTGATGACAAGGGCATGGAGCATTGTGATGAACAGGTCATGCAGTACTGTGAAGACAGGTGTCAGGGAGCAATGTGATGACATATGTAATGGCCCATTGTGATAACAAGGGCATGGAGCATTGTGATGACAAGGGCATGGAACATTGGTCTAATAAGTTTCATGGATTATTGTGATGACATTTGGAATGGCGCATTGTGATGACAAGGGCATGGAGCATTGTGATGACCAGGTCATGCAGTATTGTGAAGACAGGTGTCCGGGAGCATTGTGATGAGATATGTAATGGCCCATTGTGATGACAATGGCATGGAGCATTGTGATGCCAAGTGTCATGGAGGATTCTGATGACAAAGGTAATGGAGCATTTTGATGACAATGGCTTGTAGCATTGTGATGACAAGGGTCAGGGAGCATTGTGCTGACAAGTGCATGGAGAATTGTGATGACAAGGGTCATGGAACATTCTGATGACATGATTGTGGAGTATTTTGATGACAATGGCATGGGGCATTGTGAACAAAACGGCATGGGGCATTGTGATGAAAAAGGCATGGAGCCTTTTCATGACAGGTTTCAAGGAGCATTCTGACGACAAGTTTCAGGAAGCATTGTAATGACAAGTGTATTTTGAATTGTGATGACAATGGTCATGGAGCATTGTGATGAAAAGGGCATGGAGTATTTTGATGACAGGCATCATGGAGCGTTGTGATGACAAGTGTTATGGAACATTGTGCTCACAAGGGTTTGGAGAATTGTGATGACAGAGGTTATGGATTATTTTGATTTCAAGGAGTATGGAGCATTGTGATGAAAAGGGCATGAAGCAATGTGATCCCAAGGTTCATGGAGGATTGTGATGAAAATGGCAATGGAGTATTGTGATGACAGGCGCATAGAGCATTGTAAAGACAAGGTCATGTAGCATTTGCTGACAAAGGCATGGAGCATTGTGATGACAGGTGTCATGGAGCACTGTGATGACAAGCGTCAAGAAGCATTGTGAATACAGTAGTCATGGAGCATTGGGATGACAACGACCTGGTTCAATGTGATGACAAGGGTCATGGAGCATTGGGCTGAAAATGTTCATGGAGTATTGTGATGACAGGGGTCATGGAGCATTGTGATGACTAGGGAATGGAGCATTGTGATGACAAGAGTTCCGGATCATTGTGTTGTCAGGTGTCATGGTGTGTTGTGGTGACTGTGGTCATGGAGCATTGTGATGATACTGGCCATGGAGCATTGTGATGAGAAGGTCGTGGAGCATTGTGATTACAGGTGTCTTGGTGCATTGTAATGAAAAGGGAATGTATCATTTTGATGAAAAAGGCATGGAGCCTTGTCATGACAGTGTTCAAGAAGCGTACTGACGAAAAGTGTCAGGGAGCATTGTGATGACAAGTGTATTGAGTATTGTGATGACAAAGGTCATGGAGCATTGTGATGAGAAGAGCATGGATAATTGTGATGATGAGCGTCATGGGGTGTTGTGATGATAATCTATGGAACATTGTGATCACAAGGGTTTGGAGCATTATGATGACAGAGGTCATGGAGAATTTTGATTTCATTGTGATGACAATAGCCTGAAGCATTATGATGATGGGCATGGTGCATTGTGATGACAGGGTTCATGGAGCATTGAGATGAAAAGGGGAATGGAGCATTGTGCTTACCGGGGTCTTGGAGCATTGTGATGACAAGGGCATGGAGCATTGTGATGAGAAGGCCATGGAACATTCTGATGACATGCGTCATGGAGCACTGTGATGACAAGGGCATGGAGCATTGTGATTAAAGTGGTCTTGCAGCATTGTGAAGAAAAGGGTCATGGAGCCTTGTGATGACATGCCATTGAACACTGTGATGGCAGGGGTCATGGAGCATTGTTATGACAGAGGTAATGGAGCATTGGGATAAGAATGGCATTGAGGTTTGGTCTAAAATGTTTCATGGTTTATTGTGATGAGAGTGGGCATGGAGCACTGGGATGACAATGGCACGGAACACTGTGATACATGGTTCATGGAGGATTGTAATGTCAAGGGCATGGAGCATTGTGATGAGAAGGGCATCGAGCATAGTGATGACAAGTGTCATGGAGCTTAGTGATGAAAAGGGCATGGAGCAATGTGATGAGAGTGTTCATGGAGCATTGTGATGACAATGAAATGGAGCATTGTGATGCCAAGGGTCATGGAGATTTGTTATGACAAATAACAGGGAGCATTTCGATGACAATGGTGTGGTGCATTGTGATGAGAAGGGCAGGGAGCATTTTGATTACAGGTTCATGCAGCAATTTGATTAAAAGTGTAATGGAACATTTTGAGGGCACGGGTTATAGAACACTGTGATGTCAGGGGTCATGGAGCTTTGGGATGAAAAGGGTCATGGTGCACTTTGATGACAGGGTTTATGGAACATTGTGATGCCAGGGGTCATGGAACATTGTGATGATAAGGGTATGTAGCATTGTGATGACAGGGGTCATGGAATATTATGATTACCGGGGTGTGGGAGTATTGTGATGACTAGTGATGGAACATTGTGATATCTCTGGTGAGAGAGAATTTGGATGAGAAGTGCATGGAGCATTGTGATTACAATGTTTATGGAGCATAGCGATGACAAGGTTGTGGACCGATGTGATGAATAACACGTGGAACATTGTGATGACAAGGGTAATAGAGCATTGTTCTGACGAAGACATGGAGCATTGTGATGAGAAGTGTCACGGAGCATTGTGATGAAAAGTTCATGGAGCATTGTGGTTACAAAGGTCACAGAGCCTTGTGATGACGCGGGCAAGGACCGTTTTGATCACAAACTTTATGAAGAATTGTGATGACTGGAGTCATGGAGCATTGTGATGATAGGGGTCATGGTGCATTGTGATGACAAGGGCATGGAGCAGTGTGATGACAGGGGCATGGAGCATTGGTCTGACAACTTTCATAGATTATTGTGATGACAGTGGACATGGTGCATTGTGATAACAAGGGCATGGATCTTGGTGATGAGAAGGTCATGGAGTATTGTGAAGACAGGTGTCAGGAAGCAATGTGATGACATATGTCATGGTCCATTTCGATGACAATGGCATGGAGCATTGTGATGCCAATTGTAATGGAGGATTGTGATGACAAATAAAATGGAGCATTGTGATGACTAGGGCTTGGAGCACTATGATGACAAGGGCCATTGAGAATTTTCATGGCAATATCGTGAAGCATTGTGATGACAAGGTCCTGGAGCATTGTGATGAGAAATCCATGGAGCCTTGTGATGACAAGTCTCATATAGCATACTGATGAAAAGGGGCATGGACCATTGTGATTACAGGGATCTTGGAACATTGTGATGAAAATGGCATGGAGCATTGTGAAGAGAAGGCCAAGGAGCATTCTGAGGACATGCGTCATTGAGCTCTGTGATGACAAGAGCATGGAGCATTGTGATTACAGGGGTCTTGGAGCATTGTGATGAAAAGTGCATGGGTCATTGTGATGAAAAAGGCATGGAGCCTTGTAATGACAGGGTTCAAGGAGCATACAGACAACAATTGGCAGGGAGCATTGTGATGACAAGTGTATTTATCATTGTGACGACAAAGGTCATGGAGCATTGTGATGAGAAGACCATGGATAATTGTGATGACGAGTGTCATGGGGCATTGTGATGACAAGTGTTATGGAATATTGTGATCACAAGGGTTTGGAGCATTGTTATGACAGAGGTCATGGAGCATTTTGATTTCATTTTGATGACAATAGCATGAAGCATTATGATGATGGGCATGGTGCATTGTGATGACAGGGTTCATGGATCATTGAGATGAAAAGGGGCATGGAGCATTATGATTACAGGAATCATGGATCATTGAGATGAAAATGGGCATGGAGCATTGTGATTACAGGGGTCTTTGATCAATGTGATGAGAAGGGTCATGGAGACTTGTGATGACAATGTCATGGATCATCGTGATGGCAGGTGTCATGGAGCATTGTTATGACAGGTGTAATGGAGCATTTTGATGGCAAGGGCATGGAGCATTGTGATGAGAAGGCCATGGAGCATTCTGATGACATGTGTCATGGAGCTTAGTGATGACAAGCGCATGTAGCAATGTGATGCCAAGGGTCATGGATCTTTGTGATGACAAAGGTCATGGAGCATTTTGATGACAAGGGCGTTGTGCATTGTGATGAGAAGTGCAGGGAGAATTGTGATGACAGGGTCATGGAGCAATTTGATGAAAAGTGTCAAGGAACATTTTGATGACAGGAGTTATGGAACATTGTGATGTCAGGGGTCATCGAACATTTTGATGATAAGTGCATGTAGCATTGTGATGACAGGAGTCATGGAACACTGTGATGACAGAGGTGAGGGAGTATTGTGACGAATGGTGATGTAACATTGTGATATCAGTGGTGAGAGAGCATTTTGATGAGAAGTGCATGGAGCATTGTGATGACAAGTTTTATGGAGCATTGTGATGACAAGATTGTGGAGCACTGTGATGACAATGGCTTGGAACATTGTGATGACAAGGGTCAGTGTGCATTGTGCTGACAAGTGCATGGAGAATTGTGATGACAAGGGTCATGGAGCATTTTGATGACAGGGCTTATGGAACATTGTGATGTCAGGGGTCATGGAACATTGTGATGATAAGGGGATGTAGCATTGTGATGACAGTGTCATGGAACATTGTGATTGCAGGGGTGAGGGAGTATTGTGATGACTAGTGATGGAACACTGTGATATCTCTGGTGAGAGAGCATTTTGATGAGAAGGGCATGGATCATTGTGATTACAAAATTTATGGAGCATTGCAATGATAAGGTTGTGGACCGTTGTGATGAAATGCGCCTGGCAAATTGTGATGACAATGGTCATGGAGCATTGTTCTGACAAAGACATGGAGCATTGTGATGACAAGGGTCACAGAGAATTGTGATGAAAAGTTCATGGAGCATTGTGGTTACAAAGGTCACAGAGCCTTGTGATGACGCTGGCATGGACCATTGTGATGACAAACGTTATGAAGCATTGTGATGACTGGAATCACGGAGCATTGTGATGACAGGGGTCATGGAGCATTGTGATGACAAGGGCATGGAGCATTGTGAGGAGAAGGCCAAGGAGCATTCTGAAGACATACATCATTGAGCGTTCTGATGACAAGGGCATGGCACTTTGTGATTGCAGGGGTCTTGGAGCATTGTGATGAAAAGTGCATGGATCATTGTGATGAAAAAGGCATGGAGCCTTGTAATGACAGGGTTCAAGGAGCATACAGACAACAAGTGGCAGGGAGCATTGTGATGACAAGTGTATTGATCATTGTGATGACAAAGGTCATGGAGCATTGCGATGAAAAGGGCATGGAGTATTGTGATGGCAGGCATCATGGAGCATTGTGATGACAAGTGTTATGGAATATTGTGATCACAAGGGTTTGGAGCATTGTTATGACAGAGGTCATGGAGCATTTTGATTTCATTGTGATGACAATAGCATGAAGCATTATGATGATGGGCATGGTGCATTGTGATGACAGGGTTCATGGATCATTGAGATGAAAACGGGCATGGAGCATTGTGATTACAGGGGTCTTTGAGCATTGTGATGAGAAGAGTCATGGAGCCTTGTGATGACAAGGACATGGAACAACGTGATAACAGGGTTCATGGAGCATTGTTATGACAGGGGTAATGGAGCATTGTGATGGCAAGGGCATGGAGCATTGTGATGAGAAGGCCATGGAGCATTCTGATGACATGTGTCATGGAGGTTTGTAATGACAAGGACATGGAGCAATGTGATGAGAACCTTCATGGAGCATTGTGATGACAATGACAAGGAGCATGGTGATGCCAAGGGTCATGGATCTTTGTGATGACAAAGGTCATGGAGCATTTTGATGACAAGGGCGTTGTGCATTGTGATGAGAAGGGTAGGGAGCATTGTGATGACAGGGTCATGGAGCAATTTGATGAAAAGTGTCATGGAACATTTTGATGACAGGGGTTATGGAACATTGTGATGCCAGGGCTCATCGAACATTGTGATGATAAGTGCATGTAGCATTGTGATGACAGGAGTCATGGCACATTTTGATGACAGAGGTGAGGGAATATTGTGACGAATATCATGTAACATTGTGATATCAGCGGTCAGAGAACATTTTGATGAGAAGTGCATGGATCATTGTGATGACAAGGGTCAAAGAGCATTTTGATGAAAATTTCATATAGCATTGTGGTTAAAAAGGTCACAGAGACTGTTTATGACGAGGGCATGGACCACTGTGATGACAAAGGTCATGAAGCATTGTGATAACTGGAGTCATGGAGCATTGTGAGGACAGGGGTCATGGAGCATTGTGATAACAAGGGCATGGAGCATTGTGATGACAAGGGCATGGAGCATTGGTCTAATAAGTTGCATGGATTATTGCGATGACAGTTGGAATTGCGCATTGTGATGACAAGGGCATGGAGCATTGTGATGACAAGGGCATGGAGCATTGTGAGCAGAAGGCCATGGAACATTCTGATTACATGCGTCATGGAGCTTTGTGATGAAAAGGACATGGAGCATTGTGATTACAGGTGTCTTGGAGCATTGTGATGACAAGGGTCATGGAGCCTTGTGATGACAAGGCCGTGGAACATTGTGATGGCTGGTGTCATAGAGCATTGTTATGATAGAGGTAATGGAGCATTGTGATGAGAAGGTCATTGAGCATTGGTCTGAAAATTTTCATGGATTATTGTGATGAGAGTGGGCATGGAGCATTGTGATGACAAGGGCACGGAACACTGTGATACATGGGTCATGGAGGATTGTAATGACAAGGGCATGGAGCATTGTGATGGGAAGGGCATCGAGCATTGAGATGACAAGTGTCATGGTGCTTTGTGATGACAAGGGCATGGAGCCATGTGATGAGAGGGTTCATGGAGCATTGTGATGACAATGACATGGAGCATTGTGATGCCAAGTGTTATGGAGCTTTGTGATGACAAAGGTCATGGAGCATTTTGATGACAAGGGTGTGGTGCATTGTGATGAGAAGGGCAGGGAGCATTTTGATGACAGGGTCATGCAGCAATTTGATGAAAAGTGTAATGGAACATTTTGGTGACAGGGGTTATAGAACATTGTGATGCCAGGGGTCATGGAGCTTTGGGATGAAAAGGGTCATGGAGCATTTTGATGACAGGGGTTATGGAACATTGTGATGTCAGGGGTCATGGAACATTGTGCAGATAAGGGGATGTAGCATTGTGATGACAGGGGTCATGGAACATTGTGATAACAGGGATGAGGGAGGATAGTGATGACTAGTAATGGAACATTGTGATATCTCATGTGAGAGAGCATTTGGATGAGAAGTTCATAGAGCATTGTGATTACAAGGTTTATGGAGCATAGCGATGATAAGTTTGTGGATCATTGTGATGAAAAGCACATGGCACATTGTGAGGACAAAGGTAATGGAGCATTGTTCTGACAAAGGCATGGAGCATTGTGATGACAAGGGTCACGGAGCATTGTGATGAAAATTTCATGGAGCATTTTGGTTAAAATGGTCACAGAGCCTTGTGATATCGCGGGCATGGACCGTTGTGATGACAAACGTCATGAAGCATTGTGATGACTGGAGACACGGGGCAGTGTGATGACAGGGGTCATGGAGCATTGTGATGACAAGGGCATGGAGCACTGTGATGACAGGGGTATGGAGCATTGGTCTGACAAGTTTCATAGATGATTGTGATGACAGTGGACATGGTGCATTGTGATGACAAAGGCATTGAGCATTATGATGACAAGGTCATGGAGTATTGTGAAGACAGTTGTCAGGGAGCACTGTGATGACATATCTCATGGTCCATTGCGATGACAATGGCATGGAGCATTGTGATGCGAAATGTAATGGAGGATTGTAATGACAAATATAATGGAGCATTGTGATGACTACGGCTTGGAGCATTATGATGACAAGGGCCATTGAGAATTTTCATGACAATGTCGTGAAGCATTGTGATGACAAGGTCCTGGAGCATTGTGATGAGAAATCCTTGGAGCCTTGAGATGACAAGTCTCATGGAGCATACTGATGAAAAGGGGCAAGGAGCATTCTGATTACAGGGGTCTTGGAACATTGTGATAACAAGGGCATGGAGCATTGTGATGACAAGGTCATGGAGCATTGGTCTAATAAGATTCATGGATTATTGCGATGACAGTTGGAATGGCGCATTGTGATGACAAGGGCATGGAGCATTGTGATGACCAGGTCAGGCAGTATTGTGAAAAGAGGTGTCACGGAGCATTGTGATGACATATGTATTAGCCCATTGTGATGACAATGGCATGGAGCATTTTGATGCCAAATGTCATGGAGGATTCTGATGACAAAGGTAAAGGAGCATTGTGATGACAATGGCTTGGAGCATACTGATGACAAGGTTCAGGGAGCATTGTGCTGACCAGGGCATGGATAATTGTGATGACAAGGGTCATGGAGCATTCTGATGACATGGGTCATGTAGCTATGTGAAGACAAGGGCATGGAGCAATGTGATGAGAGCGTTCATGGAGCATTGTGATGACCATGACATGGAAGATTGTGATGCCAAGGGTCATGGATCTTTGTGATGACAAAAGTCGTGGAGGATTTTGATGGCAAGGGCGTTGTGCATTGTGATGAGAAGGGCAGGGAGCACTGTGATGACAGGGTCATGGAGCAATTTGATGAAAAGTGTCATGGAACATTTTGATGACAGGTGTTATGGAACATTGTGATGTCATGGGTCATCGAACATTGTGATGATTTGTGCATGTAGCATTGTGATGACAAGAGTCATGGTACATTGTGATGACAGTGGTGAGGGAGTATTGTGACAAATAGTGATGTAGCATTGTGATATCAGTGTTGAGAGAGCATTTTGATGAGAAATGAATGGAGCATTTTGATGACAAATTTTATGGAGCAATGTGTTGACAAGATTGTGGAGCACTGTGATGATAAGCGCATGATGCATTTTGATGACATGTGTCACGGAGCATTGTGCTGACAAGCGCATGGAGCATTGTGATGGCAAGGGTCATGGAGCACTGTGCTGAGAAAGGCATAGAGCATTGTGATGACAAGGGTCAAAGAGCATTGTGATGAATAGTTCATGGAGCATTGTGGTTAAAATGGTCACAGAGACTGTTGATGACGAGGGCATGGACCATTGTGATGACCAAGGTCATGAAGCACTGTGATGACTGGAGTCACGGAGCATTGTGATGACAGGGGTCATGGAGCATTGTGACAAATAGTGATGTAGCATTGTGATATCAGTGTTGAGAGAGCATTTTGATGAGAAATGAATGGAGCATTTTGATGACAAATTTTATGGAGCAATGTGTTGACAAGATTGTGGAGCACTGTGATGATAAGCGCATGATGCATTTTGATGACATGTGTCACGGAGCATTGTGCTGACAAGCGCATGGAGCATTGTGATGGCAAGGGTCATGGAGCACTGTGCTGAGAAAGGCATAGAGCATTGTGATGACAAGGGTCAAAGAGCATTGTGATGAATAGTTCATGGAGCATTGTGGTTAAAATGGTCACAGAGACTGTTGATGACGAGGGCATGGACCATTGTGATGACCAAGGTCATGAAGCACTGTGATGACTGGAGTCACGGAGCATTGTGATGACAGGGGTCATGGAGCATTGTGATAAAAAGGACATGGAACATTGTGATGACAAGGGCATGGAGCATTGTGATGACGAAGTCATGCAGTATGGTGAAGAGAGGTGTCAGGGAGCATTGTGATAACATATGTAATGGCCCATTGTGATGACGATGGCATGGAGCATTGTGTTGCCAAGTGTCATGGAGGATTCTGATGACAAAGGTAATGGAGCATTGTGATGACAATGGCTTGGAGCATTGCGATGACAAGGGTCAAGGTGCATTGTGCTGACAAGTGCATGGAGAATTGTGATGACAAGTGTCGAGGAACACTCTGATGACAAGCTTTTGGAGTATTTTGATGACAATTGCATGGAGCATTGTGATGAAAACGGCATGGAGCATTGTGATGAAAAAGGCATGGAGCCTTTTCTTGACAGGGTTCAAGGAGCATTCTGATGACAAGTGTCAGGGAGCATTGTGATGACAAATGTATTGAGAATTGTGATGACAAAAGTCATGGAGCATTGTGATGAGAAGGCCATGGATAATTGTGATGATGATCGTCATGGGGTGTTGTGATGATAAGTGTTATGGAACATTGTGATCACAAGGTTTTGGAGCATTATGATGACAGAGGTCATGGAGAATTTTGATTTCATTGTGATGACAATAGCATGAAGCATTATGATGATGGGCATGGTGCATTGTGATGACAGGTTTCATGGAGCATTGAGATGAAAAGAGGCATGGAGCATTGTGATTACAGGGATCTTGGAGCATTGTGATGACAAGGGCATGGAGCATTGTGATTACAGGGTTCTTGGAGCATTGTGATGACAAGGGTCATGGAGCCTTGTGATGACTATGCCGTGGAACATTGTGATGGCAGTGGTCATGGATCATTGTTATGACAGAAGTAATAGAGCATTTTGATGAGAAGGGCATTGAGCATTGGTCTGAAATATTTCAAGGATTATTGTGATGAGAGTGGGCATGGAGCACTGTGATGACAAGGGCACGGAAGACTGTGATACATGGGTCATGGAGGATTGTAATGACAGGGGCATAGAGCATTGTGATGAGAACGCATCGAGCATTGTGATGACATGTGTCATGGAGCTTTGTGATGACAAGGGCATGGAGCAATGTGATGAGAGGGTTCATGGAGCATTGTGATGACAAAGACATGGAGCATTGTGATGCCAAGGGTCATGGTGCATTGTGATGAGAAGTGCAGGGAGCAGTTTGATGACCGGGTAACGCAGCAATTTGATAAAAAGTGTAATGGAACATTTTGATGGCAGTGGTTATACAACATTGTGATGTAAGGGGTCTTGGAGCTTTGTGATGACAAGTGTCATGGTGCATTGTGATGACTAGGGAATGGAGCAATGTGATGACAAGAGTCCTGGATCATTGTGTTTCAGGTGTCATGGAGTGTTGTGATGACAGTGGTCATGGAGCATTGTGATGATATTGGCCATGGAGCATTGGAATGAGTAGGTCGTGGAGCATTGGGCTGAAAATGGTCATGGATTACTGTGATGACAGGTGTCCTGGAGCATTGTGATGACAAGGGAATGGAGCATGGTGATGACAATGTCCTGGAGCATTGTGATGAGAATACCATGGATAATTGTGATGACGAGCGTCATGGGGCATTGATATGACAAGTGTTATGGAATATTGTGATCACAAGGGTTTGGAACATTGTTATGACTGAGGTCATGGAGCATTTTGATTTCATTGTGATGGCAATAGCATGAAGCATTATGATGATGGGCATGGTGCATTGTGATGACAGGGTTCATGGATCATTGAGATGAAAAGTGGCATAGAGCATTGTGATTACAGTGTTCTTGGAGCATTGTGATGAGAAGGTCATGGAGCCTTGTGATGACAAGGCCATGGAACATCGTGATGGCAGGGGTCATAGAGCATTGTTATGACAGGGGTAATGGAGCATTGTGATGGCAAGGGCATGGAGCATTGTGATGAGAAGGCCATGAAGCATTCTGATGACATGTGTCATGGAGCTATGTGAAGACAAGGGCATGGAGCAATGTGATGAGAGCGTTCATGGAGCATTGTGATGACAATGACATGGAGCATTGTGATGCCAAGTGTCATGGATCTTTGTGATGACAAAGGTTTTGGAGCATTTTGATGGCAAGTGCGTTGTGCATTGGAATGAGAATGGCAGGGAGCATTGTGATGACAGGGTCATGGACGAATTTGATGAAAAGAGTCATGGAACATTTTGATGATAGGGGTTATGGAACACTGAGATGTCATGGGTCATCGAACATTGTTATGATAAGTGCATGTAGCATTGTTATGACAGGAGTCATGGAACACTGTGATGACAGGGCTGAGGGGTTATTGTGACAAATAGTGATGTAGCATTGTGATATCAGTGGTGAGAGATCATTTTGATGAGAAGTGCATGGAGCATTGTGATGACAATTATTATGGAGCATTGTGATGACAAGATTGTGGAGCACTGTGATGACAAGCGCATGGTTCATTGTGATGACATGTGTCATGGAGCACTGTGCTGACAAGCGCATGGAGCATTGTGATGACAAGGGTCAAAGAGCATTGTGATGAAAAGTTCATGGAGCATTGTGGTTAAAAAGGTCACAGAGATTGTTCATGACGAGGGCATGGAGCATTGTGATGAAAAAGGTCATGAAGCATTGTGATGACTGGAGTCACGGAGCATTGTGATGACAGGGGTCATGGAGCATTGTGATAACAAGGACATGGAGCATTGTGATGACAAGGGCATGGAACATTGTTCTAGTAAGTTTCATGGATTATTGTGATGACAGTTGAAATGGCGCACTGTGATGACAAGGGCATGGAGCATTGTGATGAACAGGTCATGCAGTACTGTGAAGACAGGTGTCAGGGAGCAATGTGATGACATATGTAATGGCCCATTGTGATAACAAGGGCATGGAGCATTGTGATGACAAGGGCATGGAACATTGGTCTAATAAGTTTCATGGATTATTGTGATGACATTTGGAATGGCGCATTGTGATGACAAGGGCATGGAGCATTGTGATGACCAGGTCATGCAGTATTGTGAAGACAGGTGTCCGGGAGCATTGTGATGAGATATGTAATGGCCCATTGTGATGACAATGGCATGGAGCATTGTGATGCCAAGTGTCATGGAGGATTCTGATGACAAAGGTAATGGAGCATTTTGATGACAATGGCTTGTAGCATTGTGATGACAAGGGTCAGGGAGCATTGTGCTGACAAGTGCATGGAGAATTGTGATGACAAGGGTCATGGAACATTCTGATGACATGATTGTGGAGTATTTTGATGACAATGGCATGGGGCATTGTGAACAAAACGGCATGGGGCATTGTGATGAAAAAGGCATGGAGCCTTTTCATGACAGGTTTCAAGGAGCATTCTGACGACAAGTTTCAGGAAGCATTGTAATGACAAGTGTATTTTGAATTGTGATGACAATGGTCATGGAGCATTGTGATGAAAAGGGCATGGAGTATTTTGATGACAGGCATCATGGAGCGTTGTGATGACAAGTGTTATGGAACATTGTGCTCACAAGGGTTTGGAGAATTGTGATGACAGAGGTTATGGATTATTTTGATTTCAAGGAGTATGGAGCATTGTGATGAAAAGGGCATGAAGCAATGTGATCCCAAGGTTCATGGAGGATTGTGATGAAAATGGCAATGGAGTATTGTGATGACAGGCGCATAGAGCATTGTAAAGACAAGGTCATGTAGCATTTGCTGACAAAGGCATGGAGCATTGTGATGACAGGTGTCATGGAGCACTGTGATGACAAGCGTCAAGAAGCATTGTGAATACAGTAGTCATGGAGCATTGGGATGACAACGACCTGGTTCAATGTGATGACAAGGGTCATGGAGCATTGGGCTGAAAATGTTCATGGAGTATTGTGATGACAGGGGTCATGGAGCATTGTGATGACTAGGGAATGGAGCATTGTGATGACAAGAGTTCCGGATCATTGTGTTGTCAGGTGTCATGGTGTGTTGTGGTGACTGTGGTCATGGAGCATTGTGATGATACTGGCCATGGAGCATTGTGATGAGAAGGTCGTGGAGCATTGTGATTACAGGTGTCTTGGTGCATTGTAATGAAAAGGGAATGTATCATTTTGATGAAAAAGGCATGGAGCCTTGTCATGACAGTGTTCAAGAAGCGTACTGACGAAAAGTGTCAGGGAGCATTGTGATGACAAGTGTATTGAGTATTGTGATGACAAAGGTCATGGAGCATTGTGATGAGAAGAGCATGGATAATTGTGATGATGAGCGTCATGGGGTGTTGTGATGATAATCTATGGAACATTGTGATCACAAGGGTTTGGAGCATTATGATGACAGAGGTCATGGAGAATTTTGATTTCATTGTGATGACAATAGCCTGAAGCATTATGATGATGGGCATGGTGCATTGTGATGACAGGGTTCATGGAGCATTGAGATGAAAAGGGGAATGGAGCATTGTGCTTACCGGGGTCTTGGAGCATTGTGATGACAAGGGCATGGAGCATTGTGATGAGAAGGCCATGGAACATTCTGATGACATGCGTCATGGAGCACTGTGATGACAAGGGCATGGAGCATTGTGATTAAAGTGGTCTTGCAGCATTGTGAAGAAAAGGGTCATGGAGCCTTGTGATGACATGCCATTGAACACTGTGATGGCAGGGGTCATGGAGCATTGTTATGACAGAGGTAATGGAGCATTGGGATAAGAATGGCATTGAGGTTTGGTCTAAAATGTTTCATGGTTTATTGTGATGAGAGTGGGCATGGAGCACTGGGATGACAATGGCACGGAACACTGTGATACATGGTTCATGGAGGATTGTAATGTCAAGGGCATGGAGCATTGTGATGAGAAGGGCATCGAGCATAGTGATGACAAGTGTCATGGAGCTTAGTGATGAAAAGGGCATGGAGCAATGTGATGAGAGTGTTCATGGAGCATTGTGATGACAATGAAATGGAGCATTGTGATGCCAAGGGTCATGGAGATTTGTTATGACAAATAACAGGGAGCATTTCGATGACAATGGTGTGGTGCATTGTGATGAGAAGGGCAGGGAGCATTTTGATTACAGGTTCATGCAGCAATTTGATTAAAAGTGTAATGGAACATTTTGAGGGCACGGGTTATAGAACACTGTGATGTCAGGGGTCATGGAGCTTTGGGATGAAAAGGGTCATGGTGCACTTTGATGACAGGGTTTATGGAACATTGTGATGCCAGGGGTCATGGAACATTGTGATGATAAGGGTATGTAGCATTGTGATGACAGGGGTCATGGAATATTATGATTACCGGGGTGTGGGAGTATTGTGATGACTAGTGATGGAACATTGTGATATCTCTGGTGAGAGAGAATTTGGATGAGAAGTGCATGGAGCATTGTGATTACAATGTTTATGGAGCATAGCGATGACAAGGTTGTGGACCGATGTGATGAATAACACGTGGAACATTGTGATGACAAGGGTAATAGAGCATTGTTCTGACGAAGACATGGAGCATTGTGATGAGAAGTGTCACGGAGCATTATGATGAAAAGTTCATGGAGCATTGTGGTTACAAAGGTCACAGAGCCTTGTGATGACGCGGGCAAGGACCGTTTTGATCACAAACTTTATGAAGAATTGTGATGACTGGAGTCATGGAGCATTGTGATGATAGGGGTCATGGTGCATTGTGATGACAAGGGCATGGAGCAGTGTGATGACAGGGGCATGGAGCATTGGTCTGACAACTTTCATAGATTATTGTGATGACAGTGGACATGGTGCATTGTGATAACAAGGGCATGGATCTTGGTGATGAGAAGGTCATGGAGTATTGTGAAGACAGGTGTCAGGAAGCAATGTGATGACATATGTCATGGTCCATTTCGATGACAATGGCATGGAGCATTGTGATGCCAATTGTAATGGAGGATTGTGATGACAAATAAAATGGAGCATTGTGATGACTAGGGCTTGGAGCACTATGATGACAAGGGCCATTGAGAATTTTCATGGCAATATCGTGAAGCATTGTGATGACAAGGTCCTGGAGCATTGTGATGAGAAATCCATGGAGCCTTGTGATGACAAGTCTCATATAGCATACTGATGAAAAGGGGCATGGACCATTGTGATTACAGGGATCTTGGAACATTGTGATGAAAATGGCATGGAGCATTGTGAAGAGAAGGCCAAGGAGCATTCTGAGGACATGCGTCATTGAGCTCTGTGATGACAAGAGCATGGAGCATTGTGATTACAGGGGTCTTGGAGCATTGTGATGAAAAGTGCATGGGTCATTGTGATGAAAAAGGCATGGAGCCTTGTAATGACAGGGTTCAAGGAGCATACAGACAACAATTGGCAGGGAGCATTGTGATGACAAGTGTATTTACCATTGTGACGACAAAGGTCATGGAGCATTGTGATGAGAAGACCATGGATAATTGTGATGACGAGTGTCATGGGGCATTGTGATGACAAGTGTTATGGAATATTGTGATCACAAGGGTTTGGAGCATTGTTATGACAGAGGTCATGGAGCATTTTGATTTCATTTTGATGACAATAGCATGAAGCATTATGATGATGGGCATGGTGCATTGTGATGACAGGGTTCATGGATCATTGAGATGAAAAGGGGCATGGAGCATTATGATTACAGGAATCATGGATCATTGAGATGAAAATGGGCATGGAGCATTGTGATTACAGGGGTCTTTGATCAATGTGATGAGAAGGGTCATGGAGACTTGTGATGACAATGTCATGGATCATCGTGATGGCAGGTGTCATGGAGCATTGTTATGACAGGTGTAATGGAGCATTTTGATGGCAAGGGCATGGAGCATTGTGATGAGAAGGCCATGGAGCATTCTGATGACATGTGTCATGGAGCTTAGTGATGACAAGCGCATGTAGCAATGTGATGCCAAGGGTCATGGATCTTTGTGATGACAAAGGTCATGGAGCATTTTGATGACAAGGGCGTTGTGCATTGTGATGAGAAGTGCAGGGAGAATTGTGATGACAGGGTCATGGAGCAATTTGATGAAAAGTGTCAAGGAACATTTTGATGACAGGAGTTATGGAACATTGTGATGTCAGGGGTCATCGAACATTGTGATGATAAGTGCATGTAGCATTGTGATGACAGGAGTCATGGAACACTGTGATGACAGAGGTGAGGGAGTATTGTGACGAATGGTGATGTAACATTGTGATATCAGTGGTGAGAGAGCATTTTGATGAGAAGTGCATGGAGCATTGTGATGACAAGTTTTATGGAGCATTGTGATGACAAGATTGTGGAGCACTGTGATGACAATGGCTTGGAACATTGTGATGACAAGGGTCAGTGTGCATTGTGCTGACAAGTGCATGGAGAATTGTGATGACAAGGGTCATGGAGCATTTTGATGACAGGGCTTATGGAACATTGTGATGTCAGGGGTCATGGAACATTGTGATGATAAGGGGATGTAGCATTGTGATGACAGTGTCATGGAACATTGTGATTGCAGGGGTGAGGGAGTATTGTGATGACTAGTGATGGAACACTGTGATATCTCTGGTGAGAGAGCATTTTGATGAGAAGGGCATGGATCATTGTGATTACAAAATTTATGGAGCATTGCAATGATAAGGTTGTGGACCGTTGTGATGAAATGCGCCTGGCAAATTGTGATGACAATGGTCATGGAGCATTGTTCTGACAAAGACATGGAGCATTGTGATGACAAGGGTCACAGAGAATTGTGATGAAAAGTTCATGGAGCATTGTGGTTACAAAGGTCACAGAGCCTTGTGATGACGCTGGCATGGACCATTGTGATGACAAACGTTATGAAGCATTGTGATGACTGGAATCACGGAGCATTGTGATGACAGGGGTCATGGAGCATTGTGATGACAAGGGCATGGAGCATTGTGAGGAGAAGGCCAAGGAGCATTCTGAAGACATACATCATTGAGCGTTCTGATGACAAGGGCATGGCACTTTGTGATTGCAGGGGTCTTGGAGCATTGTGATGAAAAGTGCATGGATCATTGTGATGAAAAAGGCATGGAGCCTTGTAATGACAGGGTTCAAGGAGCATACAGACAACAAGTGGCAGGGAGCATTGTGATGACAAGTGTATTGATCATTGTGATGACAAAGGTCATGGAGCATTGCGATGAAAAGGGCATGGAGTATTGTGATGGCAGGCATCATGGAGCATTGTGATGACAAGTGTTATGGAATATTGTGATCACAAGGGTTTGGAGCATTGTTATGACAGAGGTCATGGAGCATTTTGATTTCATTGTGATGACAATAGCATGAAGCATTATGATGATGGGCATGGTGCATTGTGATGACAGGGTTCATGGATCATTGAGATGAAAACGGGCATGGAGCATTGTGATTACAGGGGTCTTTGAGCATTGTGATGAGAAGAGTCATGGAGCCTTGTGATGACAAGGACATGGAACAACGTGATAACAGGGTTCATGGAGCATTGTTATGACAGGGGTAATGGAGCATTGTGATGGCAAGGGCATGGAGCATTGTGATGAGAAGGCCATGGAGCATTCTGATGACATGTGTCATGGAGGTTTGTAATGACAAGGACATGGAGCAATGTGATGAGAACCTTCATGGAGCATTGTGATGACAATGACAAGGAGCATGGTGATGCCAAGGGTCATGGATCTTTGTGATGACAAAGGTCATGGAGCATTTTGATGACAAGGGCGTTGTGCATTGTGATGAGAAGGGTAGGGAGCATTGTGATGACAGGGTCATGGAGCAATTTGATGAAAAGTGTCATGGAACATTTTGATGACAGGGGTTATGGAACATTGTGATGCCAGGGCTCATCGAACATTGTGATGATAAGTGCATGTAGCATTGTGATGACAGGAGTCATGGCACATTTTGATGACAGAGGTGAGGGAATATTGTGACGAATATCATGTAACATTGTGATATCAGCGGTCAGAGAACATTTTGATGAGAAGTGCATGGATCATTGTGATGACAAGGGTCAAAGAGCATTTTGATGAAAATTTCATATAGCATTGTGGTTAAAAAGGTCACAGAGACTGTTTATGACGAGGGCATGGACCACTGTGATGACAAAGGTCATGAAGCATTGTGATAACTGGAGTCATGGAGCATTGTGAGGACAGGGGTCATGGAGCATTGTGATAACAAGGGCATGGAGCATTGTGATGACAAGGGCATGGAGCATTGGTCTAATAAGTTGCATGGATTATTGCGATGACAGTTGGAATTGCGCATTGTGATGACAAGGGCATGGAGCATTGTGATGACAAGGGCATGGAGCATTGTGAGCAGAAGGCCATGGAACATTCTGATTACATGCGTCATGGAGCTTTGTGATGAAAAGGACATGGAGCATTGTGATTACAGGTGTCTTGGAGCATTGTGATGACAAGGGTCATGGAGCCTTGTGATGACAAGGCCGTGGAACATTGTGATGGCTGGTGTCATAGAGCATTGTTATGATAGAGGTAATGGAGCATTGTGATGAGAAGGTCATTGAGCATTGGTCTGAAAATTTTCATGGATTATTGTGATGAGAGTGGGCATGGAGCATTGTGATGACAAGGGCACGGAACACTGTGATACATGGGTCATGGAGGATTGTAATGACAAGGGCATGGAGCATTGTGATGGGAAGGGCATCGAGCATTGAGATGACAAGTGTCATGGTGCTTTGTGATGACAAGGGCATGGAGCCATGTGATGAGAGGGTTCATGGAGCATTGTGATGACAATGACATGGAGCATTGTGATGCCAAGTGTTATGGAGCTTTGTGATGACAAAGGTCATGGAGCATTTTGATGACAAGGGTGTGGTGCATTGTGATGAGAAGGGCAGGGAGCATTTTGATGACAGGGTCATGCAGCAATTTGATGAAAAGTGTAATGGAACATTTTGGTGACAGGGGTTATAGAACATTGTGATGCCAGGGGTCATGGAGCTTTGGGATGAAAAGGGTCATGGAGCATTTTGATGACAGGGGTTATGGAACATTGTGATGTCAGGGGTCATGGAACATTGTGCAGATAAGGGGATGTAGCATTGTGATGACAGGGGTCATGGAACATTGTGATAACAGGGATGAGGGAGGATAGTGATGACTAGTAATGGAACATTGTGATATCTCATGTGAGAGAGCATTTGGATGAGAAGTTCATAGAGCATTGTGATTACAAGGTTTATGGAGCATAGCGATGATAAGTTTGTGGATCATTGTGATGAAAAGCACATGGCACATTGTGAGGACAAAGGTAATGGAGCATTGTTCTGACAAAGGCATGGAGCATTGTGATGACAAGGGTCACGGAGCATTGTGATGAAAATTTCATGGAGCATTTTGGTTAAAATGGTCACAGAGCCTTGTGATATCGCGGGCATGGACCGTTGTGATGACAAACGTCATGAAGCATTGTGATGACTGGAGACACGGGGCAGTGTGATGACAGGGGTCATGGAGCATTGTGATGACAAGGGCATGGAGCACTGTGATGACAGGGGTATGGAGCATTGGTCTGACAAGTTTCATAGATGATTGTGATGACAGTGGACATGGTGCATTGTGATGACAAAGGCATTGAGCATTATGATGACAAGGTCATGGAGTATTGTGAAGACAGTTGTCAGGGAGCACTGTGATGACATATCTCATGGTCCATTGCGATGACAATGGCATGGAGCATTGTGATGCGAAATGTAATGGAGGATTGTAATGACAAATATAATGGAGCATTGTGATGACTACGGCTTGGAGCATTATGATGACAAGGGCCATTGAGAATTTTCATGACAATGTGGTGAAGCATTGTGATGACAAGGTCCTGGAGCATTGTGATGAGAAATCCTTGGAGCCTTGAGATGACAAGTCTCATGGAGCATACTGATGAAAAGGGGCAAGGAGCATTCTGATTACAGGGGTCTTGGAACATTGTGATAACAAGGGCATGGAGCATTGTGATGACAAGGTCATGGAGCATTGGTCTAATAAGATTCATGGATTATTGCGATGACAGTTGGAATGGCGCATTGTGATGACAAGGGCATGGAGCATTGTGATGACCAGGTCAGGCAGTATTGTGAAAAGAGGTGTCACGGAGCATTGTGATGACATATGTATTAGCCCATTGTGATGACAATGGCATGGAGCATTTTGATGCCAAATGTCATGGAGGATTCTGATGACAAAGGTAAAGGAGCATTGTGATGACAATGGCTTGGAGCATACTGATGACAAGGTTCAGGGAGCATTGTGCTGACCAGGGCATGGATAATTGTGATGACAAGGGTCATGGAGCATTCTGATGACATGGGTCATGTAGCTATGTGAAGACAAGGGCATGGAGCAATGTGATGAGAGCGTTCATGGAGCATTGTGATGACCATGACATGGAAGATTGTGATGCCAAGGGTCATGGATCTTTGTGATGACAAAAGTCGTGGAGGATTTTGATGGCAAGGGCGTTGTGCATTGTGATGAGAAGGGCAGGGAGCACTGTGATGACAGGGTCATGGAGCAATTTGATGAAAAGTGTCATGGAACATTTTGATGACAGGTGTTATGGAACATTGTGATGTCATGGGTCATCGAACATTGTGATGATTTGTGCATGTAGCATTGTGATGACAAGAGTCATGGTACATTGTGATGACAGTGGTGAGGGAGTATTGTGACAAATAGTGATGCAGCATTGTGATATCAGTGTTGAGAGAGCATTTTGATGAGAAATGAATGGAGCATTTTGATGACAAATTTTATGGAGCAATGTGTTGACAAGATTGTGGAGCACTGTGATGATAAGCGCATGATGCATTTTGATGACATGTGTCACGGAGCATTGTGCTGACAAGCGCATGGAGCATTGTGATGGCAAGGGTCATGGAGCACTGTGCTGAGAAAGGCATAGAGCATTGTGATGACAAGGGCCAAAGAGCATTGTGATGAATAGTTCATGGAGCATTGTGGTTAAAATGGTCACAGAGACTGTTGATGACGAGGGCATGGACCATTGTGATGACCAAGGTCATGAAGCACTGTGATGACTGGAGTCACGGAGCATTGTGATGACAGGGGTCATGGAGCATTGTGATAAAAAGGACATGGAACATTGTGATGACAAGGGCATGGAGCATTGTGATGACGAAGTCATGCAGTATGGTGAAGAGAGGTGTCAGGGAGCATTGTGATAACATATGTAATGGCCCATTGTGATGACGATGGCATGGAGCATTGTGTTGCCAAGTGTCATGGAGGATTCTGATGACAAAGGTAATGGAGCATTGTGATGACAATGGCTTGGAGCATTGCGATGACAAGGGTCAAGGTGCATTGTGCTGACAAGTGCATGGAGAATTGTGATGACAAGTGTCGAGGAACACTCTGATGACAAGCTTTTGGAGTATTTTGATGACAATTGCATGGAGCATTGTGATGAAAACGGCATGGAGCATTGTGATGAAAAAGGCATGGAGCCTTTTCTTGACAGGGTTCAAGGAGCATTCTGATGACAAGTGTCAGGGAGCATTGTGATGACAAATGTATTGAGAATTGTGATGACAAAAGTCATGGAGCATTGTGATGAGAAGGCCATGGATAATTGTGATGATGATCGTCATGGGGTGTTGTGATGATAAGTGTTATGGAACATTGTGATCACAAGGTTTTGGAGCATTATGATGACAGAGGTCATGGAGAATTTTGATTTCATTGTGATGACAATAGCATGAAGCATTATGATGATGGGCATGGTGCATTGTGATGACAGGTTTCATGGAGCATTGAGATGAAAAGAGGCATGGAGCATTGTGATTACAGGGATCTTGGAGCATTGTGATGACAAGGGCATGGAGCATTGTGATTACAGGGTTCTTGGAGCATTGTGATGACAAGGGTCATGGAGCCTTGTGATGACTATGCCGTGGAACATTGTGATGGCAGTGGTCATGGATCATTGTTATGACAGAAGTAATAGAGCATTTTGATGAGAAGGGCATTGAGCATTGGTCTGAAATATTTCAAGGATTATTGTGATGAGAGTGGGCATGGAGCACTGTGATGACAAGGGCACGGAAGACTGTGATACATGGGTCATGGAGGATTGTAATGACAGGGGCATAGAGCATTGTGATGAGAACGCATCGAGCATTGTGATGACATGTGTCATGGAGCTTTGTGATGACAAGGGCATGGAGCAATGTGATGAGAGGGTTCATGGAGCATTGTGATGACAAAGACATGGAGCATTGTGATGCCAAGGGTCATGGTGCATTGTGATGAGAAGTGCAGGGAGCAGTTTGATGACCGGGTAACGCAGCAATTTGATAAAAAGTGTAATGGAACATTTTGATGGCAGTGGTTATACAACATTGTGATGTAAGGGGTCTTGGAGCTTTGTGATGACAAGTGTCATGGTGCATTGTGATGACTAGGGAATGGAGCAATGTGATGACAAGAGTCCTGGATCATTGTGTTTCAGGTGTCATGGAGTGTTGTGATGACAGTGGTCATGGAGCATTGTGATGATATTGGCCATGGAGCATTGGAATGAGTAGGTCGTGGAGCATTGGGCTGAAAATGGTCATGGATTACTGTGATGACAGGTGTCCTGGAGCATTGTGATGACAAGGGAATGGAGCATGGTGATGACAATGTCCTGGAGCATTGTGATGAGAATACCATGGATAATTGTGATGACGAGCGTCATGGGGCATTGATATGACAAGTGTTATGGAATATTGTGATCACAAGGGTTTGGAACATTGTTATGACTGAGGTCATGGAGCATTTTGATTTCATTGTGATGGCAATAGCATGAAGCATTATGATGATGGGCATGGTGCATTGTGATGACAGGGTTCATGGATCATTGAGATGAAAAGTGGCATAGAGCATTGTGATTACAGTGTTCTTGGAGCATTGTGATGAGAAGGTCATGGAGCCTTGTGATGACAAGGCCATGGAACATCGTGATGGCAGGGGTCATAGAGCATTGTTATGACAGGGGTAATGGAGCATTGTGATGGCAAGGGCATGGAGCATTGTGATGAGAAGGCCATGAAGCATTCTGATGACATGTGTCATGGAGCTATGTGAAGACAAGGGCATGGAGCAATGTGATGAGAGCGTTCATGGAGCATTGTGATGACAATGACATGGAGCATTGTGATGCCAAGTGTCATGGATCTTTGTGATGACAAAGGTTTTGGAGCATTTTGATGGCAAGTGCGTTGTGCATTGGAATGAGAATGGCAGGGAGCATTGTGATGACAGGGTCATGGACGAATTTGATGAAAAGAGTCATGGAACATTTTGATGATAGGGGTTATGGAACACTGAGATGTCATGGGTCATCGAACATTGTTATGATAAGTGCATGTAGCATTGTTATGACAGGAGTCATGGAACACTGTGATGACAGGGCTGAGGGGTTATTGTGACAAATAGTGATGTAGCATTGTGATATCAGTGGTGAGAGATCATTTTGATGAGAAGTGCATGGAGCATTGTGATGACAATTATTATGGAGCATTGTGATGACAAGATTGTGGAGCACTGTGATGACAAGCGCATGGTTCATTGTGATGACATGTGTCATGGAGCACTGTGCTGACAAGCGCATGGAGCATTGTGATGACAAGGGTCAAAGAGCATTGTGATGAAAAGTTCATGGAGCATTGTGGTTAAAAAGGTCACAGAGATTGTTCATGACGAGGGCATGGAGCATTGTGATGAAAAAGGTCATGAAGCATTGTGATGACTGGAGTCACGGAGCATTGTGATGACAGGGGTCATGGAGCATTGTGATAACAAGGACATGGAGCATTGTGATGACAAGGGCATGGAACATTGTTCTAGTAAGTTTCATGGATTATTGTGATGACAGTTGAAATGGCGCACTGTGATGACAAGGGCATGGAGCATTGTGATGAACAGGTCATGCAGTACTGTGAAGACAGGTGTCAGGGAGCAATGTGATGACATATGTAATGGCCCATTGTGATAACAAGGGCATGGAGCATTGTGATGACAAGGGCATGGAACATTGGTCTAATAAGTTTCATGGATTATTGTGATGACATTTGGAATGGCACATTGTGATGACAAGGGCATGGAGCATTGTGATGACCAGGTCATGCAGTATTGTGAAGACAGGTGTCCGGGAGCATTGTGATGAGATATGTAATGGCCCATTGTGATGACAATGGCATGGAGCATTGTGATGCCAAGTGTCATGGAGGATTCTGATGACAAAGGTAATGGAGCATTTTGATGACAATGGCTTGTAGCATTGTGATGACAAGGGTCAGGGAGCATTGTGCTGACAAGTGCATGGAGAATTGTGATGACAAGGGTCATGGAACATTCTGATGACATGATTGTGGAGTATTTTGATGACAATGGCATGGGGCATTGTGAACAAAACGGCATGGGGCATTGTGATGAAAAAGGCATGGAGCCTTTTCATGACAGGTTTCAAGGAGCATTCTGACGACAAGTTTCAGGAAGCATTGTAATGACAAGTGTATTTTGAATTGTGATGACAATGGTCATGGAGCATTGTGATGAAAAGGGCATGGAGTATTTTGATGACAGGCATCATGGAGCGTTGTGATGACAAGTGTTATGGAACATTGTGCTCACAAGGGTTTGGAGAATTGTGATGACAGAGGTTATGGATTATTTTGATTTCAAGGAGTATGGAGCATTGTGATGAAAAGGGCATGAAGCAATGTGATCCCAAGGTTCATGGAGGATTGTGATGAAAATGGCAATGGAGTATTGTGATGACAGGCGCATAGAGCATTGTAAAGACAAGGTCATGTAGCATTTGCTGACAAAGGCATGGAGCATTGTGATGACAGGTGTCATGGAGCACTGTGATGACAAGCGTCAAGAAGCATTGTGAATACAGTAGTCATGGAGCATTGGGATGACAACGACCTGGTTCAATGTGATGACAAGGGTCATGGAGCATTGGGCTGAAAATGTTCATGGAGTATTGTGATGACAGGGGTCATGGAGCATTGTGATGACTAGGGAATGGAGCATTGTGATGACAAGAGTTCCGGATCATTGTGTTGTCAGGTGTCATGGTGTGTTGTGGTGACTGTGGTCATGGAGCATTGTGATGATACTGGCCATGGAGCATTGTGATGAGAAGGTCGTGGAGCATTGTGATTACAGGTGTCTTGGTGCATTGTAATGAAAAGGGAATGTATCATTTTGATGAAAAAGGCATGGAGCCTTGTCATGACAGTGTTCAAGAAGCGTACTGACGAAAAGTGTCAGGGAGCATTGTGATGACAAGTGTATTGAGTATTGTGATGACAAAGGTCATGGAGCATTGTGATGAGAAGAGCATGGATAATTGTGATGATGAGCGTCATGGGGTGTTGTGATGATAATCTATGGAACATTGTGATCACAAGGGTTTGGAGCATTATGATGACAGAGGTCATGGAGAATTTTGATTTCATTGTGATGACAATAGCCTGAAGCATTATGATGATGGGCATGGTGCATTGTGATGACAGGGTTCATGGAGCATTGAGATGAAAAGGGGAATGGAGCATTGTGCTTACCGGGGTCTTGGAGCATTGTGATGACAAGGGCATGGAGCATTGTGATGAGAAGGCCATGGAACATTCTGATGACATGCGTCATGGAGCACTGTGATGACAAGGGCATGGAGCATTGTGATTAAAGTGGTCTTGCAGCATTGTGAAGAAAAGGGTCATGGAGCCTTGTGATGACATGCCATTGAACACTGTGATGGCAGGGGTCATGGAGCATTGTTATGACAGAGGTAATGGAGCATTGGGATAAGAATGGCATTGAGGTTTGGTCTAAAATGTTTCATGGTTTATTGTGATGAGAGTGGGCATGGAGCACTGGGATGACAATGGCACGGAACACTGTGATACATGGTTCATGGAGGATTGTAATGTCAAGGGCATGGAGCATTGTGATGAGAAGGGCATCGAGCATAGTGATGACAAGTGTCATGGAGCTTAGTGATGAAAAGGGCATGGAGCAATGTGATGAGAGTGTTCATGGAGCATTGTGATGACAATGAAATGGAGCATTGTGATGCCAAGGGTCATGGAGATTTGTTATGACAAATAACAGGGAGCATTTCGATGACAATGGTGTGGTGCATTGTGATGAGAAGGGCAGGGAGCATTTTGATTACAGGTTCATGCAGCAATTTGATTAAAAGTGTAATGGAACATTTTGAGGGCACGGGTTATAGAACACTGTGATGTCAGGGGTCATGGAGCTTTGGGATGAAAAGGGTCATGGTGCACTTTGATGACAGGGTTTATGGAACATTGTGATGCCAGGGGTCATGGAACATTGTGATGATAAGGGTATGTAGCATTGTGATGACAGGGGTCATGGAATATTATGATTACCGGGGTGTGGGAGTATTGTGATGACTAGTGATGGAACATTGTGATATCTCTGGTGAGAGAGAATTTGGATGAGAAGTGCATGGAGCATTGTGATTACAATGTTTATGGAGCATAGCGATGACAAGGTTGTGGACCGATGTGATGAATAACACGTGGAACATTGTGATGACAAGGGTAATAGAGCATTGTTCTGACGAAGACATGGAGCATTGTGATGAGAAGTGTCACGGAGCATTGTGATGAAAAGTTCATGGAGCATTGTGGTTACAAAGGTCACAGAGCCTTGTGATGACGCGGGCAAGGACCGTTTTGATCACAAACTTTATGAAGAATTGTGATGACTGGAGTCATGGAGCATTGTGATGATAGGGGTCATGGTGCATTGTGATGACAAGGGCATGGAGCAGTGTGATGACAGGGGCATGGAGCATTGGTCTGACAACTTTCAGAGATTATTGTGATGACAGTGGACATGGTGCATTGTGATAACAAGGGCATGGATCTTGGTGATGAGAAGGTCATGGAGTATTGTGAAGACAGGTGTCAGGAAGCAATGTGATGACATATGTCATGGTCCATTTCGATGACAATGGCATGGAGCATTGTGATGCCAATTGTAATGGAGGATTGTGATGACAAATAAAATGGAGCATTGTGATGACTAGGGCTTGGAGCACTATGATGACAAGGGCCATTGAGAATTTTCATGGCAATATCGTGAAGCATTGTGATGACAAGGTCCTGGAGCATTGTGATGAGAAATCCATGGAGCCTTGTGATGACAAGTCTCATATAGCATACTGATGAAAAGGGGCATGGACCATTGTGATTACAGGGATCTTGGAACATTGTGATGAAAATGGCATGGAGCATTGTGAAGAGAAGGCCAAGGAGCATTCTGAGGACATGCGTCATTGAGCTCTGTGATGACAAGAGCATGGAGCATTGTGATTACAGGGGTCTTGGAGCATTGTGATGAAAAGTGCATGGGTCATTGTGATGAAAAAGGCATGGAGCCTTGTAATGACAGGGTTCAAGGAGCATACAGACAACAATTGGCAGGGAGCATTGTGATGACAAGTGTATTTATCATTGTGACGACAAAGGTCATGGAGCATTGTGATGAGAAGACCATGGATAATTGTGATGACGAGTGTCATGGGGCATTGTGATGACAAGTGTTATGGAATATTGTGATCACAAGGGTTTGGAGCATTGTTATGACAGAGGTCATGGAGCATTTTGATTTCATTTTGATGACAATAGCATGAAGCATTATGATGATGGGCATGGTGCATTGTGATGACAGGGTTCATGGATCATTGAGATGAAAAGGGGCATGGAGCATTATGATTACAGGAATCATGGATCATTGAGATGAAAATGGGCATGGAGCATTGTGATTACAGGGGTCTTTGATCAATGTGATGAGAAGGGTCATGGAGACTTGTGATGACAATGTCATGGATCATCGTGATGGCAGGTGTCATGGAGCATTGTTATGACAGGTGTAATGGAGCATTTTGATGGCAAGGGCATGGAGCATTGTGATGAGAAGGCCATGGAGCATTCTGATGACATGTGTCATGGAGCTTAGTGATGACAAGCGCATGTAGCAATGTGATGCCAAGGGTCATGGATCTTTGTGATGACAAAGGTCATGGAGCATTTTGATGACAAGGGCGTTGTGCATTGTGATGAGAAGTGCAGGGAGAATTGTGATGACAGGGTCATGGAGCAATTTGATGAAAAGTGTCAAGGAACATTTTGATGACAGGAGTTATGGAACATTGTGATGTCAGGGGTCATCGAACATTTTGATGATAAGTGCATGTAGCATTGTGATGACAGGAGTCATGGAACACTGTGATGACAGAGGTGAGGGAGTATTGTGACGAATGGTGATGTAACATTGTGATATCAGTGGTGAGAGAGCATTTTGATGAGAAGTGCATGGAGCATTGTGATGACAAGTTTTATGGAGCATTGTGATGACAAGATTGTGGAGCACTGTGATGACAATGGCTTGGAACATTGTGATGACAAGGGTCAGTGTGCATTGTGCTGACAAGTGCATGGAGAATTGTGATGACAAGGGTCATGGAGCATTTTGATGACAGGGCTTATGGAACATTGTGATGTCAGGGGTCATGGAACATTGTGATGATAAGGGGATGTAGCATTGTGATGACAGTGTCATGGAACATTGTGATTGCAGGGGTGAGGGAGTATTGTGATGACTAGTGATGGAACACTGTGATATCTCTGGTGAGAGAGCATTTTGATGAGAAGGGCATGGATCATTGTGATTACAAAATTTATGGAGCATTGCAATGATAAGGTTGTGGACCGTTGTGATGAAATGCGCCTGGCAAATTGTGATGACAATGGTCATGGAGCATTGTTCTGACAAAGACATGGAGCATTGTGATGACAAGGGTCACAGAGAATTGTGATGAAAAGTTCATGGAGCATTGTGGTTACAAAGGTCACAGAGCCTTGTGATGACGCTGGCATGGACCATTGTGATGACAAACGTTATGAAGCATTGTGATGACTGGAATCACGGAGCATTGTGATGACAGGGGTCATGGAGCATTGTGATGACAAGGGCATGGAGCATTGTGAGGAGAAGGCCAAGGAGCATTCTGAAGACATACATCATTGAGCGTTCTGATGACAAGGGCATGGCACTTTGTGATTGCAGGGGTCTTGGAGCATTGTGATGAAAAGTGCATGGATCATTGTGATGAAAAAGGCATGGAGCCTTGTAATGACAGGGTTCAAGGAGCATACAGACAACAAGTGGCAGGGAGCATTGTGATGACAAGTGTATTGATCATTGTGATGACAAAGGTCATGGAGCATTGCGATGAAAAGGGCATGGAGTATTGTGATGGCAGGCATCATGGAGCATTGTGATGACAAGTGTTATGGAATATTGTGATCACAAGGGTTTGGAGCATTGTTATGACAGAGGTCATGGAGCATTTTGATTTCATTGTGATGACAATAGCATGAAGCATTATGATGATGGGCATGGTGCATTGTGATGACAGGGTTCATGGATCATTGAGATGAAAACGGGCATGGAGCATTGTGATTACAGGGGTCTTTGAGCATTGTGATGAGAAGAGTCATGGAGCCTTGTGATGACAAGGACATGGAACAACGTGATAACAGGGTTCATGGAGCATTGTTATGACAGGGGTAATGGAGCATTGTGATGGCAAGGGCATGGAGCATTGTGATGAGAAGGCCATGGAGCATTCTGATGACATGTGTCATGGAGGTTTGTAATGACAAGGACATGGAGCAATGTGATGAGAACCTTCATGGAGCATTGTGATGACAATGACAAGGAGCATGGTGATGCCAAGGGTCATGGATCTTTGTGATGACAAAGGTCATGGAGCATTTTGATGACAAGGGCGTTGTGCATTGTGATGAGAAGGGTAGGGAGCATTGTGATGACAGGGTCATGGAGCAATTTGATGAAAAGTGTCATGGAACATTTTGATGACAGGGGTTATGGAACATTGTGATGCCAGGGCTCATCGAACATTGTGATGATAAGTGCATGTAGCATTGTGATGACAGGAGTCATGGCACATTTTGATGACAGAGGTGAGGGAATATTGTGACGAATATCATGTAACATTGTGATATCAGCGGTCAGAGAACATTTTGATGAGAAGTGCATGGATCATTGTGATGACAAGGGTCAAAGAGCATTTTGATGAAAATTTCATATAGCATTGTGGTTAAAAAGGTCACAGAGACTGTTTATGACGAGGGCATGGACCACTGTGATGACAAAGGTCATGAAGCATTGTGATAACTGGAGTCATGGAGCATTGTGAGGACAGGGGTCATGGAGCATTGTGATAACAAGGGCATGGAGCATTGTGATGACAAGGGCATGGAGCATTGGTCTAATAAGTTGCATGGATTATTGCGATGACAGTTGGAATTGCGCATTGTGATGACAAGGGCATGGAGCATTGTGATGACAAGGGCATGGAGCATTGTGAGCAGAAGGCCATGGAACATTCTGATTACATGCGTCATGGAGCTTTGTGATGAAAAGGACATGGAGCATTGTGATTACAGGTGTCTTGGAGCATTGTGATGACAAGGGTCATGGAGCCTTGTGATGACAAGGCCGTGGAACATTGTGATGGCTGGTGTCATAGAGCATTGTTATGATAGAGGTAATGGAGCATTGTGATGAGAAGGTCATTGAGCATTGGTCTGAAAATTTTCATGGATTATTGTGATGAGAGTGGGCATGGAGCATTGTGATGACAAGGGCACGGAACACTGTGATACATGGGTCATGGAGGATTGTAATGACAAGGGCATGGAGCATTGTGATGGGAAGGGCATCGAGCATTGAGATGACAAGTGTCATGGTGCTTTGTGATGACAAGGGCATGGAGCCATGTGATGAGAGGGTTCATGGAGCATTGTGATGACAATGACATGGAGCATTGTGATGCCAAGTGTTATGGAGCTTTGTGATGACAAAGGTCATGGAGCATTTTGATGACAAGGGTGTGGTGCATTGTGATGAGAAGGGCAGGGAGCATTTTGATGACAGGGTCATGCAGCAATTTGATGAAAAGTGTAATGGAACATTTTGGTGACAGGGGTTATAGAACATTGTGATGCCAGGGGTCATGGAGCTTTGGGATGAAAAGGGTCATGGAGCATTTTGATGACAGGGGTTATGGAACATTGTGATGTCAGGGGTCATGGAACATTGTGCAGATAAGGGGATGTAGCATTGTGATGACAGGGGTCATGGAACATTGTGATAACAGGGATGAGGGAGGATAGTGATGACTAGTAATGGAACATTGTGATATCTCATGTGAGAGAGCATTTGGATGAGAAGTTCATAGAGCATTGTGATTACAAGGTTTATGGAGCATAGCGATGATAAGTTTGTGGATCATTGTGATGAAAAGCACATGGCACATTGTGAGGACAAAGGTAATGGAGCATTGTTCTGACAAAGGCATGGAGCATTGTGATGACAAGGGTCACGGAGCATTGTGATGAAAATTTCATGGAGCATTTTGGTTAAAATGGTCACAGAGCCTTGTGATATCGCGGGCATGGACCGTTGTGATGACAAACGTCATGAAGCATTGTGATGACTGGAGACACGGGGCAGTGTGATGACAGGGGTCATGGAGCATTGTGATGACAAGGGCATGGAGCACTGTGATGACAGGGGTATGGAGCATTGGTCTGACAAGTTTCATAGATGATTGTGATGACAGTGGACATGGTGCATTGTGATGACAAAGGCATTGAGCATTATGATGACAAGGTCATGGAGTATTGTGAAGACAGTTGTCAGGGAGCACTGTGATGACATATCTCATGGTCCATTGCGATGACAATGGCATGGAGCATTGTGATGCGAAATGTAATGGAGGATTGTAATGACAAATATAATGGAGCATTGTGATGACTACGGCTTGGAGCATTATGATGACAAGGGCCATTGAGAATTTTCATGACAATGTCGTGAAGCATTGTGATGACAAGGTCCTGGAGCATTGTGATGAGAAATCCTTGGAGCCTTGAGATGACAAGTCTCATGGAGCATACTGATGAAAAGGGGCAAGGAGCATTCTGATTACAGGGGTCTTGGAACATTGTGATAACAAGGGCATGGAGCATTGTGATGACAAGGTCATGGAGCATTGGTCTAATAAGATTCATGGATTATTGCGATGACAGTTGGAATGGCGCATTGTGATGACAAGGGCATGGAGCATTGTGATGACCAGGTCAGGCAGTATTGTGAAAAGAGGTGTCACGGAGCATTGTGATGACATATGTATTAGCCCATTGTGATGACAATGGCATGGAGCATTTTGATGCCAAATGTCATGGAGGATTCTGATGACAAAGGTAAAGGAGCATTGTGATGACAATGGCTTGGAGCATACTGATGACAAGGTTCAGGGAGCATTGTGCTGACCAGGGCATGGATAATTGTGATGACAAGGGTCATGGAGCATTCTGATGACATGGGTCATGTAGCTATGTGAAGACAAGGGCATGGAGCAATGTGATGAGAGCGTTCATGGAGCATTGTGATGACCATGACATGGAAGATTGTGATGCCAAGGGTCATGGATCTTTGTGATGACAAAAGTCGTGGAGGATTTTGATGGCAAGGGCGTTGTGCATTGTGATGAGAAGGGCAGGGAGCACTGTGATGACAGGGTCATGGAGCAATTTGATGAAAAGTGTCATGGAACATTTTGATGACAGGTGTTATGGAACATTGTGATGTCATGGGTCATCGAACATTGTGATGATTTGTGCATGTAGCATTGTGATGACAAGAGTCATGGTACATTGTGATGACAGTGGTGAGGGAGTATTGTGACAAATAGTGATGTAGCATTGTGATATCAGTGTTGAGAGAGCATTTTGATGAGAAATGAATGGAGCATTTTGATGACAAATTTTATGGAGCAATGTGTTGACAAGATTGTGGAGCACTGTGATGATAAGCGCATGATGCATTTTGATGACATGTGTCACGGAGCATTGTGCTGACAAGCGCATGGAGCATTGTGATGGCAAGGGTCATGGAGCACTGTGCTGAGAAAGGCATAGAGCATTGTGATGACAAGGGTCAAAGAGCATTGTGATGAATAGTTCATGGAGCATTGTGGTTAAAATGGTCACAGAGACTGTTGATGACGAGGGCATGGACCATTGTGATGACCAAGGTCATGAAGCACTGTGATGACTGGAGTCACGGAGCATTGTGATGACAGGGGTCATGGAGCATTGTGATAAAAAGGACATGGAACATTGTGATGACAAGGGCATGGAGCATTGTGATGACGAAGTCATGCAGTATGGTGAAGAGAGGTGTCAGGGAGCATTGTGATAACATATGTAATGGCCCATTGTGATGACGATGGCATGGAGCATTGTGTTGCCAAGTGTCATGGAGGATTCTGATGACAAAGGTAATGGAGCATTGTGATGACAATGGCTTGGAGCATTGCGATGACAAGGGTCAAGGTGCATTGTGCTGACAAGTGCATGGAGAATTGTGATGACAAGTGTCGAGGAACACTCTGATGACAAGCTTTTGGAGTATTTTGATGACAATTGCATGGAGCATTGTGATGAAAACGGCATGGAGCATTGTGATGAAAAAGGCATGGAGCCTTTTCTTGACAGGGTTCAAGGAGCATTCTGATGACAAGTGTCAGGGAGCATTGTGATGACAAATGTATTGAGAATTGTGATGACAAATGTCATGGAGCATTGTGATGAGAAGGCCATGGATAACTGTGATGATGATCGTCATGGGGTGTTGTGATGATAAGTGTTATGGAACATTGTGATCACAAAGTTTTGGAGCATTATGATGACAGAGGTCATGGAGAATTTTGATTTCATTGTGATGACAATAGCATGAAGCATTATGATGATGGGCATGGTGCATTGTGATGACAGGTTTCATGGAGCATTGAGATGAAAAGAGGCATGGAGCATTGTGATTACAGGGATCTTGGAGCATTGTGATGACAAGGGCATGGAGCATTGTGATTACAGGGTTCTTGGAGCATTGTGATGACAAGGGTCATGGAGCCTTGTGATGACTATGCCGTGGAACATTGTGATGGCAGTGGTCATGGATCATTGTTATGACAGAAGTAATAGAGCATTTTGATGAGAAGGGCATTGAGCATTGGTCTGAAATATTTCAAGGATTATTGTGATGAGAGTGGGCATGGAGCACTGTGATGACAAGGGCACGGAAGACTGTGATACATGGGTCATGGAGGATTGTAATGACAGGGGCATAGAGCATTGTGATGAGAACGCATCGAGCATTGTGATGACATGTGTCATGGAGCTTTGTGATGACAAGGGCATGGAGCAATGTGATGAGAGGGTTCATGGAGCATTGTGATGACAATGACATGGAGCATTGTGATGCCAAGGGTCATGGTGCATTGTGATGAGAAGTGCAGGGAGCAGTTTGATGACCGGGTAACGCAGCAATTTGATAAAAAGTGTAATGGAACATTTTGATGGCAGTGGTTATACAACATTGTGATGTAAGGGGTCTTGGAGCTTTGTGATGACAAGTTTCATGGTGCATTGTGATGACTAGGGAATGGAGCAATGTGATGACAAGAGTCCTGGATCATTGTGTTTCAGGTGTCATGGAGTGTTGTGATGACAGTGGTCATGGAGCATTGTGATGATATTGGCCATGGAGCATTGGAATGAGTAGGTCGTGGAGCATTGGGCTGAAAATGGTCATGGATTACTGTGATGACAGGTGTCCTGGAGCATTGTGATGACAAGGGAATGGAGCATGGTGATGACAATGTCCTGGAGCATTGTGATGAGAATACCATGGATAATTGTGATGACGAGCGTCATGGGGCATTGATATGACAAGTGTTATGGAATATTGTGATCACAAGGGTTTGGAACATTGTTATGACTGAGGTCATGGAGCATTTTGATTTCATTGTGATGGCAATAGCATGAAGCATTATGATGATGGGCATGGTGCATTGTGATGACAGGGTTCATGGATCATTGAGATGAAAAGTGGCATAGAGCATTGTGATTACAGTGTTCTTGGAGCATTGTGATGAGAAGGTCATGGAGCCTTGTGATGACAAGGCCATGGAACATCGTGATGGCAGGGGTCATAGAGCATTGTTATGACAGGGGTACTGGAGCATTGTGATGGCAAGGGCATGGAGCATTGTGATGAGAAGGCCATGAAGCATTCTGATGACATGTGTCATGGAGCTATGTGAAGACAAGGGCATGGAGCAATGTGATGAGAGCGTTCATGGAGCATTGTGATGACAATGACATGGAGCATTGTGATGCCAAGTGTCATGGATCTTTGTGATGACAAAGGTTTTGGAGCATTTTGATGGCAAGTGCGTTGTGCATTGGAATGAGAATGGCAGGGAGCATTGTGATGACAGGGTCATGGACGAATTTGATGAAAAGAGTCATGGAACATTTTGATGATAGGGGTTATGGAACACTGAGATGTCATGGGTCATCGAACATTGTTATGATAAGTGCATGTAGCATTGTTATGACAGGAGTCATGGAACACTGTGATGACAGGGCTGAGGGGTTATTGTGACAAATAGTGATGTAGCATTGTGATATCAGTGGTGAGAGATCATTTTGATGAGAAGTGCATGGAGCATTGTGATGACAATTATTATGGAGCATTGTGATGACAAGATTGTGGAGCACTGTGATGACAAGCGCATGGTTCATTGTGATGACATGTGTCATGGAGCACTGTGCTGACAAGCGCATGGAGCATTGTGATGACAAGGGTCAAAGAGCATTGTGATGAAAAGTTCATGGAGCATTGTGGTTAAAAAGGTCACAGAGATTGTTCATGACGAGGGCATGGAGCATTGTGATGAAAAAGGTCATGAAGCATTGTGATGACTGGAGTCACGGAGCATTGTGATGACAGGGGTCATGGAGCATTGTGATAACAAGGACATGGAGCATTGTGATGACAAGGGCATGGAACATTGTTCTAGTAAGTTTCATGGATTATTGTGATGACAGTTGAAATGGCGCACTGTGATGACAAGGGCATGGAGCATTGTGATGAACAGGTCATGCAGTACTGTGAAGACAGGTGTCAGGGAGCAATGTGATGACATATGTAATGGCCCATTGTGATAACAAGGGCATGGAGCATTGTGATGACAAGGGCATGGAACATTGGTCTAATAAGTTTCATGGATTATTGTGATGACATTTGGAATGGCACATTGTGATGACAAGGGCATGGAGCATTGTGATGACCAGGTCATGCAGTATTGTGAAGACAGGTGTCCGGGAGCATTGTGATGAGATATGTAATGGCCCATTGTGATGACAATGGCATGGAGCATTGTGATGCCAAGTGTCATGGAGGATTCTGATGACAAAGGTAATGGAGCATTTTGATGACAATGGCTTGTAGCATTGTGATGACAAGGGTCAGGGAGCATTGTGCTGACAAGTGCATGGAGAATTGTGATGACAAGAGTCATGGAACATTCTGATGACATGATTGTGGAGTATTTTGATCACAATGGCATGGGGCATTGTGAACAAAACGGCATGGGGCATTGTGATGAAAAAGGCATGGAGCCTTTTCATGACAGGTTTCAAGGAGCATTCTGACGACAAGTTTCAGGAAGCATTGTAATGACAAGTGTATTTTGAATTGTGATGACAATGGTCATGGAGCATTGTGATGAAAAGGGCATGGAGTATTTTGATGACAGGCATCATGGAGCGTTGTGATGACAAGTGTTATGGAACATTGTGCTCACAAGGGTTTGGAGAATTGTGATGACAGAGGTTATGGATTATTTTGATTTCAAGGAGTATGGAGCATTGTGATGAAAAGGGCATGAAGCAATGTGATCCCAAGGTTCATGGAGGATTGTGATGAAAATGGCAATGGAGTATTGTGATGACAGGCGCATAGAGCATTGTAAAGACAAGGTCATGTAGCATTTGCTGACAAAGGCATGGAGCATTGTGATGACAGGTGTCATGGAGCACTGTGATGACAAGCGTCAAGAAGCATTGTGAATACAGTAGTCATGGAGCATTGGGATGACAACGACCTGGTTCAATGTGATGACAAGGGTCATGGAGCATTGGGCTGAAAATGTTCATGGAGTATTGTGATGACAGGGGTCATGGAGCATTGTGATGACTAGGGAATGGAGCATTGTGATGACAAGAGTTCCGGATCATTGTGTTGTCAGGTGTCATGGTGTGTTGTGGTGACTGTGGTCATGGAGCATTGTGATGATACTGGCCATGGAGCATTGTGATGAGAAGGTCGTGGAGCATTGTGATTACAGGTGTCTTGGTGCATTGTAATGAAAAGGGAATGTATCATTTTGATGAAAAAGGCATGGAGCCTTGTCATGACAGTGTTCAAGAAGCGTACTGACGAAAAGTGTCAGGGAGCATTGTGATGACAAGTGTATTGAGTATTGTGATGACAAAGGTCATGGAGCATTGTGATGAGAAGAGCATGGATAATTGTGATGATGAGCGTCATGGGGTGTTGTGATGATAATCTATGGAACATTGTGATCACAAGGGTTTGGAGCATTATGATGACAGAGGTCATGGAGAATTTTGATTTCATTGTGATGACAATAGCCTGAAGCATTATGATGATGGGCATGGTGCATTGTGATGACAGGGTTCATGGAGCATTGAGATGAAAAGGGGAATGGAGCATTGTGCTTACCGGGGTCTTGGAGCATTGTGATGACAAGGGCATGGAGCATTGTGATGAGAAGGCCATGGAACATTCTGATGACATGCGTCATGGAGCACTGTGATGACAAGGGCATGGAGCATTGTGATTAAAGTGGTCTTGCAGCATTGTGAAGAAAAGGGTCATGGAGCCTTGTGATGACATGCCATTGAACACTGTGATGGCAGGGGTCATGGAGCATTGTTATGACAGAGGTAATGGAGCATTGGGATAAGAATGGCATTGAGGTTTGGTCTAAAATGTTTCATGGTTTATTGTGATGAGAGTGGGCATGGAGCACTGGGATGACAATGGCACGGAACACTGTGATACATGGTTCATGGAGGATTGTAATGTCAAGGGCATGGAGCATTGTGATGAGAAGGGCATCGAGCATAGTGATGACAAGTGTCATGGAGCTTAGTGATGAAAAGGGCATGGAGCAATGTGATGAGAGTGTTCATGGAGCATTGTGATGACAATGAAATGGAGCATTGTGATGCCAAGGGTCATGGAGATTTGTTATGACAAATAACAGGGAGCATTTCGATGACAATGGTGTGGTGCATTGTGATGAGAAGGGCAGGGAGCATTTTGATTACAGGTTCATGCAGCAATTTGATTAAAAGTGTAATGGAACATTTTGAGGGCACGGGTTATAGAACACTGTGATGTCAGGGGTCATGGAGCTTTGGGATGAAAAGGGTCATGGTGCACTTTGATGACAGGGTTTATGGAACATTGTGATGCCAGGGTTCATGGAACATTGTGATGATAAGGGTATGTAGCATTGTGATGACAGGGGTCATGGAATATTATGATTACCGGGGTGTGGGAGTATTGTGATGACTAGTGATGGAACATTGTGATATCTCTGGTGAGAGAGAATTTGGATGAGAAGTGCATGGAGCATTGTGATTACAATGTTTATGGAGCATAGCGATGACAAGGTTGTGGACCGATGTGATGAATAACACGTGGAACATTGTGATGACAAGGGTAATAGAGCATTGTTCTGACGAAGACATGGAGCATTGTGATGAGAAGTGTCACGGAGCATTGTGATGAAAAGTTCATGGAGCATTGTGGTTACAAAGGTCACAGAGCCTTGTGATGACGCGGGCAAGGACCGTTTTGATCACAAACTTTATGAAGAATTGTGATGACTGGAGTCATGGAGCATTGTGATGATAGGGGTCATGGTGCATTGTGATGACAAGGGCATGGAGCAGTGTGATGACAGGGGCATGGAGCATTGGTCTGACAACTTTCATAGATTATTGTGATGACAGTGGACATGGTGCATTGTGATAACAAGGGCATGGATCTTGGTGATGAGAAGGTCATGGAGTATTGTGAAGACAGGTGTCAGGAAGCAATGTGATGACATATGTCATGGTCCATTTCGATGACAATGGCATGGAGCATTGTGATGCCAATTGTAATGGAGGATTGTGATGACAAATAAAATGGAGCATTGTGATGACTAGGGCTTGGAGCACTATGATGACAAGGGCCATTGAGAATTTTCATGGCAATATCGTGAAGCATTGTGATGACAAGGTCCTGGAGCATTGTGATGAGAAATCCATGGAGCCTTGTGATGACAAGTCTCATATAGCATACTGATGAAAAGGGGCATGGACCATTGTGATTACAGGGATCTTGGAACATTGTGATGAAAATGGCATGGAGCATTGTGAAGAGAAGGCCAAGGAGCATTCTGAGGACATGCGTCATTGAGCTCTGTGATGACAAGAGCATGGAGCATTGTGATTACAGGGGTCTTGGAGCATTGTGATGAAAAGTGCATGGGTCATTGTGATGAAAAAGGCATGGAGCCTTGTAATGACAGGGTTCAAGGAGCATACAGACAACAATTGGCAGGGAGCATTGTGATGACAAGTGTATTTATCATTGTGACGACAAAGGTCATGGAGCATTGTGATGAGAAGACCATGGATAATTGTGATGACGAGTGTCATGGGGCATTGTGATGACAAGTGTTATGGAATATTGTGATCACAAGGGTTTGGAGCATTGTTATGACAGAGGTCATGGAGCATTTTGATTTCATTTTGATGACAATAGCATGAAGCATTATGATGATGGGCATGGTGCATTGTGATGACAGGGTTCATGGATCATTGAGATGAAAAGGGGCATGGAGCATTATGATTACAGGAATCATGGATCATTGAGATGAAAATGGGCATGGAGCATTGTGATTACAGGGGTCTTTGATCAATGTGATGAGAAGGGTCATGGAGACTTGTGATGACAATGTCATGGATCATCGTGATGGCAGGTGTCATGGAGCATTGTTATGACAGGTGTAATGGAGCATTTTGATGGCAAGGGCATGGAGCATTGTGATGAGAAGGCCATGGAGCATTCTGATGACATGTGTCATGGAGCTTAGTGATGACAAGCGCATGTAGCAATGTGATGCCAAGGGTCATGGATCTTTGTGATGACAAAGGTCATGGAGCATTTTGATGACAAGGGCGTTGTGCATTGTGATGAGAAGTGCAGGGAGAATTGTGATGACAGGGTCATGGAGCAATTTGATGAAAAGTGTCAAGGAACATTTTGATGACAGGAGTTATGGAACATTGTGATGTCAGGGGTCATCGAACATTGTGATGATAAGTGCATGTAGCATTGTGATGACAGGAGTCATGGAACACTGTGATGACAGAGGTGAGGGAGTATTGTGACGAATGGTGATGTAACATTGTGATATCAGTGGTGAGAGAGCATTTTGATGAGAAGTGCATGGAGCATTGTGATGACAAGTTTTATGGAGCATTGTGATGACAAGATTGTGGAGCACTGTGATGACAATGGCTTGGAACATTGTGATGACAAGGGTCAGTGTGCATTGTGCTGACAAGTGCATGGAGAATTGTGATGACAAGGGTCATGGAGCATTTTGATGACAGGGCTTATGGAACATTGTGATGTCAGGGGTCATGGAACATTGTGATGATAAGGGGATGTAGCATTGTGATGACAGTGTCATGGAACATTGTGATTGCAGGGGTGAGGGAGTATTGTGATGACTAGTGATGGAACACTGTGATATCTCTGGTGAGAGAGCATTTTGATGAGAAGGGCATGGATCATTGTGATTACAAAATTTATGGAGCATTGCAATGATAAGGTTGTGGACCGTTGTGATGAAATGCGCCTGGCAAATTGTGATGACAATGGTCATGGAGCATTGTTCTGACAAAGACATGGAGCATTGTGATGACAAGGGTCACAGAGAATTGTGATGAAAAGTTCATGGAGCATTGTGGTTACAAAGGTCACAGAGCCTTGTGATGACGCTGGCATGGACCATTGTGATGACAAACGTTATGAAGCATTGTGATGACTGGAATCACGGAGCATTGTGATGACAGGGGTCATGGAGCATTGTGATGACAAGGGCATGGAGCATTGTGAGGAGAAGGCCAAGGAGCATTCTGAAGACATACATCATTGAGCGTTCTGATGACAAGGGCATGGCACTTTGTGATTGCAGGGGTCTTGGAGCATTGTGATGAAAAGTGCATGGATCATTGTGATGAAAAAGGCATGGAGCCTTGTAATGACAGGGTTCAAGGAGCATACAGACAACAAGTGGCAGGGAGCATTGTGATGACAAGTGTATTGATCATTGTGATGACAAAGGTCATGGAGCATTGCGATGAAAAGGGCATGGAGTATTGTGATGGCAGGCATCATGGAGCATTGTGATGACAAGTGTTATGGAATATTGTGATCACAAGGGTTTGGAGCATTGTTATGACAGAGGTCATGGAGCATTTTGATTTCATTGTGATGACAATAGCATGAAGCATTATGATGATGGGCATGGTGCATTGTGATGACAGGGTTCATGGATCATTGAGATGAAAACGGGCATGGAGCATTGTGATTACAGGGGTCTTTGAGCATTGTGATGAGAAGAGTCATGGAGCCTTGTGATGACAAGGACATGGAACAACGTGATAACAGGGTTCATGGAGCATTGTTATGACAGGGGTAATGGAGCATTGTGATGGCAAGGGCATGGAGCATTGTGATGAGAAGGCCATGGAGCATTCTGATGACATGTGTCATGGAGGTTTGTAATGACAAGGACATGGAGCAATGTGATGAGAACCTTCATGGAGCATTGTGATGACAATGACAAGGAGCATGGTGATGCCAAGGGTCATGGATCTTTGTGATGACAAAGGTCATGGAGCATTTTGATGACAAGGGCGTTGTGCATTGTGATGAGAAGGGTAGGGAGCATTGTGATGACAGGGTCATGGAGCAATTTGATGAAAAGTGTCATGGAACATTTTGATGACAGGGGTTATGGAACATTGTGATGCCAGGGCTCATCGAACATTGTGATGATAAGTGCATGTAGCATTGTGATGACAGGAGTCATGGCACATTTTGATGACAGAGGTGAGGGAATATTGTGACGAATATCATGTAACATTGTGATATCAGCGGTCAGAGAACATTTTGATGAGAAGTGCATGGATCATTGTGATGACAAGGGTCAAAGAGCATTTTGATGAAAATTTCATATAGCATTGTGGTTAAAAAGGTCACAGAGACTGTTTATGACGAGGGCATGGACCACTGTGATGACAAAGGTCATGAAGCATTGTGATAACTGGAGTCATGGAGCATTGTGAGGACAGGGGTCATGGAGCATTGTGATAACAAGGGCATAGAGCATTGTGATGACAAGGGCATGGAGCATTGGTCTAATAAGTTGCATGGATTATTGCGATGACAGTTGGAATTGCGCATTGTGATGACAAGGGCATGGAGCATTGTGATGACAAGGGCATGGAGCATTGTGAGCAGAAGGCCATGGAACATTCTGATTACATGCGTCATGGAGCTTTGTGATGAAAAGGACATGGAGCATTGTGATTACAGGTGTCTTGGAGCATTGTGATGACAAGGGTCATGGAGCCTTGTGATGACAAGGCCGTGGAACATTGTGATGGCTGGTGTCATAGAGCATTGTTATGATAGAGGTAATGGAGCATTGTGATGAGAAGGTCATTGAGCATTGGTCTGAAAATTTTCATGGATTATTGTGATGAGAGTGGGCATGGAGCATTGTGATGACAAGGGCACGGAACACTGTGATACATGGGTCATGGAGGATTGTAATGACAAGGGCATGGAGCATTGTGATGGGAAGGGCATCGAGCATTGAGATGACAAGTGTCATGGTGCTTTGTGATGACAAGGGCATGGAGCCATGTGATGAGAGGGTTCATGGAGCATTGTGATGACAATGACATGGAGCATTGTGATGCCAAGTGTTATGGAGCTTTGTGATGACAAAGGTCATGGAGCATTTTGATGACAAGGGTGTGGTGCATTGTGATGAGAAGGGCAGGGAGCATTTTGATGACAGGGTCATGCAGCAATTTGATGAAAAGTGTAATGGAACATTTTGGTGACAGGGGTTATAGAACATTGTGATGCCAGGGGTCATGGAGCTTTGGGATGAAAAGGGTCATGGAGCATTTTGATGACAGGGGTTATGGAACATTGTGATGTCAGGGGTCATGGAACATTGTGCAGATAAGGGGATGTAGCATTGTGATGACAGGGGTCATGGAACATTGTGATAACAGGGATGAGGGAGGATAGTGATGACTAGTAATGGAACATTGTGATATCTCATGTGAGAGAGCATTTGGATGAGAAGTTCATAGAGCATTGTGATTACAAGGTTTATGGAGCATAGCGATGATAAGTTTGTGGATCATTGTGATGAAAAGCACATGGCACATTGTGAGGACAAAGGTAATGGAGCATTGTTCTGACAAAGGCATGGAGCATTGTGATGACAAGGGTCACGGAGCATTGTGATGAAAATTTCATGGAGCATTTTGGTTAAAATGGTCACAGAGCCTTGTGATATCGCGGGCATGGACCGTTGTGATGACAAACGTCATGAAGCATTGTGATGACTGGAGACACGGGGCAGTGTGATGACAGGGGTCATGGAGCATTGTGATGACAAGGGCATGGAGCACTGTGATGACAGGGGTATGGAGCATTGGTCTGACAAGTTTCATAGATGATTGTGATGACAGTGGACATGGTGCATTGTGATGACAAAGGCATTGAGCATTATGATGACAAGGTCATGGAGTATTGTGAAGACAGTTGTCAGGGAGCACTGTGATGACATATCTCATGGTCCATTGCGATGACAATGGCATGGAGCATTGTGATGCGAAATGTAATGGAGGATTGTAATGACAAATATAATGGAGCATTGTGATGACTACGGCTTGGAGCATTATGATGACAAGGGCCATTGAGAATTTTCATGACAATGTCGTGAAGCATTGTGATGACAAGGTCCTGGAGCATTGTGATGAGAAATCCTTGGAGCCTTGAGATGACAAGTCTCATGGAGCATACTGATGAAAAGGGGCAAGGAGCATTCTGATTACAGGGGTCTTGGAACATTGTGATAACAAGGGCATGGAGCATTGTGATGACAAGGTCATGGAGCATTGGTCTAATAAGATTCATGGATTATTGCGATGACAGTTGGAATGGCGCATTGTGATGACAAGGGCATGGAGCATTGTGATGACCAGGTCAGGCAGTATTGTGAAAAGAGGTGTCACGGAGCATTGTGATGACATATGTATTAGCCCATTGTGATGACAATGGCATGGAGCATTTTGATGCCAAATGTCATGGAGGATTCTGATGACAAAGGTAAAGGAGCATTGTGATGACAATGGCTTGGAGCATACTGATGACAAGGTTCAGGGAGCATTGTGCTGACCAGGGCATGGATAATTGTGATGACAAGGGTCATGGAGCATTCTGATGACATGGGTCATGTAGCTATGTGAAGACAAGGGCATGGAGCAATGTGATGAGAGCGTTCATGGAGCATTGTGATGACCATGACATGGAAGATTGTGATGCCAAGGGTCATGGATCTTTGTGATGACAAAAGTCGTGGAGGATTTTGATGGCAAGGGCGTTGTGCATTGTGATGAGAAGGGCAGGGAGCACTGTGATGACAGGGTCATGGAGCAATTTGATGAAAAGTGTCATGGAACATTTTGATGACAGGTGTTATGGAACATTGTGATGTCATGGGTCATCGAACATTGTGATGATTTGTGCATGTAGCATTGTGATGACAAGAGTCATGGTACATTGTGATGACAGTGGTGAGGGAGTATTGTGACAAATAGTGATGTAGCATTGTGATATCAGTGTTGAGAGAGCATTTTGATGAGAAATGAATGGAGCATTTTGATGACAAATTTTATGGAGCAATGTGTTGACAAGATTGTGGAGCACTGTGATGATAAGCGCATGATGCATTTTGATGACATGTGTCACGGAGCATTGTGCTGACAAGCGCATGGAGCATTGTGATGGCAAGGGTCATGGAGCACTGTGCTGAGAAAGGCATAGAGCATTGTGATGACAAGGGTCAAAGAGCATTGTGATGAATAGTTCATGGAGCATTGTGGTTAAAATGGTCACAGAGACTGTTGATGACGAGGGCATGGACCATTGTGATGACCAAGGTCATGAAGCACTGTGATGACTGGAGTCACGGAGCATTGTGATGACAGGGGTCATGGAGCATTGTGACAAATAGTGATGTAGCATTGTGATATCAGTGTTGAGAGAGCATTTTGATGAGAAATGAATGGAGCATTTTGATGACAAATTTTATGGAGCAATGTGTTGACAAGATTGTGGAGCACTGTGATGATAAGCGCATGATGCATTTTGATGACATGTGTCACGGAGCATTGTGCTGACAAGCGCATGGAGCATTGTGATGGCAAGGGTCATGGAGCACTGTGCTGAGAAAGGCATAGAGCATTGTGATGACAAGGGTCAAAGAGCATTGTGATGAATAGTTCATGGAGCATTGTGGTTAAAATGGTCACAGAGACTGTTGATGACGAGGGCATGGACCATTGTGATGACCAAGGTCATGAAGCACTGTGATGACTGGAGTCACGGAGCATTGTGATGACAGGGGTCATGGAGCATTGTGATAAAAAGGACATGGAACATTGTGATGACAAGGGCATGGAGCATTGTGATGACGAAGTCATGCAGTATGGTGAAGAGAGGTGTCAGGGAGCATTGTGATAACATATGTAATGGCCCATTGTGATGACGATGGCATGGAGCATTGTGTTGCCAAGTGTCATGGAGGATTCTGATGACAAAGGTAATGGAGCATTGTGATGACAATGGCTTGGAGCATTGCGATGACAAGGGTCAAGGTGCATTGTGCTGACAAGTGCATGGAGAATTGTGATGACAAGTGTCGAGGAACACTCTGATGACAAGCTTTTGGAGTATTTTGATGACAATTGCATGGAGCATTGTGATGAAAACGGCATGGAGCATTGTGATGAAAAAGGCATGGAGCCTTTTCTTGACAGGGTTCAAGGAGCATTCTGATGACAAGTGTCAGGGAGCATTGTGATGACAAATGTATTGAGAATTGTGATGACAAAAGTCATGGAGCATTGTGATGAGAAGGCCATGGATAATTGTGATGATGATCGTCATGGGGTGTTGTGATGATAAGTGTTATGGAACATTGTGATCACAAGGTTTTGGAGCATTATGATGACAGAGGTCATGGAGAATTTTGATTTCATTGTGATGACAATAGCATGAAGCATTATGATGATGGGCATGGTGCATTGTGATGACAGGTTTCATGGAGCATTGAGATGAAAAGAGGCATGGAGCATTGTGATTACAGGGATCTTGGAGCATTGTGATGACAAGGGCATGGAGCATTGTGATTACAGGGTTCTTGGAGCATTGTGATGACAAGGGTCATGGAGCCTTGTGATGACTATGCCGTGGAACATTGTGATGGCAGTGGTCATGGATCATTGTTATGACAGAAGTAATAGAGCATTTTGATGAGAAGGGCATTGAGCATTGGTCTGAAATATTTCAAGGATTATTGTGATGAGAGTGGGCATGGAGCACTGTGATGACAAGGGCACGGAAGACTGTGATACATGGGTCATGGAGGATTGTAATGACAGGGGCATAGAGCATTGTGATGAGAACGCATCGAGCATTGTGATGACATGTGTCATGGAGCTTTGTGATGACAAGGGCATGGAGCAATGTGATGAGAGGGTTCATGGAGCATTGTGATGACAAAGACATGGAGCATTGTGATGCCAAGGGTCATGGTGCATTGTGATGAGAAGTGCAGGGAGCAGTTTGATGACCGGGTAACGCAGCAATTTGATAAAAAGTGTAATGGAACATTTTGATGGCAGTGGTTATACAACATTGTGATGTAAGGGGTCTTGGAGCTTTGTGATGACAAGTGTCATGGTGCATTGTGATGACTAGGGAATGGAGCAATGTGATGACAAGAGTCCTGGATCATTGTGTTTCAGGTGTCATGGAGTGTTGTGATGACAGTGGTCATGGAGCATTGTGATGATATTGGCCATGGAGCATTGGAATGAGTAGGTCGTGGAGCATTGGGCTGAAAATGGTCATGGATTACTGTGATGACAGGTGTCCTGGAGCATTGTGATGACAAGGGAATGGAGCATGGTGATGACAATGTCCTGGAGCATTGTGATGAGAATACCATGGATAATTGTGATGACGAGCGTCATGGGGCATTGATATGACAAGTGTTATGGAATATTGTGATCACAAGGGTTTGGAACATTGTTATGACTGAGGTCATGGAGCATTTTGATTTCATTGTGATGGCAATAGCATGAAGCATTATGATGATGGGCATGGTGCATTGTGATGACAGGGTTCATGGATCATTGAGATGAAAAGTGGCATAGAGCATTGTGATTACAGTGTTCTTGGAGCATTGTGATGAGAAGGTCATGGAGCCTTGTGATGACAAGGCCATGGAACATCGTGATGGCAGGGGTCATAGAGCATTGTTATGACAGGGGTAATGGAGCATTGTGATGGCAAGGGCATGGAGCATTGTGATGAGAAGGCCATGAAGCATTCTGATGACATGTGTCATGGAGCTATGTGAAGACAAGGGCATGGAGCAATGTGATGAGAGCGTTCATGGAGCATTGTGATGACAATGACATGGAGCATTGTGATGCCAAGTGTCATGGATCTTTGTGATGACAAAGGTTTTGGAGCATTTTGATGGCAAGTGCGTTGTGCATTGGAATGAGAATGGCAGGGAGCATTGTGATGACAGGGTCATGGACGAATTTGATGAAAAGAGTCATGGAACATTTTGATGATAGGGGTTATGGAACACTGAGATGTCATGGGTCATCGAACATTGTTATGATAAGTGCATGTAGCATTGTTATGACAGGAGTCATGGAACACTGTGATGACAGGGCTGAGGGGTTATTGTGACAAATAGTGATGTAGCATTGTGATATCAGTGGTGAGAGATCATTTTGATGAGAAGTGCATGGAGCATTGTGATGACAATTATTATGGAGCATTGTGATGACAAGATTGTGGAGCACTGTGATGACAAGCGCATGGTTCATTGTGATGACATGTGTCATGGAGCACTGTGCTGACAAGCGCATGGAGCATTGTGATGACAAGGGTCAAAGAGCATTGTGATGAAAAGTTCATGGAGCATTGTGGTTAAAAAGGTCACAGAGATTGTTCATGACGAGGGCATGGAGCATTGTGATGAAAAAGGTCATGAAGCATTGTGATGACTGGAGTCACGGAGCATTGTGATGACAGGGGTCATGGAGCATTGTGATAACAAGGACATGGAGCATTGTGATGACAAGGGCATGGAACATTGTTCTAGTAAGTTTCATGGATTATTGTGATGACAGTTGAAATGGCGCACTGTGATGACAAGGGCATGGAGCATTGTGATGAACAGGTCATGCAGTACTGTGAAGACAGGTGTCAGGGAGCAATGTGATGACATATGTAATGGCCCATTGTGATAACAAGGGCATGGAGCATTGTGATGACAAGGGCATGGAACATTGGTCTAATAAGTTTCATGGATTATTGTGATGACATTTGGAATGGCGCATTGTGATGACAAGGGCATGGAGCATTGTGATGACCAGGTCATGCAGTATTGTGAAGACAGGTGTCCGGGAGCATTGTGATGAGATATGTAATGGCCCATTGTGATGACAATGGCATGGAGCATTGTGATGCCAAGTGTCATGGAGGATTCTGATGACAAAGGTAATGGAGCATTTTGATGACAATGGCTTGTAGCATTGTGATGACAAGGGTCAGGGAGCATTGTGCTGACAAGTGCATGGAGAATTGTGATGACAAGGGTCATGGAACATTCTGATGACATGATTGTGGAGTATTTTGATGACAATGGCATGGGGCATTGTGAACAAAACGGCATGGGGCATTGTGATGAAAAAGGCATGGAGCCTTTTCATGACAGGTTTCAAGGAGCATTCTGACGACAAGTTTCAGGAAGCATTGTAATGACAAGTGTATTTTGAATTGTGATGACAATGGTCATGGAGCATTGTGATGAAAAGGGCATGGAGTATTTTGATGACAGGCATCATGGAGCGTTGTGATGACAAGTGTTATGGAACATTGTGCTCACAAGGGTTTGGAGAATTGTGATGACAGAGGTTATGGATTATTTTGATTTCAAGGAGTATGGAGCATTGTGATGAAAAGGGCATGAAGCAATGTGATCCCAAGGTTCATGGAGGATTGTGATGAAAATGGCAATGGAGTATTGTGATGACAGGCGCATAGAGCATTGTAAAGACAAGGTCATGTAGCATTTGCTGACAAAGGCATGGAGCATTGTGATGACAGGTGTCATGGAGCACTGTGATGACAAGCGTCAAGAAGCATTGTGAATACAGTAGTCATGGAGCATTGGGATGACAACGACCTGGTTCAATGTGATGACAAGGGTCATGGAGCATTGGGCTGAAAATGTTCATGGAGTATTGTGATGACAGGGGTCATGGAGCATTGTGATGACTAGGGAATGGAGCATTGTGATGACAAGAGTTCCGGATCATTGTGTTGTCAGGTGTCATGGTGTGTTGTGGTGACTGTGGTCATGGAGCATTGTGATGATACTGGCCATGGAGCATTGTGATGAGAAGGTCGTGGAGCATTGTGATTACAGGTGTCTTGGTGCATTGTAATGAAAAGGGAATGTATCATTTTGATGAAAAAGGCATGGAGCCTTGTCATGACAGTGTTCAAGAAGCGTACTGACGAAAAGTGTCAGGGAGCATTGTGATGACAAGTGTATTGAGTATTGTGATGACAAAGGTCATGGAGCATTGTGATGAGAAGAGCATGGATAATTGTGATGATGAGCGTCATGGGGTGTTGTGATGATAATCTATGGAACATTGTGATCACAAGGGTTTGGAGCATTATGATGACAGAGGTCATGGAGAATTTTGATTTCATTGTGATGACAATAGCCTGAAGCATTATGATGATGGGCATGGTGCATTGTGATGACAGGGTTCATGGAGCATTGAGATGAAAAGGGGAATGGAGCATTGTGCTTACCGGGGTCTTGGAGCATTGTGATGACAAGGGCATGGAGCATTGTGATGAGAAGGCCATGGAACATTCTGATGACATGCGTCATGGAGCACTGTGATGACAAGGGCATGGAGCATTGTGATTAAAGTGGTCTTGCAGCATTGTGAAGAAAAGGGTCATGGAGCCTTGTGATGACATGCCATTGAACACTGTGATGGCAGGGGTCATGGAGCATTGTTATGACAGAGGTAATGGAGCATTGGGATAAGAATGGCATTGAGGTTTGGTCTAAAATGTTTCATGGTTTATTGTGATGAGAGTGGGCATGGAGCACTGGGATGACAATGGCACGGAACACTGTGATACATGGTTCATGGAGGATTGTAATGTCAAGGGCATGGAGCATTGTGATGAGAAGGGCATCGAGCATAGTGATGACAAGTGTCATGGAGCTTAGTGATGAAAAGGGCATGGAGCAATGTGATGAGAGTGTTCATGGAGCATTGTGATGACAATGAAATGGAGCATTGTGATGCCAAGGGTCATGGAGATTTGTTATGACAAATAACAGGGAGCATTTCGATGACAATGGTGTGGTGCATTGTGATGAGAAGGGCAGGGAGCATTTTGATTACAGGTTCATGCAGCAATTTGATTAAAAGTGTAATGGAACATTTTGAGGGCACGGGTTATAGAACACTGTGATGTCAGGGGTCATGGAGCTTTGGGATGAAAAGGGTCATGGTGCACTTTGATGACAGGGTTTATGGAACATTGTGATGCCAGGGGTCATGGAACATTGTGATGATAAGGGTATGTAGCATTGTGATGACAGGGGTCATGGAATATTATGATTACCGGGGTGTGGGAGTATTGTGATGACTAGTGATGGAACATTGTGATATCTCTGGTGAGAGAGAATTTGGATGAGAAGTGCATGGAGCATTGTGATTACAATGTTTATGGAGCATAGCGATGACAAGGTTGTGGACCGATGTGATGAATAACACGTGGAACATTGTGATGACAAGGGTAATAGAGCATTGTTCTGACGAAGACATGGAGCATTGTGATGAGAAGTGTCACGGAGCATTGTGATGAAAAGTTCATGGAGCATTGTGGTTACAAAGGTCACAGAGCCTTGTGATGACGCGGGCAAGGACCGTTTTGATCACAAACTTTATGAAGAATTGTGATGACTGGAGTCATGGAGCATTGTGATGATAGGGGTCATGGTGCATTGTGATGACAAGGGCATGGAGCAGTGTGATGACAGGGGCATGGAGCATTGGTCTGACAACTTTCAGAGATTATTGTGATGACAGTGGACATGGTGCATTGTGATAACAAGGGCATGGATCTTGGTGATGAGAAGGTCATGGAGTATTGTGAAGACAGGTGTCAGGAAGCAATGTGATGACATATGTCATGGTCCATTTCGATGACAATGGCATGGAGCATTGTGATGCCAATTGTAATGGAGGATTGTGATGACAAATAAAATGGAGCATTGTGATGACTAGGGCTTGGAGCACTATGATGACAAGGGCCATTGAGAATTTTCATGGCAATATCGTGAAGCATTGTGATGACAAGGTCCTGGAGCATTGTGATGAGAAATCCATGGAGCCTTGTGATGACAAGTCTCATATAGCATACTGATGAAAAGGGGCATGGACCATTGTGATTACAGGGATCTTGGAACATTGTGATGAAAATGGCATGGAGCATTGTGAAGAGAAGGCCAAGGAGCATTCTGAGGACATGCGTCATTGAGCTCTGTGATGACAAGAGCATGGAGCATTGTGATTACAGGGGTCTTGGAGCATTGTGATGAAAAGTGCATGGGTCATTGTGATGAAAAAGGCATGGAGCCTTGTAATGACAGGGTTCAAGGAGCATACAGACAACAATTGGCAGGGAGCATTGTGATGACAAGTGTATTTATCATTGTGACGACAAAGGTCATGGAGCATTGTGATGAGAAGACCATGGATAATTGTGATGACGAGTGTCATGGGGCATTGTGATGACAAGTGTTATGGAATATTGTGATCACAAGGGTTTGGAGCATTGTTATGACAGAGGTCATGGAGCATTTTGATTTCATTTTGATGACAATAGCATGAAGCATTATGATGATGGGCATGGTGCATTGTGATGACAGGGTTCATGGATCATTGAGATGAAAAGGGGCATGGAGCATTATGATTACAGGAATCATGGATCATTGAGATGAAAATGGGCATGGAGCATTGTGATTACAGGGGTCTTTGATCAATGTGATGAGAAGGGTCATGGAGACTTGTGATGACAATGTCATGGATCATCGTGATGGCAGGTGTCATGGAGCATTGTTATGACAGGTGTAATGGAGCATTTTGATGGCAAGGGCATGGAGCATTGTGATGAGAAGGCCATGGAGCATTCTGATGACATGTGTCATGGAGCTTAGTGATGACAAGCGCATGTAGCAATGTGATGCCAAGGGTCATGGATCTTTGTGATGACAAAGGTCATGGAGCATTTTGATGACAAGGGCGTTGTGCATTGTGATGAGAAGTGCAGGGAGAATTGTGATGACAGGGTCATGGAGCAATTTGATGAAAAGTGTCAAGGAACATTTTGATGACAGGAGTTATGGAACATTGTGATGTCAGGGGTCATCGAACATTGTGATGATAAGTGCATGTAGCATTGTGATGACAGGAGTCATGGAACACTGTGATGACAGAGGTGAGGGAGTATTGTGACGAATGGTGATGTAACATTGTGATATCAGTGGTGAGAGAGCATTTTGATGAGAAGTGCATGGAGCATTGTGATGACAAGTTTTATGGAGCATTGTGATGACAAGATTGTGGAGCACTGTGATGACAATGGCTTGGAACATTGTGATGACAAGGGTCAGTGTGCATTGTGCTGACAAGTGCATGGAGAATTGTGATGACAAGGGTCATGGAGCATTTTGATGACAGGGCTTATGGAACATTGTGATGTCAGGGGTCATGGAACATTGTGATGATAAGGGGATGTAGCATTGTGATGACAGTGTCATGGAACATTGTGATTGCAGGGGTGAGGGAGTATTGTGATGACTAGTGATGGAACACTGTGATATCTCTGGTGAGAGAGCATTTTGATGAGAAGGGCATGGATCATTGTGATTACAAAATTTATGGAGCATTGCAATGATAAGGTTGTGGACCGTTGTGATGAAATGCGCCTGGCAAATTGTGATGACAATGGTCATGGAGCATTGTTCTGACAAAGACATGGAGCATTGTGATGACAAGGGTCACAGAGAATTGTGATGAAAAGTTCATGGAGCATTGTGGTTACAAAGGTCACAGAGCCTTGTGATGACGCTGGCATGGACCATTGTGATGACAAACGTTATGAAGCATTGTGATGACTGGAATCACGGAGCATTGTGATGACAGGGGTCATGGAGCATTGTGATGACAAGGGCATGGAGCATTGTGAGGAGAAGGCCAAGGAGCATTCTGAAGACATACATCATTGAGCGTTCTGATGACAAGGGCATGGCACTTTGTGATTGCAGGGGTCTTGGAGCATTGTGATGAAAAGTGCATGGATCATTGTGATGAAAAAGGCATGGAGCCTTGTAATGACAGGGTTCAAGGAGCATACAGACAACAAGTGGCAGGGAGCATTGTGATGACAAGTGTATTGATCATTGTGATGACAAAGGTCATGGAGCATTGCGATGAAAAGGGCATGGAGTATTGTGATGGCAGGCATCATGGAGCATTGTGATGACAAGTGTTATGGAATATTGTGATCACAAGGGTTTGGAGCATTGTTATGACAGAGGTCATGGAGCATTTTGATTTCATTGTGATGACAATAGCATGAAGCATTATGATGATGGGCATGGTGCATTGTGATGACAGGGTTCATGGATCATTGAGATGAAAACGGGCATGGAGCATTGTGATTACAGGGGTCTTTGAGCATTGTGATGAGAAGAGTCATGGAGCCTTGTGATGACAAGGACATGGAACAACGTGATAACAGGGTTCATGGAGCATTGTTATGACAGGGGTAATGGAGCATTGTGATGGCAAGGGCATGGAGCATTGTGATGAGAAGGCCATGGAGCATTCTGATGACATGTGTCATGGAGGTTTGTAATGACAAGGACATGGAGCAATGTGATGAGAACCTTCATGGAGCATTGTGATGACAATGACAAGGAGCATGGTGATGCCAAGGGTCATGGATCTTTGTGATGACAAAGGTCATGGAGCATTTTGATGACAAGGGCGTTGTGCATTGTGATGAGAAGGGTAGGGAGCATTGTGATGACAGGGTCATGGAGCAATTTGATGAAAAGTGTCATGGAACATTTTGATGACAGGGGTTATGGAACATTGTGATGCCAGGGCTCATCGAACATTGTGATGATAAGTGCATGTAGCATTGTGATGACAGGAGTCATGGCACATTTTGATGACAGAGGTGAGGGAATATTGTGACGAATATCATGTAACATTGTGATATCAGCGGTCAGAGAACATTTTGATGAGAAGTGCATGGATCATTGTGATGACAAGGGTCAAAGAGCATTTTGATGAAAATTTCATATAGCATTGTGGTTAAAAAGGTCACAGAGACTGTTTATGACGAGGGCATGGACCACTGTGATGACAAAGGTCATGAAGCATTGTGATAACTGGAGTCATGGAGCATTGTGAGGACAGGGGTCATGGAGCATTGTGATAACAAGGGCATGGAGCATTGTGATGACAAGGGCATGGAGCATTGGTCTAATAAGTTGCATGGATTATTGCGATGACAGTTGGAATTGCGCATTGTGATGACAAGGGCATGGAGCATTGTGATGACAAGGGCATGGAGCATTGTGAGCAGAAGGCCATGGAACATTCTGATTACATGCGTCATGGAGCTTTGTGATGAAAAGGACATGGAGCATTGTGATTACAGGTGTCTTGGAGCATTGTGATGACAAGGGTCATGGAGCCTTGTGATGACAAGGCCGTGGAACATTGTGATGGCTGGTGTCATAGAGCATTGTTATGATAGAGGTAATGGAGCATTGTGATGAGAAGGTCATTGAGCATTGGTCTGAAAATTTTCATGGATTATTGTGATGAGAGTGGGCATGGAGCATTGTGATGACAAGGGCACGGAACACTGTGATACATGGGTCATGGAGGATTGTAATGACAAGGGCATGGAGCATTGTGATGGGAAGGGCATCGAGCATTGAGATGACAAGTGTCATGGTGCTTTGTGATGACAAGGGCATGGAGCCATGTGATGAGAGGGTTCATGGAGCATTGTGATGACAATGACATGGAGCATTGTGATGCCAAGTGTTATGGAGCTTTGTGATGACAAAGGTCATGGAGCATTTTGATGACAAGGGTGTGGTGCATTGTGATGAGAAGGGCAGGGAGCATTTTGATGACAGGGTCATGCAGCAATTTGATGAAAAGTGTAATGGAACATTTTGGTGACAGGGGTTATAGAACATTGTGATGCCAGGGGTCATGGAGCTTTGGGATGAAAAGGGTCATGGAGCATTTTGATGACAGGGGTTATGGAACATTGTGATGTCAGGGGTCATGGAACATTGTGCAGATAAGGGGATGTAGCATTGTGATGACAGGGGTCATGGAACATTGTGATAACAGGGATGAGGGAGGATAGTGATGACTAGTAATGGAACATTGTGATATCTCATGTGAGAGAGCATTTGGATGAGAAGTTCATAGAGCATTGTGATTACAAGGTTTATGGAGCATAGCGATGATAAGTTTGTGGATCATTGTGATGAAAAGCACATGGCACATTGTGAGGACAAAGGTAATGGAGCATTGTTCTGACAAAGGCATGGAGCATTGTGATGACAAGGGTCACGGAGCATTGTGATGAAAATTTCATGGAGCATTTTGGTTAAAATGGTCACAGAGCCTTGTGATATCGCGGGCATGGACCGTTGTGATGACAAACGTCATGAAGCATTGTGATGACTGGAGACACGGGGCAGTGTGATGACAGGGGTCATGGAGCATTGTGATGACAAGGGCATGGAGCACTGTGATGACAGGGGTATGGAGCATTGGTCTGACAAGTTTCATAGATGATTGTGATGACAGTGGACATGGTGCATTGTGATGACAAAGGCATTGAGCATTATGATGACAAGGTCATGGAGTATTGTGAAGACAGTTGTCAGGGAGCACTGTGATGACATATCTCATGGTCCATTGCGATGACAATGGCATGGAGCATTGTGATGCGAAATGTAATGGAGGATTGTAATGACAAATATAATGGAGCATTGTGATGACTACGGCTTGGAGCATTATGATGACAAGGGCCATTGAGAATTTTCATGACAATGTCGTGAAGCATTGTGATGACAAGGTCCTGGAGCATTGTGATGAGAAATCCTTGGAGCCTTGAGATGACAAGTCTCATGGAGCATACTGATGAAAAGGGGCAAGGAGCATTCTGATTACAGGGGTCTTGGAACATTGTGATAACAAGGGCATGGAGCATTGTGATGACAAGGTCATGGAGCATTGGTCTAATAAGATTCATGGATTATTGCGATGACAGTTGGAATGGCGCATTGTGATGACAAGGGCATGGAGCATTGTGATGACCAGGTCAGGCAGTATTGTGAAAAGAGGTGTCACGGAGCATTGTGATGACATATGTATTAGCCCATTGTGATGACAATGGCATGGAGCATTTTGATGCCAAATGTCATGGAGGATTCTGATGACAAAGGTAAAGGAGCATTGTGATGACAATGGCTTGGAGCATACTGATGACAAGGTTCAGGGAGCATTGTGCTGACCAGGGCATGGATAATTGTGATGACAAGGGTCATGGAGCATTCTGATGACATGGGTCATGTAGCTATGTGAAGACAAGGGCATGGAGCAATGTGATGAGAGCGTTCATGGAGCATTGTGATGACCATGACATGGAAGATTGTGATGCCAAGGGTCATGGATCTTTGTGATGACAAAAGTCGTGGAGGATTTTGATGGCAAGGGCGTTGTGCATTGTGATGAGAAGGGCAGGGAGCACTGTGATGACAGGGTCATGGAGCAATTTGATGAAAAGTGTCATGGAACATTTTGATGACAGGTGTTATGGAACATTGTGATGTCATGGGTCATCGAACATTGTGATGATTTGTGCATGTAGCATTGTGATGACAAGAGTCATGGTACATTGTGATGACAGTGGTGAGGGAGTATTGTGACAAATAGTGATGTAGCATTGTGATATCAGTGTTGAGAGAGCATTTTGATGAGAAATGAATGGAGCATTTTGATGACAAATTTTATGGAGCAATGTGTTGACAAGATTGTGGAGCACTGTGATGATAAGCGCATGATGCATTTTGATGACATGTGTCACGGAGCATTGTGCTGACAAGCGCATGGAGCATTGTGATGGCAAGGGTCATGGAGCACTGTGCTGAGAAAGGCATAGAGCATTGTGATGACAAGGGTCAAAGAGCATTGTGATGAATAGTTCATGGAGCATTGTGGTTAAAATGGTCACAGAGACTGTTGATGACGAGGGCATGGACCATTGTGATGACCAAGGTCATGAAGCACTGTGATGACTGGAGTCACGGAGCATTGTGATGACAGGGGTCATGGAGCATTGTGATAAAAAGGACATGGAACATTGTGATGACAAGGGCATGGAGCATTGTGATGACGAAGTCATGCAGTATGGTGAAGAGAGGTGTCAGGGAGCATTGTGATAACATATGTAATGGCCCATTGTGATGACGATGGCATGGAGCATTGTGTTGCCAAGTGTCATGGAGGATTCTGATGACAAAGGTAATGGAGCATTGTGATGACAATGGCTTGGAGCATTGCGATGACAAGGGTCAAGGTGCATTGTGCTGACAAGTGCATGGAGAATTGTGATGACAAGTGTCGAGGAACACTCTGATGACAAGCTTTTGGAGTATTTTGATGACAATTGCATGGAGCATTGTGATGAAAACGGCATGGAGCATTGTGATGAAAAAGGCATGGAGCCTTTTCTTGACAGGGTTCAAGGAGCATTCTGATGACAAGTGTCAGGGAGCATTGTGATGACAAATGTATTGAGAATTGTGATGACAAAAGTCATGGAGCATTGTGATGAGAAGGCCATGGATAACTGTGATGATGATCGTCATGGGGTGTTGTGATGATAAGTGTTATGGAACATTGTGATCACAAGGTTTTGGAGCATTATGATGACAGAGGTCATGGAGAATTTTGATTTCATTGTGATGACAATAGCATGAAGCATTATGATGATGGGCATGGTGCATTGTGATGACAGGTTTCATGGAGCATTGAGATGAAAAGAGGCATGGAGCATTGTGATTACAGGGATCTTGGAGCATTGTGATGACAAGGGCATGGAGCATTGTGATTACAGGGTTCTTGGAGCATTGTGATGACAAGGGTCATGGAGCCTTGTGATGACTATGCCGTGGAACATTGTGATGGCAGTGGTCATGGATCATTGTTATGACAGAAGTAATAGAGCATTTTGATGAGAAGGGCATTGAGCATTGGTCTGAAATATTTCAAGGATTATTGTGATGAGAGTGGGCATGGAGCACTGTGATGACAAGGGCACGGAAGACTGTGATACATGGGTCATGGAGGATTGTAATGACAGGGGCATAGAGCATTGTGATGAGAACGCATCGAGCATTGTGATGACATGTGTCATGGAGCTTTGTGATGACAAGGGCATGGAGCAATGTGATGAGAGGGTTCATGGAGCATTGTGATGACAAAGACATGGAGCATTGTGATGCCAAGGGTCATGGTGCATTGTGATGAGAAGTGCAGGGAGCAGTTTGATGACCGGGTAACGCAGCAATTTGATAAAAAGTGTAATGGAACATTTTGATGGCAGTGGTTATACAACATTGTGATGTAAGGGGTCTTGGAGCTTTGTGATGACAAGTGTCATGGTGCATTGTGATGACTAGGGAATGGAGCAATGTGATGACAAGAGTCCTGGATCATTGTGTTTCAGGTGTCATGGAGTGTTGTGATGACAGTGGTCATGGAGCATTGTGATGATATTGGCCATGGAGCATTGGAATGAGTAGGTCGTGGAGCATTGGGCTGAAAATGGTCATGGATTACTGTGATGACAGGTGTCCTGGAGCATTGTGATGACAAGGGAATGGAGCATGGTGATGACAATGTCCTGGAGCATTGTGATGAGAATACCATGGATAATTGTGATGACGAGCGTCATGGGGCATTGATATGACAAGTGTTATGGAATATTGTGATCACAAGGGTTTGGAACATTGTTATGACTGAGGTCATGGAGCATTTTGATTTCATTGTGATGGCAATAGCATGAAGCATTATGATGATGGGCATGGTGCATTGTGATGACAGGGTTCATGGATCATTGAGATGAAAAGTGGCATAGAGCATTGTGATTACAGTGTTCTTGGAGCATTGTGATGAGAAGGTCATGGAGCCTTGTGATGACAAGGCCATGGAACATCGTGATGGCAGGGGTCATAGAGCATTGTTATGACAGGGGTAATGGAGCATTGTGATGGCAAGGGCATGGAGCATTGTGATGAGAAGGCCATGAAGCATTCTGATGACATGTGTCATGGAGCTATGTGAAGACAAGGGCATGGAGCAATGTGATGAGAGCGTTCATGGAGCATTGTGATGACAATGACATGGAGCATTGTGATGCCAAGTGTCATGGATCTTTGTGATGACAAAGGTTTTGGAGCATTTTGATGGCAAGTGCGTTGTGCATTGGAATGAGAATGGCAGGGAGCATTGTGATGACAGGGTCATGGACGAATTTGATGAAAAGAGTCATGGAACATTTTGATGATAGGGGTTATGGAACATTGAGATGTCATGGGTCATCGAACATTGTTATGATAAGTGCATGTAGCATTGTTATGACAGGAGTCATGGAACACTGTGATGACAGGGCTGAGGGGTTATTGTGACAAATAGTGATGTAGCATTGTGAGATCAGTGGTGAGAGATCATTTTGATGAGAAGTGCATGGAGCATTGTGATGACAATTATTATGGAGCATTGTGATGACAAGATTGTGGAGCACTGTGATGACAAGCGCATGGTTCATTGTGATGACATGTGTCATGGAGCACTGTGCTGACAAGCGCATGGAGCATTGTGATGACAAGGGTCAAAGAGCATTGTGATGAAAATTTCATGGAGCATTGTGGTTAAAAAGGTCACAGAGATTGTTCATGATGAGGGCATGGAGCATTGTGATGAAAAAGGTCATGAAGCATTGTGATGACTGGAGTCACGGAGCATTGTGATGACAGGGGTCATGGAGCATTGTGATAACAAGGACATGGAGCATTGTGATGACAAGGGCATGGAACATTGTTCTAGTAAGTTTCATGGATTATTGTGATGACAGTTGAAATGGCGCACTGTGATGACAAGGGCATGGAGCATTGTGATGAACAGGTCATGCAGTACTGTGAAGACAGGTGTCAGGGAGCAATGTGATGACATATGTAATGGCCCATTGTGATAACAAGGGCATGGAGCATTGTGATGACAAGGGCATGGAACATTGGTCTAATAAGTTTCATGGATTATTGTGATGACATTTGGAATGGCGCATTGTGATGACAAGGGCATGGAGCATTGTGATGACCAGGTCATGCAGTATTGTGAAGACAGGTGTCCGGGAGCATTGTGATGAGATATGTAATGGCCCATTGTGATGACAATGGCATGGAGCATTGTGATGCCAAGTGTCATGGAGGATTCTGATGACAAAGGTAATGGAGCATTTTGATGACAATGGCTTGTAGCATTGTGATGACAAGGGTCAGGGAGCATTGTGCTGACAAGTGCATGGAGAATTGTGATGACAAGGGTCATGGAACATTCTGATGACATGATTGTGGAGTATTTTGATGACAATGGCATGGGGCATTGTGAACAAAACGGCATGGGGCATTGTGATGAAAAAGGCATGGAGCCTTTTCATGACAGGTTTCAAGGAGCATTCTGACGACAAGTTTCAGGAAGCATTGTAATGACAAGTGTATTTTGAATTGTGATGACAATGGTCATGGAGCATTGTGATGAAAAGGGCATGGAGTATTTTGATGACAGGCATCATGGAGCGTTGTGATGACAAGTGTTATGGAACATTGTGCTCACAAGGGTTTGGAGAATTGTGATGACAGAGGTTATGGATTATTTTGATTTCAAGGAGTATGGAGCATTGTGATGAAAAGGGCATGAAGCAATGTGATCCCAAGGTTCATGGAGGATTGTGATGAAAATGGCAATGGAGTATTGTGATGACAGGCGCATAGAGCATTGTAAAGACAAGGTCATGTAGCATTTGCTGACAAAGGCATGGAGCATTGTGATGACAGGTGTCATGGAGCACTGTGATGACAAGCGTCAAGAAGCATTGTGAATACAGTAGTCATGGAGCATTGGGATGACAACGACCTGGTTCAATGTGATGACAAGGGTCATGGAGCATTGGGCTGAAAATGTTCATGGAGTATTGTGATGACAGGGGTCATGGAGCATTGTGATGACTAGGGAATGGAGCATTGTGATGACAAGAGTTCCGGATCATTGTGTTGTCAGGTGTCATGGTGTGTTGTGGTGACTGTGGTCATGGAGCATTGTGATGATACTGGCCATGGAGCATTGTGATGAGAAGGTCGTGGAGCATTGTGATTACAGGTGTCTTGGTGCATTGTAATGAAAAGGGAATGTATCATTTTGATGAAAAAGGCATGGAGCCTTGTCATGACAGTGTTCAAGAAGCGTACTGACGAAAAGTGTCAGGGAGCATTGTGATGACAAGTGTATTGAGTATTGTGATGACAAAGGTCATGGAGCATTGTGATGAGAAGAGCATGGATAATTGTGATGATGAGCGTCATGGGGTGTTGTGATGATAATCTATGGAACATTGTGATCACAAGGGTTTGGAGCATTATGATGACAGAGGTCATGGAGAATTTTGATTTCATTGTGATGACAATAGCCTGAAGCATTATGATGATGGGCATGGTGCATTGTGATGACAGGGTTCATGGAGCATTGAGATGAAAAGGGGAATGGAGCATTGTGCTTACCGGGGTCTTGGAGCATTGTGATGACAAGGGCATGGAGCATTGTGATGAGAAGGCCATGGAACATTCTGATGACATGCGTCATGGAGCACTGTGATGACAAGGGCATGGAGCATTGTGATTAAAGTGGTCTTGCAGCATTGTGAAGAAAAGGGTCATGGAGCCTTGTGATGACATGCCATTGAACACTGTGATGGCAGGGGTCATGGAGCATTGTTATGACAGAGGTAATGGAGCATTGGGATAAGAATGGCATTGAGGTTTGGTCTAAAATGTTTCATGGTTTATTGTGATGAGAGTGGGCATGGAGCACTGGGATGACAATGGCACGGAACACTGTGATACATGGTTCATGGAGGATTGTAATGTCAAGGGCATGGAGCATTGTGATGAGAAGGGCATCGAGCATAGTGATGACAAGTGTCATGGAGCTTAGTGATGAAAAGGGCATGGAGCAATGTGATGAGAGTGTTCATGGAGCATTGTGATGACAATGAAATGGAGCATTGTGATGCCAAGGGTCATGGAGATTTGTTATGACAAATAACAGGGAGCATTTCGATGACAATGGTGTGGTGCATTGTGATGAGAAGGGCAGGGAGCATTTTGATTACAGGTTCATGCAGCAATTTGATTAAAAGTGTAATGGAACATTTTGAGGGCACGGGTTATAGAACACTGTGATGTCAGGGGTCATGGAGCTTTGGGATGAAAAGGGTCATGGTGCACTTTGATGACAGGGTTTATGGAACATTGTGATGCCAGGGGTCATGGAACATTGTGATGATAAGGGTATGTAGCATTGTGATGACAGGGGTCATGGAATATTATGATTACCGGGGTGTGGGAGTATTGTGATGACTAGTGATGGAACATTGTGATATCTCTGGTGAGAGAGAATTTGGATGAGAAGTGCATGGAGCATTGTGATTACAATGTTTATGGAGCATAGCGATGACAAGGTTGTGGACCGATGTGATGAATAACACGTGGAACATTGTGATGACAAGGGTAATAGAGCATTGTTCTGACGAAGACATGGAGCATTGTGATGAGAAGTGTCACGGAGCATTGTGATGAAAAGTTCATGGAGCATTGTGGTTACAAAGGTCACAGAGCCTTGTGATGACGCGGGCAAGGACCGTTTTGATCACAAACTTTATGAAGAATTGTGATGACTGGAGTCATGGAGCATTGTGATGATAGGGGTCATGGTGCATTGTGATGACAAGGGCATGGAGCAGTGTGATGACAGGGGCATGGAGCATTGGTCTGACAACTTTCAGAGATTATTGTGATGACAGTGGACATGGTGCATTGTGATAACAAGGGCATGGATCTTGGTGATGAGAAGGTCATGGAGTATTGTGAAGACAGGTGTCAGGAAGCAATGTGATGACATATGTCATGGTCCATTTCGATGACAATGGCATGGAGCATTGTGATGCCAATTGTAATGGAGGATTGTGATGACAAATAAAATGGAGCATTGTGATGACTAGGGCTTGGAGCACTATGATGACAAGGGCCATTGAGAATTTTCATGGCAATATCGTGAAGCATTGTGATGACAAGGTCCTGGAGCATTGTGATGAGAAATCCATGGAGCCTTGTGATGACAAGTCTCATATAGCATACTGATGAAAAGGGGCATGGACCATTGTGATTACAGGGATCTTGGAACATTGTGATGAAAATGGCATGGAGCATTGTGAAGAGAAGGCCAAGGAGCATTCTGAGGACATGCGTCATTGAGCTCTGTGATGACAAGAGCATGGAGCATTGTGATTACAGGGGTCTTGGAGCATTGTGATGAAAAGTGCATGGGTCATTGTGATGAAAAAGGCATGGAGCCTTGTAATGACAGGGTTCAAGGAGCATACAGACAACAATTGGCAGGGAGCATTGTGATGACAAGTGTATTTATCATTGTGACGACAAAGGTCATGGAGCATTGTGATGAGAAGACCATGGATAATTGTGATGACGAGTGTCATGGGGCATTGTGATGACAAGTGTTATGGAATATTGTGATCACAAGGGTTTGGAGCATTGTTATGACAGAGGTCATGGAGCATTTTGATTTCATTTTGATGACAATAGCATGAAGCATTATGATGATGGGCATGGTGCATTGTGATGACAGGGTTCATGGATCATTGAGATGAAAAGGGGCATGGAGCATTATGATTACAGGAATCATGGATCATTGAGATGAAAATGGGCATGGAGCATTGTGATTACAGGGGTCTTTGATCAATGTGATGAGAAGGGTCATGGAGACTTGTGATGACAATGTCATGGATCATCGTGATGGCAGGTGTCATGGAGCATTGTTATGACAGGTGTAATGGAGCATTTTGATGGCAAGGGCATGGAGCATTGTGATGAGAAGGCCATGGAGCATTCTGATGACATGTGTCATGGAGCTTAGTGATGACAAGCGCATGTAGCAATGTGATGCCAAGGGTCATGGATCTTTGTGATGACAAAGGTCATGGAGCATTTTGATGACAAGGGCGTTGTGCATTGTGATGAGAAGTGCAGGGAGAATTGTGATGACAGGGTCATGGAGCAATTTGATGAAAAGTGTCAAGGAACATTTTGATGACAGGAGTTATGGAACATTGTGATGTCAGGGGTCATCGAACATTGTGATGATAAGTGCATGTAGCATTGTGATGACAGGAGTCATGGAACACTGTGATGACAGAGGTGAGGGAGTATTGTGACGAATGGTGATGTAACATTGTGATATCAGTGGTGAGAGAGCATTTTGATGAGAAGTGCATGGAGCATTGTGATGACAAGTTTTATGGAGCATTGTGATGACAAGATTGTGGAGCACTGTGATGACAATGGCTTGGAACATTGTGATGACAAGGGTCAGTGTGCATTGTGCTGACAAGTGCATGGAGAATTGTGATGACAAGGGTCATGGAGCATTTTGATGACAGGGCTTATGGAACATTGTGATGTCAGGGGTCATGGAACATTGTGATGATAAGGGGATGTAGCATTGTGATGACAGTGTCATGGAACATTGTGATTGCAGGGGTGAGGGAGTATTGTGATGACTAGTGATGGAACACTGTGATATCTCTGGTGAGAGAGCATTTTGATGAGAAGGGCATGGATCATTGTGATTACAAAATTTATGGAGCATTGCAATGATAAGGTTGTGGACCGTTGTGATGAAATGCGCCTGGCAAATTGTGATGACAATGGTCATGGAGCATTGTTCTGACAAAGACATGGAGCATTGTGATGACAAGGGTCACAGAGAATTGTGATGAAAAGTTCATGGAGCATTGTGGTTACAAAGGTCACAGAGCCTTGTGATGACGCTGGCATGGACCATTGTGATGACAAATGTTATGAAGCATTGTGATGACTGGAATCACGGAGCATTGTGATGACAGGGGTCATGGAGCATTGTGATGACAAGGGCATGGAGCATTGTGAGGAGAAGGCCAAGGAGCATTCTGAAGACATACATCATTGAGCGTTCTGATGACAAGGGCATGGCACTTTGTGATTGCAGGGGTCTTGGAGCATTGTGATGAAAAGTGCATGGATCATTGTGATGAAAAAGGCATGGAGCCTTGTAATGACAGGGTTCAAGGAGCATACAGACAACAAGTGGCAGGGAGCATTGTGATGACAAGTGTATTGATCATTGTGATGACAAAGGTCATGGAGCATTGCGATGAAAAGGGCATGGAGTATTGTGATGGCAGGCATCATGGAGCATTGTGATGACAAGTGTTATGGAATATTGTGATCACAAGGGTTTGGAGCATTGTTATGACAGAGGTCATGGAGCATTTTGATTTCATTGTGATGACAATAGCATGAAGCATTATGATGATGGGCATGGTGCATTGTGATGACAGGGTTCATGGATCATTGAGATGAAAACGGGCATGGAGCATTGTGATTACAGGGGTCTTTGAGCATTGTGATGAGAAGAGTCATGGAGCCTTGTGATGACAAGGACATGGAACAACGTGATAACAGGGTTCATGGAGCATTGTTATGACAGGGGTAATGGAGCATTGTGATGGCAAGGGCATGGAGCATTGTGATGAGAAGGCCATGGAGCATTCTGATGACATGTGTCATGGAGGTTTGTAATGACAAGGACATGGAGCAATGTGATGAGAACCTTCATGGAGCATTGTGATGACAATGACAAGGAGCATGGTGATGCCAAGGGTCATGGATCTTTGTGATGACAAAGGTCATGGAGCATTTTGATGACAAGGGCGTTGTGCATTGTGATGAGAAGGGTAGGGAGCATTGTGATGACAGGGTCATGGAGCAATTTGATGAAAAGTGTCATGGAACATTTTGATGACAGGGGTTATGGAACATTGTGATGCCAGGGCTCATCGAACATTGTGATGATAAGTGCATGTAGCATTGTGATGACAGGAGTCATGGCACATTTTGATGACAGAGGTGAGGGAATATTGTGACGAATATCATGTAACATTGTGATATCAGCGGTCAGAGAACATTTTGATGAGAAGTGCATGGATCATTGTGATGACAAGGGTCAAAGAGCATTTTGATGAAAATTTCATATAGCATTGTGGTTAAAAAGGTCACAGAGACTGTTTATGACGAGGGCATGGACCACTGTGATGACAAAGGTCATGAAGCATTGTGATAACTGGAGTCATGGAGCATTGTGAGGACAGGGGTCATGGAGCATTGTGATAACAAGGGCATGGAGCATTGTGATGACAAGGGCATGAAGCATTGTGATAACTGGAGTCATGGAGCATTGTGAGGACAGGGGTCATGGAGCATTGTGATAACAAGGGCATGGAGCATTGTGATGACAAGGGCATGGAGCATTGGTCTAATAAGTTGCATGGATTATTGCGATGACAGTTGGAATTGCGCATTGTGATGACAAGGGCATGGAGCATTGTGATGACCAGGTCATGCAGTATTGTGAACACAGGTGTCAGGGAGCATTGTGATGACATATGTAATGGCCCATTGTGATGACAATGGCATGGAGCATTGTGAGGCCAACTGTCAGGGAGGATTCTGATGACAAAGGTAATGGAGCATTGTGATGGCAATGGCTTGGAGCATTGTTATGACAAATGTCAGGGAGCATTGTGCTGACAAGTGCATGGAGAATTGTGAAGACGTGTCATGGAGCATTCTGATAACAAGCTTGTGGAGTATTTTGATGACAATGGCATGGAGCATTGTGATGAAAACGGCATGGGGCATTGTGATGAAAAATTCATGGAGCCTTTTTGTAACAGGGTTCAAGGATCATTCTGATGACCAGTGTCAGGGAGCATTGCGATGACAAGTGTATTGAGAATTGTGATGACAAATGTCATGGAGCATTGTGATGAAAAGGGCATGGAGTATTGTGATGACAGGCATCATGGAGCGTTGTGATGACAAGTGTTATGGGACATTGCGATTCCAAGTGTTTGGAGCACTGTGATGACAGAGGTCATGGATCATATTGATTTCAAGGAACATGGAGCATTGTGATGACAAGAGCATGAAGCAATGTGATCCCAAGATTCATGGAGGATTGTGATGACAATGGAAATGGAGTATTGTGATGACAAGCGCATAGAGCATTGAAATGACAAGGTCATGTAGCATTTTGCTGACAAAATCATGGAACATTGTGATGACAGGTGACATGGAGCACTGTGATGACAAGCGTCACGGAGCATTGTGAATACAGGGGTCATGGAGCATTGAGATGACAAGGGCATGGATGATTGTGATGACAAGGGTCATGGAGCATTGGGCTGAAAATATTCATGGAGTATTGTGATGACAGGGGTCATGGAGCATTGTGAGGACAGAGGTCATGGAGAATTTTGATTTCATTGGGTTGAAAATAGCCTGAAGTATTATGATGATGGGCATGATGCATTGTGATGACAGTGGTCATGGAGCATTGTGATGACAAGTGCATGGATAATTGTGGTGACAGGGGCATGGAGCATTCGTCTGACAAGTTTCATAGATTATTGTGATGACAGTGGACATGGTGCATTGTGATGACAAGGGCATGGATCATTGTGATGAGAAGGTCATGGAGTATTGTGAAGACAGGTGACAGGGAGCATTGTGATGACATATATCATGGTCCATTGCAAAGAAATTGGCAGGGAGCATTGTGATGCCAAATGTATTGGAGGATTTTGATGACAAATATATTGGAGCATTGTGATGACTAGGGCTTGGAGCATTATGATGACAAGGGCCCTTGAGGATTTTCATGACAAGGACGTGAAGCATTGTGATGACAAGGTCCTGGAGCATTGTGATGAGAAATGCATAGAGTCTTGTGATGACAAATCTCATGGAGCATACTGATGAAAAGGGGCATGGAGCATTGTGATTACAGGGGTCTTGGAACATTGTGATGACATGGGCATGGAGCATTGTGAGGAGAAGACGAAGGAGCATTCTGAAGACATGTTTCATTGAGCTTTGTGATGACAAGGGCATGGAGCATTGTGTTTAAAGTGGTCTTGGAGCATTGTGATGAAAAGGGAATGGATCATTGTGATGAAAAAGGCATGGAGCCTTGTCATGACAGGGTTCAAGGAGCATACAGACAACACGTGTCAGGGAGCATTTTGATGACAAGTGTATTGAGCATTGTGATGACAAAGGTCATGGAGCATTGTGATGAGAAGACCATGGATAATTGTGATGACGAGCGTCATGGGGCACTGTGATGACAAGTGTTATGGAATATTGTGATAACAAGGTTTTGGAGAATTGTTATGACAGAGGTCATGGAGCATTTTGATTTCACTGTGATGACAATAGCATGAAGCACTATGATGATGGGCATGGTGCATTGTGATGACAGGGTCCATGGATCATTGAAATTAAAAGGGGCATGGAGCATTGTGATTACAGGGGTCTTGGAGCATTGTGATGAGATGGGTCATGGAGCCTTGTGATGACAAGGCCACAGAACATCGTGATTGCAGGGGTCATGGAGCATTGTTATGACAGGGTAATGGAGCATTGTGATGGCAAGCGCATGGAGCATTGTGATGAGAAGGCCATGGAGCATTCTGATGACATGTGTCATGGAGCTTTGTGATGACAAGGGCATGGAGCAATGTGATGAGAGTGTTCATGGAGCATTGTGATGACAATGACATGGAGCCTTGTGATGCCAAGGGTCATGGATCTTTGTGATGACAAAGGTCATGGAGCATTTTGATGACAAGTGCGTTGTGCATTGTGATGAGAACGGCAGGGAGCATTGTGATGACAGGGCCATGGAGCAATTTGATGAAAAGGGTCATGTAACATTTTAATGACAGAGGTTATGGAACATTGTGATGTCAGGGGTCATGGAGCATTTTTATGAAAATGGTCATGGAGCATTTTGATGACAGGTGTTATGGAGCATTGTGATGTCAGTGGTCATCGAACATTGTGATGATAAGTGCATGTAGCATTGTGATGACAGGAGTCATGGAACATTGTGATAACAGGGGTGAGGGAGTATTGTGACGAATAGTGATGTAACATTGTGATATCTGTGGTGAGAGAGCATTTTGATGAGAAGTGCATGGAGCATTGTGATGACAAGTTTGATGGAGCATTGTGATGACAAGCTTGTGGAGCACTGTGATGACAAGTGCATGGTGCATTGTGATGACGTGTCATGGAGCATCGTGCTGACAAGCGCATGGAGCATTGTGATGACAAGTGTCATGGAGCATTGTTCTGAGAAAGGCATAGAGAATTGTGATGACAAGGATCAAAGAACATTGTGATGAAAAGTTCATGGAGCATTGTGATTACAAGGGTCATGGAGCATTGTGATGGCAAGGTCATGGAGCATTGGTCTAATAAGTTTCATGGATTATTGCGATGACAGTTGTCATGGAGCACTGTGATGACAAGCGTCATGGAGCATTGTGAATACAGGGGTCATGGAGCATTGGGATGACAAGGGCATGGATCATTGTGATGACAAGAGTCATGTAGCATTTGGCTGAAAATGTTCATCGGGTATTGTGATGACAGGGGTCATGGAGCATTGTGATGACAGAGGTCATGGAGAATTTTGATTTCATTGTGATGACAATAGCCGGAAGCATTATGATGATGGGCATGCTTCATTGTGATGACAGGGTTCATGGAGCATTGAGATGAAAAGGGGAATGGAGCATTGTGATTACAATGGTCTTGGAGCATTGTGATGACAAGGGCATGGAGCATTTGATGACAAAGGGCATGGAGCATCGTGATGAGAAGACCATGGATAATTGTGATGATGCGCGTCATGGGGTGTTGTGATGATAAGTCTTATGGAACATTGTGATCACAAGGGTTTGGAGCATTATGATGACAGACGTCATGGAGAATATTGATTTCATTGTGATGACAGTAGCCTGAAGCATTATGATGATGGTCATGGTGCATTGTGATGACAGGGTTCATGGAGCATTGAGATGAAAAGGGGAATGGAGCATTGTGATTACCGGGGTCTTGGAGCATTGTGATGACAAGTGCATGGAGCATTGTGATGAGAAGGCCATGGAACATTCTGATGACATGCGTCATGGAGCACTGTGATGACAAGGGCATGGAGCATTGTAATTACAGTGGTCTTGGAGCATTGTGATGACAAGGGTCATGGAGCCTTGTGATGACATGCCATTGAACACTGTGATGGCATGGGTCATGGACCATTGTTGTGACAGAGGTAATGGAATATTGTGATTAGAAGGGCATTGAGCTTTGGTCTAAAATATTTCATGGATTATTGCGATGAGAGTGGGCTTGGAGCATTGGGATGACAAGGGCACGGAACACTGTGATACATGGTTCATGGAGGATTGTAATGACAAAGGCATGGAGCATTGTGATGAGAAGGGCATCAAGCATTGTGATGACAAGTGTCATGGAGCTTTGTGATGACAAGGGTCAAAGAGCATTGTGATCAAATGTTCAAGGAGCATTGTGGTTAAAATGGTCACAGAGACTGTTGATGATGAGGGAATGGACCACTGTGATGACAAATGTCATGGAGCATTGTGATGACAGGGGTCATGGAGCATTGTGACAACAAGGGCATGGAGCATTGTGATGTCCACGTCATGCAGTATTGTGAAGACAGGCGTCAGGGTGCACTGTGATGACATATGTAATGGCCCATTGTGATGAAAATGGCATGGAGCATTGTGATGCCAAGTGTCATGGAGGATTCTGATGACAAAGGTAATGGAGCATTGTGACGACAATGACTTGGAGCATTGTGATGACAAGGGTCAGAGAGCATTGTGCTGACAAGTGCATGGAGAATTGTGATGACAAGTGTCATGAAACATTCTGATGAGAAGCTTGTGGAGTATTTTGATGACAATGGCATGGAGCATTGTGATGTAAACGGCATGGGGCATTGTGATGAAAAGGCATGGAGCCTTTTCGTGACAGGGTTCAAGGAGCATTCTGACGACAAGTGTCAGGGAACATTGTGATGACAAGTGTATTGAGAATTGTGATGACAAAGGTCATGGAGCATTGTGATGAAAAGGGCATGGATTATTGTGATGACAGGCATCATGCAGCGTTGTCATGAAAAGTTTTATGGAACATTGTGATCCAAAAGGCTTGGAGCATTGTGATGACAGAGGTCATGGATTATTTTGATTTCAAGGAGCATGGGGCATTGTGATGACAAGGGAATGAAGCAATGTGATCCCAAGGTTCATGGAGGATTGTGATGACAATGGTAATGGTGTATTGTGATGACAAGCACATAGAGCATTGTAATGACAAGGTCATGTAGCATTTTGCTGACAAAGGCATGGAGCATTGTGATCACAGGTGTCATGGAGCACTGTGATGACTTGCGTCATGAAGCATTGTGAATACAGGGGTTATGGAGCATTGGGATGACAAGGGCATGGATCATTTTGATGACAAGTGTCATGGAGCATTGGGATGACTAGGGAATGGAGCATTGTGATGAAAAGAGTCCCGGATCATTGTGTTGTCAGGTGTCATGGAGTGTTGTGATGACAGTGGTCATGGAGAATTGTGATGATATTGGTCATGGAGCATTGTGATGACAAGGGAATGGAGCATGGTGATGACAAATCCTGGAGCATTGTGATGAGAAGACCATGGAGACTTCTGATGAGAAGTCTCATTGAGCATTCTGTTGAAAAGGGGCATGGAACATTGTGATTACAGGGGTCTTGGAGCATTGTTATGAAAAGGGCATGGAACATTCTGATGAAAAAGGCATGCAGCCTTGTCATGACAGGGTTCAAGGAGCATGCAGACGACAAGTGTCAGGGATCATTGTGATGACAAGTGTACTGAGAATTGTGATGACAAAGATCAAGGAACATTGTGATGACAAGTTATGGAGCATTGTGATGACAAGGGCATGGAGCATTGTTATGACAGGTACATGGAGCATTGGTCTGAAAATTTTCATAGTTTACTGTGATGACATTGGACATAGTGCATTGTGATGACAATGGCATGGAGCATTGTGAAGAGAAGGTCATGGAGTATTGTGAAGACAGGTGTCAGGGAGCATTGTGATGATATATGTCATGGTCCATTGCGATGACAATGGCAGGGTGTATTGTGATGCCAAATGTAATGGAGGATTGTGATGACAAATATAATGGAGTATTGTGATGACTAGGGCTTGGAGCATTATGATGACAAGGGCCATTGAGAATTTTCATGACAAGGTCGTGAAGCATTGTGATGACAAGATCCTGGAGCATTGTGATGAGAAAAACATGGAGCTTTGTGATGACATGTCTCATGGAGCATACTGACGAAAAGGGGCATGGAGCATTGTGATTACAGGGGTCTTGCCACATTGTGATGACAAGGGCATGGAGCATTGTGAGCAGAAGGCCAAAGAGCATTCTGATGACATGTTTCATTGAGCTTTGTGATGACAAGGGCATGGAGCATTGTGATTACAGGGGCCTTGAAGCATTGTGATGAAAAGGGCATGGATCATTGTGATGAAAAAGGCATGGTGCCTTGTCACGACAGGTTTCAAGGAGCATACAGAAAACAAGTGTCAGGGAGAATTTTGATGACCAGTGTATTGAACATTGTGATGACAAAGTTCATGGAACATTGTGATGAGAAGACCATGGATAATTGTGATGATGAGCGTCATGGGTCATTGTGATGACAAGTGTTATGGAATATTGTGATCACAACGGGTTTGAGCATTGTTATGACAGAGGTCATTGAACATTTTGATTTCATTGTGATGACAATAGCATGAAGCATTATGATGAAGGGCATGGTGCATTGTGATGACAGGGTTCATGGATCATTGAAATGAAAAGCGGCATAGAACATTGTGATTACAGGGTTCTTGGAGCATTGTGATGAGAAGGGTGATGGAGCCTTGTGATGACAAGGCCATGGAATATCGTGATGGCAGGAGTCATGGAGCATTGTTATGAGAGGGGTAATGGAGCATTGTGATGGCAAGGGCATGGAGCATTGTGATGAAAAGGCCATGGAGCATTCTGATGACATGTGTCATGGAGCTTTGTGAAGATAAGTGCATGGGGCAATGTGATGAGAGTGTTCATGGAGCATTGTGATGATAATGACATCGAACATTGTGATGAGAAGGCCATGAAGCATTCTGATGACATGTGTCATGGAGCTTTTTGATGACAAGGGCAAGGATCATTGTGATTATAGTGATCTTGGAGCATTGTGATGAAAAGGGCATGGATTATTGTGATGAAAAAGGCATGGAGCCTTGTCATGACAGGGTTCAAGGAGCATACTGACGACAAGTGTCAGGGAGCATTGTGATGACAAGTGTATTGAGCATTGTGATGACAAAGATCATGGAGCATTGTGATGAGAATTCCATGGATAATTGTGATGATGAGCGTCATGGGGTATTGTGATGATAAGTGTTATGGAACATTGTGATCACAAGGGTTTGGAGCATTATGATGACAGAGGTCATGGAGAATATTGATTTCATTGTGATGACAATAGCCTGAAGCATTATGATGATGGGCATGGTGCATTGTGATGACAGGGTTCATGGAGCATTGAGATGAAAAGTGGCATGGAACATTGTGTTTACAGGGTTCTTGGAGCATTGTGATGTCAAGGTCATGGAGCATTGTGATGAGAAGGCCATGGAACATTCTGATGACATGCGTCATGGAGCTTTGTGATGACAAGGGCATGGAACATTGTGATTACAGGGGCCTTCAGCATTGTGATGACAAGTATCATGAAGCCTTGTAATGACTAGGACGTGGATCATTGTGATGGCAGGGGTCATGGTGCATTGTTATGACAGAGGTAATGGAGCATTGTGATGAGAAGGACATGGAACATTGGTCTGAAATATTTCATGGTTTATTGTAATGAGAGTGGGCATGGAGCATTGTGATGACAAGGGTATGGAACACTATGATACATGGGTCATACAGGATTGTAATGACAAGGGCCTGGAGCACTGTGATGAGAAGGGCATCGAGCATTGTGATTACAAGTGTCATGGAGCTTTGTGATGACAAGGGCATTGAGCAATGTTATGAGAGGGTTCATGGAGCATTGTGATGACAATGACATGGAGAATTGTGATGCCAAGGGTCATGGAGCTTTGTGATGACAAGTCATGGAGCATTTTGATGACAAGGGCATGCTGCATTGTGATGAGAAGGGCAGGGAGAATTTTGATGACCGGGTCATGCAGCTATTTGATGAAAAATATAATGGAACATTTTGATGGCAGGGGTTATAGAACACTGTGATGTCAGGGGTCTTGGAGTTTTGGGATGAAAAGGGTCATGGAGCATTTTGATGACAGGGGTTATGGAACATTGTGATGTCAGGGGTCATGGAACATTGTGATGATAAGGGGATGTAGCACTGTGATGACAGCGTCATGGAACATTGTGATTACAGGGGTGAGGGAGTATTGTGATGACTAGCGATGGAACACTGTGATATCTCTGGTGAGAGCGCATTTTGATGAGAAGTGCATGGAGCATTGTGAGTACAAGGTTTATGGAGCATTGCAATGACAAGGTTGTGGACCGTTGTGATTAAATGCTCGTGGCACATTGTGATGACAATGGTCATGGAGCATTGTTCTGACAAAGACATGGAGCATTGTGATGACAAGGGTCACAGAGATGTGTGATGAAAAGTTCATGGAGCATTGTGGTTACAAAGGTCACAGAGCCTTGTGATGACGTGGGCATGGACCATTGTGATGACAAACGTTATGAAGCATTCTGATGACTGGGGTCATGGAGCATTGTGATGACAGGGGTCATGGAGCATTGTGAGGACAAGGGCATGGAGCATTGTGATGAGAAGGCCATGGAGCATTCTGATGACAAGTGTCATGGAGCTTTGTGATGACAAGGGCATGGAGCAATGGGATGAGAGCGTACATGGAGCCTTGTGATGACAATGACATGGCGCATTGTGATGCCAAGGGGCATGGATCTTTGTGACGACAAAGGTCATGGAGCATTTTGATGGCAAGTGCGTTGTGCATTGTGATGAGAAGGGCAGGGAGCATTGTGATGACATGGTCATGGAGCAATTGGATGAAATGTGTCATGGAACATTTTGATGACAGGTGTTATGGAACATTGTGATGTCAGGGGTCATCGAACATTATGATAATAAGTGCATGTAGCATTGTGATGACAGGAGTCATGGAATATTTTGATGACATGGGTGAGGGAGTATTGTGACAAATAGTGATGTCGCATTGTGATATCAGTGGTGAGAGAGCATTTTGATGAGAAGTGCATGGAGCATTGTGATGACAAATTGTGGAGCACTGTGATGACAAGCGCATGGTGCATTGTGATGATCTGTGTCATGGAGCATTGTGCTGACAAGCGCATGGAGCATTGCGATGACAAGGGTCATGGAGCATTGTGCTGAGAAAGGCATAGAGCATTTTGATGACAAGGGTCAAAGAGCATTGTGATGAAAATTCATGGAGCATTGTGGTTAAAAAGGTCACAGAGACAGTTGATGATGAGGACATGGACCATTTTGATGACAAAGGTCATGAAGCAATGTTATGACTGGCGTCACGGAGCATTGTGATGGCAGGGGTCATGGAGCATTATGATAACAAGGGCATGGAGCATTGTGATGACAAGGGCATGGAACACTGGTCAAATAAGTTTCATGAATTATTGCGATGACAGTGGGAATGGCGCATTGTGATGAAAGGGGCATGGAGCATTTTGATGACCAGGTCATGCAGTATTGTGAAGACAGGTGTCATCGAGCATTGTGATGACATATGTAATGGCCCATTGTGATGACAATGCCATGGAGCATTGTGATGCCAAGTGTCATGGAGGATTCTGATGACAAAGGTAATGGAGCATTGTGATGACAATGGCTTGGAGCATTGTGATGACAAGGGTCAGGGAGCATTGTGAGGACAAGGGCATGGAGCATTGTGATGACAGGGCCATGGAGCATTGGTCTGACAAGTTTCATAGATTATTGTGATGACAGTGGGCATGGTGCATTGTGAGGACAAGGGCATGGATCATTGTGATGAGAAGGTCATGGAGTATTGTGAAGACAGGAGTCAGGGAGCATTGTGATGACATATGTCATGGTCCATTGCGATGACAATGGCATGGAGCATTCTGATGCCAAATGTAATGGAGGATTGTGATGACAAATATAATGGAGCATTGTGATGACTAGGGCTTGGAGCATTATGATGACAAGGGCCATTGAAAATTTTCATGATAATGTCGTTAAGCCCTATGATGACAAGGTCATGTAGCATTTTGCTGACAAAGGCATGGAGCATTGTGATGACAAATCTCATGGATCATTCTGATGAAAAAGGGCATGGAGCATTCTGATTATAGTGGTCTTGGAAAATTGTGATAACAAGGGCATGGAGCATTGTGATGACAAGGGCATGGAGCATTGTGATGACCAGGTCATGCAGTATTGTGAAGAGAGTTGTGGGTGAGCATTGTGATAACATATGTAATGGCCCATTGTGATGACAATGGCATGGAGCATTGTGATGCCAAGTGTTATGGAGGATTCTGATGACAAATGTAATGGAGCATTGTGATGACAATGGCTTGCAGCATTGTGATGACAAGGGTCAGGGAGCATTGTGCTGACAAGTGCATGAAGAATTGTGATTACAAGGGTCATTGAGCATTCTGATGACGAGCTTGTGGAGTATTTTGATGACAATCGCATGGAGCATTGTGATGAAAATGGCATGGGGATTTGTGATGAAAAATGCATGGAGCCTTTTCATGACAGGGTTCAAGGAGCATTCTGACGACAAGTGTCATGGAGCATTGTGATGACATGTATATTGAGAATTGTGATGACAAAGGTCATGGAGCATTGTGATGAAAAGGGCATGGAGTATTGTGATGAGAGGCATCATGGTGCGTTGTGATGACAAGTGTTATGGAACATTGTGATCACAAGTGTTTGGAGCATTGTGATGACATAGGTCATGGATCATTTTGATTTCAAGGAGCATGGAGCATTTTGATGACAAGTGCATGAAGCAATGTGATCCCAAATTTCATGGAGGATAGTGATGACAATGGTAATGGAGTATTGTGATGACAAGCACATAGAGCATTGAAATGACAAGGTCATGTAGCATTTTGCTGAAAAAGGCATGGAGCATTTTGATGACAGGTGTCATGGAGCACTGTGATGACAAGTGTCACGGAGCATTGTGAATACAGGGGTCATGGAGCATTGGGATGACAAGGGCACGGATCATTTTGATGACAAGGTTCATGGAGGATTGTGCAGAAAATGTGCATGGAGTATTGTGATGACAGGGGTCATGCAGCATTGTGATTACAGGGTTGTTTGAGCATTGTGATGACAAGTGTCCGGGATCATTGTGTTGTCAGGTGTCATGGAGTGTTGTGATGACAGTAGTCATTGAGCATTTTGATGATATTGGTCATGGAGCATTGTGATAAGAAAGTCATGGAGCATTGGGCTGAAAATATTCATGGAGTATTGTGATGACAGGCGTCATGGAGCATTGTGATGACAAAGAAATGGAGCATGGTGATGACATGTTCCTGGAGCACTGTGATGAGATGACCATGGAGACTTGAGATGACAAGTCTCATGGAGCATTCTAATGAAAAGGGGCATGGAGCATTGGTCTGACATGTTTCATAGATTATTGTGATGACAGTGGGCATGGTGCATTGTGATGACAAGGGCCTTGAGCATTATGAAGACAAGGGCATGGAGTACTGTGAAGACATGTGTCCGGGAGCATTGTGATGACATTTGTCATGGTCCATTGCGATGACAATGGCATGGAGCATTGTGATGCCTAATGTAATAGAGGATTGTGATGGCAAATATAATGGAGCATTGTGAAGACTAGGGCTTGGAATATTATGATGACAAGGGCCATTGAGAATTTTCCTGACAATGTCGTGAAGCATTGTGATGACAAAGTACTGGAGCATTGTGATGAGAAAACCATGGAGCCTTGTGATGACAAATCTCATGGATCATACTGATGAAAAGGGGCATGGAGCATTCTGATCACAGGGGTCTTGGAACATTGTGATAACAAAGGCATGGAGCATTGTGATGACAAGGGCATGGAACATTGGTCTAATAAGTTTCATGGATTATTGTGATGACAGTTGGAATGGCACATTGTGATGACAAGGGCATGTAGCATTGTGATGACCAGGTCATGCAGTATTATGAAGAGAGGTGTAGGGAGCATTGTGATGACATATGTAATGGCCCATTGTGATGACAATGGCATGGAGCATTGTGATGCCAAATGTCATGGAGGATTCTGATGACAAAGGAAATGGAGCATTGTGATGACAATGGCTTGGAGCATGGTGATGACAATGGTCAGGGAGCATTGTGCTGGCAAGTGCATGGAGAATTGTGATGACAAGGGTCATGGAGCATTCTGATGATGAGCTTGTGGACTATTTTGATGACAATGGCATGGAGCATTGTGATGAAAACGGCATGGGGCTTTGTTATGAAAAAGGCATGGAGCCTTTCCGTGACAGGTTTCAAGGAGCATTCTGAGGACAAGTGTCAGGTAGCATTGTGATAACAAGTGTATTGGGAATTGTGATGACAAAGGTCATGGAGCATTGTGATGAAAAGGGCATGGAGTATTGTGATGACAGGCATCATGGTGTGTTGTGATGACAAGTGTTATGGAACATTGTGATCACAATGGTTTGGAGCATTGTGATGACAGACGTCATGGATCCTTTTGATTTCAAGTAGCATGGAGCATTGTGATGACAAGAGCATGAAGCAATGTGATCCCAAGGTTCATGGAGGATTGTGATGACAATGGTAATGGAGTATTGTGATGACAAGCACCTAGAGCATTGTAATGACAAGGTCATGTAGCATTTTGCTGACAAAGGCATGGAGCATTGTGATGACAGGTGTCATGGAGCACTGTGATGACAAGCGTCACGGAGCATTGTGAATACAGGGGTCATGGAGCATTGGGATGACAAGGGCATGGATCATTGTGATGACACGCGTCATGGAGCATTGGGCTGAAAATATTCATGGTGTACTGTGATGACAGGGGTCATGGAGCATTGTGATGACTAGGGAATAGAGCATTGTGATGACAAGAATCCCGGATCATTGTGTTGTCAGGTTTCTTGGAGTGTTGTGATGACATTGGTCATGGAGTGTTGTGATGATATTGGTCATGGAGCATTGTGATGAGAAAGTCATGGAGCATTGGGATGAAAATGTTCATGGAGTATTGTGATGACATGGGTCATGGAGCATTGAGATGAAAAGGGGCATGGAGCTTTGTGTTTACAGGGGTCTTGGAGCATTGTGATGACAAGGGCATGGAGCATTTTGATGAGAAGGCCATGGAACATTCTGATGACATATGTCATGAAGCTTTGTGATGACAACAGCATGGAGCATTGTGATTAATGGGGTCTTGGAGCATTGTGATGAAAAGTGTCATGGAGCGTTGTTATGACAAGGCCGTGGAACACTGTGATGACAGTGGTCATGGAGCATTGTTATGACAGGGGTAATGGAGCATTGTGATTTGAAGGGCATGCAGCATTGTGCGTACAAATTTTATGGAGCATTGTGAAGACAAATTTGTGGACTGTTGTGATGAAAAGCACGTGGCACATTGTGATGACAATGGTCATGGAGCATTTTTCTGACACAGGCATGGAGCATTGTGATGACAAGTGTCACGGAGCATTGTGATGAAAAGTTCATGGAGCATTGTGGTTACAAATGTAATAGAGCCTTGTGATGACGCGGGCATGGACCACTGTGATGACAAATATTATGAAGCATTGTGATGACTGGAGTCATGGAGCATTGTGATGATAAGGTCCTGGAGCATTGTGATGACATGACCATGGAGACCTGTGGTGACAAGTGTCATGGAGCATTCTGATGAAAAGGGGCATGGAGAATTGTGATTATAGGGGTCTTGGAGCACTGTGATTACAAGGGCAAAGAGCGTTGTGAGGATAATGCCATGGAGCATTTTGATGACATGCGTCAAGGTGCATTGTGCTGAGAAAGGCATAGAGCATTGTGATGACAAGGGTCCAAGAGCATTGTGATGAAAAGTTAATGGAGCATTGGGGTTAAAAAGTCACAGAGACTGTTGATGATGAGCGCATGGACCATTGTGATGAAAAAGGTCATGAAGCATTGTGATGACTGGAGTCACGGAGCATTGTGATGATAGGGGTCATGGAACATTGTGATAACAAGTGCATGGAGCATTGTGATGACCAGGTGTTGCAGTTTTGTGAAGACAAGTGTCAGGGATCATTGTGATGACATATGTAATGCCCCATTGTGATGACAATGTCATGGAGCATTGTGATGACAAGGGTCATGGAGCTTTGTGATGACAAGTCATGGAGCATTTTGATGACAAGGGCTTGGTGCATTGTGATGAGAAGGGCAGGGAGCATTTTGATGACCAGGTCATGCAGCAATTTGATAAAAAGTGTAATGGAATATTTTGATGGCAGTGGTTATAGAACATTGTGATATCAGGGGTCATGGATCTTTGGGATGAAAAGTGTCATGGAGCATTTTGATGACAGGGGTTATGGAACATTGTGATGTCAGGGGTCATGGTACATTGTGATTATAAAGGGATGTAGAATTGTGATGACTGGGTCATGGAACATTGTGATTACAGGGGTGAGGGCGTATTGTGATGACTAGTGATGGAACATTGTGATATCTCTTGTGAGAGAGCATTTTGATGAGAAGAGCATGGACCATTTTGATTAAAAGATTTATGGAGCATTGCAATGACAAAGTTGTGAAACGTTGTGAGGAAATGTGCGTGGCACATTGTGATGACAATGGTCATGGAGCATTGTTCTGACAAAGACATGGAGCATTGTGATGACAAGGGTCACAGAGAATTGTGATGAAATTTTCATGTAGCATTGTGGTTACAAAGGTCACAGAGCCTTGTGATGACGTGGGCATGGACCATTTTGATGACAAACGTTATGAAGCATTGAGATGACTGGAGTCACGGAGCATTGTGATGACAGGGGTCATTGAACATTGTGATGACCAGGGCATGGATCATTGTGTTGACAGGGGAATGGAGCATTGGTCTGACAAGTTTCATAGATTATTGTGATGACAGTGGGCATGGTGCATTGTGATGACAAGGGCATGGAGCATTGTTTTGAGAAGGTCATGGAGTATTGTGAAGACAGGTGTCAGGGAGCATTGTGATGACATATGTCATAGTCCACTGCGATGACAATGGCATGGAGCACTGTGATGCCAAATGTAATGGAGGATTGTGATGACAAATATAATGGAGCATTGTGATGGTTACGGCTTGGAGCATTATGATGATAAGGGCCATTGAAAATTTTCATGACAAGGTCGTGAAGCATTGTGATGAAAAATTCCTGGAGCATTGTGTTGACAAAACCATGGAGCCTTGTGATGACAAGTCTCATGGAGCATACTGATGAAAAGGGTCTTGGAACATTGTGATGACAAGGGCATGGAGCATTGTGAGGAGAAGCCCATGGATAACTGTGGTGACCAGAGTCATGGGTCATTGTGATGACAGGTGTTATGGGACATTGTGATCACAAGGGTTTGCAGCATTGTGGTGACAGATGTCATGGAGCTTTTTGATTTCATTGTGATGACAATAGCATGAAGCATTATGATGATGGGCATGGTGCATTTTGATGACAGTGTTCATGGAGCATTGTGATGAAAAGTGTCATGGAGCATTGCTCTGACAAGTTTCTTTGATTATTGTGATAAGAATGGGCATGGCACATTGTGATGACAAGGTCATGGAGCACTGTGATGACAAGGTCATGGATTATTGTGAAGAAAGGTGTCAGGGAGCATTGTGATGAAATATGTCATGTTCCAGTTTGATGACAATATCATGGAGCATTGTGATACCAATTGTTATGGAGGATTGTTGTGACAAAGTAAAGGAGCATTGTGATGACAAGGGCATGGAGCATTGTGATATCAAGGGCCATTGAGAATTTTAATGCCCTGGTCGTGAAACATTTTGATGAAAAGCGCATGGAGTTTCCTATGACAGGGGTCATGGAGCATTTCAATGACAAGTGCATGGAGTATTGTGATGACAAGAGCATATAACATTTTGATGAGAAGTGTCATGTAGCATTGTGATGACAAGAACGTGGAGAATTTTGATGACAAGGGACATGGAGCTTTTTGATAACCAGGGCATGGATCATTGTGATGACAGGGGTCATGAAGCATTATTATGACAAGGGCCATGGTGCATTCTGACATAAGATATCACTTATGAAGGGAATGTAAACATGGCTACATATGAACTGATTTAGGGAAGAGAACAGAGTCTCAGATTTAGAAAACACTCTAACGCTTGCTTAAGGGGAAAGACAGGTGGGGAGATGCACAAAACAAAAGATTGATATTAGCACAGGTACCGTTCCATAATCCAAAAACAAAAGAGACAAGCCCTACTCCTTCCTCAGTGAACGGAACTCAACATCCCTATTCCCCACAGAGAAATATATCTGACTAGTAAAAATTTTAAAACCTATGTATTGATATGTCTCCGTAAGGTAACTAAGTGTGTCTAGTATGACATAAACATGGCAGGGAGAATCAGCTCAAACCCAATATAAAAATGAAATTCAAAACAAAACATAAAAACAGAACAATTCTTACACAATACCTTCAGGGTCGCTGATGAAACCTGGAATGACCCTATCTACAACGACAGCTGGATGTGGCATAAGGCTGGACACTTGGGACTGAGAAGATTGGTGAGATTGGGTGAGCAAATGTAGATCCTTTAAAGCAATAATGTGTGGCACCCATTCCATCGGTCCCAACAGGCCAGGTTTAAGGGCATATTACTACAGCTATAATATGTACGGGAACCCTAGAGAATGGACACAGTGTGAATACGAAAGGTTTCTAAAACTCAACGAATAGTCCCTCTCCTGGTGCTCCCATTTGACTTTCCAACTGCTTTACTATCCATCTCCCAACTTGGAGAGACAGCACCTTTAACCTCCTGGTTCTCACAGGTTGCCAATTTGGCAGAGGATGAAAGGGAAGAGGGAGACCAGTGAGAGAGTAGCTGTTAGACATTTGTACGGGCACATGTCACTCTTACTTCGCAGGAAGAAGAAGAAATAACCAAAGCCTCAGCCACCCACCGGGAACCAGTATAGTTCCTGAACCAAAATAATGGGCGTGCGTTCAGCTCACAAAAAAAACGAGTTAAATAATGTAGCTCAGTGCACAACAATTCACAAACAGGCAGAGTAATAAAGGACAACTATCGTCCAAAAATCTGTTGAGGGAAGGCAACGAGGCAGACGTGAAAGCGAGGCAGAATAGCAGGAAACAGATTTCAAGAGGTACGTTTGAATCGCATTTAAGGCACAGGAAGAGGGGCACAACATCGACAATGATGCACTTGGCCAAAAAGGGCATATGCGTTTTCTCCTGAATATATTCAGGAGAAAACGCATACGCCCTTTTTGGCCAAGCAAGCATGCTGGCAATGCAAATCTGCATTACAAAGTATCAATTCCCACTTGTCAAAAGGTACATCCACAAAATGGGTAAAAACCAAAAAGGCAAGACAGGCCCTGGAGAACAGGGAGCCTTGTTATGCTGATTGGCGGGATGTAAACTGCCAACTGCCTCTCTGGAGGAGTGCATTGTGTTCCCAAAAACAAGTAAACAACAGAGCTACAGAGCCAAGGGTACTTTCAGTCTGGGGAATATACCTTGGGGAAGCAGAAAATCAATAAGACAGAGCCACCCCAAAATTTAGGGCTTCACTGATTACAAGAACCTCAACTTGGGTACAGCTTAAATATGCCAGGAAATATAAATATGGTTTAAAATATTTTGGTAGTTACATATGATGGAATATCCCTCAGCCATGAAATCAATGTCATAAGACCAGTAGCAGCAAAATGAGTGGATTCAGGTACGATGATTCTAACTGAAATAAGTCACACAGATAAAGAAACTTATCAAAAGATATCACTTATGAAGGTCCTCTAAACATGGCTACACATGAACAGAGTTAGGAAAGCGAACAGAGACTCACATTTAGAAAACACTCTTATGCCTGCTTAAGGGGGAATATGAAGTGGGGTGCTGCAGAAAACCAGCGTTTGATATAACCACACGTACCATTTCAAAAACCAACTATGGAATATACAAGACCTACACCTTCCTCAGTGAAAGGAACTCAAAACACGATATTTCCCACAGAGGAATACATCTGACTAGTAAGAATATTAAAACCTATGTATTGATATGTTTCCGTAATGGAATCAAGTGTATCTAGACAGACATAAACATGGCAGCGAGAATCAGCTCAAACCCACTATAAAAAGGAATTTCAAAAAAAAAACATGGAAATTCTTTACAATTCCTTTAGGGGCTCTAATGAAACCTGGAATGACCCTATCTACAATGACAGCTGGATATGGCATAAGGCTGGACACTTGGGACTGAGAGGATTGGTGAGATTGGTTGAGCAAATGCACACCCTTTAAAGCAATAATGTGTGGCACCCATTCCATTTGTCCCAACTCTCCAGGTTGAAGTCAATATTACTACAGCTATAACCTGTACGGGAAACCTAGAGAATGGACACACTGTAAATACGAAAGGTTTCTAAAACTCAACTAATAGTCCCTCTCCTGGTGCTCCGGTTTTACTTTCCAACTGCTTTACTATCAATCTCCCAACTTGGAGAGACAGCCCCTTTAACCTCCTGGTTCGCACAGGTTGCCAATTTGGGAGAGGATAAAAGGGAAGAGGGAGAACCAATGAGAGAGTAGCTGTTAGGCATTTGGACGGGCATATGTCACTCTAAATTCCCAGAAGGAAGAAGAATTAACCAAAGTTGCAGCCACCCACCGGGAACCAATATAGGTCCTGAACCAAAATTTTGGACATGCGTTCAGCTCACAAAAAACGAGTTGAAAAATGGAGCTCAAGGGCACAGCAATTCACAAACTGGCACAGTAATAAAGGACAACTATCATCCAACAATCTGTTGAGGGAAGGCAACGAGGCGGAATTGAAAGCGAGGCAGAATAGCAGGAAACAGATTTCAAGAGGTACGTTGGAATCACCTGTAAAGCACAGGAAGAGGGGCACAATTTCAACAATGATGCACTTGGCCACAAAGGGCGTATGCATTTTCTCCTGAATATATGCAGGAGAAAAAGCATACGCCCCTTTTTGGCCAAGCAAGCAAGCGGGAAATGCAAATCTGCACTACAAAGAAGTATCACTTCCCACCGGTCAAAAGGGACATCCACAAAATGTGTAAATACCAGAAAGGCAAGACAGGCCCTGGAGAACAGGGAGCCTTTTTATGCTGATGGGCAGGATGTAAATTGCCAACTGTCTCACTGGAGGAGTGCATTGTGTTCCCTAAAACAAGTAAACAACAGAGCTACAGAGCCAAGGGCACTTCCAGTCTAGGAATTAGACAGAGCCACCCTCAAATTTAGGGCTGCACTGCTTACAAGAACCTCAACTTGGGTACACCGGAAATGTCGCAGTAAATATAAAAATTGTTCAAAAAATTGTGGTACTTACGTACGATGGAATATCCCTCAGCCATGAAATCAATGTCATAAAACCAGTAGCAGCGAAATGAGTGGATTCAGGTACGATGATTCTAAGTGAAATAAGTCACACAGAAAAAGAAGCTTATCATAAGATATCACTTATGAAGATCCTGTAAACATGGCTACACATGAACTGAGTTAGGAAAGAGAACAGAGTCTCACATTTAGAAAACACTCTTATGCCTGCTTAAGGGGGAAGGAGAGGTGGGATGATGCATTAAACCAGAGTTTGATGTAAGCACACGTACCGTTCCAAAAACCAACTATGGAATAGACAAGACCTACCTATATCTTCCTCAGTGAAAGGGACTCAAAACCCCGTATTTCCCGCAGAGGAATATATCTGACTAGTAAGAATCTTAAAACCTATGTATTGATATGTCTCCGTAAGAGAATCAAGTGTGTCTAGACTGGCATAATCAGGGCAGTGAGAATCAGCTCAACACCACTATAAAAAGGAAGTTCTAAAACAAAAGAAAAAAACAGGGAAATTCTTTACAATTCCTTCAGGGTCTCTGATGAAAGGTGGAATGACCCTGTCTACAATGACAGCTGCATGTGGCATAAATCTGGACACTTGGGACTGAGGGGAACGGTGTGATTGTGTGAGCAAATGCAGACCCTTTAAAGCAATAATGCATGGAACCCATTCCATGGGTCCCAACTCTCCAGGTTGAAGGGAATATTACTACAGCTATAACATGTACAGCAAACCTAGAGAATGGACACACTGTGAATACAAAAGGTCTCTAAAACTCAATGAATAGTCCCTCTCCTGGTGCTCCGGTTTGACTTTCCAACTGCTTTACTATCAATCTCCCAACTTGGAGAGCTAGCCCCTTTAACCTCCTGGTTCTCACAGGTTGCCAATTTGGCAGAGGATGAAAGGGAAGAGGGAGAACCAATGAGAGAGTAGCTGTTAGGCATTTGGACGGGCATATGTCACTCTAATTTCCTGGCATGAAAAAGAATTAACCAAATTTGAAGCCACCCACTGGGAACAAATATAGGTCCTGAACGAAAATTTTGGACATGCGTTCAGCTCACAAAAAACGAGTTGAAAAATGTAGCTCAAGGGCACAGCAATTCACAAAATGGCAGAGTAATAAAGGACAACTATCATCCCAAAATCTGTTGAGGGAAGGTAACGACGCGGAATTGAAAGCGAGACAGAATAGCAGGAAACAGATTTCAAGAGGTACATTGGAATCACCTGTAAAGAACAGGAAGAGGGGCACAACTTCGACAATGATGCACTTGGCCACAAAGGGCGTATGCATTTTCTCCTGAATATATGCAGGAGAAAAAGCATAGGCCCTTTTTGGCCAAGCAAGCAAGCGGGAAATGCAAATCTGCACTACAAAGAAGTATCACTTCCCACCGGTCAAAATGGATATCCACAAAATGTGTAAATACCAGAAAGGCAAGACAGGCCCTGGAGAACAGGGAGCCTTGTTATGCTGATGGGCGGGATGTAAATTGCCAACTGCCTCTCTGGAGGAGTGCATTGTGTTCCCTAAAACAGGTAAACAACAGAGCTACAGAGCCAAGGGCACTTCCAGTCTAGGGTATATACCTTGGGAAAACTGAAAATCATTAAGACAGAGCCACCCCCAAATTTAGGGCTGCACTGCTTACAAGAACCTCAACTTGGGTACACCTGAAATATCCTAGGAAATATAAAAATGGTTCAAAAAATTGTGGTACTTACGTACGATGGAATATCCCTCAGCCACGAAATCAATGTCATAAGACCAGTAGCAGCAAAATGAGTGGATTCAGGTACGATGATTCTAAGTGAAATAAGTCACACAGAAAAAGAAGCTTATCATAAGATATCACTTACGAAGTTCCTGTAAACATGGCTACACATGAACTGAGTTAGGAATGAGAACAGAGTCTCACATTTAGAAAACACTCTTATGCCTGCTTAAGGGGGAAGGAGAGGTGGGGTGATGCATAAAACCAGAGTTTGATATAAGCACAGGTACCGTTCCAAAACCAACTATGGAATAGACAAGACCTACCTATACCTTCCTCAGTGAAAGGGACTCAAATCCCCATATTTCCCACAGAGGAATATATCCGACTAGTAAGAATCTTAAAACCTATGTATCGATATGTCTACATAAGGGAATCAAGTGTGTATAGACTGGCATAAAGATGGCAGCGAGAATCCGCTCAAACCCACGATAAAAAGGAATTTCAAAAACAAAACAAAAAATCAGCAAAATTCTTTACAATTCCTCAGGGTCTCTGATGAAACTTGGAATGAACCTATCTAGAACGACAGCTGGAGGTGGCATAAGGCTGGACACATGGGACTGAGAGGATTGGTGAGATTCGTGAGCAAATGCAGACCCTTTAAAGCAATAATGCATGGCACCCATTCCATGGGTCCCAACTCTCCAGGTTGTAGGGAATATTACTACAGCTATAACATGTATGGGAGACCTAGAGAATGGACACACTGTGAATACGAAAGGTTTCTAAAACTCAACGAATAGTCCCTCTCCTGTTGCTCCAGTTTCACTTTCTAACTGCTTTACTATCAATCTCCCAACTTGGAGAGACAGCACCTTTAATATCCTGGTTCGCAGAGGTTGCCAATTTTGCAAAGTATGAGAGGGAAGAGGGAGAACCAAAGAGAGAGTAGCTGTTAGGCATTTGGACGGGCACATGTCACTCTTTTTTCCCGGGAGGAAGAAGAATTAACCAAAGTCTCAGCCACCCGCCGGGAACCAGTATAGGTCCTAAACTAAAATATGGGACTTGGGTTCAGCTCACAAAAAACGAGTTAAAAAATGGAGCTATAGGTCAGAGCAATTCACAAACTGGCAGAGTAATAAAGAACAACTATCATCCAACAATCTGCTGAGGGAAGGCAACGAGGCGGACTTTAAAGTGAGGCAGAATAGCAGGAAACAGATTTCAAGAAGTACATTGGAATCGCCTTTAAAACACAGGAAGAGAGGCACAACTTCGACAATGATGCACTTGTCCAAAAAGGGCGTATGCGTTTTCTCCTGAGTATATTCAGGAGAAAAGGCATACGCCCATTTTGGCCAAGCAAGCAAGTGGACTATATAAGTCTGCACTACAAAGGAGTATCACTTCCCACCGGTCCAAAGGGACCTCCACAAAAAGGGTAAAAACCAGAAATTCAAGACAGGCCCTGGAGAACAGGGAGCCTTGTTATGCTGATGGGCGGGATGTAAATTGCCAACTGCCTCTCTGGAGGAGTACATTGTGTTCCCTAAAACAAGTAAACAACAGAGCTACAGAGCCAAGGGCACTTCCAGTCTAGGGAATATACCTTGGGAAAACTGAAAATCATTAAGACAGAGCCACCACCAAATTTAGGGCTGCACTGCTTACAAGAACCTCAACTTGGGTACACCTGAAATATCCTAGGAAATATAAAAATGGTTCAAAAAATTGTGGTACTTACGTACGATGGAATATCCCTCAGCCATGAAATCAATGTCATAAGACCAGTAGCAGCAAAATGAGTGGATTCAGGTACGATGATTCTAAGTGAAATAAGTCACACAGAAAAAGAAACTTATCATAAGATATCAGTTATGAAGATCCTGTAAACATGGCTACACATGAACTGAGTTAGGAAAGAGAAGAGAGTCTCACATTTAGAAAACACTCTTTTGCCTGCTTAAGGGGGAAGGAGAGGTGGGGTGATGCATAAAACCAGAGTTTGATATAAGCACACGTACCGTTCCAAAAACCAATATGGAATAGACAAGACCTACACCTTCCTCAGTGAAAGGGACTCAAAACCCCATATTTCCCGCAGAGGAATATATCTGACTAGTAAGAATCTTAAAACCTATGTATTGATATGTCTCCATAAGGGAATCAAGTGTGTGTAGACTGGCATAAAGATGGCAGGGAGAATCAGCTCAAACCCACTATAAAAAGGAATTTCAAAAACAAAACAAAAAAAAAAACAGCGAAATTCTTTACAATTCCTCAGGGTCTCTGATGAAACTTGGAATGACCCTATCTAGAACGACATCTGGAGGTGGCATAAGGCTGGACACATGGGACTGAGAGGATTGGTGAGATTCGTGAGCAAATGCAGACCCTTTAAAGCAATAATGCATGGCACCCATTCCATGGGTCCCAATTCTCCATGTTGTAGGGAATATTACTACAGCTATAATATGTATGGGAAACCTAGTGAATGGACACACTGTGAATACGAAAGGTTTCTAAATCTCAACGAATAGTCCCTCTCCTGGTGCTCCAGTTTCACTTTCTAACAGCTTTACTATCAATCTCCCAACCTGGAGAGACAGCACCTTTAACCTCCTGGTTTGCACAGGTTGCCAATTTGGCAAAGGATGAAAGGAAAGAGGGACAACCAAAGAGAGAGTAGCTGTCAGGCATTTGGACGGGCACATGTCACTCTTATTTCCCAGGAGGAAGAAGAATTAACCAAAGTCTCAGCCACCCACCGGGAACCGGTATAGGTCCTAAACCAAGATATGGGACTTGCATTCAGCTCACAAAAAACGAGTCAATAAATGGAGCTATAGGGCAGAGCAATTCACAAACTGGCAGAGTAATAAAGGACAACTATCATCCAAAAATCTGTTGAGGGAAGGCAACGAGGCGGACTTGAAAGTGAGGCAGAAGAGCAGGAAACGGATTTCAAGAGGCACGTTGGTATCGCCTTTAAAGCACAGGAAGCGAGGCACAATTTCGACAGTGATGTTCTTGGCCAAAAAGGGCGTATGCGTTTTCTCCTGAGTATATTCAGGAGAAAACACATACGCCCTTTGTGGCCAAGCAAGCAAGCGGACAATGTAAGTCTGCACTACAAAGAAGTATCACTTCCCACCGGTCCAAAGGGACATCCACAAAAAGGGTAAAAACCAGAAATTCAAGACAGGCCCTGGAGAACAGGGAGGCTTGTTATGCTGATGGCCGGGATGTAAATTGCCAAATGCCTCTCTGGAGGAGTGCATTGTGTTCCCTAAAACAAGTAAACAACAGAGCTACAGAGCCAAGGGCACTTCCAGTCTAGGGAATATACCTTGGGAAAACTGAAAATCAATAAGACAGAGCCACCCCAAAATTTAGGGCTGCACTGCTTACAAGAACCTCAACTTGGGTACACCTTAAGTATCCCAGGAAAGATAAAAATGGTTCAAAAAATTGTGGTACTTACGTATGATGGAATATCCCTCAGCCATGAAATCAATGTCATAAGACCAGTAGAAGCAAAATGAAAGGATTCAGGTACCCTGATTCTAAGTGAAATAAGTCACACAGAAAAAGAAACCTATCATAAGATATCACTTATGAAGACCCTGTAAACATGGCTACACATGAACTGAGTTAGGAAAGAGAAGAGAGACTCACATTTAGAAAACACTCTTATGCCTGCTTAAGGGGGAAGGAGAGGTGGGGTGATGCATAAAACCAGAGGTTGATATAAGAACAGGTACCGTTCCAAAAACCAAGTATGGAATAGACAGGACCTACACCTTCCTCAGTGAAAGGGACTCAAAACCCCATATTTCCCGCACAGGAATATATCTGACTAGTAAGAACCTTAAAACCTATGTATTGATATGTCTCCGTAAGGGAATCAAGTGTGTGTAGACTGGCATAAAGATGGCAGCGAGAATCAGCTCAAACCCACTATAAAAAGGAATTTCAAAACCAAAACATAAAAACAGCGAAATTCTTTACAATTCCTTCACGCTATCTGATGAAACATGGAATGACCCTATCTAGAACGACAGCTGGAGGTGGCATAAGGCTGGACACATGGGACTGAGAGGATTGGTGAGATTCGTGAGCAAATGCAGACCCTTTAAAGCAATAATGCATGGCACCCATTCCATGGGTCCCAACTCTCCAGGTTGTAGGGTATATTACTACAGCTATAACATGTATTGGAAACCTAGAGAATGGACACACTGTGAATACAAAAGGTTTCTAAATCTCAACGAATAGTCCCTCTCCTGGTGCCCAGTTTCACTTTCTAACTGGTTTACTATCAATCTCCCAACTTGGAGAGACAGCACCTTTAACCTCCTGGTTCGCACAGGTTGCCAATTTGGCAAAGGATGAAAGCGAAGAGGGAGAACCAAAGAGAGAGTAGCTGTTAGGCATTTGGACGGGCACATATCACTCTTATTTCCCGGGAGGAAGAAGAATTAACCAAAGTCTCAGCAACCAACCGGGAAACAGTATAGGTCCTAAACCAAAATATGGGACTTGCGTTCAGCTCAAAAAAACGAGTTAAAAAATGGAGCTATAGGGCAGAGCAATTCACAAACTGGCAGAGTAATAAAGGACAACTATCATCCAAAAATCTGTTGAGGGAAGGCAACGAGGCGGACTTGAAAGTGAGGCAGAATAGCAGGAAACAGATTTCAAGAGGTACTTTGGAATCGCCTTTAAAGCACATGAAGAGGGGCACAACTTCGACAAAGATGCACTTGGCCAAAAAGGGCATATGCATTTTCTCCTGAGTATATTCAGGAGAAAACGCATACGCCCATTTTGGCCCAGAAAGCAAGCGGACAATGTAAGTCTGCACTACAAAGAAGTATCACTTCCCACCGGTCCAAAGGGACATCCACAAAAAGGGTAAAAACCAGAAATTCAAGACAGGCCCTGGAGAACAGGGAGCCTTGTTATGCTGATGGGCGGAATGTAAATTGCCAACTGCCTCGCTGGAGGAGTGCATTGTGTTCCCTAAAACAAGTAAACAACAGAGCTACAGAGCCAAGGACACTTACAGTCTAGGGAATATACCTTGGGAAAACTGAAAATCAGTAAGACAGATCCACCCAAAATTTAGGAATGCACTGCTTACAAGAACCTCAACTTGGGTACACCTTAAATACCCCAGGATATATAAAAATGGTTGAAAAAGTTGTGGTACTTACGTACGAGGGAATACCCCTCAGGCATGAAATCAATATCATATGACCAGTAGCAGCAAAATGAGTGTATTCAGGTACGATGATTCTAAGTGAAATAAGTCACACAGAGAAAGAAACTTATCATAAGATATAACTTATGAAGTTCCTGCAAACATGGCTACACATGAACTGAGTTAGGAAAGAGAAGAGAGTCTCACATTTAGAAAACACTCTTATGCCTGCTTAAGGGGGAAGGTGAGGTGAGGTGATGCGTAAAACCAGAGGTTGATATAAGCACAGGTACCGTTCCAAAAACCAAGTATGGAATAGACAAGACCTACACCTTCCTCAGTGAAAGGGACTCAAAACCCCATATTTCCCCCAGAGGAATATATCTGAGTAGTGAGAATCTTAAATCCTATGTATTGATATGTCTCTTTTTGGGAATCAAGTGTGTCTAGACTGGCATAAACATGGCAGCGAGAATCAGCTCAACCCCAATATAAAAAGGAATTTGAAAAACAAAAAAAGGGAAATTCTTTACAATTCCTTCAGGGTCTCTGATGAAACCTGGAATGAGCCTATCTACAACGACAGCTGGATGTGGCTTAAGGCTGGACACATGGGACTGAGAGGATTGGTGAGATTGGGTGAGCAAATGCAGACCGTTTAAAACAATAATGCATGGCACCCATTCCATGGGTCCCAACTCTCCAGGTTGAAGGGAATATTACTACAGCTATAACATGTACGGGTAATGTAGAGAATGGACACACAGTGAATACGAAAGGTCTCTAAAACTCAACAAATAGTCCCTCTCCTGCTCCTCCGGTTTGACTTTCCAACTGCTTTACTATCAATCTCCCAACCTGGAGAGACAGCACCTTTAAACTCCTGTTTCGCACAGGTTGCCACTTTACCAGAGGATGAATGGGAAGAGGGAAAACCAATGAGAGAGTAGCTGTTAGGCATTTGGACGGGCACATGTCACTCTTATTTCCCGGGAGGAAGAAGAACTGACCAAAGTCTCAGCCACGCACCGGGAACCAGTATAGGTCCTGAACCAAAATATTGGACTTGCGTACAACTCAGAAAAAAAACAGTTATAAAACAGAGCTCAGGGGCACAGCAATTCACAAACTGGCATTGTAATAAAGGGCAACTATCGTCCAAAAATCTGTTGAGGGAAAGAAACTAGGCGAACTTGAAAGTGAGGCAGAATAGCAGGAAACAGGTTTCAAGAGGTACTTTGGAATCGCCTTAAAGCACAGGAAGAGGGGCACAACTTCGACAATGATGCACTTGGCCAAAAAGGGCGTATGCGTTTTCTCCTGAATATATTCAGGAGAAAACGCATACGCCCCTTTTGGCCAAGCAAGCAAGCGGTGAATGCAAATCTGCACTAGAAAAAAGTATCACTTCCCAACGGTCAAAAGGGACATCCACAAAATGGGTAAAAACCGGAAAGGCAAGACAGGCCCTGGAGAACAGGGACCCTTGTTATGCTGATGGGCGGCATGTAAATTGCGAAGTGCCTCACTGGAGGAGTGAATTGTGTTCCCTAAAACAAGTAAACAACAGAGCTACAGAGCCAAGGGCACTTCCAGTCTAGGGAATATACCTTGGGAAAACTGAAAATCAATAAGACAGAGCCACACCAAAATTTAGGGCTGCACTGCTACAAGAACCTCAACTTGTCTACACCCTAAATATCCCAGGAAATATAAAAATGGTTCAAAAATTGTGGTACGTACGTACGATGGAATATCCCTCAGCCATGAAATCAATGTCATAAGACCTGTAGCAGCAAAATGAGTTGATTCAGGTACGATAATTCTAAGTGAAATAAGTCACACATAAAAAGAAACTTATCATAAGATATCACTTATGAAGATCCTGTAACAAGGCTACACATGAACTGAGATAGGAAAGAAAACAGAGTCTCACATTAAGAAAACACGCTTATGCCCGCTTAAGGGGGTAGGAGAGTTGGGGTGATGCATAAAACCAGAGTTTGATATAAGCACATGTACCGTTCCAAAAATCAACTATGGAATAGACAAGACCTACTCCTTCCTCAGAGAAAGGGACTCAAAACACCATATTTCCCACAGAGGAATATATCTGACTAGTATGAATCTTAACATCTATGTATTGGCATATCTCCGTAGGGAATCAAGTGTGTCTAGAATGGCATAAACATGGCAGCGAGAATCAGCTCAAACCCACTATAAAAAGGAATTTGAAAAACAAGAAAAAAAAGGGAAATTCTTTACAATTCCTTCAGGGTATCTGATGAAACCAGGAATGACCTTATCTACAACGACACCTGGATGTGGCAGAAGGCTGTTCACATGGGACTGAGAGGATTGGTGAGATTGGGTGAGCAAATGCAGACCCTTTAAAGCAATAATGCATGGAACCCATTCCATGCGTCCCAACTCTCCAGGTTGAAGGGAATATTACTACAGTTATAATATGTACGGGAAACCTAGAGAATGGACACAGTGTGAATACGAAAGGTTTCTAAAAGTCACCTAATACTCTCTCTCCTGGTGCTCCAGTTTGAATTTCCATCTGCTTTTCTATCAATCACCCATTTTGGAGAGACAGCCCCTTTAACCTCCTGGTTCACACAGGTTGCCAATTAGGCAGAGGATAAAAGGGAAGAGGGAGAACCAATGAGAGAGATGCTGTTAGGCATTTGGTCGGGCACATGTCACTCTTATATCCCGGTTGGAAGAAGAATTAACCAAAGTCTCCGCCACCCACCGGGAACCAGTAGAGTTCCTGAACCAAAATTTTGGACTTGAGTTCAGCTCACAAAAAACGAGTTAAAAAATGGAGCTCAGGGGCACAGCACTTCACAAACTGGCAGAGTAATAAAGGACAACTATCCTCCAAAAATCTGTTGAGGGAAGGCAACGAGGCGGACTTGAAAGCGAGGCAGAATAGCAGGAAACAGATTTCAATAGGTACGTTGGAATCGCCTTTAAAGCACAGGAAGAGGGGCACTACTTCGACAATGATGCACTTGGCCAAAAAGGGCGTATGTGTTTTTTCATAAATATATTCAAGAGAAAACCCATACACCCTTTTTGGCCAAGCAAGCAAGCGGGCAATGCAAATCTGCACTCCAAAGAAGTATCACTTCTCACCAGTCAAAAGGCACATCCACAAAATGGATAAAAAGCAGAAAGGCAAGACAGGCCCTGGAGAACAGGGAGCCTTGTTATGCTGATGGGCGGGATATAAATTGCCAACTGCCTCACTGGAGGTGTGCATTGTGTTCCATAAACAAGTAAACAACCAAGCTACAGAGCCAAGGGCACTTCCAGTCTAGGGAATATACCTTGGGAAAACTGAAAATCAATAAGACAGAGCCACCCCAAAGTTTAGGGCTGCACTGCTTACAAGAACCTCAACTTGCGTACAACTTAAATATCCCAGGAAAGATTAAAATGGTTCAAAAAATTGTGTTACTTACATACGATGGAATACCCCTCAGCCATGAAATCAATGTCATAAGGTCAGTTGCAGCAAAATGAGTGGATTCAGGTACGATGATTCTAAGTGAAATAAGTCACACAGAAAAAGAAACTTATCATAAGATATCACTTATGAAGATCCTGTAAACATGGCTACATAAGAACTGACTTAGGAAAGATAACAGAGTACCAAATCTTATCATAAGATATCACTATTTTGGGAATGTACACTTGGCTACGAATGAACTGAATTACAAACACAACAGAGTCACAAATTTAGAAAACAATATTCTGCCTTCTTAACGGGAAAGGCGAGGTGAGTTGATGCATAAAACCACAGTTTTAAATTAGCACAGATACCGTTACATAAACCAAGTATGTAATAGACATCACCTACTCCCCACACCATGAACTCGACTCAACACCCCCTATTCATTGCAGAGGAATATATCTGACTCCAAGAATTTTAAAACATATGTATTATCATGTCTCCATAAAGGAGTCATGTGTGTGTATAACGGCATGAACACAGCACTGAAATTCAGCTAAATACCCTTATAAAAATAAATTTCAAAAGCAAAATGCAAAAACAGCGAAACAGAGGGAAAGCCTTAAGAATTACGTTCAGGGCCTGTGATGCAACCTGGATTGTCCACCTTTACACCCACAGCTGGATGAGTCATAAAACTAGACACTTGGGGCTGACAAGATTGTTGAGGTTGTGTGAGCAAAAGAACACCACTTAGAGCAATACTGTGTACTACCCATTCTAGTGGTCCCAACTCTCCAAGATTAAGGGAATCTTCCTACAGTTAAAGCATGCATGGGAAACCCAGTGGATGGTACACTGTGTAATTGGGAAAGTTTTCTATAAGCTACCTCATTTTTCCTTTTGTCATGCTCGGCTTCGCCATTCCATCTGCATTACTAAAAATCCCCCCACTTGGAGTGTCAGCGCCTTTACCCTCCTGTTATGCACAGTTTGCAAATTGTGCAGAGGATGAACAGGAAGAGGGGAAACAAATGAGAGATTAGCTGTAGGTGTTTGGATGGGCACATGTCACTCTAGGTTCCCATCAGCAAGAAGAATTAACCAAAGGCTCAGCCTGACACCCCAGAACCAGACTAGGGCCTACAGCCATCCTGTGGTATTGCAGCCAGCTCACAAAGAGGCCAGTTGAAAAATAGAAATCAGGGGCACAGCAATTCACAAACATGCAGAGTTATAAAGGACAACTATCATCCAGAAATATATTGAGGTAAGGCAGTGAAGAGGATTTGAATGCAAGGCAGAATTGAAGGAAACAGATTTCAAGAGGTAGATTGGAGTTGTCTTTAAAGCACATGAAAAGTGACAGAACTTCGACAATTTTGCCCTTGGCCGAAAAGGGAGCATGTGTATTTTCTTGAATATATTCGGGAAAAAATGCATACGCCCTTTTTGGGCAAGCAAGCCATCAGGCATTGCAAATCCACACTACATAGAAGTGTCCCTTACCTCCAGTCAAAAGGGCCATCCACAAATAGTGTAAAAACCACAAATGCAGGACAGGCCATGGAGAAAAGGGAGTCTGGTTATGCCGATGGACAGGATGTAAATTGCCAACAGCCTCTCTGGAGAACTGTATGTTGTTTTCTAAAACAGAGCTACAGAGCATAGCACACTTCCACTCATGGACGTGTATTTTGGGAAAACTAAAAATCCACAACACACAGCCAGCACAAACTTTAGGGCTGCTCTGTTTACAAGAACCTCGACTTTGGTACACTTTAAATATCCCAGGAAAGGGAAAAAAATGGATATAGATGTTGTGGTACTTATATACAATGGAATGTCACTCAGACATAAAATCAATGTCATAAGGCCAATAGCAGCATAATGAGTGGCTTTAGGTACGATGATGCTAAGTGAAATGAGCCACAAAGAAAAAAAAAATTATTGTAATATATCACTTATAGAGGGAATGTAAACATGGCTACACATGAACTGAATTTCAAATGTGAACAGAGTTACACATTTAGAAAACACACTTATGCCTCCTTAAGGGGAAAGGTGACGTGGGGTGATGTGTAAAAGCAGAATTTGAAATTAGCACAGATCCCATTCCATATACCAAATATGTAATAGACAAGACCTACTCCTTTCTCAATGAACTGGACACAAAACACCCTATTCACTGAAGAGGAATATATCTGACTGGTAATAACCTTGAAACCTATGTATTTATATGTCTCCATAATGGAATCAAGTGTATGTAGATTGGCATAAACACAGATCAATGGAACAGGACAGAAAGCCCAGAGATAAACCTCCATACCTATGGCTATCTCATCTATGACAAAGGAGCTAAGGATATACAATGGAGAAAAGACAGTCTCTTCAGTAATTGGTGCTGGAAAAACTGGACCCCTACACATAAAAGAATGAAATTAGAACACTCCATAACACCATACACAAAAATAAACTCTAAATTGATTAGAGATCTAAATATAAGACCAGACACTATAAAACACTTAGAGGAAACCATAGGCAGAACACTCTATGACATAAATCACAGCAAGATCCTTTTGGACCCACCTCCTAGAGAAATGGAAATAAAAACAGAAATCAAGAAATGGGACCTAATGAAACTTAAAAGCTTTTACACAGTACAGGAAAACATAAACAAGATGCAAAAACAACCCTCAGAATGGGAGAAAATATTTTCAAATGAAGCAATTGACAAAGGATTAATCTCCAAACTTTACAAGCACCGCATGTAGCTCAATATCACAAAAACAAACAACCCAATCCAAAAACGGGCAGAAGACCTAAATAGACATTTATCCAAAGAAGATATACAGATTACCAAGAAACACATGAAAGGATGTTGAACATTAGTAATCATTAGAGAAATGCAAATCAAAACTACCGTGAGGTATCACCTCACAGCAGTCAGAGTGGCAATCATCAAAAAAATCTACAAAACAATAAATGCTGGAGAGGCCTTTATTGGAGAAAAGGGAACACACTTGCACTGTGGGTGGGAATGTAAATAGATATGGGCACTAGGGAGAACAGTATGGAGGTTCCTTTAAATAACTAACAATAGAAGTACCATATGACACAACAATCCAACTACTGGGCATTTGCCTTGTGAAAACCATAATTCAAAAAGAGTTATGTAGAAAAATGTTCATTGCAGCTCTATTTACAATAGTCAGGACATGGAAGCAACCTAAGTGTCCATCGACAGATGAATGTTTAAAGAAGATCTGGCACATATATACAATGGAGTATTACTCAGCCATAAAAAGGAGCAAAACTGAGTTAGTTGTACTGAGGTGGATGGACTTAGAATCTGTCCTACACATAATACTTTTTATGGCTGAGTAGTATTCCATTTTATATATACACCACATCTTCTTTTTTTTTTGCCTTATAACAAATTTAATCAGTTATACATATACATATGTTTCCATATCCCCTCCCTTTTGCGTCTCCCTCCCACCCTCCCCATCCCACCCCTCCAGGCGGTCACAAAGCACCAAGCTGATCTCCCTGTGCTATGCGGCTGCTTCCCACCAGCTATCTAACCTACGTTTGGTAGTGTATATATGTCCATGCCGCTCTTTCACTTTGTCACAGCTTACCCTTCCCCCTCCCCATATCCTCAAGCCCATTCTCTAGTAGGTCTGTGTCTCTATTCCTGTCTTACCCCTATGTTCTTCATGAATTTTTTTTTCTTAAATTCCATATAAATGTGTTAGCATACAGTATTTGTCCTTCTCTTTCTGACCTACTTCACTCTGTATGACAGACTCTAGGTCTATCCACCTCATTACAAATAGCTCAATTTCATTTCTTTTTATGGCTGAGTAATATTCCATTGTGTATATGTGCCACATCTTCTTTATCCATTCATCCGATGATGGACACCTAGGTTGTTTCCATCTCCGGGCTATTGTAAATAGGGCTGCTATGAACATTTTGGTACATGTCTCTTCTTGAATTATGGTTTTCTCGGGGTATATGCCCAGTAGTGGGATTGCTGGGTCATATGGTAGTTCCATTTGCAGTTTTTTAAGGAATCTCCATACCGTTCTCCATAGCGGCTGTACTAATTCACATTCCCACCAGCAGTGCAAGAGTGTTCCCCTTTTTCCACACCCTATCCAGCATTTATTGTTTCTAGATTTTTTGATGATGGCCATTCTGACTGGTGTGAGATGATATCTCATTGTAGTTTTGATTTGCATTTCTCTAATGAGTAAAGATGTTGAGCATCCTTTCATGTGTTTGTTGGCAGTCTGTATATCTTCTGTGGAGAAATGTCTATTTAGGTCTTCTGCTCATTTTTGGATTGGGTTGTTTGTTTTTTTGTTATTGAGCTCCATGAGCTGCTTATAAATTTTGGAGATTAATCCTTTGTCAGTTGCTTCATTTGCAAATATTTTCTCCCATTCTGAGGGTTGTCTTTTGGGCTTGTTTATGGTTTCCTTTGCTGTGCAAAAGCTTTGAAGTTTCATTAGGTCCCATGTGTTTATTTTTGTCTTTATTTCCATTTCTCTAGGAGGTGGGTCAAAAAGGATCTTGCTGTGGTTTATGTCATAGAGTGTTCTGCCTATGTTTTCCTCTAAGAGTTTGAGAGTGTCTGGCCTTACATTTAGGTCTTTAATCCATTTTGAGCTTATTTTTGTGTATGGTGTTAGGGAGTGATCTAATCTCATACTTTTACATGTCCCTATCCAGTTTTCCCAGCACCACTTATTGAAGAGACTGTCCTTTCTCCACTGTATATTCCTGCCTCCTTTATCAAAGATAAGTTGACCATATGTCCGTGGGTTTATCTCTGGGCTTTCTATCCTGTTCCACTGATCTATCTTTCTGTTTTTGTGCCAGTACCATACTGTCTTGATTACTGTAGCTTTGTAGTATTGTCTGAAGTCAGGGAGCCTGATTCCTCCAGCTCCATTTTTCGTTCTCAAGATTGCTTTGGCTATTCGGGGTCTTTTGTGTTTCCATACAAATTGTGAAATTTTTTGCTCTAGTTCTGTGAAAAATGCCAGTGGTAGTTTGATAGGGATTGCATTGAATCTGTAGATTGCTTTGGTTAGTAGAGTCATTTTCACAATGTTGATTCTTCCAATCCAAGAACATGGTACATTTCTCCATCTATTTGTATCATCTTTAATTTCTTTCATCAGTGTCTTATAATTTTCTGTATACAGGTCTTTTGTCTCCTTAGGTAGATTTATTCCTAGATATTCTATTCTTTTTGTTGCAATGGTAAATGGGAGTGTTTCCTTGATTTCACTTTCAGATTTTTCATCATTAGTATATAGGAATGCCAGAGATTTCTGTGCATTAATTTTGTATCCTGCAACTTGACCAAATTCATTGATTAACTCTAGTAGTTTTCTGGTAGCATCTTTAGGATTCTCTATGTATAGTATCATGTCATCTGCAAACAGTGACAGCTTTACTTCTTCTTTTCCAATTTGGATTCCTTTTATTTCCTTTTCTTCTCTGATTGCTGTGGCTAAAACTTCCAAAACTATGTTGAATAAGAGTGGTGAGAGTGGGCAACCTTGTCTTGTTCCTGATCTTAGTGGAAATGGTTTCAGTTTTTCACCATTGAGGACGATGTTGGCTGTGGGTTTGTCATATATGGTCTTTATTATGTTGAGGAAAGTTCCCTCTATGCCTACTTTCTGGAGGGTTTTTATCATAAATGGGTGTTGAATTTTGTCAAAAGCTTTCTCTGCATCGATTGAGATGATCATATGGTTTTTCTCCTTCAACTTGTTAATATGGTGTATCACGTTGATTGATTTGCGTATATTGAAGAATCCTTGCATTCCTGGAATAAACCCCACTTGATCATGGTGTATGATCCTTTTAATGTGCTGTTGGATTCTGTTTGCTAGTATTTTGTTGAGGATTTTTGCATCTATGTTCATCAGTGTTATTGGCCTATAGTTTTCTTTCTTTGTGACATCATTGTCTGGTTTTGGTATCAAGGTGATGGTGGCCTCGTAGAATGAGTTTGGGAGTGTTCCTCCCTCTGCTATATTTTGGAAGAGTTTCAGAAGGATAGGTGTTAGCTCTTCTCTAAATGCTTGATAGAATTCGCCTGTGAAGCCATCTGGTCCTGGGCTTTTGTTTGTTGGAAGATTTTTTATCACAGTTTCAATTTCAGTGCTTGTGATTGGTCTGTTCATATTTTCTATTTCTTCCTGATTCAGTCTTGGCAGGCTGTGCATTTCTAAGAATTTGTCCATTTCTTCCAGGTTGTCCATTTTATTGGCATAGAGTTGCTTGTAGTAATCTCTCATGATCTTTTGTATTTCTGCAGTGTCAGTTGTTACTTCTCCTTTTTCATTTCTAATTCTATTGATTTGTGTCTTCCCCTTTTTTTTCTTGATGAGTCTGGCTAATGGTTTATCAATTTTGTTTATCTTCTCAAAGAACCAGCTTTTAGTTTTATTGATCTTTGCTATCGTTTCCTTCATTTCTTTTTCATTTATTTCTGATCTGATTTTTATGATTTCTTTCCTTCTGCTAACTTTGGGATGTTTTTGTTCTTCTTTCTCTAATTGCTTTAGGTGCAAGATTAGGTTGTTTATTCGAGATGTTTCCTGTTTCTTAAGGTGGGATTGTATTGCTATAAACTTCCCCCTTAGAACTGCTTTTGCTGCATCCCATAGGTTTTGGGTCGTCGTGTCTCCATTGTCATTTGTTTCTAGGTATTTTTTTAATTTCCCCTTTGATTTCTTCAGTGATCACTTTGTTATTAAGTAGTGTATTGTTTAGCCTCCATGTGTTTGTATTTTTTACAGCTCTTTTCCTGTAATTGATATCTAGTCTCATAGCATTGTGGTCAGAAAAGATACTTGATACAATTTCAATTTTCTTACATTTACCAAGGCTTGATTTGTGACCCAAGATATGATCTATCCTGGAGAATGTTCCATGAGCACTTGAGAAAAATGTGTATTCTGTTGTTTTTGGATGGGATGTCCTATAAATATCAATTAAGTCCATCTTGTTTAATGTATCATTTAAAGCTTGTGTTTCCTTATTTATTTTCATTTTGGATGATCTGTCCATTGGTGAAAGTGGGGTGTTAAAGTCCCCTACTATGAGTGTGTTACTGTCGATTTCTCCTTTTATGGCTGTTAGTATTTGCCTTATGTATTGAGGTGCTCCTATGTTGGGTGCATAAATATTTACATTTGTTATATCTTCTTCTTGGATCGATCCCTTGATCATTATGTAGTGTCCTTCTCTGTCTCTTCTAGTAGTCTTTATTTTAAAGTCTATTTTGTCTGATATGAGAATTGCTACTCCAGCTTTCTTTTGGTTTCCATTTGCATGGGATATCTTTTTCCATCCCCTTACTTTCAGTCTGTATGTGTCTCTAGGTCTGAAGTGGGTCTCTTGTAGACAGCATATATATGGGTCTTGTTTTTGTATCCATTCAGCCAATCTGTGTCTTTTGGTGGGAGCATTTAGTCCATTTACATTTAAGGTAATTATTGTTAGGTATGTTCCTATTCCCATTTTCTTAATTGTTTTGGGTTCGTTATTGTAGGTCTTTTCCTTCTGTTGTGTTTCTTGCCTAGAGAAGTTCCTTTAGCATTTGTTGTAAAGCTGGTTTGGTGGTGCTGAACTCTCTCAGCTTTTGCTTGTCTGTAAACGTTTTAATTTCTCCATCAAATCTGAATGAGATCCTTGCTGGGTAGAGTAATCTTGGTTGCAGGTTTTTCTCTTTCATCACTTTAATTATGTCCTGCCACTCCCTTCTGGCTTGTAGAGTTTCTGCTGAGAGATCAGCTGTTATCCTGATGGGGATTCCCTTGTGTGTTATTTGTTGTTTTTGCCTTGCTGCTTTTAATATGATTTCTTTGTGTTTAATTTTTGACAGTTTGATTAATATGTGTCTTGGCGTATTTCTCCTTGGATTTATTCTGTATGGGACTCTCTGTTCCTCCTGGACTTGATGAACTATTTCCTTTCCCATATTAGGGAAGTTTTCCACTATAATCTCTTCAAATATTTTCTCAGTCCCTTTCTTTTTCTCTTCTTCTTCTGGAACCCCTATAATTCGAATGTTGATGCGTTTAATGTTGTCCCAGAGGTCTCTGAGACTGTCCCCTGTTCTTTTCATTCTTTTTTCTTTATTTTGCTCTGCAGCAGTTATTTCCACTATTTTATCTTCCACCTCACGTATCCGTTCTTCTGCCTCAGTTATTCTGCTATTGATCCCATCTAGAGCACTTTTTATTTCATTTATTGTGTTTTTAATCAATGCTTGATTCATCTTTAGTTCTTCTAGGTCCTTGTTAACTGTTTCTTGCATTTTGTCTATTCTATTTCCAAGATTTTGGATCTGGGAAATAGAATCTTGGATCATCTTTACCATCATTATACTGAATTCTTTTTCAGGTAGACTGCCTATTACCTCTTCATTTGTTAGGTATGGTGGGTTTTTATCTTGCTCCTTCTCCTTCTGTGTGTTTTTCTGTCTTCTCATTTTGCTTATGTTACTGTGTTTGGGGTCTCCTTTTTTCAGGCTGCAGGTTCGTAGTTTCCGTTGTTTTTGTTGTCTGTCCCCAGTGGCTAAGTTTGGTTTAGTGGGTTGTGTAGGCTTCCTGGTGGAGGGGACTAGTGCCTGTGTTCTGGTGGGTGAGGCTGGATCTTGTCTTTCTGGTGGGCAGGTCCACGTCTGGTGGTGTGTTTTGGGGTGTCTGTGGACTTTTTATGATTTTAGGCAGCCTCTCTGCTAATGGGTGGCGTTGTGTTCCTGTCTTGCTAGTTGTTTGGCATAGGGTGTCCAGCACTGTAGCTTGCTGGTCGTTGAGTGAATCTGGGTGCTGGTGTTGAGATGGAGATCTCTGGAAGATTTTCGCCGTTTGATATTATGTGGAGCTGGGAGGTCTCTTGTGGACCAGTGTCCTGAAGTTGGCTCTCCCACCTCAGAGGCACAGCACTGACTGCTGGCTCCTCAATTTGGGATGATTTGTTGTCCATTTATGTATTCCACAGATGCAGGGTACATCAAGTTGATTGTGGAGCTTTAATCCGCTGCTTCTGAGGCTGCTGGGAGAGGTTTCCCTTTCTCTTTGTTCTCACAGCTTCTGGGTCTCAGCTTTGGATTTGGCCCCGCCTCTGCATGTAGGTCGCCGGAGGGCATCTGTTCTTTACTTAGACAGGACAGGGTTAAAGGAGCAGCCTCTTCGGGGACACTGGCTCACTCAGGCCGGGCGGGAGGGAGGGGCACGGAGTGCGGGGCGAGCCTGCAGCGGCAGAGGTCGGCGTGATGTTGCAGCAGCCCGAGGCGCACCGTGCGTTCTCCCAGGGAAGCCGCCCCTGGATCCCGGGACCCCGGCAGTGGCGGGCTGCACAGGCTCCAGGAAGGGCGGTGTGGACAGTGACCCACGCTCGCACACAGGCATCTTGCCGGTGGCAGCAGCAGCCCCAGCGTCCCACGCCCGTCACCCGGCTCCGCGCCTTCAGTCGCGTCTCGCGCCCGTCTGTGGAGCCCCTTTAAGCAGCGCTCTTAATCCCCTCTCCTCACGCACCAGGAAACCAAGAGGAAAGAAAAAGTCTCTTGCCTCTTTGGCAGCTCCAGAGTTTTCCCTGACTCCCTGCTGGCTAGCTGTGGCTCATTATCCCCCTTCCGGCTGAGTTCTCGCTGCCAGCCCCAGTCCTCTCCCTGCGCTCTGACCGAAGCCCGAGCCTCAGCTTCCAGTGACGCCGGGGCGAGCGGACAAGCCTCTCGGGCTGGTGAGTGCCGCTCAGCACCGATCCTCTGTGTGGGAATCTCTCCACTTTGCCCTACCAAGGAATGTGGGGAGTTTCTTGCCTTTTGGGAGGTCTGAAAAAAAAAGTGAAATAAGGCAGACAGAGAGAGACATATACTGTGATAGCATTTATATGTGGAATCTAAAAATATGACAAACTAGTGAATATAACAAAAAAGAAAGACTCACAGATATTGAGAACAAACTAGTGGTTACCAGTGGGGAGAGGGAAGGGGGAGGGGCAATATAGGGGTAGAGGATTAAGAGGTATATACCATTATATATAAAATAAGCTACAGGGACCAGTGGCGAAGACTCTGCCTTACAATGCAGGGGACACAGGTTCAATCCCTGGTCATGTAACTAGGATTCCACATGCCACGGAGAAACTAAGCCCGCGCGCCACAACTACTGAGTTCGCTCACCTCAACTAGAGAGCCTGCACGCCACAACTACAGAGCCCACACTCCCTGGAGACTGGGTACCACAACTAGAGAGAAGCGTGCACGCCACAACGATAGATCCTGCATGCCTCAGCAAAGATCCTATGTGCTGCAACTAAGACCCGACGCAGCCAAAAATAGATAACATAAATATTTAAATAAAACTTAAAAAAAAATTACCACTCTGGTAAGGGAGACTGTGTATGTGTGTGGGGTCCGTCAGTGAGTATATGGGAAAATCTCTGTACTTTCTTCTCAATTTTCCTGTGAACCTAAAACTGCTTGAAAAAATAAAGTATATTAAAAAATAAAAAAAAGGAATCTGTCCTACACAGTGAAGTAAGTCAGAAAGGGAAAAACAAATACTGTATGTTAACAGAGATATACGGAATCTAATGAAGAAAAAAAAAGATTTTGAAGAACCTAGTGGCAGGACAGGATTAAGGACACAGACATAGAGAAAGGACTTGAGGACACCGGAAGGGCGATGGGTAAGCTGGGACGAAGTGAGAGAGTGGCATGGACAAAAATACATTACCATATGTAACACCAATAGCTACTGGGAAGCAGCCACATAGAACAGGGAGATCAGCTTGGTGCTTTGTGACCACATAAAGGGGTGGGATATGGGGTGTGACAGGGAGATGCAAGAGGGAGGGGATCTGGTGATATTTGTATATGTATAGCTGATTCACTTTTTTATACAGCAGAAACGAACACTCCATTGTAAAGCAATTATACTCCAATAAACGTGTAAAAGGAAAAAAAAAAAGAAAGCACAGGGATAAACCTACACATCTATGGTCACCTAATCTATGACAAAGGAGGCAAGACTATACAATGGAGATAAGACAGTCTCTTCAATCATTGGTGCTGGGAAATATGGACAGCTACATGTAAAAGAATGAAATTAGAACACTCCCCAACACCATACATAAAAATATATTCAAAATGAATTAGAGACCTTAATGTAAGACCGGACAGTATAAAACTCTGAGAGGAAAACTTACGAAGGATACTCTGACGTAAATCACAGCAAGATCTTTTTTGATCCACCTCTTATAGTAATGAAATAAAAAAGAAAACTAAACAGATGGGACCTAAGGAAACGTAAAAGCTTTTGCAAAGCAAAGGAAACTACAAACAAGATGAAAAGACAACCCTCAGAATGGCAGAAAATATTTGCAAACGAATCAATGGACAAATGATTAATCTCGAATATATATAAACAGCTCATGCAGCTCAATATTAATAAAACAAACAACCCAATACAAAAATGGAAGAAGATATAAATAGACATTTCTTCCAAGAAGACATAGAGGTGGCCAGTACGCAAATGAAAATCTGCTCAATATCACTAATTATTAGAGAAATGGAAATGGAAACTACAATGAGGTGTCATGTCACACCTGTTAGAATGGGCATCAACAGAGAATCTACAAACAACAAATGCTGGAGAGGGTATGGAGAAAAGGAACCTTCTTCCACTATTGTTGGGAATGTAAATTGATACAGTCTCTATGGGGAACAGTATGGAGGTTCCTTAAAAAAGTAAAAATAAAATTACCATATAATCCAGCAATCCCACTACTGGGCATATACCCAGAGAAAACCATAAATCAAAAATACACATTCACCTCAATGTTCATTGCACCACTATTTACAATAGCCAGGTAATGAAAGCAACCTAAGTGCCCACAGACAGACGAATAGATAAAGATGTGGTACATATATACAACGGAATATTACTCAGCCATACATAGGAATGAAATTGGGTCATTTGTAGAGACCTTAATGGATCTAGAGACTGTCATACGGAGTGAAGTAAGTCAGAAAGAGAAAAACAAATATTGTATATTAATGCATATATGTGGAACCTAGAAAAATGGTACAGATGAACCGGTTTGCAGGTAAGAGATAGAGAAACAGATGTACAGAACAAACATATGGACACCAAGGGGGAAACGCCATGTGAGGGTGGTGGTGGGATGAATTGGGAGACTGGGATTCACATGTGCACACTTACATGTATAAAATAGATATCCAAAAAGAACCTGCTGTATAAAAGAAAAAAATTTAAAAAAAATAAAAATAAATAGCATTTAATAAAAGAAAACAGAAAAAAAGTATTTCCCTTCATATAGACGTCTTTATATTAATGCATTATTTCCATGTTTATATCTCCAAATTAAAAAAAAAGAGGAATAAATAAAATCTACCTTGAACCAAAAAGAAAAAAAAGAAAAAAAACAAAGAAAACAAAAAACAGAACCCACCAGTTATACAGAGGAAAATCGTATCAGGTCACTTGCTCCAGTGGTAAAAAATTCTTAAGTTGGTCAGAGGTGGGAAATCGTCTCCCATGGAGTCAGCAGCGCTCCCTCCGACAAGGAGCATCCTCATTGCAAAGCTGGGGGGACTGTGTTGAGGCGTCTGTGAGTAAATGTGAGCTGAGCCCCAGTCCTGCTGCAGCTGAACTCTTCCCACCCTTTCCAGGTAAAACACCTGAATATGTACAAGCACTTGCAAGCCTACAGGAAGGGCTGTGGAGCCACACCAGCGACAGCACGCAGGCCGACTTGGTGCCTGCAGGCCAGTCAGGATGGTCCTGGCCCCAGATGCTCTTCTGGAAGCTTTCCATTTCCCTGCCTGAGATACCCCTCCTGCCACGGCCCCCACTGCTTTTTTACTTCCTCACCACTGACTGGGGAGAAATTCAAGCGGCCGGTATGGATGACACATCCTCTTCTTTAGCAGGTGGCAGCCTAGCAACTCCTGTGGAAAGTCCAGCAGAGGGCCACTCACACTGGGCCACCCACAAAGCCACGGCCCCTCACTCCCTACCACCACCCCAGCCCTGACACTGCTGACGGGGCAGAGAATATGGCATCAGGCACAGCTAAAGGGGCTCTAGCTGCCTGGAGAGGTGTTTATATTGACCTCAACCCAGGCACACCTGGGGAGGGCTGGTAGGCAGTGTCAGGCTGCCCAAAGCAGCCAATCCTCACCCCTCAGGGGCTCACAGTAGCAGAAAATGAACCTTGCTAAAGGGGCCAGGCCCAAGGAACAGCTGTGGGCCCTTGAGAGTCAGGATAGACAAGGGGCTGCAGCTGCCGCTTGTTTTCTTATCATTTTATCTGGTCCATGAGTGGAAAACAACTTCAAGAAGACCCGATCCTAATGAGAGGAACCCAGGAGTCAGGGAGAGGAGTGATGGTGGGTGGAGACAGAGGCCTGGTACCCTGGCTGCAGTGGAAGTGTCTGGAAGACCAGGCAGAGAGAGGCTGCACAGAGTGATAGCCAGGGTCACAGACCTGTCAGAGCTGCTGTTTGTTAGTTCAAGTCCTGCTCTGAGGTGTTCTGTGTCAGCTGTGAGTGACAGGTGAGCTGGGGGTTCTCTGCAAGGTGGGCTATGTGCACTGTTCCTGTGTGTCCAGCCCTGCTGGGGTACCTGCCCATTGGAGCTCTGTATCCTGGGAAGGGCCTGACTATGAGAGCCCCATGGGCTGCTGGGTAGCTGCACAGGTGAGCTCCATACCCTGGGAGGGACTTGAACATGAGAGCCCCGTGGGCTGTGGGGATGGGTGATGCAGCCCAGGTGAGCTCCATATCCTGGGATTGGCCTGACCACGAGAGCCCCATGGGCTGCTGGAGACCTGGTAAAGGATATCAGGACAGTCAGTGAAGCCACCGAGGATATACATCCAGTAGCTCCTATTTCCTACACCCTGCTGCTGATTCTACCATCCAACAGGCCATGGCATTCTGTATTACACTTCAATGATGCCTTCTTCTGTATTCCATTCATCTCAGAGTCACAAGAATTTTTGGCTTGTGAGTCGCAGGACACAACATGCAACACAAGCAATAATGCTGGGCCGTTCTGCCCCAATGGTTCAAAAATCCCCACACCATCATTGGGGAAATGTCCTCTAAAGACCTAAAAGTTCTACCTCTGTAAAAGGGAACCCTCCTTCAATATGAAGATGACATTCTGATCGCCAGGCCTACTAAAGACGCCTCTGAACTACCTAGCCAAGAAAGGATAGAAGGTGTCCAAGAAAAAGGCTCAAATATCCCAGGCTCAGGTGACATGCCTGGGCTCCATTCTCAGAGATATTCGGAGGAACACATCCCAGGATAGGGAAGAAGCCACTTGCAGGCTTACCTCTTCTAAAACTAGAAGACAGCTTAAGGGTTCCTGGGGAGGCCAAGGTTTTCTGCATCTGGATCCCTAACTACAGTCTGATAGCTGGGCCTCTACCTGAAACACTGACACGAAAAGATGATGATCCTTTTGTATAGAATCCAGAAGCAGCCTTTCAAGAATGGAAAGAGCAGTCAATTTAGACCCTTGCCCAGGAACTCCCTAATTTAGCTAAACCCTTTGACCTTTACATACCGGGTCAAAGGTTAATTGCCCTTGGAGACTTAGTGCAAATACTGGGACCACTTGAAATGGAGCAACACAAGAATGCACTTCAGGTATGAAAAACTATGTTCACCAAGGGCTTTGCCCACCAAATCATCAGGCCAGGATACTGGGGTATCTAAAAACTAGAAATCAGCAGCCCACAAGGCCAGCTCCCTCCTAAGGGAAAAGGACCACACGTAGTGATCCTAACCACCCATCATGCCCTGAAGTTGCTGGTGTCGCTCTGTGGACACACTGACATCGAGTGAGGAGGCCCTCCAACTCCACCTCCAGAGAGACAAACGGGGGCAACGGGGCCCCAAGATGACTCGTGTGACCATCACTTGACCTGGAGTTTCTCTCAGAAAACAACAAGACTGTGCCCCGAAAGAGCAGACTACTGCTTGCAGGACTTACTGCACCCAGAGGGGAGCTAATAAGCTTGGCGGGGGAAACGTATATCACGCTTTCACCATAGAAAACCCTACAGACACCGCAGTGATGGTGGCCAATATGACCGGCTGGACTGCTGGCTAATTCTAAATGCCGTTGACTCAGTGGACGTCATGGTCCTGGATCACCACTGACCCTGGACTGTCTGGGAGTTGTGCGGGCAGGGTTCTGAAACATGGTGCTGTTTGTACATTAATTCTGGGACCTAATTAAAGAAAGCACAGACTACTGGTCAGAGCATCTAGGCTGGCAAAAACCGTCAGCCTAAGGTCGCCGAACAAATGTGGGGTGGGGTGAAACCTGCCACCTCAGCATCTCTGCACATCTCTTTCCTGGACACTTAAACGTCATTAGAATCTATAACACATCCAATGCTGGTGCTCAGGCATACGGGAAGTGAGGCAGGAGGCCTTGGGACAATCAACCTCACCTGGAGGCTGGTGGGGAGATGTTTTGCCCCTCCCCCCAGGTATCAGGGCTGCCACCACAGCATGAAGCAGTTACAAAAGAGGGGTCTGCACCCTCAACACCCCAAGAATGAGGAATGGAACAAAAAGCAGAGGAGGTGTTCGTCACCGGCAACGTTCATTAAAAATTCCTGGGAGATAAAAAGAGAACCTGGGCAATAAAATAAAGTCTAACCTGTTTTTCCTTTGTGCTTTTTCTAATTTCACGTGCTCCTAGAGTTCCGCATGCAGAGGTCCCACACCCGGCACTTCAGACCCGATTTCCTAGTGCAGAATGGCTGGGTCGACACCTCAGCTAGCGGGGTCCCATGCAGACTCCACGGCATAGAGCCTGAGCTGCAGCCAACCCAGCCCTCGAGAGCTCCATCCCCTAACTCCCACTGACGCTGCCGGGATCCCTACACAGCAGCCCAGCCCACAGCCCGTGGAGGACTGCACGCTCTCACCTCTCCATTCTGTTTTCAAAATAATGTTTCCTTTGCTTCTGAACCAAACTCAGTCATCATCTGTTGGCTCCAATGACACTGGGCACGGGTACTCCTGTTGGGGTACACTCTGGAGGATCAGTAACAGAAATTGAGAACATTGTAACTTCAATGAACAGATGTGTGAGCCAAACTGTAGTTAACATAGAGCAGTGTATAATGCTCGGGTAAAATAAGGTGTTTCTAAGACTTACCTTTGATATTTCCATCACTTTACTATAAGCAAGTTCAGTGAAGACGTCTGTCTTATTTGTCAGGTCAACATTAGAGAAATGAAGTGATTTATTTCCATGGATGTACATCAAATACTCTTGGCTGAAGCTTCAATCTTGTTTTGAATGTTTTTCCATTGAAAAGGATACCTCTCTTTCAGCTCCCCCATTTCTGAGAAGTATAAAATCTTATAATTTATTATTACCAAAGTGGAAAGGTAGGACAAGGGATAAATTAACAGTTTGGGATTAACACATACACACTGCTATGTATAAAATAGATCATCAACAAGGAACAACTGTATAGCACAGGGAACTACACTGAATATTTTGCAATAACCTATAAGGGGAAATAATCTGAAAAAAGAATAGATATTTTTATTGACATCATCTATCAATGACAGATAAAATGTAACTTAAGCAAGGCCGATGGTGAACGCATCTGACCCTGAAGATTTCAATCATCTAAAGTTTGGGCTCTGCCTATTTCCCAAGGCCCTTAATGGACATACGTGTAGCTGTAGCTTAAAAATTCCCCAGTTTGGGGTACGGGGAGGCACTGATTTGGAAAAATCCCTGGTGTTCTCCTTCCATACACGGGACCCTTCCTACAGCTAAAACATGCCTGTCACACCTAGAGGATGGTACACCATTTGATCGGAAAGAGTTTGGAAAAGGCACCTCTTCTCCTCATCGCCTGGTGCTCGGGTTCACCCCTCCAGCATCTTTCCTAACAATCTCCTCACTTGGGGATATCAGCACCGTCAACATCCTGTTGCACACAGTTTGGAATTTGTCCAGAGGATGAAGCGGAAGGATGAGAAAAATTTAGAGACAAGTCTTAGGTGTTCGGACAGGCACATGCCACTCTAATTTCCAATCTGGAAGGCAAATTAATCAAAGGCTAGAATTGCCCACGGAAACAGAATAGGTCTAGAGGAAATCCCGCTGTTTTGTGTCCAGTTTCCAAAAACACAAGTTGAAAAATGGAACTCAGGGGCACTAAAATTCATGAAACTGCAGAGTTGAAAATATCTATCGTCGAAAAATGTCTTAAGGTAAGTCACAGAAAAGGACTTGTAAGCAAGGGAGAGTGGCAGGAAACAGATTTGAAGAGGTAGAAAGGACTCCCCATTAAAGCACAAGAAAAGGGGCTGAACATCGCCAATGATGCAGTTGGCACAAAAGGGCGTATGCATTTTTTCTGAATATATTCAAGTAAAGGCCATACACACGTTTTATCCAACCAAACAGGTGGGCACTGGAAGTCAATACTACAAAATGTATCACTTCATATCAGTCAGAAGGGCCATCCACATAAAGTGTAAACACCAGAAATGCAGGACAGGGCGAGGAGAAAAGGGAGCCCTGTGAGGCTGATAGTGGAAATGTAATTTGCCAACGGCCACTCTGGAGAAGTGTATTGTGTTTGCTAAAACATCTAAAAGATGAGCTACAGAGCATAGGGCACTTGCACTCATGGGCGTATACCTTGGGAAAAACAAAAATGGACAGTAAACAGGCACCACAACGTTTACCACCTCTCTGTTAAAAAGGGCCTCCACTTGGATATAACCTAAATGTCCCTGGAAGGATAAAATGGATAAAAGAGATGGGGTACTTATGTAGAGTGGAATATTACTCATCCAGAAATCAATGAAATAAGGCCAGTTGGAACAACTCTGGAGGAGTTACATACGATCATTCTAAGTGACACATGTCAGAAAGAAAAAGACACATATCATAAGATGTCACTTAAAGGTGGAATCAAAAATGGCTACACATGAAATAAACTACAAAACAGAAACATAGTCAAATATGTAGAAAATAGGCATAAGGCTGCTAAATGGGAAAGGTGGGGAATGGTGAGGTATTATTCAGGAGGTTGAAATTAGCAAATATACCATTCCAAGTACCAAATTGAATAACTGGCAAGGCCTACACGGTACCTCAAAGAACTGCACTAAGCCCACTCAAGTCACTGGACAATAATACATATGACTCGTAAGCATCTGAAAAATAATTTCTTGTTGTCTCACAGTACATGAATCAAGTGGATGTACAGCAGCAAAAAACAGAGCTTTGAAAATCAGCTGTAACCAATATAAAAATAAATTTAAAAATATTTATAAAAACGGTGAGACAGACAAAAATTCTTACAACTTTTGTTGAAGGGCTACGATGTAACATGGATTGAACACATGTAGACCCACAGCAGGATGATATATAAGGCTGGAAGCTATGCAGGCTAAGAGATGTTAGAGAGGCTGGGTGAGGAAATGCAGACCTTTTAAAGTAATACTGCCTGGTACCCATTCCATGGGTCCCAAATCAGCAGGTTCAAGAGAATCTTCTGACAGCGAAAACATGCCTGCCAAACCGAGATGAATGTACACCTTGTGCTCAGGAAAGGTTTCTAAAATGCACCTCATTTTTGATCTCCTGGTGCTGGGGTTCGCCATTCCAGCCACATTACTAAAAATCTCCCCACTTTGAGAATCAGCACCTTTAACCTCCTGTTTCACACAGTTTGCAATTTGTGAGAGGATAAATGGGAAGGGGGGAACCAATGAGAGATTAGCTGTAGGATTTTTGACAGGCACATGTCACTCTAATTTCCCATTAGAAGAAGAATTAACGAAAGGCTCAGCCTGCCTCCTCAGAACCAGAATAGGGCCAGAAGCAATCCAAAGGTTTGGCGGCCAGCTCACAAAAAAAGCGAGTTGCAAAATGGAGCTCAGGAGCAGACAATTCAAAGACCTGCAAAGATATAAATGATAACCAACGTCCAAAAATATATTCAGGTAAGGCAACGAAGAGGATCTGAATGAGAGGCAGAATTGCAGGAAACAGATTTCAAAAGGTAGATTGTACTCACATTTAAAGCATATGAAAAGCAGCAGAATTTCTAAAATGATGTAGTTGGGCAAAAGGGTGTATGCCATTTTTTCGTGAATATCTTCAGGAAAAAAACACATACAGAGTTTTTGGCCAACCAACCAAGCGGGAAATGCAAATCCGCACAACAAAGAAGTCTCAATTTCCACTGCTCAGAAAGGCCATCCAAAAAATGTGTACAAACAAGAAATGCTGGAGAGGCCATGGAGAATAGGGAGAGTAGTCACGCTGATGGGTGGGGTATAAATATCCAAGAGCCACTCTGAAGAAGTGTATGTTGTTTCCTAAAACATTTAAATACAAATCCCCCGAGCAAAGGGGACTTCAACTCATGGACATATAACTTGGGAAGACTAAATATCAACAAGACACAGGCACCCCAAAGTTTAGGGCTGCTCTGCATACAAGAACCTCAACTTCGGTACACCTAAAATATTCCAGGAAAAAGATAAATGCATAAATAACTTGTGGTAATTTTGTAAACGGAATATCACTCAGATGTGGAATCAATGTCATAAGGCCAGTAGCAGCATAAAGAGTGGATTTAGGTATGATGATTCTAAGTGAAATTATTCACACAGAAAAAGAATCTATTCATAATATATCACTTACAGAGGGAATGTCAACATCACAACACATGTACTGAATTAAGAAAGAGAACAGAGTCTCACATTTAGAAAACACTCTTATACCTGTTTAATGGGATAGGAGAGGTGGGGTGATGCATAAAACCAGAGTTTGATATTAGCACAGGTACCATTCCATAAAACAAATAGAGGATAGACGAGACCTACTCCTTACTCAGTGAACGGGACTCAAACCCCATATTCCACACAGAGGAATATATCTGACTAGTGAGAATCTTAAAACCTATGTATTGATTTGTCTCCATAAGGGAATCAAGTGTGTCTAGACTGGCATAAACACGTCAGTGAAAATCAGCTCAACCGCACTATAAAAATGAATTTCAAAAACAAACAAAATAACAGCGAAATTCTTACACAATTCCTTCAGGGGTTCTGATGAAACCGGGAATGACCCTATCTGCAAAGTCAGCTGGATGAGACATAAGGCTGGACACTTGGGACTGAGAGGACTGGTGAGATTGGGAGAGAAAATGCAGACCCTTTAAAGTAGTAATGCATGCCACGATTCCATGGATCCCAAATCTCCAGGTAGTAGGGAATATCACTACAGTTATAACATGTATGGGAAACCTAGAGAATGGACACCCTGTGATGGTGAAAGATTTCTAAAAGTCTCCTAATTTTTCCTCTCCTTGTGCTCCAGTTTAGCATTCCAACTGCTTTACTATCAATCTCGCAACTTAGGAGAGCCAGCCCCTATAACCTCCTGGTTCGCACAGTTTGCTAATTGTGCAGAGGATGAAAGGGAAGAGGGAGAACCTATCAGAGAGTAGATGTAGGCATTTGGACGGGCACATGTCACTCTGAATTCCCGTTAGGAAGAAGAATTAACCAAAGCCTCAGCCACCCGCAGGGAACAGTATATCCACCCCTGGAACCAGTATAGGTCCTGAAGCAAAATTGTGGATTTGTGGTCAGCTCCCAAAAATGGGATTTGAAAATTGGAGCTCACGGGCACAGCAATTCACAAACCTAGAGTTATAAAGGACTACTGTCTTCCAAAAATCAGTTGAGGGAAGGCAACGAAGCTGACTTGAAAATGAGGCAGAATTGCACAAAACATATTCCAAGAGGTAAATAGGAATCGCCTTTAAAGCACAGGAAAAGCATCACAACTTCGACAATGATGCACTTGGCCAAAAAGGGCGTATGCTTTTTCTCCTGAATATATTCAGGAGAAAACGCATACGACCTTTTTGGACAATCAAGCAAGCGCACAATGTAAATACACACTACAAAGAATTGTCACTTCCCACGGGTCAAAAGGGACATCTGAAAATCTGTAAAAACCAGAAAGGCAAGAGGGAGATGACAAGGGCAGGAAGCAATATGATCCAAAGTGTCATGAAGGATTGTGATGACAAGCACATGGAGCATTTTGATGACAAGATTATGTAGCATATTGCTGACAAAGGCATGGAGCACTGTGATGACAAGTGTCACGGAGCATTGTGATTAAAGGGGTCATGGTGCATTGGGATGACAAGGGCATGGAGCATTTTGATGACAAGAGTCCCGGATCATTGTGTTGTCAGGGTTCATGGATCATTGTGATGACAGGAGTCATGGAGAATTGTGATGACAGGGGTCATGGAACATTGTGATGAGAAGGTCAAGGAGCATTGGGCTGAAAACGTTCATGGAGTATTGTGATGACAGGGGCCATGGAGGCTTGTGATGACAAGGTACTGGAGCATTGTGATGAGAAGACCATGGAGACATGTGATGACCAGTCTCATGGAATATTGTGAAGAAAAGGGGCATGGAGCATTGTGATTACAGGGGTCTTGGGGCATAGTCATGACAACGGCATGGGGCATTGGGATGAGATGGCCATGGAGCGTTTGGATGACATGCATCATGGAGCTTTTGAAGACAAGGGCATGGAACATTGTGATGAAAAAGGCATGGAGCCTTGTCATCACAGGTTTAAGGGAGCATACTGACGACAAGTGTCAGGGAGCATTGTGATGACAAGTGTATTGAGCATTGTGATGACAAAGGTCATGGAGCATTGTGATGAGAAGACCATGGATAACTGTGATGACGAGCGTCATGGGGCGTTGTGATGATAAGTGTTATGGAACATTTTGATCACAAGGATTTGGAGCATTGTGATGACAGAGGTCATGGAGCATTTTGATTTCATTGTAATGACAATAGCATGAAGCATTTTGATGATGGGCATGGTGTATTGTGATGACAGGGTTCATGTAGCATTGAGATGAAAAGGGGCATGGAGCATTTTGATTACAGGGGTCTTGGAGCATTGTGATGACAAGGGCATGGAGCCTTGTGATGACAAGGCCATGGAACATCGTGATGGCAGGGGACATGGAGCATTGTTATGACAGTGGTTATTTTGAATTGTGATGGCAAGGGCATGGAACATTGTGATGAGAAGGCCATGGATCATTCTGATGACATGCGTCATGGAGCTTTGTGATGACAAGGTCATGGAGCAATGTGATGAGAGCGTTCATGGAGCATTGTGATGACAATGACATTGAGCATTGTGATGAAAAGTTCATGGAGCATTGTGGTGACACATTTCACAGAGCCTTGTGATGATGAGGACATTGACATTTGTGGTGACACAGGTCATGGAGCCTTGTGATGATGGGACACATGGAGCATTGTGATGACTGGGGTCATGTAGCATTGTGATGACAGGAGCATGAAGCATTGGTCTGACAAGTTTCATGGATAATTGTGTTGACAGTGGGCATGGCACATTGTGATGACAAGGGAATGGAGAATTGTGATGACAAGGTCATGGAATATTGTGAAGACAGGTTTCAGGGAGCATTGTGATGGCATATTTCATGTTCCATTGTGATGACAATGACACGGAGCATTGTGATGCCAAGTGTTATGGAGGATTGTGATGACAAAGGTAATGGAGCACTGTGACGACAAGGGCTTGGAGCATTGAGATGACAAGGTTCATGGAGCATTGTGATGACAAGGGCATGGAGCATTGTGATGACAACGGCCTTTGAGAATTTTGATGAAAAAGTCGTGAAGCATTGTGATGACAAAGGAATGGAGCTTGCTATGACAGGGGTCATGGGGCATTGCGATAACAAGTGCATGGAGAATTGTGATGACAAGAGCATGTAACATTGTGATGAGAACTGTCATGGAGCACTGTGATGACAAGGACGTGGAGAATTGTGATGACAAGGGACATGGAGCATTGTGATGACCAGGGCATGGAGCATTGTTATGGCAAGACCGTGGAGCATTGTGATGAGAAGACCATGGATAATTCTGGTGACGAGCATCATGGAGCACTGTAATGAAAAAGGGCATGGAGCATTGTGATGATATGTCTCATGGAGCATTGTGATGACAGGGGTCATGGATCATTGTGATGACAATGGTCATGGAGTATTCTGATGACAAGCTTGTGGAGTATTGTGATGACAATGCATTTAACACTGTGATGGGAAGTGTCATGGAACATAGTGATGCCCAGAACGTGGAGAATTGTGATGACAGGGAACATAGAGCATTGTGATGACCAGGGCATGGAGCAATGTGATGGCAAGACCGTGGAGCACTGTGATGAGAAGACCATGGATAATTGTGATGACGAGCGTCATGGAGAGCTATAATGACAAGCGGCATGGAGCATTGTGATTACAGGGGTCTTGGAGCATTGTGATGACAAGGGCATGGAGCATTGTGAAGAGAAGGCCATGGAGCATTTTGATGAATGCGTCATGGAGCACTGTGATGACAAGTGCATGCAGCATTGTGATTACAGGTGTCTTGGAGCATTGTGATGAAAAGGGCATGGATCATTGTGATGAAAAAGGCATGGAGCCTTGTCATGACAGTGTTCAAGAAGCATACTGACGACAAGTGTCAGGGAGCATTGTGATGACAAGTGTATTGAGCATTGTGATGACAAAGGTTATGGAGCATAGTGATGAGAAGACCATGGATAATTATGATTATGAGCATCATGGGTTGTTGTGATGAGAAGTGTTTTGGAACATTGTGATCCCAACGGTTTGGAGCATTGTGATGACAGAGGTCATGGAGCATTTTGATTTCATTGTGATGAAAATACCCTGAAGCATTATGATAATGGGCATGGTGCATTGTGATGATAGGATTCATGGAGCTTTGAGATGAAAAGGGGGATGGAGCATTGTGATAAAAAGTGTCTTGGAGCATTGTGATGACAAGGGCATGGAGCATTGTGATGAGAAGTCCATGGAACATTCTAATGACATGCGTCATGGAGCTTTGTGATGAAAAGGGCATGGAGCATTGTGATTACAGGGGTCTTGTAACATTGTGATGACAAGTGCCATGAAGCCTTGTGAATGACAAGGCCGTGGAACATTGTGATGGCAGGGGTCATTGAACATTGTTATGAAAGGTGTAATGGAGCATTGTGATGAGAAGGACAGGAAATATTGGTGTTAAATGTTTCATGGATTATTGTCATGAGAGTGGGCATGGAGCATTGTGATGACAAGAGCACGGAACACTGTGATACAATGATCATAGAGGATTTTAATGACAAGGGCATGGAGCATTGTGATGAGAAGGATATCGAGCATTGTGAAGACAAGTGTCATGGAGCTTTGTGATGACAAGGGCAAGAGCAATATGATGAGAGGGTTCATGGAGCATTGTGATGACAATGACATGGAGCATTGTGATGTCAAGGGTCATGGAGCTTTGTGATGACAAAAGTCATGGAGCATTTTGATGACAAGGGCGTGGTGCATTGTGATGAGAAGGGCAGGGATAATTTTGATGAGAGGGTCATGCAGCAATTTGATGAAAAGTGTAATGGAACATTTTGATGACAGGGGTTATATAACATTGTGATGCCAGGGATCATGGAGATTTGGGATGAAAAGGGTCATGGAGAATTTGATGACAGGTGTTATGGAACATTGTGATGATAAGGGGATGTAGCATTGTGATGACAGGGGTCATGGAACATTGTGATTACCGGGGTGAGGGAGTATTGTGATGACTAGGGATGGAACATTGTGATATCTCTGGTGAGAAAGCATTTGGATGAAAAGTGCATGGAGCATTGTGATTTCAAGTTTTATGGAGCATAGCAATGACAAGGTTGTGGACCGTTGTGATGAAAAGCATGTGGCACAGTGTGATGACAAGGGTCATTGAGTATTGTTCTGACAAAGGCAGGAGCATTGTGATGACCAGGGTCACGGAGCATTGTCATGAAATGTTCATGGAGCATTGTGGTTACAAAGGTCACAGAGCCTTGTGATGACGCGGGCATGGACCATTGTGATGACAAACATTATGAAGCATTGTGATGACTGGAGTCACGGAGCATTTTGATGACATGGGTTATGGAGCATTGTGAGGACAAGGACATGGAGTATTGTGATGACAGGGTCATGGAGCATTGGTCTGACAAGTTTCATAGATTATTGTGATGACAGTGGACATGGTGCATTGTGATGGCAAGGGCATGGAGCATTGTGAAGAGAAGGCCATGGAGCATTCTGATGACATGTTTCATGGATCTTTGTGATGAAATGTGCATGGAGCAATGTGATGAGAGCGTTCATGGAGCATTTTGATGAGAATGACATGGAACATTGTGATGCCAAAGGTCATGGATCTTTGTGATGACAAAGGTCATGGAGCATTTTGATGACAAGGAGGTTGTGCATTGTGATGAGAAGGGCAGGGAGCATAGCGATGACAGGGTCATGGAGCAACTTGATGAAAAGGGTCATGGAACATTTTGATGACAGGGGTTATGGAACATTGTGATGTCAGGGGTCATGGAACATTTTGATGAAAAGGGTCACGGAGCAATTTGATGACGGGGTTATGGAACATTGTGATGTCAGGGGTCATCGTACATTGTGATGATAACTGCATGTAGCATTGTGAGGACAGGAGTCATGGAATATTGTGATGACAGGGGTGAGGGAGTATTGTGACGAATAGTGATGTAACATTGTGATATCAGTGGTGAGAGAGCATTTTGATGAGAATTGCATGAAGCATTGTGATGACAAGGTTTATGGAGCATTGTGATGACAAGATTGTGGAGCACTGTGATGACAAGCACATGGTGCATTGTGATGACATGTGTCATGGAGCATCGTGCTGACAAGCACATGGAGCATTGTGATGACAAGGGTCATGGAGCATTGTGCTGAGAAAGGCATAGAGCATAGTGATAACAAGGGGCAAAGAACATTGTGATGAAATGTTCATGGAGCATTGTGGTTAAAAAGGTCACAGAGACTGTTGATGACGAGGGCATGGACCATTGTGATGACAAATGTCATGAAGCATTGTGATGACTGGAGTCACGGAGCATTGTGATGACAGGGGTCATGGAGCATTGTGATAAAAAGGGCATGGAGCATTGTGATGACAAGGGCATGAAGCATTGGTCTAATAAATTTCATGGATTATTGCGATGACAGTTGGAATGGCGCATTGTGATGACAAGGGCATGGAGCATTGTGATGACCAGGTCATGCAGTATTGTGAAGCAAGGTGTCAGGGAGCATTGTGATGACATATGTAATGGCCCATTGTGATGACAATGGCATGGAGCATTGTGATGCCAAGTGTCATGGAGGATTCTGATGACAAAGGTAATGGAGCATTGTGATGGCAATGGCTTGGAGCATTGTGATGACAAGGGTCAGGGAGCATTGTGCTGACAAGTGCATGGATAATTGTGATGACAAGGGTCATGGAGCATTCTGATGGCAAGCTTGTGGAGTATTTTGATCACAATGGCATGGGGCATTGTGATGAAAACGGCATGGGACATTGTGATGAACAAGGCATGGAGCCTTTTCGTGACAGGGTTCAAGGAGCATTCTGACGTCAAGTGTCAGGGAGCATTGTGATGACAAGTGTATTGAGAATTGTGATGACAAAGGTCATGGAGCATTGTGATGAAAAGGGCATGGAGTATTGTGATGACAGGCATCATGGAGCGTTGTGATGACAAGTGTAATGGGACATTGTGATCACAAGGGTTTGGAGCATTGTGATGACAGACGTCATGGATCATTTTGATTTCTAGGAGCATGGATCATTGTGATGACAAAGGCATGAAACAATGTGATCCCAAGGTTCATGGAGGATTGTGATGACAATGGTAATGGAGTATTTTGAAGACAAGCACATAGAGCATTGTAATGACAAGGTCATGTAGCATTTTGCTGACAAAGCCTTGGAGCATTGTGATGAAAGGTGTCATGGAGCACTGTGATGACAAGCATCACGGAGCATTGTGAATACAGGGGTCATGGAGCATTGGGATGACAAGGGCAGGGATCATTTTGATGACAAGTGTCATGCAGCATTGGGCTGAAAATATTCATGGAGTATTGTGATGACAGGGGTCATGGAGCATTGTGATGACAGAGGTCATGGAGAATTTTGATTTCATTGTGCTTACAATAGCCGGAAGCATTATGATGAAGGGTATGATGCATTGTGATGACAGGGTTCATGGAGCATTGAGATGAAAAGGGGCATGGAGCATTGTGATTACAGGGGTCTTGGAGCACTGTAATTAAAAGGGCATGGAGCATTTTGATGAGAAGGCCATGGAACATTCTGATGACATGTGTCATGAAGCTTTGTGATGACAAGTGCATGGAGCATTGTGATGACAACGGTCATTGAGAATTTTGATGAAAAGTTCGTGAAGCATTGTGATGACAAATGAATGGAACTTGCTATGACAGGGGTCATGGGGCATTGCGAAGACAAGTGCATGTAGAATTGTGATGACAAGAGCATGTAACATTGTGATGAGAACTGTCATGGAGCACTGTGATGACCAGGACGTGGAGAATTGTGATGACAAGGGACATGGAGCATTGTGATGACCAGGGCATGGAGCATTGTTATCCCAAGACCGTGGAGCACTGTGATGAGAAGTCCATGGATAATTCTGGTGACGAGCAACATGGAGCACTGTAATGACAAGGGGCATGGAGCATTGTGATGATACGTCTCATGGAGCATTGTGATGACAGGGGTCATGGATCATTGTGATGACAATGGTCATGGAGTATTCTGATGACAAGCTTGTGGAGTATTGTGATGACAAAGTATTTAACACTGTGATGGGAAGTGTCATGGAACATAGTGATGCCCAGAACGTGGAGAATTGTGATGACAGGGAACATAGAGCATTGTGATGACCAGGGCATGGAGCATTGTGATGGCAAGAACGTGGAGCACTGTGATGAGAAGACCATGGATAATTGTGATGACGAGCGTCATGGAGCGCTATAATGACAAGCGGCATGGAGCATTGTGATTACAGGGGTCTTGGAGCATTGTGATGACAAGGGCATGGAGCATTGTGAAGAGAAGTCCATGGAGCATTCTGATGAATGCGTCATGGAGCACTGTGATGACAAGTGCATGGAGCATTGTGATTACAGGTGTCTTGGAGCACTGTGATGAAAAGGGCATGGAACATTGTGATGAAAAAGGCATGGAGCCTTGCCATGACAGTGTTCAAGGAGCATACTGACAACAAGTGTCAGGGAGCATTGTGATGACAAGTTTATTGAGCATTGTGATGACAAAGTTTATGGAGCATAGTGATGAGAAGACCATGGATAATTGTGATTATGAGCATCATAGGTTGTTGTGAGGAGAAGTATTATGGAACATTGTGATCCCAACGGTTTGGAGCATTGTGATGACAGAGGTCATGGAGCATTTTGATTTCATTATGATGAAAATACCCTGAAGCATTATGATAATGGGCATGGTGCACTGTGTTCATAGGATTCATGGAGCTTTGAGATGAAAAGGGGCATGGAGCATTGTGAAAAAAATTGTCTTGGAGCATTGTGATGACAAGGGCATGGAGCACTGTGATGAGAAGTCCATGGAACATTCTAATGACATGCGTCATGGAGCTTTGTGATGAAAAGGGCATGGAGCATTGTGATTACAGGGGTCTTGGAACATTGTGATGACAAGTGTCATGGAGCCTAGTGAATGACAAGGCCATGGAACATTGTGATGTCAGGGGTCATGGAAAATTGTTATGACAGTTGTAATGGAGAATTGTGATGAGAAGCACAGGAAGCATTGGTGTGCAATGTTTCATGGATTATTGTGATGAGAGTGGGCATGGAGCATTGTGATGACAAGAGGACGGAACACTGTGATACAATGATCATAGAGGATTGTAATGACAAGGGCATGGAGAATAGTGATGAGAAAGGCATCGAGCACTGTGATGACAAGTGTCATGGAGCTTTGTGATGACAAGGGCATGGAGCAATGTGATGAGAGGGTTCATGGAGCATTGTGATGACAATGACATGGAGCATTGTGATGTCAAGCGTCATGGAGCTTTGTGATGACAAAAGTCACGGAGCATTTTGATGACAAGGGCGTTGTGCATTGTGATGAGAATGGCAGGGCGCATTTTGATGATAGGGTCATGCAGCAATTTGATGAAAATTGTAATGGAACATTTTGATGACAGGGGTTATAGAACATTGTGATGATAAGGGGATGCAGCATTGTGATGACAGGGGTCATGGAACATTGTGATGATAAGGGGATGTAGCATTGTGATGACAGGGGTCATGGAACATTGTTATTACAGGGGTCTAGGAGCATTGTGATGAGAATGGTCATGGAGCCTTGTGATGACATGGCCATGGAACATCGTGATGGCAGGGGTCATGGAGCATTGTTATGACAGGGGTAATGGAACATTGTGATAGCAATGGCATGGAGGATTGTGATGAGAAAGCCATGGAGCATTCTGATGACATGTGTCATGGAGCATTGTGATGACAAGGGCATGGAACACTGTGATATATGGGTCATGGAGGATTGTAATGACAAGGGCATGAATCATTGTGATGAGAAGGGCATCGAGCATTGTGATGACAAGTGTCATGGAGCTTTGTGATGAGAAGGGCTTGGAGCGATGTGATGAGAGTGTTCATGTAGAATTGTGATGACAATGACATGGAGCATTGTGATGCCAGGGATCATGGAGATTTGTGATGACAAAAGTCATGGAGCATTTTGATGACAAGTGTGTGGTGCATTGTGATGAGAAGGGCAGGGAGCATTTTGATGACAGGGTCATGCAGAAATTTGATGAAAATTGTAATGGAACATTTTGATGACAGGGGATATAGAACATTGTGATGGCAGGGGTCATAGAGCATTGGGATGAAAAGGGTCATGGAGCATTTTGATGACAGGGGTTATGGAATATTGTGATGATAAGGGGATGTAGCACTGTGATGACAGGGGTCATGGAGGATTCTGATGAGAAAGCTAATGGAGCATTGTGATGACAATGGCTTGGAGCATTGTGATGACAAGTGTCATGGAGGATTCTGATGAGAAAGGTAATGGAGCATTGTGATGACAATGGCTTGGAGCATTGTGATGACAAGGGTCAGGGAGAATTGTGCTGACAGGTGCATAGAGAACTGCGATTAAAAGGGTCATGGAGTATTCTGATGAAAAGCTTGTGGAGTATTTTGATGACAATGGCATGGAACACTGTGATGAAAAAGGCATGAGGCATTGTGATGTCAAGTGTATTGAGAATTGTGATGACAAAGGTCATGGAGCATTGTGATGAAAAGGGCATGGAGTATTGTGATGACAGGCATCATGGAGCATTGTGATGACAAGTGTTATGGAACATTGTGATCACAAGGGTTTGGAGCATTGTGATGACAGAGGTCATGGATCAATTTGATTTCAAGGAGCATGGAGCACTGTGATGACAAGGGCATGAAGCAATCTGACCCCAATGTTCATGGAGGACTGTGATGAAAATGGTAATGGAGTATTGTGATGACAAGCGAACAGAGCATTGCAATGACAAGGTCAGGTAGCATTTTGCTGAAAAAGGCATGGAGCATTGTTATGACAGGTGTCATGGAGCACTGTGATGACAAGCGTCACGGAGCATTGTGAATACAGGGGTCATGGAGCATTGTGATGAAAAGGGCATGGATCATTGTGATGACAAATGTCATGGAGCATTGGGCTGAAAATGTTCATGGAGTATTGTGATGACAGGGGTGATGGAGCATTTTGATGAGAAGGTCATAGGGCATTGGGCTGAAAATATTCATGGTTTATTATGATGACAGGGATCATGGAGCATTTTGATGACAAGTTCCTGGAGCACTTTGATGAGAAGACAATGGAGACTTGTGATGACAAGTCTCATGGATCATTCTGATGAAAAGGGACATGGAGCATTGTGATTACAGGTGTCTAGGAGCATTGTGATGACAAGGGCATGGAGCATTGTGAGGAGAAGGCCATGGAGAATTCTGATGACATGCGTCATTGAGCTTTGTGATGACAAGGTCATGGAGCATTGTGATTTCAGGGGTCTTGGAGCATTATGATTAAAAGGGCATGGATCATTGTGATGAAAAAGGCATGGAGACGTGTCATGACAGGGTTAATGGAGCATACTGATGACAAGTGTCAGGAAGCATTGTGATGACAAGTGTATTGAGCATTGTGATGACAAAGGTCATGGAGCATTGTGATGAGAAGACCATGGATAATTGTGATGATGAGCGTCAAGGGGTGTTGTGATGATAAGTGTTATGGAACATTGTGATCACAAGGGATTGGAGCATTATGAGGACAGAGGTCATGGAGAATATTGATTTCATTTTGATGACAATAGCCTGAAGCATTATGATGATGGGCATGGTCCATTGTGATGGCAGGGTTCATGGAGCTTTGAGATGAAAACAAGCATGGAGCATTTTGATTACAAGGGTCTTGGAGCATTGTGATGACAAGGACATGGAGCATAGTGATGAAAAGGCCATGGAACATTCTGATGACATGTGTCACGGAGCTTTTTGATGACAAGGGCATGGAGCATTTTGATTAGAGGGGTCGTGGAGCATTGTGATGACAAGTGTCTTCGAGCCTTCTGATGACAAGGCCGTGGAACATTGTGATGGCAGGTGTCATGGAGCATTGTTATGACAGAGGTAAAGGAGCATTGTGATGAGAAGGGCATGGAGCATTGGTCTGAAATGTTTCATGGATTATTGTGATGAGAGTGGGCATAGAGCATTGGGATGATAAGGGCATGGAACACTGTGATCCATGGGTCATGGAGGATTGTAATGACAAGGGCATGGGGCATTGTGATGAGAAGGGCATCGAGCATTGTGATGACAAGTGTCATGGAGCTTTGTGATGACAAGGGCATGGAGCAATGTTATGCCAAGGGTCATGGCGCTTTGTGATGACAAAGGTATTGGAGCATTTTGTTGACAAGTGCATGGTGCATTGTGATGAGAAGGGCAGGGAGTATTTTGATGACAGTGTCATGCAGCAATATGATGAAAAGTGTATTGGAACATTTTGATGACAGGGGTTATAGAACATTGTGATGTCAGGGGTCAAGGAACATTGTGATGATAAGGGGATGTAGCATTGTGATGACAGGGGTCATGGGACATTGTGATTACAGGGGTGAGGGAGTATTGTGACGACTAGTGATGAAACACTGTGATATCTCTGGTGAGAGAGCATTTTGATGAGAAGTGTATGGAGCATTGTGATTACAAGGTTTATGGAGCATTGCAATGACAAGTTTCTGGACCGTTGTGATGAAAAGCGAATGGCACATTGTGATGATAAGGGTCATGGAACATTTTTCAGACAAAGGAATGGAGCATTTTGATGACAATGGTCACAGAGCATTGTAATTAAAATGGCATGGGGCATTGTGATGAAAAAGGCATGGAGCCTTTTCGTGACAGGGTTCAAGGAGCATTCTGATGACAATTGTCATGGAGCATTGTGATGAAAAGGGCATGGAGTATTGTGATGACAGGCATCATGGAGCATTGTGATGACAAGTGTTATGGGATACTGTGATCACAAGGGTTTGGAGCATTGTGATGACAGAAGTCATGGATCATTTTGATTTCAAGGAACATGGAGCATTGTGATGACAGGAGCATGAAGCAATGTGATCCCATGGTTCATGGAGGATTGTGATGACAATGGTAATGGAGTATTGTGATGACAAGCGCATAGAGCATTGTAATGACAAGGTAATGTAGCATTTTGCTGACAAAGGCATGGAGCATTGTGATGACAGGTGTCATGGAGCACTGTGATGACAAGAGTCATGGAGCATTGTGAATAAAGTGGTCATGGAGCATTGGGATGACAAGTGCATGGATCATTGTGATGACAAGTGTCATGGAGCATTGGGCTGAAAATGTTCATGGAGTATTGTGATGACAGGGGCCATGGAGCATTGTGATGACACAGGTCAAGGAGAATTCTGATTTCATTGTGCTGACCATAGCCGGAAGCATTATGATGATGGGCATGATGCATTGTGCTGACTGGGTTCATGGAGCATTGAGATGAAAAGGGCATGGAGCATTGTGATTACAGAGGTCTTGGAGCGCTGTGATGACAAGGGCATGGAACATTTTGATGAGAAGGCCATGGAACTTTCTGATGGCATATGTCATGGAGCTTTGTGATGACAAGGGCATGGAGAATTGTGATTACAGGGGTCTTGGAGCATTGTGATGACAAGTGCCATGGAGCCTTGTGCTGACAAGGCCGTCGAATATTGTGATGGCAGGGGTCATGTACCATTGTTATGACAGGGGAATGGAGCATTGTGATGAGAAGGGCATGGAACACTGTAATTACAAAGTTTATGGAGCAATACCATGACTAATTTGTGGACCGTTGTGATGAAAAGTGCGTAAAACATTGTGATGACAAGGGTCATGGAGCATTTTTCTGACAAAGGCATAGAGCATTTTGATGAAAAGTGTCACGGAGCATTGTGATGAAAAGTTCATGGAGCATTGTGGTTATAAAGGTCACAGAGCCTTGTGATGATGCGGTCATGGACCACTGTGATGACAAATGTTATGAAGCATTGTGATGACTGGAGTCACGGAGCACTGTGATGACAATGGTAATGGAGCATTGTGATGACAAGGGCATGGAGCATTGTGGTGACAGGGGCATGGAGCATTGGTCTGACAACTTTCATAGATTATTGTGATGACAGTGGACATGGTGCATTGTGATGACAAGGCCATGGATCATTGTGATGAGAAGGTCCTGGAGTATTGTGAAGACTGGTGTCAGGGAGCATTGTGATGACATATGTCATGGTCCATTGCAATGACAATGGCAGGGAGCATTGTGATGCCAAATGTAATGGAGGATTGTGATGACAAATATAATGGAGAATTGTGATGACTAGGGCTTGGACCATTATGAGAACAAGGGCCATTGAGAATTTTCAGAACAAGGTCGTGAAGCATTGTGATGACAGGGTCCTGGAACATTGTGATGAGAAATCTATAGAGACTTGATAACAAATCTCATGGAGCATACTGATGAAAAAGTTCATGGACCATTGTGATTACAGGGGTCTTGGAACATTGTGATCACATGGGCATGGAGCATTGTGAGGAGAAGGCCAAGGAGCATTCTGAAGACATGTTTCATTGAGATTTGTAATGACAAGGGCATGGAGCATTGTGTTTAAAGGGGTCTTGGAGCATTGTGATGAAAAGGACATGGATCATTGTGATGAAAAAGGCATGGAGCCTTGTCATGACAGGGTTCAAGGAGCAAACAGACAACAAGTGTCAGGGAGCATTTTGATGACAAGTGTATTGAGCATTGTGATGACAAAGGTCATGGAGCACTGTGATGAGAAGACCATGGATAATTGTGATGACGAGCGTCATGGGGCACTGTGATGACAAGGGTTATGGAATATTGTTATCAAAAGGGTTTGGAGCATTGTTATGACAGAGGTCATGGTGCATTTTGATTTCATTGTGATGACAATAGCATGAAGCATTATGATGATGGGCATGGTGCATTTTGATGACAGGGTTCATGGATCATTGAGATGAAAAGGGGCATGGAGCATTGTGATTACAGGGGTCTTGGAGCATTGTGATGAGAAGGGTCATTGAGCCATGTGATGACAAGGCCACGGAACATCGTGATGGCAGGGGTCATGGAGAATTTTCATGACTGGTGTAATGGAGCATTGTGACGGCAAGGGCATGGAGCATTGTGATGAGAAGGCCATGGAGCATTCTGAGGACATGTGTCATGGAGCTTTGTGATGACAAGGGCATGGAGCAATGTGATGAGAGTGATCATGGAGCACTGTGATGACAATGACATGGAGCATTGTGATGCCAAGGGTCAAGGATCTTTGTGATGACAATGGCCATGGAGCATTTTGATGACAAGGGCTCTGTGCATTGTGATGAGGAGGGCAGGGAGCATTGTGATGACAGGGTCATCGAGCAATTTGATGAAAAAGTCATGGAACATTTTGATGACAGGGATTATGGGACATTGTGATGTCAGGGTTCATGGAGCATTATGATGAAAAGGGTCATGGAGAATTTTGATGACAGGGGTTATGGAGCATTGTGATGTCACGGGTCATCGAACATTGTGATGATAAGTGCATGTAGCATTGTGAGGACAGGAGTCATGGAACATTGTGATAACAGGGGTGAGGGAGTATTGTGACGAATAGTGATGGAACATTGTGATATCTGTGGTGAGAGAGCATTTTGATGAGAAGTGCATGGAGCATTGTGATGAGACCTTTTATGGAGCATTGTGATGACAAGATTGTGGAGCACTGTGATGACAAGCGCATGGTGCATTGTGATGACATGTGTCATGGAGCATCGTGCTGACATGCGCATGGAGCATTGTGATGACAAGGGTCATGGAGCATTGTGCTGAGAAAGGCATAGAGCATTGTGATGACAACGATCAAAGAGCATTGTGATGAAAAGTTCATGGAGCATTGTGATGACAAGGGTCATGGAGCATTGTGATGACAAGGCATGGAGCATTGGTCTAATAAGTTTCATGGATTATTGTGATGACTTTTGGAATGGTGCATTGTGGTGACAAGGGCATGGAGCATTGTGATGACCAGGTCAAGCAGTATTGTGAAGACAGGTGTCAGGGAGCATTGTGATGACATATGTAATGGCCCATTGTGATGACAATGGCATGGAGCATTGTGATGCCATGTGTCATGGAGGATTCTGATGACAAAGGTAATGGTGCATTGAGATGACAGTGGGTTGGATCATTGAGATGACAAGGGTCAGGGAGCATTGTGCTGACAAGTGCATGGAGAATTGTGATGACAAGGGTCATGGAACATTCTCATGACAAGCTTGTGGAGTATTTTGATGACAGTGGCGTGGAGCATTGTGATGAAAACGGCATGGGGCATTGTGTTGAAAAAAGCATGGAGCCTTTTCGTCACAGGGTTCAAGGAGCATTCTGACGACAAGTGTCAGGGCGCATTGTGATGACAAGTGTATTGAGAATAGTGATGACAAAGGTCATGGAGCATTGTGATGACAAGGGCATGGAGTATTGTGATGACAGGCACCATGGAGCGTTGTGATGACAAGTGTTATGGAACATTGCGATCACAAGGGTTTGGAGCATTGCGATGACAGAGGTCATGGATCATTTTGATTTCAAGGAGCATGGAGCATTGTGATGACAAGGGCATGAAGCAATGTGATCCCAAGGTTCATGGAGGATTGTGATGACAATGGAAATGGAGTATTGTGATGACAAGCGCATAGAGCATTGTAATGACAAGGTCATGTAGCATTTTGCTGATAAAGGCATGGAGCATTGTGATGACAGGTGTCATGGAGCACTGTGATGACAAGCGTCATGGAGCATTGTGAATACAGGGGTTATGGAGCATTAGGATGACAAGGGCCGGGTTCATTGTGATGACAAGGGAATAGAGCATGGTGATGACAAGGTCTTGGAGCATTATGATGAGATGACCATGGAGACTTGTGATGACAAGTCTAATGGAGCATTCCGATGAAAAGGGGCATGGAGCATTGTGATTACGGGTTCTTGGATCATTGTGATGACAAGGGCATGGAGCATTGTGAGGAGAAGTCCATGGAACATTCTGATGACATGCGTCATGGAACTTTGTGATGACAAGGTCATGGAGCAATGTGATTACATGGGTCTTGGAGCATTGTGATGACAAGGGTCATGGAGCCTTGTTATGACATCCCGTGGAACATTGGGATGGCAGGGGTCATGGAGCATTGTTATGACAGAAGTAATGGAGCATTGTGATGAGAAGGGCATTGAGCATTGGTCTGAAATGTTTCATGGATTATTGTGATGAGAGTGGGCATGGAGTATTCTGATGACAAGGGCACGGAACAGTGTGATACATGGGTCATGGAGGATTGTAATGATAAGGGCATGGAACATTGTGATGAGAAGTGCATCAATCATTGTGATGACAAGTGTCATGGAGCTTTGTGATGACAAGGGCATGGAGCAATGTGATGAGTGGGTTCATGGAGCATTGTGATGACAATGACATGGAGCACTGTGATGCCAAGGGTCATGGAGCTTTTTGATTTCAAATGTCATGGAGCATTTTGATGACTAGGGTGTGGTGCATTGTGATGAGAAAGGCAGGGAGGATTTAGTGAAAGTGTCATGCAGCAATTTGATGAAAAGTGTAATGGAACATTTTGATGACAGTGGTTGTAGAACATTGTGATGCCAGGGGTCATGGAGATTTGGGATGAAAAGGGTCATGGAGCATTTTGATGACAGGGGATATGGACATTTTGATGTCAGGGGTCATGGAACATTGTGATGATAAGTGTATGTAGCACTGTGATGACAGTGGTCATGGAACATTTTGATAACAAGGGTGAGGGAGTATTGTGATGACAAGTGATGGAACACTGTGATATCTCTGGTGAGAGAGCATTTGGATGAGAAGTGCATGGAGCATTGTGATTACAATGTTTATGGAGCATTACAATGACAAGTTTGTGGACCGTTGTGATGAAATGTGCGTGGCACATTGTGAAGACAATGGTCATGGAGCATTGTTCTGACAAAGACAGGGAGCATTGTGATGACAAGTGTCACAGAGAATTGTGATGAAAAGTTCATGGAGCATTGTGGTTTCAAAGGTCACAGAGCCTTGTGATGACGCGGGCATGGACCGTTGTGATGACAAACGTTATGAAGCATTGTGATGACTGGAGTCACGGAGCATTGTGATGACAAGTGCATGGAGCATTGTGATGACAGGGTCATGGAGCATTGGTCTGACAAGTTTCATAGATTATTGTGATGACATTGGACATGGTGTATTGTGATGACAAGGGCATGGAGCATTTTGATGAGAAGGCCATGGAACATTCTGATGACATGTGTCATGGAGCTTTGTGATGACAAGGGCATGGAGCATTGTGATTACAGGAGTCGTGGAGCATTGTGATGACAAGGGTTATGGAGCATTTTTCTGACAAAGGCATGGAGCATTGTGATGACAAGTGTCACGGAGCATTGTGATGAAAAGTTCATTGAGCATTGTGGTTACAAAGGTAATAGAGCCTTTTGATGATGCGGGCATCGACACTTGTGATGACAAATATTATGAAGAATTGTGATGACAGGAGTCACGGAGCATTGTGTTGACAGGGGTCATGGAGCAATATGATGAGAAGTGCATGAAGCATTGTGCTGAGAAAGGCATAGAGCATTGTGATAACAAGGGTCAAAGAGCATTGTGATGAAATGTTCATGGAGCATTGTGCTTAAAAAGGTCACAGAGACTGTTGATAATGAGGGCATGGACAACTGTGATGACAAAGGTCATGGAACATTGTGATGACTGGAGTCACGGAGCATTGTGATGACAGAGGTCATGGAACATTGTGATAACTACGGCATGGAGCATTGTGATGACAAGGGCATGGGACATTGGTCTAATAAATTTCATGGACTATTGCGATGACAGTTGGAATGGCGCATTGTGATGACAAGGGCATGGAGCATTGTGATGACTAGGTCTTGCAGTATTGTGAAGAGAGGTGTCAGGGAGCACTGTGATGACATATTTAATCGCCCACTGTGATGACAATGGCATGGAGCATTGTGATGCCAAGTGTCATGGAGGATTCTGTTGACAAAGGTAATGGAGCATTGTGATGACAATGGCTTGGAGCATTGTGATGACAAGGGTCAGGGAGCATTGTGCTAACAAGTGTATGGAGAATTGTGATGACAAGGGTCATGGAGCATTCTGATGACAAGCTTGTGGAGTATTTTGATGACAATGGCATGGAGCATTGTGATGAAAATGGCATGGGGCTTTGTGATGCAAAAGGCATGGAGCCTTTTCGTGACAGGGTTCAAGGAGCATTCTAATGACAAGTGTCAGGGAGCATTGTGATGACAAGTGTATTGAGAATTGTGATGACAAAGGTCATGGAGCATTGTGATGAAAAGGGCATGGAGTATTGTGATGATAGGCATCATGGAGCGTTGTGATGACAAGTGTTATGGAACATTGTGATCACAAGGGTTTGGAGCATTGTGATGACAGAGGTCATGGATCATATGGATTTCAAAGAGCATGGAGCATTGTGATGACAAGGGCATGAAGCAATGTGATCCCAAGGTTCATGGAGGATTGTGATGACAATGGTAATGTAGTATTGTGATGACAAGTGCATAGAACATTGTAATGACAAGGTCATGTAGCATTTTGCTGACAAAGTCATGGAGCATTGTGATGACATGTGTCATGGAGCACTGTGATGACAATCGTCACGGAGCTTTGTGAATACAGGGGTCATGGAGCATTGGGATGACAAGGGCATGGATGATTGTGATGACAAGGGTCATGGAGCACTGGGCTGAAAATGTTCATGGAGTTTTGTGTTGACAGGGGTCATGGAGCATTGTGATGAGTAGGGATTGTAGCATTGTGATGACAAGAGTCCCGGATCATTGTGTTGTCAGGTGTCATGGAGTGTTGTGATGACCGTGGTCATGGAGCATTTTGATGATATTTGTCATGGAGCATTGTGATGAGAATATCATGGAGCATTGGGCTGAAAATGTTCATGGAGTATTGTGATGACAGGTTTCATGGAGCATTGTGATGCCAAGGGTCATGGATCTTTGTGATGACAAAGGACATGGAGCATTTTGATGGCAAGTGCATTGTGCATTGTGATGAGAAGGGCAGGGAACATTCTGATGACAGGGTCATGGAGCAATTTGATGAAAAGTGTCATGGAACATTTTGATGACAGGTGTTATGGAACACTGTGATGTCAGGGGTCATCGAATATTGTGATGAGAAGTGCATGTAGCATTTTGATGACAGGAGTCATGGAAAATTGTGATGACAGGGGTGAGGGAGTATTGTGATAAATTGTGATGTAGCATTGTGATATCAGTGGTGAGAGAGCATTTTGATGAGAAGTGCATGGAGCATTCTGATGACAAATTTTAAGGACCATTGTGATGACAAGAATGTGGAGCACTGTGGTGACAAACGCATGGTGCATTGTGATGACATGTGTCATGGAGCATTGTGCTGACAAGCGCATGGAGCATTGTGATTACATGGGTCAAAGAACATTGTGATGAAAAGTTCATGGAGCATTGTGGTTAAAAAGGTCAGAGAGACTGTTCATGACGAGGGCATGGACAATTGTGATGACAAAAGTCATGAAGCATTGTCATGACTGGAGTAACGGAGCATTGTGATGACAGGGGTCATGGAGCTTTGTGATAACAAGGGCATGGAACATTGTGATGACAAGGGCATGGAACATTGGTCTAATAAGTTTCATGGATTATTGTGATGACGGTTGGAATGGCACATTGTGATGACAAAGGCATGGAGCGTTGTGATGACCAGGTCATGCAGTATTGTGAAGACACGTGTCAGGGAGCATTGTGATGACACATGTAATGGTCCATTGTGATGACAATGGCATGGAGCATTGTGATGCCAAGTGTCATGGAGGATTCTGATGACAAAGGTAATGGAGCATTGAGATGACAATGGCTTGGAGCATTGTGATGACAAGGGTCAGGGAGCATTGTGCAGACAAGTGCATGGAGAAATCTGATGACAAGGGTCATGGAGCATTCTGGTGACAAGCTTGTCGAGTATTTTGATGACAATGTCATGCAGCATTGTGATGAAAACGCCATGGGGCATTGTAATGCAAAAAGCATGGAGCCTTTTCGTGACAGGGTTCAAGGAGCATTCTGATGACAAGTGTCAGTGAGCATTGTGATGACAAGTGTATTAAGAATTGTGATGACCATGGTCATGGAGCATTGTGATGAAAAGGGCATGGAGTATTGTGATGACAGGCATCATGGAGCGTTGTGATGACAAGTGTTATGGAACACTGTGATCCCATGTGTTTGGAGCATTGTGATGACAGAGCTCATGGATCATTTTGATTTCAAGGAGCATGGAGCACTGTGATGACAAGGGCATGAAGCAATGTGATCCCAAGGTTCATGGAGGATTTTGATGACAATGGAAATGGAGTATTTTGATGACAAGCGCATAGAGCATTGTAAAGACAAGGACATGTAGCATTTTGCTGAGAAAGGCATGGAGCATTGTGATGACAAGTGTCATAGAGCACTGTGATGACAAGTTTCACGGAGCATTGTGAGTACAGGGGTCATGGAGCATTGGGATGACAAGGGCATGGATCATTTTGATGACAAGGGTCATGGAGCACTGGGCTGAAAATGTTCATGGAGTGTTGTGATGACAGGGGTCATGGAGCATTGTGATGACAAGGGAATGGAGAATTGTGATGACAAGGGTCATGGAGCATTCTGATGACAAGCTTGTGGAGTATTTTGATGACAATGGCATGGAGCATTGTGATGAAAATGGCATGGGGCTTTGTGATGCAAAAGGCATGGAGCCTTTTCGTGACAGGGTTCAAGGAGCATTCTAATGACAAGTGTCAGGGAGCATTGTGATGACAAGTGTATTGAGAATTGTGATGACAAAGGTCATGGAGCATTGTGATGAAAAGGGCATGGAGTATTGTGATGAAAGGCATCATGGAGCGTTGTGATGGCAAGTGTTATGGAACATTGTGATCACAAGTGTTTGGAGCATTGTGATGACAGAGGTCATGGATCATATGGATTTCAAAGAGCATGGAGCATTGTGATGACAAGGGCATGAAGCAATGTGATCCCAAGGTTCATGGAGGATTGTGATGACAATGGTAATGTAGTATTGTGATGACAAGTGCATAGAACATTGTAATGACAAGGTCATGTAGCATTTTGCTGACAAAGTCATGGAGCATTGTGATGACATGTGTCATGGAGCACTGTGATGACAATCGTCACGGAGCTTTGTGAATACAGGGGTCATGGAGCATTGGGATGACAAGGGCATGGATGATTGTGATGACACGGATCATGGAGCATTGGGCTGAAAATGTTCATGGAGTTTTGTGTTGACAGGGGTCATGGAGCATTGTGATGAGTAGGGATTGTAGCATTGTGATGACAAGAGTCCCGGATCATTGTGTTGTCAGGTGTCATGGAGTGTTGTGATGACCGTGGTCATGGAGCATTTTGATGATATTTGTCATGGAGCATTGTGATGAGAATATCATGGAGCATTGGTCTGAAAATATTCATGGAGTATTGTGATGACAGGTTTCATGGAGCATTGTGATGCCAAGGGTCATGGATCTTTGTGATGACAAAGGACATGGAGCATTTTGATGGCAAGTGCATTGTGCATTGTGATGAGAAGGGCAGGGAACATTCTGATGACAGGGTCATGGAGCAATTTGATGAAAAGTGTCATGGAACATTTTGATGACAGGTGTTATGGAACACTGTGATGTCAGGGGTCATCGAATATTGTGATGAGAAGTGCATGTAGCATTTTGATGACAGGAGTCATGGAAAATTGTGATGACAGGGGTGAGGGAGTATTGTGATAAATTGTGATGTAGCATTGTGATATCAGTGGTGAGAGAGCATTTTGATGAGAAGTGCATGGAGCATTCTGATGACAAATTTTAAGGACCATTGTGATGACAAGAATGTGGAGCACTGTGGTGACAAACGCATGGTGCATTGTGATGACATGTGTCATGGAGCATTGTGCTGACAAGCGCATGGAGCATTGTGATGACATGGGTCAAAGAACATAGTGATGAAAAGTTCATGGAGCATTGTGGTTAAGAAGGTCAGAGAGACTGTTGATGACGAGGGCATGGACCATTGTGATGACAAAAGTCATGAAGCATTGTCATGACTGGAGTAACGGAGCATTGTGATGACAGGGGTCATGGAGCACTGTGATAACAAGGGCATGGAACATTGTGATGACAAGGGCATGGAACATTGGTCTAATAAGTTTCATGGATTATTGTGATGACGGTTGGAATGGCACATTGTGATGACAAAGGCATGGAGCATTGTGATGACCAGGTCATGCAGTATTGTGAAGACACGTGTCAGGGAGCATTGTGATGACACATGTAATGGTCCATTGTGATGACAATGGCATGGAGCATTGTGATGCCAAGTGTCATGGAGGATTCTGATGACAAAGGTAATGGAGCATTGAGATGACAATGGCTTGGAGCATTGTGATGACAAGGGTCAGGGAGCATTGTGCAGACAAGTGCATGGAAAAATCTGATGACAAGGGTCATGGAGCATTCTGGTGACAAGCTTGTCGAGTATTTTGATGACAATGTCATGCAGCATTGTGATGAAAACGGCATGGGGCATTGTGATGCAAAAAGCATGGAGCCTTTTCGTGACAGGGTTCAAGGAGCATTCTGATGACAAGTGTCAGTGAGCATTGTGATGACAAGTGTATTAAGAATTGTGATGACCATGGTCATGGAGCATTGTGATGAAAAGGGCATGGAGTATTGTGATGACAGGCATCATGGAGCATTGTGATGACAAGTGTTATGGAACACTGTGATCCCATGTGTTTGGAGCATTTTGATGACAGAGCTCATGGATCATTTTGATTTCAAGGAGCATGGAGCATTGTGATGACAAGGGCATGAAGCAATGTGATCCCAAGGTTCATGGAGGATTTTGATGACAATGGAAATGGAGTATTTTGATGACAAGCGCATAGAGCATTGTAAAGACAAGGATATGTAGCATTTTGCTGAGAAAGGCATGGAGCATTGTGATGACAAGTGTCATGGAGCACTGTGATGACAAGTTTCACGGAGCATTGTGAGTACAGGGGTCATGGAGCATTGGGATGACAAGGGCATGGATCATTTTGATGACAAGGGTCATGGAGCACTGGGCTGAAAATGTTCATGGAGTGTTGTGATGACAGGGGTCATGGAGCATTGTGATGAGAAGTCCATGGATAATTGTGATGATGAGCGTCATGGGGCATTGTGATGACAAGTGTTATGGAATATGGTGATCACAAAGGTTTGGAGCATTGTTATGAAAGAGGTCATGGCACATTTTGATTTCTTTGTTATGACAATAGCAGGAAGCATTATGATGATGGGCATGGTGCATTGTGATGACAGGTTTCATGGATCATTGAGATGAAAAGGGGCATAGAGCATTGTGATTACAGTGTTCTTGGAGCATTGTGATGAGAAGGGTCATCGAGCCTTGTGATGACAAGGCCATGGAACATCGTGATGGCAGGGGTCATGGAGCATTGTTATGACAGGGTTCATGGAGCATTGTGATGGCAAGGGCATGGAGCATTGGGATGAGAAGGTCATGGATCATTCTGATGACATGTGTCATGGAGCTATGTGAAGCCAAGGGCATGGAGCAATGTGATGAGAGCGTTCATGGAGCATTGTGATGACAATGACATGGAGCATTGTGATGCCAAGGGTCATGGATCTTTGTGATGACAAAGGTTATGGAGCATTTTGATGGCAAGGGCGTTGTGCATTGGAATGAGAATGGCAGGGAGCATTGTGATGACAGGGTCATGGACCAATTTGATGAAAAGTGTCATGGAATATTTTGATGACAGGGGTTAAGGAACATTGAGATGTCATGGGTCATCCAACATTGTTATGATAAGTGCATGTAGCATTGTGATGAAAGGAGTCATGGAACATTGTCATGACAGGGGTGAGGGAGTTTTGTGACAAATAGTGATGTATCATTGTGATATCAGTGGTGAGAGAGCATTTTGATGAGAAGTGCATGGAGCATTGTGATGACAAATTTTATGGAGCAATGTGATGAGAAGATTTTTGAGCACTGTGATGATAAGCACATGGTGCATTATGATGACATGTGTCATGGAGCACTGTGCTGAGAAAGGCATAGAGCATTGTGATGACAAGGGTCAAAAAGAATTGTGATGAAAAGTTCATGGAGCATTGTGGTTAAAAATGTCACAGAGACTGGTGATGACGAGGGCGTGGTCCACTGTGATGACAAAGGTCATGAATCATTGTGATGACTGGAGTCACGCAGCATTGTGATCACAGGTGTCATGGAGCATTGTTATAACAAGGGCATTGAGCATTGTGATGACAAGAGCATGGAACATTGATCTAATAAGTTTCATGGATTATTGCAATGACAGTTGGAATGGCACATTGTGATGACAAGGACATGGAGCATTGTGATGCCAAGTGTCATGGAGTAATCTGATGACAAAGGTAATGGGGCATTCTGATGAAAATGGCTTAGAGCATTGTGATGACAAGGGTCAGGGAGCATTGTGCTGACAAGTGCATGGAGAATTGTGATGACAAGGGTCATGGAGCATTCTGATGACAAGCTTGTGGAGTATTTTGATGACAATGGCATGGAGCATTGTGATGAAAATTGCATGGGGCTTTGTGATGAAAAAAGCATGGAGCCTTTTCGTGACAGGGTTCATGGAGCGTTCTGACGACAAGGGTTACGGAGCATTGTGATGACAAGTGTATTGAGAATTGTGATGACAAAGGTCATGGAGCATTGTGATGACAAGGGCATGAAGCAATGTGATCCCAAGGTTCATGGAGGATTGTGATGACAATGGTAATGTAGTATTGTGATGACAAGTGCATAGAACATTGTAATGACAAGGTCATGTAGCATTTTGCTGACAAAGTCATGGAGCATTGTGATGACATGTGTCATGGAGCACTGTGATGACAATCGTCACGGAGCTTTGTGAATACAGGGGTCATGGAGCATTGGGATGACAAGGGCATGGATGATTGTGATGACACGGATCATGGAGCATTGGGCTGAAAATGTTCATGGAGTTTTGTGTTGACAGGGGTCATGGAGCATTGTGATGAGTAGGGATTGTAGCATTGTGATGACAAGAGTCCCGGATCATTGTGTTGTCAGGTGTCATGGAGTGTTGTGATGACCGTGGTCATGGAGCATTTTGATGATATTTGTCATGGAGCATTGTGATGAGAATATCATGGAGCATTGGTCTGAAAATATTCATGGAGTATTGTGATGACAGGTTTCATGGAGCATTGTGATGCCAAGGGTCATGGATCTTTGTGATGACAAAGGACATGGAGCATTTTGATGGCAAGTGCATTGTGCATTGTGATGAGAAGGGCAGGGAACATTCTGATGACAGGGTCATGGAGCAATTAGATGAAAAGTGTCATGGAACATTTTGATGACAGGTGTTATGGAACACTGTGATGTCAGGGGTCATCGAATATTGTGATGAGAAGTGCATGTAGCATTTTGATGACAGGAGTCATGGAAAATTGTGATGACAGGGGTGAGGGAGTATTGTGATAAATTGTGATGTAGCATTGTGATATCAGTGGTGAGAGAGCATTTTGATGAGAAGTGCATGGAGCATTCTGATGACAAATTTTAAGGACCATTGTGATGACAAGAATGTGGAGCACTGTGGTGACAAACGCATGGTGCATTGTGATGACATGTGTCATGGAGCATTGTGCTGACAAGCGCATGGAGCATTGTGATGACATGGGTCAAAGAACATAGTGATGAAAAGTTCATGGAGCATTGTGGTTAAGAAGGTCAGAGAGACTGTTGATGACGAGGGCATGGACCATTGTGATGACAAAAGTCATGAAGCATTGTCATGACTGGAGTAACGGAGCATTGTGATGACAGGGGTCATGGAGCACTGTGATAACAAGGGCATGGAACATTGTGATGACAAGGGCATGGAACATTGGTCTAATAAGTTTCATGGATTATTGTGATGACGGTTGGAATGGCACATTGTGATGACAAAGGCATGGAGCATTGTGATGACCAGGTCATGCAGTATTGTGAAGACACGTGTCAGGGAGCATTGTGATGACACATGTAATGGTCCATTGTGATGACAATGGCATGGAGCATTGTGATGCCAAGTGTCATGGAGGATTCTGATGACAAAGGTAATGGAGCATTGAGATGACAATGGCTTGGAGCATTGTGATGACAAGGGTCAGGGAGCATTGTGCAGACAAGTGCATGGAAAAATCTGATGACAAGGGTCATGGAGCATTCTGGTGACAAGCTTGTCGAGTATTTTGATGACAATGTCATGCAGCATTGTGATGAAAACGGCATGGGGCATTGTGATGCAAAAAGCATGGAGCCTTTTCGTGACAGGGTTCAAGGAGCATTCTGATGACAAGTGTCAGTGAGCATTGTGATGACAAGTGTATTAAGAATTGTGATGACCATGGTCATGGAGCATTGTGATGAAAAGGGCATGGAGTATTGTGATGACAGGCATCATGGAGCATTGTGATGACAAGTGTTATGGAACACTGTGATCCCATGTGTTTGGAGCATTTTGATGACAGAGCTCATGGATCATTTTGATTTCAAGGAGCATGGAGCATTGTGATGACAAGGGCATGAAGCAATGTGATCCCAAGGTTCATGGAGGATTTTGATGACAATGGAAATGGAGTATTTTGATGACAAGCGCATAGAGCATTGTAAAGACAAGGATATGTAGCATTTTGCTGAGAAAGGCATGGAGCATTGTGATGACAAGTGTCATGGAGCACTGTGATGACAAGTTTCACGGAGCATTGTGAGTACAGGGGTCATGGAGCATTGGGATGACAAGGGCATGGATCATTTTGATGACAAGGGTCATGGAGCACTGGGCTGAAAATGTTCATGGAGTGTTGTGATGACAGGGGTCATGGAGCATTGTGATGAGAAGTCCATGGATAATTGTGATGATGAGCGTCATGGGGCATTGTGATGACAAGTGTTATGGAATATGGTGATCACAAAGGTTTGGAGCATTGTTATGAAAGAGGTCATGGCACATTTTGATTTCTTTGTTATGACAATAGCAGGAAGCATTATGATGATGGGCATGGTGCATTGTGATGACAGGTTTCATGGATCATTGAGATGAAAAGGGGCATAGAGCATTGTGATTACAGTGTTCTTGGAGCATTGTGATGAGAAGGGTCATCGAGCCTTGTGATGACAAGGCCATGGAACATCGTGATGGCAGGGGTCATGGAGCATTGTTATGACAGGGTTCATGGAGCATTGTGATGGCAAGGGCATGGAGCATTGGGATGAGAAGGTCATGGATCATTCTGATGACATGTGTCATGGAGCTATGTGAAGCCAAGGGCATGGAGCAATGTGATGAGAGCGTTCATGGAGCATTGTGATGACAATGACATGGAGCATTGTGATGCCAAGGGTCATGGATCTTTGTGATGACAAAGGTTATGGAGCATTTTGATGGCAAGGGCGTTGTGCATTGGAATGAGAATGGCAGGGAGCATTGTGATGACAGGGTCATGGACCAATTTGATGAAAAGTGTCATGGAATATTTTGATGACAGGGGTTAAGGAACATTGAGATGTCATGGGTCATCCAACATTGTTATGATAAGTGCATGTAGCATTGTGATGAAAGGAGTCATGGAACATTGTCATGACAGGGGTGAGGGAGTTTTGTGACAAATAGTGATGTATCATTGTGATATCAGTGGTGAGAGAGCATTTTGATGAGAAGTGCATGGAGCATTGTGATGACAAATTTTATGGAGCAATGTGATGAGAAGATTTTTGAGCACTGTGATGATAAGCACATGGTGCATTATGATGACATGTGTCATGGAGCACTGTGCTGAGAAAGGCATAGAGCATTGTGATGACAAGGGTCAAAAAGAATTGTGATGAAAAGTTCATGGAGCATTGTGGTTAAAAATGTCACAGAGACTGGTGATGACGAGGGCGTGGTCCACTGTGATGACAAAGGTCATGAATCATTGTGATGACTGGAGTCACGCAGCATTGTGATCACAGGTGTCATGGAGCATTGTTATAACAAGGGCATTGAGCATTGTGATGACAAGAGCATGGAACATTGATCTAATAAGTTTCATGGATTATTGCAATGACAGTTGGAATGGCACATTGTGATGACAAGGACATGGAGCATTGTGATGCCAAGTGTCATGGAGTAATCTGATGACAAAGGTAATGGGGCATTCTGATGAAAATGGCTTAGAGCATTGTGATGACAAGGGTCAGGGAGCATTGTGCTGACAAGTGCATGGAGAATTGTGATGACAAGGGTCATGGAGCATTCTGATGACAAGCTTGTGGAGTATTTTGATGACAATGGCATGGAGCATTGTGATGAAAATTGCATGGGGCTTTGTGATGAAAAAAGCATGGAGCCTTTTCGTGACAGGGTTCATGGAGCGTTCTGACGACAAGGGTTACGGAGCATTGTGATGACAAGTGTATTGAGAATTGTGATGACAAAGGTCATGGAGCATTGTGATGAAAAGTGCATGGAGTATTGTGATGAAAGGCATCATGGAGCGTTGTGATGACAAGTGTTATGGAACATTGTGATCACAAGGGTTTGGAGCATTGTGATGACAGAGGTCATGGATCATTTTGATTTCAAGGAGCATGGAGCATTGTGATGACAAGGGCATGAAGCAATGTGATCCCAAGGTTCATGGAGGATTGTGATGACAATGGTAATGGAGTATTGTGATGACAAGCGCATAGAGCATTGTAATGACAAGGTCATGTAGCATTTTGCTGATAAAGGCATGGAGCATTGTGATGACAGGTGTCTTGGAGCACTGTGATGACAAGTGTCACGGAGCATTGTGAATACAGGGGTCATGGAGCATTGGGATGACAAGGGCATGGATCATTGTGATGACAAGTGTCATGGAGCATTGGGCTGAAAATGTTCATGGAGTATTGTGATGACAGGGGCCATGGAGCATTGTGATGACAGAGGTCATAGAGAATTTTGATTTCATTGTGCTGACAATAGCCAGAAGCATTATGATGATGGGCATGATGCACTGTGATGACAGGGTTCATGGACCATTGATATGAAAAGGGGCATGGAGCACTGTGATTATAGGGGTCTGGGAGCATTGTGATGAAAAGGGCATGGAGCATTTTGATGAGAAGGCCATGGAACATCCTGATGACATGTGTCATGGAGCTTTGTGATGACAAGGACATAGATAATTGTGATTACAGTGTTCTTGGAGCATTGTGATGAGAAGGGTCATGGAGCCTTGTGATGAAAAGGCCATGGGTCATCGTGTTGGTTTGGGACATGGAGCATTGTTATGACAGGGGTAATGGAGCATTGTGATGGCAAGGGCATGGAGCATTGCGATGAGAAAGCCATGGAACATTCTGATGACATGTGTCATGGAACTTTGTGATGACATGGGCATGGAGCAATGTGATGAGAGCGTTCATGGAGCATCGTGATGACAAAGACATGGAGCATTGTGATGCCAAGCGTCATGGATATTTTTGATGACAAATGTCATGGAGCATTTTGATGACAAGGGCGTTGTGCATTGTGATGAGAAGGGCAGGGAGCATTGTGATGACAGGGTCATGGAGCAATTTGATGAAAAGAGTCATGGAACATTTTGATGACAGTTGTTATGGAATATTGTGATGTCAGGGGTCATGGAGCATTTTGATGAAAAGTGTCATGGAGCATTTTGATGACAGGGGTTATGTAACATTGTGATGTCAGTGGTCATCAAACATTGTGATGATAATGCATGTAGCATTGTGATGACAGGAGTCATGGAACATTGTGATGACAGGGGTGAGGGAGTATTGTGACGAATAGTGATGTAACATTGTGATATCAGTGGTGAGAGAGCATTTCGATGAGAAGTGCATGGAGCATTGTGATGACAAGGTTTATGGAGCATTGTGATGACAAGATTGTGGAGCACTGTTTTGACAAGCGCATGGTGCATTGTGATGACATGTGTCGTGGAGCATTGTGCTGACAAGCGCATGGAGCATTGTGATGAGAAATGTCATGGATAATTGTGCTGAGAAAGGCATAGAGCTTGGTGATAACAAGGGTCAAAGAGCATTGTGATGAAAAGATCATGGAGCATTGTGGTTAAAAACGTCACAGAGACCGTTGATGATGTGGGCATGGAAAATTGTGATGACAAAGGTCAAGAAGAATTGTGATGACTGGAATCACGGAGCATTGTGATGACAGGGGTCATGGAGCATTGTAATAACAAGGGAATGGAGCATTGTGATGACAAGGACATGGAGCATTGGTCTAATAAGTTTCATGGATTATTGCGATGAGAGTTGGAATGGTGCATTGTGATGACAAGGGCATGGAGCATTGTGATCACCAGGTCATGCAGTATTGTGAAGAGAGGTGTGAGGGAGCATTGTGATGACATATATAATGGCCCATTGTGATGACAATGGCATGAAGCATTGTGATGCAAATTGTCATCGAGGATTCTGATGACAAATGTAATGGAGCTTTGTGATGATAATGGCATGGAGCATTGTGATGACAAGGGTCAGGTAGCTTTGTGCTGAGAATTGCATGGAGAATTATGATGACAAGGGTCATGGAGCATTCTGATGACTAGCTTGTGGAGTATTTTGATGACAGTGACATGGAGCATTGTGATGAAAACGGCATGGGTCATTTTGATGGAAAAGTCATACAGCCTTTCGTGACAGGGTTCATAAAGCATTCTGACGACAAGGGTCAGGGAGCATTGTGATGACATGTGTATTGAGAATTGTGATGAAAAAGGTCATGGAGCATTGTGATGAAAAGGGCATGCAGTATTGTGACGACAGGCATCATGGAGTGTTGTGATGACAAGTGTTATGGAACATTGTGATCACAAGGGTTTGGATCATTGCGATGACAGTGGTCATGGATCATTTTGATTTCAAGGATCATGGAGCATTGTGATGACAAGGTCATGAAGCAATGTGATCCCAAGGTTCATGGAGGACTGTAATGACAATGGTAATGGAGTATTGTGTTGACAAGCGCATAGAGCATTGTAATGACAAGTTCATGTAGCATTTTGCTGACAAAGGCATGGAGCATTGTAATGACAGGTGTCATGGAGCACTGTGATGACAAGCGTCACGGAGCATTGTGAATACAGGGGTCATGGAGCATTGGGATTACAAGAGCATGGATCATTGTGATGACAGGGGTCATGGAGCATTGTGATGACAGAGGTCATGGAGAATTTTGATTTTATTGTGCTGACAATAGCCGGAAGCATTATCATGATGGGCATGGTGCATTGTGATGACAGGTTTTATGGAGCATTGAGATGAAAAGGGGCATGGAGCATTGTGATTACAGGGGTCTGGGAGCATTGTGATGACAAGGGCATGGAGCATTTTGATGAGAAGGCCATGGAACTTTCTGATGATATGTGTCATGGAGCTTTGTGATGACAAGGGCATGGAGCATTGTGATTACAGGTGTTTTGGAACATTGTGATGACAAGGGCCATGGTGCCTTGTGATGGCAAGGCCGTGGAACATTGTGATGGCAGGGATCATGGAGCATTGTTATGACTGGTGTAATGGAGCATTGTGATGAGAAGGGCATGGAACATTGTGATTACAAGGTATATGGAGCATTGCCATGACAAATTTCTGGACCGTTGGGGTGAAAACCGCGTGGCACGTTGTGATGATAAGGGACATGGAGCATTTTTCTGACAAATGCATTGAGCATTGTGATGACAAGGGTCACGGTGCATTGTGATGAAAATTTCATGGAGCATTGTGGTTACCAATGTAACAGAGCCCTGTGATGATGCGGGCATCGACCACTGTGATGACAAATGTTATGAAGAATTGTGATGACTGGAGTCAAAGGGCATTGTGATGACAGGGGTCATAGAGCATTGTGATGACAAGGGCATGGAGCATTGTGCTGAGAAAGGCATAGAGCATTGTGATGACAAGGGGCAAAGAGCATTGTGATGAAATGTTCATGGAGCATTGTGGTTAAAAAGGTCACAGAGACTGTTGATGATGAGGGCATGGACCATTGTGATAACAAAGGTCATGGAGCATTGTGATGACAGGATTCACGGAGCATTGTGATGACAGGGGTCATGGAGCACTGTGATAACAAGGGCATGGAGCATTGTGATGACAAGGGCATGGAGCATTGGTCTAATAAGTTTCATGGATTATTGCGATGACAGATGGAATGACACATTGTGATGACAAGGGCATGGAGCATTGTGATGAAGAGGTCTTGCAATATTGTGAAGACAGGTGTCAGGGAGCATCGTGATGACATATGTAATGGCCCATTGTGATGACAATGACATGGAGCATTGTGATGCCAAGTGTCATGGAGGATTTTGATGACAAAGGAAATGGAGCATTGTGATGACAATGGCTTGGAGCATTGTGATGAGAAGGGTCAGGGAGCATTGTGCTGACAAGTGCATTGAGAATTGTGATGACAACGATCATGGAGCATTCTGATGACAAGCTTGTAGAGTATTTTGATGACAATGGCATGGAGGATTGTGATGAAAACGGCAAGGGGCTTTGTGATGAAAAAGTCATGGAGCCTTTTCGTGACAGGTTTCAAGGAACATTCTGACGACAAGTGTCAGGGAGCATTGTGATGACAAGTGTATAGAGAATTGTGATGACAAAGGTCATGGAGCATTGTGATGAAAATGGCATGGAGTATTGTGATGACAGTCATCATGGAGCGTTGTGATTACAAGTGTTATGGAACATTGTGATCACAAGTGTTTGGAGCATTGTGATGACAAAGCTCATGCATCATTTTGATTTCAAGGAGCATGGAGCACTCTGATGACAAGGGCATGAAGCAAAGGGATCCCAAGGTTCATGGAGGATTGTGATGACAATTGTAAAGGTGTATTGTGATGACAAGCCCATAGAGCATTGTAATGACAAGGTCATGTAGCTTTTTGCTGACAAAGGCATGGAGCATTGTGATGACTGGTGTCATGGAGCACTGTGATGACAAGCGTCACGGAGCATTGTGAATACATGGGTCATGGGGAATTGGGATGACAAGGGCATGGATCATTGTGATGACAAGTGTCATGGAGCAGTGATCTGAAAATGTTCATGGAGTATTTTGATGACAGGGGTCATGGAGCATTATGATGACAGAAGTCATGGAGAATTTTGATTTCATTGTGCTGACAATAGCTGGAAGCATTATGATGATGGGCATGATGCATTGTGATGACAGGTTTCATGGACCATTGAGTTGAAAAGGGGCATGGAGAATTGTGATTACAGGAGTTTGGGAGCATTGTGATGACAAGGGCCTGGAGCATTTTAAGGAGAAGACCATGGAACATTCTGATGACATGTGTCATGGAGATTTGTGATGACAAGGGCATGGAGCATTGTGATTACACGGGTTTTGGAGCATTGTGATGACAAGGGTCATGGAGCATTGTTATGACAGCTGTAATGGAGTATTGTGATGAGAAGGGCATGGAGCATTGTGATTAGAAGGTTTATGGAGCCTTGTGCTGACATATTTGTGGACCATTGGGATGAAAAGCGAGTGGCACATTGTGATGACAAGTGTCATGGAGCATTTTTCTGACAAAGGCATGGAGCATTGTGATGACAAGGGTCTCGGAGCATTGTGATGAAAAGTTCATGGAACATTGTGGTTACAAAGGTAACAGAGTCTTTTGATGATGCAAGCATTGACAACTGTGATGACAAATTTTATGAAGAATTGTGATGACTGGAGTCATGGAGCATTGAGATGACAGTGGTCATGGAGATATGTGATGACAAGAGCATGGAGCATTGTGCTGAGAATGGCATAGAGCATTGTGATGACAAGTGTCAAAGAGCATTGTGATGAAATGTTCATGGATCATTGTGCTTAAAATGGTCACAGAGTCTGTTGATGATGATGGCATAGACCATTGTGATGACAAAGGTCATGGAGCACTGTGATGACTGGAGTCACGGAGCATTGTGATGACAGGGGTCATGGAACATTGTGATAACAAGGGCATGGAGCATTGTGATGACAAGGGCATGGAGAATTGGTCTAATAATTTTCATGGAGTATTGCGATGACAGTTGTAATGGCGCATTGTGATGACAAGGGCATGGAGCATTGTGATGACGAGGTCATGCAGTATTTTGAAGAGAGGTGTCATGGAGAACTGTAATGACATATGTAATGGCCCATTGTGATAACAACGGCCTGGAGCATTGTGATGCCAAGTTTCATGGAGGAATATGATGACAAAGTTAATGGAGCATTGTGATGACAAGGGTCAGGGAGCATTGTGCTGACAAGTGCATGAAGAATTGTGATGACAAGGGTCATGGAGCATTCTGATGACGAGCTTGTGGAGTATTTTGATGACAATGGCATGGAGCATTGTGATGAAAATGGCACGGGGCTTTGTGATAAAAAAGCATGGAGCCATTTCGTGACAGGTTTCAAGGAGCATTCTGACGAAAAGTGTCAGGGAGCATTGTGATGACAAGTGTATTTAGAATTGTGATGACAAAGGTCATGGAGCATTGTGATGAAAATGGCATGGAGTATTGTGATGACAGTCATCATGGAGCGTTGTGATTACAAGTGTTATGGAACATTGTGATCACAAGGTTTTGGAGCATTGTGATGACAAAGCTCATGCATCATTTTGATTTCAAGGAGCATGGAGCACTCTGATGACAAGGGCATGAAGCAATGTGGTCAAAAGGTTCATGGAGGATTGTGATGACAATGGTAAAGGAGTATTGTGATGACAAGCGCATAGAGCATTGTAATGACAAGGTCATGTAGCATTTTGCTGACAAAGGCATGGAGCATTGTGAGGACATGTGTCATGGAGCACTGTGATGACAAGCATCACGGAGCATTGTGAATACAGGGGTCATGGATCATTGGGATCACAAGGGTCATGGAGCAGTGGTCTGAAAATGTTCATGGAATATTGTGATGACAGGGGTCATGGAGCATTATGATGACAGAGGTCATGGAGAATTTTGATTTCATTGTGCTGACAATAGCTGGAAGCATTATGATGATGGGCATGATTCATTGTGATGACAGGGTTCATGGACCATTGAGTTGAAAAGGGGCATGGAGCATTGTGATTACAGGGGTTTGGGAGCATTGTGATGACAAGGGCATGGAGCATTTTGAGGAGAAGACCATGGAACATTCTGATGACATGTGTCATGGAGATTTGTGATGACAAGGGCATTGAGCATTGTGATTATAGGGGTTTTGGAGCATTGTGATGACAAGGGTCATGGAGCATTGTTATGACTGGTGTAATGGAGCACTGTGATGAGAAGGGCATGGAGCATTGTGATTAGAAGTTTTTTGGAGCATTGCGCTGACAAATTTGTGGACCGTTGGGATGAAAAGCGTGTGGTACATTGTGATGACAAGTGTCATGGAGCTTTTTTCTGACAAAGGCATGGAGCATTGTGATGACAAGGGTCTCAGAGCATTGTGATGAAAAGTTCATGGAACATTGTGGTTACAAAGGTAACAGAGCCTTTTGATGATGTGAGCATTGACCATTGTGATGACAAATATTATGAAGAATTGTGATGATTGGAGTCACGGAGCATTGTGATGACAGGGGTCATGGAGCAATGTGATGACAAGGGCATGGAGCATTGTGCTGAGAAAGGCATAGACCATTGGGATGACAAGTGTCAAAGAGCATTGTGATGAAATGTTCATGGAGCATTGTGCTTAAAAAGGTCACAGAGCCTGTTGATGATGAGGGCATAGACCATTGTGATGACAAATGTCATGGAGCATTGTGATGACTGGTGTCATGGATCACTGTGATTACAAGCGTCACGGAGCATTGTGAATACAGGGGTCATGGAGCATTGGGATGAGTAGGGAATGGAGCATTGTGATGACAAGAGTCCCGGATCATTGTGTTGTCAGGTGTCATGGAGTGTTGTGATGACAGTGGTCATGGAGCATTTTGATGATATTTTTCATGGAGCATTGGGCTGAAAATATTCATGGACTTTTGTGATGACAGGGGTCATGGAGCATTGTGATGACAAGGGAATGGAGCATGGTGATGACAAGGTCCTGGAGCATTGTGATGATAAGACCATGGAGACTTGTGATGACAAGTCTCATGGAGCATTCTGATGAAAAGGGGCATGGAGCATTGTGATTACATGGGTCTTGGAGCATTGAGATGACGAGGGCATGGAGCATTGTGAGGAGAAGGCCATGGAGCATTCTGATGACATGTGTCATGGAGCTTGTGATGACAAGGGCATGGAGCACTGTGATTACATGGGTCTTGGAGCATTGTGATGAAAAGGGCATGGATCATTGTGATCAAACAGCATGGACCCTTGTAATGACAGGGTTCAAGGAGCATACTGACGACAAGTGTCACGGAACATTTTGATGACAAGTGTATTGAGAATTGTGATGACAAAAGTTATGGAGCTTTTTGATGAGAAGACCATGGATAATTGTGATGATGTGCGTCATAGGGTTGTGTGATGATAAGTGTTATGGAACATTGTGATCACAAGGGTTTGGAGCATTATGATGACAGTGGTCATGGATAATTTTGATTTCATTGTGATGACAATAGCCTAAAGCATTATGATGATGGGCATGTTGCATATTGATGACAGGCTTCATGGAGCATTGAAATGAAAAGGAGCATGGAACATTGTGATTACAGGGTTCTTGGAGCATTGTCATGACAAGGGCAAGGAGCATTGTATTGAGAAGGCCATGGAATATTCTGATGGCATGCGTCATGGAGATTTGTGATGACAAGTGCATGGAACATTATGATTACAGGGGTCTTGGAGCATTGTGATGAAAAGGGTCATGGAGCCTTGTGATGATAAGGCCGTGGAACATTGTGATGGCAGGGGTCATGGAGCATAGTTATGACAGTGGTAATGGAGCATTGTGATGAGAAGGGCATTGAGCATTGTTCTGAAGTGTTTCATGGATTATTGTGATGAGAGTGGGCATGGAGCATTCTGATGACAAGGGCACGGAACACTGTGATACATGGGTCATGGAGGATTGTAATGACAAGGGCATGGAGCATTGTGATGAGAAGGGCAAGGAGCATTGTGATGATAAGTGTCACGGAGATTTGTGATGACAAGGGCATGGAGCAATGTGAATAGAGGGTTCATGGAGCATTGTGATGACAATGACATGGAGCATTGTGATGCCAAGTGTCATGGAGCTTTGTGATGACAAAGGTCATGGACCATTATGATGACAAGGGTCTGGTGCATTGTGATGAGAAAGGCAGGGAGCATTTTGATGACAGGGTCATGCAGCAATTTGATGTAACGTGTAATGGAACATTTTGATGACAGGGGTTATAGAACATTGTGATGCCAGGTGTCATGGAGCTTTGGGATGAAAAGGGTCATGGAGCATTTTGATGACAGTGGATATGGAACATTGTGATGTCAGGGGTCATGGAACATTCTGCTGATAAGTGGATGTAGCACTGTGTTGACAGGGGTCATGAAACATTGTGATATCAGGGGTGAGGGAGGATTGTGATGACTAGTGATGGAACATTGTGATATTTCATGTGAGAGAGCATTTGGATGAGAAGTGCATGGAGCATTGTGCTTACAAGTTTTATGGAGCATAGCGATGACAAGGTTGTGGATCATTGTGATGAAAAGCGCATGACACATTGTGATGACAAGGGTCATGGAGCATTGTTCTGACAAAGGCATGGAGCAATTGATGACAAGCGTCACGGAGCATTGTGATGAAAAGTTCATGGAGCATTGTGGTTAAAAAGGTCACAGAGCCATGTGATGATGCGAGCATGGACTGTTGTGATGACAAACGTTATGAAGCATTGTGATGACTGGAGTCACGGACCATTGTGATGACAGGGGTCATGGAGCATTGTGATGCCAAGTGTCATGGAGGATTCTGATGACAAAGGTAATGGAGCATTGTGATGACAATGGCTTGGAGCATTGTGATGACAAGTGTCAGGGAGCATTGTGATGAAAATTGTATTGGGAATTTTGATGACAAATGTCATGGAGCATTGTGATGAAAAGGGCATGGAGTATTATGATGACAGGCATCATGGAGCGTTGTGATGACAAGTGTTACGGAACACTGTAATCACAAGGGTTTGGAGCATTGTGATGACAGAGGTCATGGATCATTTTGATTTCAAGGAGCATGGAGCATTGTGATGAAAAGGGCATGAAGCAATGTGATCCCAAGGTACATGGAGGATTGTGATGACAATGGTAATGGAGTATTGTGATGACAAGCGCATAGAGCATTGTAATGACAAGGTCATGTAGCATTTTGCTGATAAAGGCATGGAGCATTGTGATGACAGGTGTCATGGAGCACTGTGATGACAAGCGACACGGAGCATTGTGAATACAGGGGTCATGGAGCATTAGGATGACAAGGGCCTGGTTCATTGTGATGACAAGGGAATAGAGCATGGTGATGACAAGGTCTTGGAGCATTGTGATGAGATGACCATGGAGACTTGTGATGACAAGTCTAATGGAGCATTCTGATGAAAAGGGGCATGGAGCATTGTGATTTCGGGTTCTTGGATCATTGTGATGACAAGGGCATGGAGCATTGTGAGGAGAAGGCCATGGAACATTCTGATGACATGCGTCATGGAACTTTGTGATGACAAGGGCATGGAGCAATGTGATTACATGGGTCTTGGAGCATTGTGATGACAAGGGTCATGGAGCCTTGTGATGACAACCCGTGGAACATTGGGATGGCAGGTGTCATGGAACATTGTTATGACAGAAGTAATGGAGCATTGTGATGAGAAGGGCATTGAGCATTGGTCTGAAATATTTCATGGATTATTGTGATGAGAGTGGGCATGGAGCATTCTGATGACAAGGGCACGGAACAGTGTGATACATGGGTCATGGAGGATTGTAATGATAAGGGCATGGAGCATTGTGATGAGAAGTGCATCAATCATTGTGATGACAAATGTCATGGAGCTTTGTGATGAAAAGGGCATGGAGCAATGTGATGAGAGGGTTCATGGAGCATTGTGATGACAATGACATGGAGCACTGTGATGCCAAGGGTCATGGAGCTTTTTGATTTCAAATGTCATGGAGCATTTTGATGAGTATGGTGTGGTGCATTGTGATGAGAAAGGCAGGGAGCATTTAGTGAAAGTGTCATGCAGCAATTTGATGAAAAGTGTAATGGAATATTTTGATGACAGTGGTTGTAGAACACTGTGATGCCAGGGGTCATGGAGCTTTGGGATGAAAAGGGTCATGGAGCATTTTGATGACAGGGGATATGGACATTGTGATGTCAGTGGTCATGGAACATTGTGATGATAAGGGTATGTAGCACTGTGATGACAGGGGTCATGGAACATTGTGATTACAGGGGTGAGGGAGAATTGTGATGACTAGTGATGGAACATTGTGATATCTCTGGTGAGAGAGCATTTGGATGAGAAGTGCATGGAGCATTGTGATTACAATGTTTATGGAGCATTGCAATGACAAGTTTGTGGACCGTTGTGATGAAATGTGCGTGGCACATTGTGAAGACAATGGTCATGGAACATTGTTCTGACAAAGACATGGAGCATTGTGATGACAAGGGTCACAGAGAATTGTGATGAAAAGTTCATGGAGCATTGTGGTTACAAAGGTCACAGAGCCTTGTGATGATGCGGGCATGGACCGTTGTGATGACAAACGTTATGAAGCATTGTGATGACTGGAGTCACGGAGCATTGTGATGACAAGTGCATGGAGCATTGTGATGACAGGGGCATGGAGCATTGGTCTGACAAGTTTCATAGATTATTGTGATGACATTGAACATGGTGTATTGTGATGACAAGGGCATGGAGCATTTTGATGAGAAGGCCATGGAACATTCTGATGACATGTGTCATGGAGCTTTGTGATGACAAGGGCATGGAGCAGTGTGATTACAGGAGTCGTGGAGCATTGTGATGACAAGGGTCATGGAGCCATGTGATGACAAGGCCGGGGAACATTTTGATGGCAGGTGTCATGGAGCATTTTTACGACAGGGGTAATGGAGCATTTTGATGAGAAAGGCATGGAACATTGTGATTACAATGTTTATGGAGCATTTCAAAGACAAATTTGTGGACCGTTGGGATGAAAAGCGAGTGGCACATTGTGATGACAAGGGTCATGGAGCATTGTTCTGACAAAGGCATGGAGCATTGTGATGACAAGGGTCACGGAGCATTGTGATGAAAAGTTCATGGAGCATTGTGGTTACAATAGTAATAGAGCCTTTTGATGACGCGGGCATCAACACTTGTGATGACAAATATTATGAAGAATTGTGATGACAGGAGTCACGGAGCATTGTGATGGCAGGGGTCATGGAGCAATGTGATGAGAAGTGCATGGAGCATTGTGCTGAGAAAGGCATAGAGCATTGTGATGACAAGGGTCAAAGAGCCTTGTGATGAAATGTTCATGGAGCATTGTGCTTAAAAAGGTCACAGAGACTGTTGATAATGAGGGCATGGACCATTGTGATGACAAAGGTCATGGAGCATTGTGATGACTGGAGTCACGGAGCATTGTGATGACAGAGGTCATGGAACATTGTGATAACTAGGGCATGGAGCATTGTGATGACAAGGGCATGGGACATTGTTCTAATAAATTTCATGGACTATTGCGATGACAGTTGGAATGGCGCATTGTGATGACAAGGGCATGGAGCATTGTGATGAACAGGTCTTGCAGTATTGTGAAGAGAGGTGTCAGGGAGCACTGTGATGACATATTTAATGGCCCATTGTGATGACAATGGCATGGAGCATTGTGATGCCAAGCGTCATGGAGGATTCTGATGACAAAGGTAATGGAGCATTGAGATGACAATGGCTTGGAGCATTGTGATGACAAGGTTCAGGGAGCATTGTGCTGAAAAGTGCATGGAGAAATCTGATGACAAGGGTCATGGAGCATTCTGAAGACAAGCTTGTGGAGTATTTTGATGACAATGGCATGGAGCATTGTGATGAAAACGGCATGGGGCATTGTGATGCAAAAAGCATGGAGCCTTTTCGTGACAGAGTTCAAGGAGCATTCTGATGACAAGTGTCAGTGACCATTGTGATGACAAGTGTATTAAGAACTGTGATGAAAAGGGCATGGAGTATTGTGATGACAGGAATCATGGAGCAATGTGATGACAAGTGTTATGGAACACTGTGATCCCATGTGTTTGGAGCACTGTGATGACAGAGCTCATGGATCATTTTGATTTCAAGGAGCATGGAGCATTGTGATGACAAGGGCATGAAGCAATGTGATCCCAAGGTTCATGGAGGATTTTGATGACAATGGAAATGGAGTATTGTGATGACAAGCGCATAGAGCATTGTAAAGACAAGGACATGTAGCATTTTGCAGACAAAGGCAGGGAGCATTGTGATGACAAGTGTCATGGAGCACTGTGATGACAAGCGTCACGGAGCATTGTGAGTACAGGGGTCATGGAGCATTGGGATGACAAGGGCATGGATCATTGTGATGACAAGGGTCATGGAGCACTGGGCTGAAAATGTTCATGGAGTGTTGTGATAACAGGGGTCATGGAGCATTGTGATGACTAGGGAATGGAGCACTGTGATGACAAAAGTCCCAGATCATTGTGTTTTCAGGTGTCATGGAGTGTTGTGATGACAGTCGTCATGGAGCATTGTGATGATATTGGCCATGGAGCATTGTGTTGAGTAGGTCGTGGAGCATTGGGCTGAATATGTTCATGGATTATTGTGATGACAGGGGTCATGGAGCATTGTGATGACAAGGGAATGGAGCATGGTGATGACAAGGTCCTGGAGCACTGTGATGAGAGGACCATGGAGACTTGTGATGATAAGTCTCATGGAGCATTCTGATGAAATAGGTCATGGAGCATTTTGATGACAGGGCTTATGGAACATTGTGATGTCATGGGTCATGGAACATTGTGTTGATAAGGGGATGTAGCATTGTGATGACAGGGGTCATGGAACACTGTGATTACAGGTGTGAGGGAGGATTGTGATAACTAGTGATGGAACATTGTGATATCTCAGGTGAGAGAGCATTTGGATGAGAAGTGCATGGAGCATTGTGATTAAAATGTTTATGGTGCATAGCGATGACAAGGTTGTGGATCATTGTGATGAAAAATGTGTGGCACATTGTGATGACAAGGGTCATGGAGCATTGTTCTGACAAAGGCATGGAGCATTGTGATGACAAGTGTCACGGAGCATTGTGATGAAAATTTCATGGAGCATTGTGGTTACAAAGGACATAGAGCCTTGTGATGACACGGGCATGGACCGTTGTGATGAGAAACGTTATGAAGCATTGTGATGACTGGAGTCACGGAGCATTGTGATGACAGGGGAATGGAGCATTGGTCTGAGAATTTTAATAGATTATTGTTATGACAGTGGACATGGTGCATTGTGATGACAAGGTTATGGGGCATTGTGCTGAGAAGGTCATGGAGTATTTTGAAGACAGGTGCCAGGGAGCATTGTGATGATGTATGTCATGGTCCATTGCGATGACAATGGCAGGGAACATTGTGATGCCAAATGTAATGGAGGATTGTGATGACAAATATAATGGAGCATTGTGATGACTACGGCTTGGATCATTATGATGACAAAACCATGGAGCCATGTGATGACAAGTCTCAAGGAGCATACTGATGAAAAAGGGCATGGAGCATAGTGATTACAGGGTCCTTGGAACTTTGTGATGACAAGGGCATGGAGCATTGTGAGGAGAAGACCAAGGAGCATTCTGATGGCATGCGTCATTGAGCTTTGTGATGACAAGGGCATGGAGCATCGAGATTACATGGGTCTTGGAGCATTGTGATGAAAAGGGCATGGATCATTGTGATGAAAAAGGCATAGAACCTTGTCATGACAGGGTAAAAGGAGCATACAGACAACAAGTGTCAGGGAGCATTTTGATGACAATTGTATTGACCATTGTGATGACGAAGGTCATGGAGCATTGTGATGAGAATTCCATGGATAATTGTGATGACGAGCGTCATGGGGCATTGTGATGACAAGTGTTATGGAATATTGTGTTCACAAGGTTTTGGAGCATTGTTTTGACAGAGGTCATGGAGCATTTTGATTTCTTTGTTATGACAATAGCAGGAAGCATTATGATGATGGGCATGGTGCATTTTGATGACAGGGTTCATGGATCATTGAGATGAAAAGGGGCATAGAGCATTGTGATTACAGTGTTCTTGGAGCATTGTGATGAGAAGGGTCAAGGAGCCTTGTGATGACAAGGCCATGGAACATCGTGATGGCAGGGCTCATGGAGCAATGTTATGACAGGGTTCATGGAGCATTGTGATGGCAAGGGCATGGAGCATTGGGATGAGAAGGTCATGGAGCATTCTGATGACATGTGTCATGGAGCTATGTGAAGACAAGGGCATGGAGCAATGTGATGAGAGCGTTCATGGAGCATTGTGATGAAAATGACATGGAGCATTGTGATGCCTAGTGTCATGGATCTTTGTGATGACAAAGGTCATGTAGCATTTTGATGGCAAGGGCGTTGTGTATTGTGATGAGAAGGGCAGGGAGCAGTGTGATGACAGGGTCATGGAGCAATTTGATGAAAAGTATCATGGAATATTTTGATGGCAGGTGTTATGGAACATTGTGATGTCATGGGTCATCAAACATTGTGATGATAAGTGCATGTAGCATTGTGATGACAGGAGTCATGGAACATTGTCATGACAGGGGTGAGGGAGTTTTGTGAAAAATAGTGATGTAGCATTGTGACATCAGTGGTGAGAGAGCATTTTGATGAGAAGTGCATGGAGCATTTTGATGACAAATTTTATGGAGCAATGTGATGACAAGATTTTTGAGCACTGTGATGATAAGCACATGGTGCATTGTGATGACATGTGTCATGGAGCACTGTGCTGAGAAAGGCATAGAGCATTGTGATGACAAGGGTCAAAGAACATTGTGATGAAAAGTTCATGGAGCATTGTGGTTAAAAATGTCACAGAGACTGGTGATGACGAGGGCATGGTCCACTGTGATGACAAAGGTCATGAAGCATTGTGATGACTGGAGTCACGCAGCATTGTGATCACAGGTGTCATGGAGCATTGTTATAACAAGGGCATGGAGCATTGTGATGACAAGAGCATGGAACATGGATCTAATAAGTTTCATGGATTATTGCAATGACAGTTGGAATGGTGCATTGTGATGACAAGGACATGGAGCATTGTGATGCCAAGTGTCATGGAGTATTCTGATGACAAAGGTAATGGGGCATTTTGATGACAATGGTTTGGAGCATTGTGATGACAAGGGTCAGGGAGCATTGTGCTGACAAGTGCATGGAGAATTGTGATGACAAGGGTCATGGAGCATTCTGATGACAAACTTGTGGAGAATTTTGATGACAATGGCATTGAACATTGTGATGAAAACGGCATGGTCATTGTGAAGAAAAATGCATGGAGCCTTTTCGTGACAGGGTTCAAGGAGCATTCTGATGACAAGTGTCAGGGAGCATTGTGATGACAAGTGAATTGAGAATTGTGATGACAAAGGTCATGGAGCATTGTGATGAAAAGCTCATGGAGTATTGTGATGACAGGCATCATGGAGCATTGTGATGACAAGTGTTATGGAACACTGTGATCACAAGGATTTTGAGCATTGTGATGACAGAGCTCATGGATCATTTGGATTTCAAGAAGCATGGAGCATTGTGATGAAAAGGGCATGAAGCAATGTGATCCCGAGTTTCATGGAGGATTGTGATGACAAAGGAAATGGTGTAATTTGATGACAAGCGCATAGAGCATTGTAATGACAAGGTCATGTAGCATTTTGCTGACAAAGGCATGGAGCATTGTGATGACAGGTGTCATGGAGCACTGTGATGACAAGGGCATGGAGCACTATGATGAGAAGGCAATGGAGCATTCTGATGACATGCATCATTGAGCTTTGTGATGACAAGTGCATGGAGCATTGAGATTAAATGGGTCTTGGAGCATTGTGATGAGAAGGACGTGGAATATCGTGATGGCAGTTGTCATGGAGCATTGTTATGACTGGAGTAATGGAGCATTGTGATGGCAAGGGCATGGATCATTGTGATGAGAATGCCATGGAGCATTCTTATGCCATGTGTCATGGAGTTTTGTGAAGACAAGGGCATGGAGCAATGTGATGAGTGCCTTAATGGAGCATTGTGATTACAATGACATGGAGCATTATGATGCCAAGTGTCATGGATCTTTGTGATGACAAAAGTCATGGAACATTTTGATGGCAAGGACGTTGTGCATTGTGATGAGAAGGGCAGGGAGCATTCTGATGAGAGGGTCATGGAGCAATTTGATGAAAAGTGTCATGGAACATTTTGAAGACAGGTGTTATGGAACCTTGTGATGTCAGGGGTCACCAAAAATTGTGATGATAAGTGCATGTAGCATTGTGATGACAGGAGTCATGGAACATTGTGATGACAGGGGTGAGGGAGTATTGTGACAAATAGTGATATAGCATTGTGATATCATTGGTGAGATAGCATTTTGATGAGAATTGCATGGAGAATTGTGATGACAAATTTTAAGTAGAATTCTGTTGACAAAATTGTGGAGCACTGTGATGACAAGTGTATGGTGCATTGTGATGACATGTGTCATGGAGCATTGTGCTGACAAGCGCATGTAGCATTGTGATGACAAGGGTCAAAGAGCATTGTGATGAAAAGTTCATGGAGCACTGTGGTTAAAAAGGTCACAGAGACTGTTGATGACGAGGGCTTGGACAATTGTGATGACAAAAGTCATGAAGCATTGTGATGACTGGAGTCACGGAGCATTGTGATGACAGGGGTCATGGAGCATTGTGATAACAAGGGCATGGAGCAATGTGATGACAAGGGCATGGAACATTGTTCTAATATGCTTCATGGTTTATTGCGATGACAGTTGGAATGGCGTATTGTGATGACAAGGGCATGGAGCATTGTGATGACCAGGTCATGCAGTATTGTGAAGACAGGTGTCAGGGAGCATTGTGATGACATATGTAATGGCCCATTGTGATGAAAATGGCATGGAGCATCTGATGCCAAGTGTCATGGAGGATTCTGATGAGAAAGGTAATGGAGCATTGTGATGACAATGGCTTGGAGCACTGTGATGTCAAGGGTCAGGGAGCATTGTGCTGACAAGTGCATGGAGAATTGTGATGACAAGGGTCATGGAGCATTCTGATGACAAGCTTGTGGAGTATTTTGATGACAATTACATGGAGCATTGTGATGAAAACGGCATGGGACATTGTGATGAAAATATCTTGGAGTATTTTCGTGACAGTTTTCAAGGAGCATTCTGACGACAAGTGTCAGGGAGCATTGTGATGACAAGTGTATTGAGAATTGTGATGACAAATGTCATGGAGCATTGTGATGAGAAGGGCATGGAGTATTGTGATGACAGGCATCATGGAGCATTGTGATGACAAGTGTTTTGGAACACTGTGATCACAAGGGTTTGGAGCATTGTGATGACAGTGGTCATGGATCATTTTGATTTCAAGGAGCATGGAGCATTGTGATGACAATGGCATGAAGCAATGTGATCCCAAGGTTCATGGAGGATTGTGATGACAATGGAAATGGAGTATTGTGATGACAAGCACATAGAGCATTGTAATGACAAGGTCATGTAGCATTTTGCTGACAAAGGCATGGAGCATTGTGATGACATGTGTCATGGAGCATTGTGATGAAAACGGAATGGAGCATGGTGATGACATAGTTCTGGAGCATTGTGATGAGAAGACTATGGAGACTTCTGATGAGAAGTCTCATGGAGCTTTCTGATGAAAAGGGGCATGGAGCATTGTGATTACAGGGGTCTTGGAGCATTGTGATGACTAGGGCATGAAGCATTGTGAGGAGAAGGCCATGGAGCATTCTGATGACATGCGTCATGGAGTTTTGTGATGACAAGGGCATGGAGCATTTGTGATTACAGGGATTTTGGAGCATTGTGATGAAAAGTGCATGGATCATTGTTATGATAAAGGCATGGAGCCTTGTCATGACAGGGTTCAAGGAGCATACTGACGACAAGTGTCAGGGAGCATTGTGATGACAAGTGTATTGAGCATTGTGATGACAAAAATCATGGAGCATTGTGATGAGAAGACCATGGATAATTGTGATGATGAGCGTCATGGGGTTTTGTGATGATAAGTGTTATGGAACATTGTGATCACAAGGGTTTGGAGCATTATGATGACAGATGTCATGGAGAATATTGATTTCTTTGTGATGACAATAGCCTGAAGCATTATGATGATGGGCATTGTGCATTGTGATGACAGGGGTCCTGGATCACTGAGATGAAAAGGGGCATGGAGCATTGTGATTACAAGGGTCTTGGAGCATTGTGATGACAAGGGCATGGAGCACTGTGATGAGAAGGCCATGGAACATTCTGATGACATGCCTCATGGAGCTTTGTGATGACCAGAGCATGAAGCATTGTGATTTCAGGGGTCTGGAGCATTGTGATGACAAGTGTCATGGAACCTTGTGATGACTAGGCTGTGGAACATTGTGAGGGCAAGGGTTATGGTGTATTCTTATGACAGGTGTAATGGAGCATTTTGATGAGAAAGGCATGGAACATTGGTTTGAAATGTTTCATGGATTATTGTGATGAGAGTGGGAATGGAGCATTGTGATGACAAGTGCACGGAACACTGTGATACATGGGTCATGCAGGATTGTAATGACAAGGGCATGGAGCATTGTGATGAGAAGGGCATCGAGCATTGTGATGACAAGTGTCATGGAGCTTTGTGATGACAAGGGCATGGAGCAATGTGATGAGAGGTTTCATGGAACATTGTGATGACAATGACATGGAGCATTGTGATGCCAAGCGTCATGGAGCTTTGTGATGACAAGTCATGGAGCATTTTGATGACAAGGGCATGGTGCATTGTGCTGAGAAGTGCAGGGAGTATTTTGATGACCAGGTCATGCAGCAATTTGATAAAAACTGTAAAGGAATATTTTGATGGCCGGGGTTATAGAACATTGTGATGTCAGGGGTCTTGGAGCTTTGCGATGAAAAGGGTCATGGAGCATTTTTAAGACAGTGGTTATGGAACATTGTGATGTCAGGGGTCATGGAACATTGTGATGATAAGGGGATGTAGCATTGTGATGATAGGGTCCTGGAACTTTGTGATTACAGGGGTGAGGGCGTATTGTGATGACTAGAGATCGAACATTGTGATATCTCTTGTGAGAGAGCATTTTGATGAGAAGTGCAAGGACCACTGTGATTACAAGGTTTATGAAGCATAGCAATGACAAGGTTGTGGACCGTTGTGATGAAATGTGCGTTGAAAATTGTGATGACTATGGTCATTTAGCATTGTTCTGACAAAGACATGGAGCTTTGTGATGACAAGGGCATGGAGCATTTTGATTACATGGGTCTTGGAGCATTGTGATGAAAAGGGCATGGATCATTGTGATGAAAATGGCATGGAGCCTTGTCATGACAGGGTTCAAGGAGCATATTGACGACAAGTGTCAGGGAGCATTGTGATGACAAGTGTATTTGAGAATTGTGATGACAAAGATCATGGAGCATTGTGATGAGAAGACCATGGATAATTGTGATGACGAGAGTCATGGGACATTGTGATGACAAGTGTTTTGGTATATTGTGATCACAAGGGTGTGTGGCATTGTTATGACAGAGGTCATGGAGCATTTTGATTTCATTGTGATGACAATAGCATGAAGCATTATGATGAAAGGCATGGTGCATTGTGATGACAGGGTTCATGGATCATTGAGATGGAAAGGGGTATAGAGCATTGTGATTACAGGGTTCTTGGAGCATTGTGATGAGAAGGGTCATGGAGGTTTGTGATGACAAGGCCATGGAACATCGTGATGGCAGGGGTCATGGAGCATTGTTATCACAGGGTAATGGAGCATTGTGATGGTAAGGGCATGGAGCATTGTGATGAGAAGTCCATGGAGCATTCTGATGACATGTGTCATGGAGCTTTGTGAAGACAAGAGCATGGAGCAATGTGATGAGAGCGTTCATGGAGCATTGTGATGACAATGACATGGAGCATTGTGATGCCAAGGGCCATTGATCTTTGTGATGACAGAGGTCATGGAGCATTTTGATGGCAAGGGCGTTGTGCATTGTGATGAGAAAGGCAGGGAGCATTCTGATGACTGGGTCATGGAGCAATTTGATGAAAAGTGTCATGGAACATTTTGATGACAGGTGTTATGGAACATTGTGATGTCTGGGGTCATCCAACATTGTGATGATAAGTGCATGCAGCATTGTGATGACAGGAGTCATGGAACATTGTGATGACAGGGGTTAGAGAGTATTGTGACAAATAGTGATGTAGCATTGTGATATCAGTTGTGAGAGAGCATTTTGATGAGAAGTGCATGGAGCATTGTGATGAAATATTTTAAGGAGCACTGTGATGAGAAGAGCATGGTGCATTTTGATGACATGTGTCATGGAGCATTGTGCTGACAAGCGCATGGAGCATTTTGATGACAAGTGTATTGAGAATTGTGATGACAAAGGTCATGGAGCATTGTGATGAAAAGGGCATGGATTATTGTGATGACAGGCATCATGGAGCGTTGTGATGACAAGTGTTATTGAACACTGTGATCACAAGGGTTTGGAGCATTGTGATGACAGAGGTCATGGATCATTTTGATTTCAAGGAGCATGGAGCATTGTGATGTCAAGGGCATGAAGCAATATGATCCCAAGGTTCATGGAGGATTGTGATGACAATGGAAATGGAGTATTGTGATGACAAGCGCATAGAGCATTGTAATGACAAGGTCATGTAGCATTTTGCTGACAAAGGCATGGAGCATTGTGATGACATGTGTCATGGAGCACTGTGATGAGCAGCGTCACGGAGCATTGTGAATACAGGGGTCATGGATCATTGGGATGACAAGGGCATGGATCATTGTGATGATAAGTGTCATGGAGCACTGGGCTGAAAATGTTCATGGAGTGTTGTGATGACAGGGGTCATGGAGCATTGTGATGACTAGGGAATGGTGCATTGTGATGACAAGTGTCCCGGATCATTGTGTTGTCGGGTGTCATGGAGTGCTGTGATGACAGTGGTCAGGGAGCATTGTGATGATATTGGCCATGGAGCATTGTGATGAGTAGGTCGTGGAGCATTGGGCTGAAAATGTTCATGGATTATTGTGATGACAGGGGTCATGGAGCATTGTGATGACAAGGGAATTGAGCATGGTGATGACAAGGTTGTGGAGCACTGTGATGAGAAGATCATGGAGACTTGTGATGATAAGTCTCATGGAGCATTCTGATTAAAAGGGGCATGGAGCATTGTGATTACAGGTGTCTTGGAGCATTGTGATGACTAGGGTATGGAGCATTTTGATGAGAAGGCCATGGAGCCTTCTGATGACATGCGTCATGGAGTTTTTTGATGACACGGGCATGGAGCATTGTGATTACAGGGGTCTTGGAACATTGTGATGACAAGGGCATGGAGCACTGTGAGGAGAACACCAAGGAGAATCCTGATGGCATGCGTCATTCAGCTTTGTGATGACAAGGGCATGGAGCATTGAGATTACATGGGTCTTGGAGCATTGTGATGAAAAGGACATGGATCATTGTGATGAAAATGTCATGGAGCCTTGTCATGACAGGATTCAAGGAGCATACAGACAACAAGTGTCAGGGAGCATTTTGATGACAAGTGTATTGAGCATTGTGATGACAATGGTCATGGAGCATTGTGATGAGAAGACCATTGATAATTGTGATGACGAGCGTCATGGGGCATTGTGATGACAAGTGATATTGAATATTGTGATCACAAGGGTTTGGAGCATTGTTATGACAGAAGTCATGGAGCATTTTGATTTCATTGTGATGACAATAGCATGAAGCATTATGATGATGGGCATGGTGCATTGTGATGACAGGATTCATGGATCATTGAGATGAAAAGGGGAATAGAGCATTGTGATTACAGGGTTCTTGGAGCATTGTGATGAGAAGGGTCATGGAGCTTTGTGATGAGAAGGCCATTGATCATCGTGATAGCAGGGGTCATGGAGCATTGTTATGACTGGGGTAATGGAGCAATTTGATGGCAAGGGCATGGAGCATTGTGATGAGAAGGCCATGGAGCATTCTGATGACATGTGTCATGGAGCTTTGTGAAGACAAGGGCATGGAGCAATGTGATGAGAGTGTTCATGGAGCATTGTGATGACAATGACATTGAGCATCGTGATGCCAAGGGTCATGGATCTTTGTGATGACAAAGGACATGGAGCATTTTTTTTAAAATGTTGGGTGTAGGAGTTTTTATTATTTAATTTATTTATTTTTGCTGTGTTGGGACTTTGTTTCTTTTTTTTTTCCTCCTGAATTTTTTTTTTTTTTGCTTTATAACAAATTTAATCAGTTATACATATACCTATATTCCCATATCCCCTCCCTTTTGCGTCTCCCTCCCACCCTCCCTATCCCACCCCTCCAGGCGGTCACAAAGCACCGAGCTGATCTCCCTGTGCTATGCGGCTGCTTCCCACTAGCTATCTACCTTACGTTTGGTAGTGTATATATGTCCATGCCACTCTTTCACTTTGTCACAGCTTACCCTTCCCCCTCCCCATATCCTCAAGTCCATTCTCTAGTAGGTCTGTGTCTTTATTCCTGTCTTACCCCTATGTTCTTCATGACATTTTTTTCTTAAGTTCCATATATATGTTTCAGCATACAGTATTTGTCTTTCTCTTTCTGACTTACTTCACTCTGTATGACAGACTCTAGGTCCATCCACCTCATTACAAATAGCTCAATTTCATTTCTTTTTATGGCTGAGTAATATTCCATTGTATATATGTGCCACATCTTCTTTATCCATTCATCTGATGATGGACACTTAGGTTGTTTCCATCTCCGGGCTATTGTAAATAGGGCTGCTATGAACATTTTGGTACATGTCTCTTTTTGAATTATGGTTTTCTCAGGGTATATGCCCAGTAGTGGGATTGCTGGGTCATATGGTAGTTCTATTTGCAGTTTTTTAAGGAACCTCCATACCGTTCTCCATAGTGGCTGTACCAATTCACATTCCCACCAGCAGTGCAAGAGTGTTCTGTTTTTTCCACACCCTCTCCAGCATTTATTGTTTCTAGATTTTTTGATGATGGCCATTCTGACTGGTGTGAGATGATATCTCATTGTAGTTTTGATTTGCATTTCTCTAATGAGCAAAGATGTTGAGCATCCTTTCATGTGTTTGTTGGCAGTCTGTATATCTTCTGTGCAGAAATGTCTATTTAGGTCTTCTGCCCATTTTTGGATTGGGTTGTTTGTTTATTTGTTATTGAGCTGCATGAGCTGCTTATAAATTTTGGAGATTAATCCTTTGTCAGTTGCTTCATTTGCAAATATTTTCTCCCATTCTGAGGGTTGTCTTTTGGTCTTGTTTATGGTTTCCTTTGCTGTGCAAAAGCTTTTAAGTTTCATTAGGTCCCATGTGTTTATTTTTGTCTTTATTTCCATTTCTCTAGGAGGTGGGTCAAAAAGGATCTTGCTGTGATTTATGTCATAGAGTGTTCTGCCTATGTTTTCCTCTAAGAGTTTGATAGTGTCTGGCCTTACATTTAGGTCTTTAATCCATTTTGAGCTTATTTTTGTGTATGGTGTTAGGGAGTGATCTAATCTCATACTTTTACATGTCCCTATCCAGTTTTCCCAGCACCACTTATTGAAGAGACTGTCCTTTCTCCACTGTACATTCCTGTCTCCTTTATCAAAGATAAGGTGACCATATGTCCGTGGGTTTATCTCTGGGCTTTCTATCCTGTTCCACTGATCTATATTTCTGTTTTTGTGCCAGTACCATACTGTCTTGATTACTGTAGCTTTGTAGTATAGTCTGAAGTCAGGGAGCCTGATTCCTCCAGCTCCATTTTTCGTTCTCAAGATTGCTTTGGCTATTCGGGGTCTTTTGTGTTTCCATACAAATTGTGAAATTTTTTGTTCTAGTTCTGTGAAAAATGCCAGTGGTAGTTTGATAGGGATTGCATTGAATCTGTAGATTGCTTTGGGTAGTAGAGTCATTTTCACAATGTTGATTCTTCCAATCCAAGAACATGGTACATCTCTCCATCTATTTGTATCATCTTTAATTTCTTTCATCAGTGTCTTATAATTTTATGCATACAGGTCTTTTGTCTCCTTAGGTAGGTTTATTCCTAGATATTTTATTCTTTTTGTTGCAATGGTAAATGGGAGTGTTTTCTTAATTTCACTTTCAGATTTTTCATCATTAGTATATAGGAATGCCAGAGATTTCTGTGCATTAATTTTGTATCCTGCAACTTGACCAAATTCATTGATTAGCTCTAGTAGTTTTCTGGTAGCATCTTTAGGATTCTATATGTATAGTATCATGTCATCTGCAAACAGTGACAGCTTTACTTCTTCTTTTCCGATTTGGATTCCTTTTATTTCCTTTTCTTCTCTGATTGCTGTGGCTAAAACTTCCAAAACTAGGTTGAATAAGAGTGGTGAGAGTGGGCAACCTTGTCTTGTTCCTGATCTTAGTGGAAATGGTTTCAGTTTTTCACCATTGAGGACGATGCTGGCTGTGGGTTTGTCATATATGGCCTTTATTATGTTGAGGAAAGTTCCCTCTATGCCTACTTTCTGGAGGGTTTTTATCATAAATGGGTGTTGAATTTTGTCGAAAGCTTTCTCTGCATCTATTGAGATGATCATATGGTTTTTCTCCTTCAATTTGGTAATATGGTGTATCACGTTGATTGATTTGCGTATATTGAAGAATCCTTGCATTCCTGGAATAAACCCGACTTGATCATGGTGTATGATCCTTTTAATGTGCTGTTGGATTCTGTTTGCTAGTATTTTGTTGAGGATTTTTGCATCTCTGTTCATCAGTGATATTGGCCTATAGTTTTCTTTCTTTGTGACATCATTGTCTGGTTTTGGTATCAGGGTGATGGTGGTCTCATAGAATGAGTTTGGGAGTGTTCCTCCCTCTGCTATATTTTGGAAGAGTTTGAGAAGGATAGGTGTTAGCTCTTCTCTAAATGCTTGATAGAATTCACCTGTGAAGCCATCTGGCCCTGGGCTTTTGTTTGTTGGAAGATTTTTTATCACAGTTTCAATTTCAGTGCTTGTGATTGGTCTGTTCATATTTTCTATTTCTTCCTGATTCAGTCTTGGCAGGCTGTGCATTTCTAAGAATTTGTCCATTTCTTCCAGGTTGTCCATTTTATTGGCATAGAGTTGCTTGTAGTAATCTCTCATGATCTTTTGTATTTCTGCAGTGTCAGTTGTTACTTCTTTTTCATTTCTAATTCTATTGATTTATGTCTTCTCCTTTTTTTTCATGATGAGTCTGGCTAATGGTTTATCAATTTTGTTTATCTTCTCAAAGAACCAGCTTTTAGTTTTATTGATCTTTGCTATCGTTTCCTTCATTTCTTTTTCATTTATTTCTGATCTGATTTTTATGATTTCTTTCCTTCTGCTAACTTTGGGATCTTTTTGTTCTTCTTTCTCTATTTGCTTTAGGTGCAAGATTAGGTTGTTTATTCGAAATGTTTCCTGTTTCTTAAGGTGGGATTGTATTGCTATAAACTTCCCCCTTAGAACTGCTTTTGCTGCGTCCCATAGGTTTTGGGTCGTCGTGTCTCCATTGTCATTTGTTTCTAGGTATTTTTTTTAATTTCCCCTTTGATTTCTTCAGTGATCACTTTGTTATTAAGTAGTGTATTGTTTAGCCTCCATGTGTTTGTATTTTTTACAGCTCTTTTCCTGTAATTGATATCTAGTCTCATAGCATTGTGGTCAGAAAAGATACTTGATACAATTTCAATTTTCTTACATTTACCAAGGCTTGATTTGTGACCCAAGATATGATCTATCCTGGAGAATGTTCCATGAGCACTTGAGAAAAATGTGTATTCTGTTGTTTTTGGATGGGATGTCCTATAAATATCAATTAAGTCCATCTTGTTTAATGTATCATTTAAAGCTTGTGTTTCCTTATTTATTTTCACTTTGGATGATCTGTCCATTGGTGAAAGTGGGGTGTTAAAGTCCCCTACTATGATTGTGTTACTGTTGATTTCTCCTTTTATGGCTGTTAGTATTTGCCTTATGTATTGAGGTGCTCCTATGTTGGGTGCATAAATATTTACATTTGTTATATCTTCTTCTTGGATCGATCCCTTGATCATTATGTAGTGTCCTTCTCTGTCTCTTCTAGTAGTCTTTATTTTAAAGTCTATTTTGTCTGATATGAGAATTGCTACTCCAGCTTTCTTTTGGTTTCCATTTGCATGGGATATCTTTTTCCATCCCCTTACTTTCAGTCTGTATGTGTCTCTAGGTCTGAAGTGGGTCTCTTGTAGACAGCATATATATGGGTCTTGTTTTTGTATCCACTCAGCCAATCTGTGTCTTTTGGTGGGAGCATTTATCCCATTTACATTTAAGGTAATTATCGATATGTATGTTCCTATTCCCATTTTCTTAATTGTTTTGGGTTCGTTATTGTAGGTCTTTTCCTTCTGTAGTGTTTCTTGCCTAGAGAAGTTCCTTTAGCATTTGTTGTAAAGCTGGTTTGGTGGTGCTGAACGCTTTCAGCTTTTGCTTGTCTGTAAACGTTTTAATTTCTCCATCAAATCTGAATGAGATCCTTGCTGGGTAGAGTAATCTTGGTTGCAGGTTTTTCTCTTTCATCACTTTAATTATGTCCTGCCACTCCCTTCTGGCTTGTAGAGTTTCTGCTGAGAGATCAGCTGTTATCCTGATTGGGATTCCCTTGTGTGTTATTTGTTGTTTTTGCCTTGCTGCTTTTAATATTTCTTTGTGTTTAATTTTTGACAGTTTGATTAATATGTGTCTTGGCATATTTCTCCTTGGATTTATTCTGTATGGGACTCTCTGTGCCTCCTGGACTTGATTAACTATTTCCTTTCCCATATTAGGGAAGTTTTCAACTATAATCTCTTCAAATATTTTCTCAGTCCCTTTCTTTTTCTCTTCTTCTTCTGGAACCCCTATAATTCGAATGTTGGTGCGTTTAATGTTGTCCCAGAGGTCTCTGAGACTGTCCTCTGTTCTTTTCATTCTTTTTTCTTTATTTTGCTGTGCAGCAGTTATTGCCACTATTTTATCTTCCACCTCACTTATCCGTTCCTCTGCCTCAGTTATTCTGCTATTGATCCCATCTAGAGTACTTTTTATTTCATTTATTGTGTTTTTAATTGATGCTTGATTCATCTTTAGTTCTTCTAGGTCCTTGTTAACTGTTTCTTGCATTTTGTCTATTCTATTTCCAAGATTTTGGATCTGGGAAATAGAATCTTGGATCATCTTTACCATCATTATTCTGAATTCTTTTTCAGGTAGACTGCCTATTACCTCTTCATTTGTTAGGTATGGTGGGTTTTTATCTTGCTCCTTCTCCTGCTGTGTGTTTTTCTGTCTTCTCATTTCGCTTATGTTACTGTGTTTGGGGTCTCCTTTTTTCAGGCTGCAGGTTCGTAGTTTCCGTTGTTTTTGTTGTCTGTCCCCAGTGGCTAAGGTTGGTTTAGTGGGTTGTGTAGGCTTCCTGGTGGAGGGGACTAGTGCCTGTGTTCTGGTGGGTGAGGCTGGATCTTGTCTTTCTGGTGGGCAGGTCCACGTCTGGTGGTGTGTTTTGGGGTGTCTGTGGACTTTTTATGATTTTAGGCAGCCTCTCTGCTAATGGGTGGCGTTGTGTTCCTGTCTTGCTAGTTGTTTGGCATAGGGTGTCCAGCACTGTAGCTTGCTGGTCGTTGAGTGAAGCTGGGTGCTGGTGTTGAGATGGAGATCTCTGGAAGATTTTCGCCGTTTGATATTATGTGGAGCTGGGAGGTCTCTTGTGGACCAGTGTCCTGAAGTTGGCTCTCCCAACTCAGAGGCACAGCACTGACTCCTGGCTCCTCAATTTGGGATGATTTGTTGTCCATTCATGTATTCCACAGGTGCAGGGTACATCAAGTTGATTGTGGAGCTTTAATCTGCTGCTTCTGAGGCTGCTGGGAGAGGTTTCCCTTTCTCTTTGTTCTCACAGCTCCTGGGTCTCAGCTTTGGATTTGGCCCCGCCTCTGCATGTAGGTCGCCGGAGGGCGTCTGTTCTTCACTCAGGCAGGACAGGGTTAAAGGAGCAGCCTCTTCGGGGACTCTGGCTCACTCAGGCCGGGCGGGAGGGAGGGGCACGGAGTGCGGGGCGAGCCTGCAGCGGCAGAGGTCGGCGTGATGTTGCAGCTGCCCGAGGCGCACCGTGCGTTCTCCCGAAGAAGCCGCCCCTGGATCCCGGGACCCCGGCAGTGGCGGGCTGCACAGGCTCCAGGAAGGGCAGTGTGGACAGTGACCCACGCTTGCACACAGGCATCTTTCCGGTGGCAGCAGCAGCCCCAGCGTCCCAAGCCCGTCACCGGTCTCCGCGCCTTCAGTCGCATCTTGTGCCCGTCTGTCGAGCCCCTTTAAGCAGCGCTCTTAATCCCCTCTCCTCGCGCACCAGGAAACCAAGAGGGAAGAAAAAGTCTCTTGCCTCTTTGGCAGCTCCAGAGTTTTCCCGGACTCCCTGCCAGCTAGCTGTGGCTCATTAGCCCCCTTCCGGCTGAGTTCTCGCCGCCAGCCCCATTCCTCTCCCTGCACTCTGACCAAAGCCCGAGCCTCAGCTTCCAGCGACGCCGGTGGGAGCGGACAAGCCTTTCGGGCTGGTGAGTGCCGCTCGGCACCGATCATCTGTGCGGGAATCTCTCTGCTTTGCCCTACCAAGGAATGTGGGGAGTTTCTTGCCTCTTGGGAGGTCCGGGGTCCTCTGCCAGCATCCAGCAGGTGTTCTGTAGAAGTTGCTCCACGTGCAGCTGTATTTCTGGTGTATCCGTGGGGAGGGTGGTGACCTCCACGTCTTACTCTTCCGCCATCTTACCCGGAAGTCTCTCGACATGGAGCAATTTGATGGCAAGGGCGTTGTGCATTGTGATGAGAAAGGCAGGGAGCATACTGATAACAGGGTCATGGAGCAATTTGATGAAAAGTGTCATGGAACATTTTGATGACAGGTGCTATGGAACATTGTGATGTCAGGGGTCACCAAACATTGTGATGATAAGTGCATGTAGCATTGTGATGACAGGAGTCAAGGAACATTGTGATGACAGGGGTGAGGGAGTATTGTGACAAATAGTGATGTAGCATTGTGATATCAGTGGTGAGAGAGCATTTTGATGAGAAGTGCATGGAGCATTGTGATTACAAGGTTTATGGAGCATGGCAATGACAAGTATGTGGACCGTTGTGATGAAATGCGCGTGGCACATTTTGAAGACAATGGTCATGGAGCATTGTTCTCACAAAGAAATGGAGCATTGTGATGACAAGGGTCACAGAGAATTGTGATGAAATGTTCATGGAGCATTGTGGTTACAAAGGTCACAGAGCCTTTTGATGACACGGGCATGGACCATTGTGATGACAAAAGTTATGAAGCATTGTGATGACTGGAGTCACGGAGCATTGTGATGACAGGGGTCATGGAGAATTGTGATGACATGTGTCATGGAGCATTCTGCTGTCAAGTGCATGGAGCATTGTGATGTCAAGGGTCATGGAGCATTGTGCTGAGAAAGGCATAGAGCATTGTGATGACAAGGGTCAAAGAGCATTGTGATGAAAAGTTCATGGAGCATTGTGGTTAAAAAGGTCACACAGACTGTTGATGACGAGGGCATGGACCATTGTGGTGACAAAGGTCATGAAGCATTGTGATGACTGGAGTCACGGAGCATTGTGAAGACAGAGGTCATGGAGCATTGTGATAACAAGGGCAAGGAGCATTGTGATGACAAGGGCTTGAAGCATTGATCTAATAAGTTTCATGGATTACTGCGATGACAGTTGGAATGGGGCATTGTGATATCAAGGGCATGGAGACTTGTGATGCCAATTGTAATGTAGGATTCCGCTGTCAAAGATAATTGAGCATTGTGATGACAATGGCTTGGAGCATTGTGCTGACAAGGGTCAGGGAGCATTGTGCTGACAAGTGCATGGAGGTTTGTGATGACAAGGGTCATGGAACATTCTGATGACAAGCTTGTGGAGTATTTTGATGACAATGGCATGGAGCATTGTGATGAAAATGGCATGGGGCATTGTGATGAAAAAGGCATGGAGCCTTTTCGTGACAGGGTACAATGAGCATTCTGACGACAAGTGTCAGGGAGCATTGTGATGACAAGTGTATTGAGAATTATGATGAGAATGTCATGGAGCATTGTGATGAAAAGGGCATGGAGTATTGTGATGACAGGCATCATGGAGCGTTGTGATGACAAGTGTTATGGAACATTGTGATCACAAGAGTTTGGAGCATTGTGATGACAGAGGTCATGGATCATTTTGATTTCAAGGAGCATGGAGCATTGTGATGACAAGGGCATGAAACAATGTGATCCCAAGGTTCATGGAGGATTGTGATGACAATAGAAATGGAGTATTTTGATGACAAGCCCATAGATCATTGTAATGACAAGGTCATGTAGCATTTTGCTGACAAAGGCATGGAACATTTTAATGACAAGTGTCATGGAGCACTGTGATTACAAGCGTTACAGATCATTGTGAATACAGGGGTCATGGAGCATTGGGATGACAAGGGCATGGATAATTGTGATGACAAGTGTCATGGAGCACTGGGCAGAAAATGTTCATGGAGTGTTGTGATGACAGGGGTCATGGAGCATAGTGATGAGTAGGGAATGGAGCACTATGATGACAATAGTCCCGGATCATTGTGTCCTCTGGTGTCATTGAGTGTTTTGATGACAGTGGTCATGGAGCATTGAGATGATATTGGCCATGGAGCATTGTGATGAATAGGTCGTGGAGCATTGGGCTGAAGATATTCATGGATTATTGTGATGACAGGGGTCATGGAGCATTGTGATGACAAGGTAATGGAGCATGGTGATGACAAGTTCCTGGAGCACTGTGATGAGAAGACCATGGATACTTATGATGACAATTCTCATGGAGCATTCTGATGAAAAAGGGCATGGAGCATGGTGATTACAGGGGTCTTGGAGCATTGTGATGACTAGGGCAAGGAACACTGTGATACATGGGTCATGGAGCTTTGTGATGACAAATCATGGAGCATTGTGATGACAAGGGCATGGAGCATTGTGATGACAGGGGCATGGAGCATTGGTCTGACAAGATTCATAGATTATTGTGATGACAGTGGACATGGTGCATTGTGATGACAAGGGCATGGAACATTGTGAAGAGAAGGTCATGGAGTATTGTGAAGAAAGGTGTCAGGGAGCATTGTGATGACATATGTCATGGTCCATTGCGATGACAATGGCTGGGAGTATTGTGATGCCAAATGTAATGGAGGATTGTGATGACAAATATAATGGAGCATTGTGATGACTAGGGCTTGGAGCATTATGATGACAATGGCCATTGAGAATTTTCATGACAAGGTCGTGAAGCATTGTGATGACAAGGTCCTGGAGCACTGTGATGAGAAAACCATGGAGCTTTGTGATGACAAGTCTCCTGGAGCATACTGATGAAAACGGGCATGGAGCATTGGGATTAGAGGGGTCTTGGCACATTGTGATAACAAGGGCATGGAGAATTGTGAGGAGAAGGCCAAGGAGCATTCTGATGGCATGCGTCATTGAGCTTTGTGATGACAAGGGCATGGAGCACTTTGATTACAGGGGTCTTGGAGCATTGTGATGAAAAGGGCATGGATCATTGTGATGAAAAATGCATGCAGCCTTGTCATGACAGGATTCAAGGAGCATGTAGACAACAAGTGTCAGGGAACATTTTGATGACAAGTGTACTGATCATTGTGATGAAAAAGGTCATGGAGCATTGTGATGACTGGTGTCATGGAGCATTATGATGACAGGGGTCATGGAGCATTGTGATAACAAGGGCATGTAACACTGTGATGACAAGGGCATGGAGCATTGGTCTAATAAGTTTCATGGATTATTGCGATGACAGATGGAATGGTGCATTGTGATGACAAGGGCATGGAGCATTGTGATGACAAGTCATGGAGCATTTTGATGACAAGGGTGTGGTGCATTTTGATGAGAAGGGCAGGGAGCATTTTGATGACAGGTTCATAGAACAATTTGATGAAAAGGGTCATGGAATATTTTGATGACAGGTGTTATGGAACATTGAGATGTCAGGGGTCATGGAGCATTTTGATGAAAAGGATCATGGAGCAGTTTGATGACAGGTGTTATGGAACATTTTGATGTCAGGTGTCATCGAACATTGTGATGATAAATGCATGTAGCATTGTGATGACAGAGGCCATGAATCATTGTGATGACAGTGGTGAGGGATTATTGTGACAAATAGTGATGTAGCATTGTGATATCAGTGGTGAGAGAGCATTTTGATGAGAAGTGCATGGAGCATTGTGATGACAAGTTTTATGGAGTATTGTGATGACAAATTTGTGGAGCATTGTGATGACAAGCGCATGGTGCATTGTGATGACATGTGTCATGGAGCATTGTGCTGAGAAAGGCATAGAGCAGTTTGATGACAAGGTTCAAAGAGCATTGTGATGAAAATTTCATGGAGCATTGTGGTTAAAAACGTCACAGAGACTGTTGATGACGAGGACATGGACAATTGTGATGACAAAGTTCATGAAGCATTGTGATGACTGGAGTCATGGAGCATTGTGATGACAGGGGTCATGGAGCATTGTGATAACAAGGGCATGGAGCATTGTGATGACAAGGGGATGGAACAGTGGTCCATTTAGTTTCATGGATTATTGTGATAAAATTTGGAATGGGGCATTGTTATGACAATGGCATGGAAAATTGTGATGCCAATTTTCATGTTGGATTCTGCTGTCAAAGATACTTGAGCATTGTGATGACAATGGATTGGAGCATTGTGATGACAAGTGTCAGGGAGCATTTTGCTGACCAGTGCAAGGAGATTTGTGATGACAAGTGTCATGGAACATTCTGATGACAATCTTGTGGAGTATTTTGATGACAATGGCATGGAGCATTGTGATGAAAACGGCATGGGGCATTGTGATGAAAAAGGCAAGGAGCCTTTTCGTGACAGGGTTCAAGGAGCATTCTGAGGACAAGTATCAGGGAGCATTGTGATGACAAGTGTATTGAGAATTGTGATGACAAAGGTCATGGAGCATTGTGATGGAAAGGGCATGGAGTATTGTGATGACAGGCTTCATGGAGCGTTGTGATGACAAGTGTTATGGAACAAGGTGATCACATGGGATTTGAGCATTTTGATGACAGAGGTCATGGATCATTTTGATTTCAAGGAGCATGGAGCATTGTGATGACAAGGGCATGAAGCAATGTGATCCCAAGGTTCATGGAGGATTGTGATGACAATGGTAATGGAGTATTGTGATGACAAGCGCATAGAGCATTGTAATGACAAGGCCATGTAGCATTTTGCTGACAAAGGCATGGAGCATTGTGATGACACGGGTCATGGAGCACTGTGAAAACAAGCGTCATTGAGCATTGTGAATACAGGGGTCATGGAGCATTGTGATGACAAGGGCATGGATCATTGTGATGGCAAGGTTCATGGAGCATTGGGCTGAAAATGTTCATGGAGTATTGTGATGACCGGGGTCATGGAGCATTGTGATGACAAGGGAATGGAGCATGGTGATGACAAGGTCCTGGAGCTTTGTGATTAGAAGACCATGGAGACTTGTGATGATAAATCTCATCGAGCATTCTGATGAAAAGGGTAATGGAGCATTTTAATTACAGGGGTCTTGGAGCATTGTGATGACAAGGGCATGGATTATTGTGATGACAAAGGCATGGAGCCTTTTCATGACTGGGTACAAGGAGCATACTGACGACAAGTGTCAGGGAGCATTGTGATGACATGTGTACTGAGCATTGCGATGACAAAGATCATGGACCATTGTGATGAGAAGACCATGGATAATTGTGATGATGAGCGTCATGGCGTGTTGTGGTGATAAGTGTTATGGAAAATTGTGATCACCAGGGTTTGGAGCATTATGATGACAGAGATAATGGAGAATATTGATTTCATTGTGATGACAATAGCCTGAAGCATTATGATTATGGGCATGGTGCATTGTGATGACTGGGTTCTTGGATCATTGAGATGAAAAGGGTCATGGAGCTTTGTGTTTACAGGGGTCTTGGAGCAGTGTGATGACAAGGGCATTGAGCATTGTGATGTGAAGGGCATGGAACATTCTGATGACATGTGTCATGGAGCTTTGTGATGACAAGGGCATGGAGCATTGTGATTTAAGTGGCCTTCAGCATTGTGATGACAGGTGTCATGGAACCTTGTGATGAATAGGCCGTGTTACATTGTGATGGCAGGGGTCATGGTGCATTGTTATGACAGAGGTACTGGAGCATTGTGATGCGAAGGGTATGGAACATTGCTCTGAAATGTTTCTGGAATTACTGTGATGAGAGTGGGCATGGAGCATTTTGATGACAAGGGTACAGAACACTATGATACATGGGTCATGCAGGATTGTAATGACAAGGGCATGGAGCATTGTGATAAAAAGGGCATCGAGCATTGTGTTGACAAGTGTCATGGAGCTTTGTGATGACAAGGGCATTGAGCAATATGATTGGAGGGTTCATTGAGCTTTGTGATGACAAGTCATGGAGCATTTTGATTACAAGGGCATGGTGCATTGTGATGAGAAGAGCAGGGAGCATTCTGATGACCGGGTCATGCAGCAATTTGATGAAAAATGTAATGGAACATTTTGATGGCAGGGGTTATAGAACATTGTGATGTCAGAGGTCTTGGAGCTTTGGGATGAAAAGGATCATGGAGCATTTTGATGACAGGGGTTATGGAACATTGTGATGTCAGGGGTCATGGAACATTGTGACGATAAGGGGATGTAGCAGTGTGATGACAGGGTCATGGAACATTGTGATTACAGGGGTGAGGGAGTATTGTGATGACTACTGATGGAACACTGTGATATCTCTGGTGAGAGAGCATTTTGATAAGAAGTGCATGGAGCATTGTGATTACAAGGTTTATGGAGCATGGCAATGACAATTTTGTGGACCGTTGTGATGAAATTCGCGTGGCACATTTTGAAGACAATGGTCATGGAGCATTGTTCTCACAAAGAAATGGAGCATTGTGATGAAAAGGGTCACAGGAAATTGTGACGAAAATTTCATGGAGCATTGTGGTTACAAAGGTCACAGAGCCTTGTGATGACACGGGCATGGACCATTGTGATGACAAACGTTATGAAGCATTGTGATGACTGGAGTCACGGAGCATTGTGATGACAGGGGTCATGGAGCATTGTGATGACATGTGTCATGGAGCATTGTGCTGACAAGTGCATGGAGCATTGTGATGTCAAGGGTCATGGAGCATTGTGCTGAGAAAGGCATAGAGCATTGTGATGACAAGGGTCAAAGAGCATTGTGATGAAAATTTCATGGAGCATTGTGGTTAAAAAGGTCACAGAGACTGTTGATGACGAGGGCATGGACCATTGTGGTGACAAAGGTCATGAAGCATTGTGATGACTGGAGTCACGGAGCATTGTGATGACAGGGGTCATGGAGCATTGTGATAACAAGGGCATGGATTATTGTGATGAACAGGTAGGTCATGCAGTATTGTGAAGACAGGTGTCAGGGAGCATTGTGATGACATATGTAATGGCCCATTCTGATGACAGTGGCATGGAGCATTGTGATGCCAAGTGTCATGGAGGATTCTGATGACAAGGGTAATGGAGCTTTGTGATGACAATGGCTTGGAGCATTGTGATGACAAGGGTCAGGGAGCATTGTGCTGACAAGTGCATGGAGAATTGTGATGACAAGGGTCATGGAGCATTCTGATGACTAGCTTGTGGAGTATTTTGATGACAATGGCATGGAGCATTGTGATGAAAACGGCATGGGGCATTGTGATGACAAATGCATGGAGCCTTTTCGTGACAGGGTTCAAGGAGCATTCTGACGACAAGTGTCAGGGAGCACTGTGATGAGAAGTGTATTGAGAATTGTGATGAGAAGGTCATGGAGCTTTGTGATGAAAAGGGCATGCAGTATTTTGATGACAGGCATCATGGAGCGTTGTGATGACAAATGTTATGGAACATTGTGATCACAAGAGTTTGGAGCATTGTGATGACAGAGGTCATGGATCATTTTGATTTCAAGGAGCATGGAGCATTGTGATGACAAGGGCATGAAGCAATGTGATCCCAAGTTTCATGGAGGATTGTGATGACAAGCAAATAGAGCATTGTAATGACAAGGTCATGTAGCATTTTGCTGACAAAGTCACGGAGCATTGTGATGACAGGTGTCATGGAGCACTGTGATGACAAGCGTCACGGAGCATTGTGAAAACAGTGGTCACGGAGCATAGGGATGACAACGACATGGATCACTGTGATGACAAGGGTCATGGAACATTGGGCTGAAAATATTCAAGGAGTATTGTGATGACAGGTGTCATGGAGCATTGTGATGACTAGGGAATGGAGCTTTGTGATGACAAGAGTCCCGAATCATTGTGTTGTCAGGTGTCATGGAGTGTTGTGATGACAGTGGTTATGGAGAATTGTGATGATATTGGCCATGGAGCTTTGTGATGAGTAGACCTTTGGTAATTGTGATGTCGAGCATCATGGAGCACTGTAATGACAAGGGGCATGAAGCATTGTGATGACAGGTGTCAGTGAGCATTGTGATGACAGGGGTCATGGAGCATTTTGATGACAAGTGCATGGAGCTTTGTGATGACATGTGCATGGAGCATTGTAATGACAAGTGCATGGAGCATTGCAATGTCAAGTGGATGGTGAATTTTGATGACAACAGCATGTAACATTTTGATGAGTAGTGTCATGTAGCATTGTGATGACAAGGACGTGGAGAATTGTGATGACAAGGGACATGGCGCATTTTGATAACCAGGGCATGGTGCAATGTGATGACAAGGGTCATGGAGCATTATTATGAGAACAGCCATGGTGCATTCTGACATAAGATATCACTTATGAAGGGAATGTAAACATGGCTACATATGAACTGATTTAGGGAAGAGAACAGAGTATCAGATTTAGAAAACATTCTAACGCTTGCTTAAGGGGAAAGAGAGGTGGGGAGATGCACAAAACATAAGATTGATATTAGCACAGGTACCGTTCCATAATCCAAAAACAGAAGAGACAAGCCCTACTCCTTCCTCAGTGAAAGGAACTCACCAACCGTATTCCCCACAGAGAAATATATCTGACTAGTAAGAATTTTAATACCTATGTATTGATATGTCTCCGTAAGGGAACCAAGTGTGTCTAGAATGACATAAACATGGCAGTGAGAATCAGCTCAAACCCACTATAAAAATGAATTTCAAAACAAAACCTAAAAACAGTAAAATTCTTACACAATACCTTCAGGGGTTCTGAAGAAACCTGGAATGACCGTATCTACAATGACAGCTGGATGTGGCATAAGGCTAGTCACTTGGGACTGAGAGGATTGGTGAGATTGGGTGAAAAAATGCAGACCGTTTAAAGCAATAATGCCTGCCACCTATTCCATGGTTCCCATCTCTCCAGGTAAAAGGGAATATCACTACAGTTATAACGTGTATGGGAACCTAGAGAATGGAAACCATGTGATGGTGAAAGGTTTCTAAAACTCTACTAATTTTTTCTCTCCTTGTACTCCAGTTTGACATTCCAACTGCTTGACTATCAATCTCCCAACTTGGAAAGTCAGCCCCTATAACCTCCTGGTTTGCACAGTTGGCAAATTGTGCAGAGGATATAAGGGAAGAGAGAAAACCAATCAGAGTAGCTGTAGGTATTTGGACGGCCACATGACTCTAATTTCGCATCACAAAGAGGAATTAACCAAAGTCTCAGCCTGCCCCCTAGAACCAGTATAAGTCCAGAAGCAAAACGGTTGATGTGCGGTCAGCTCACAAAAATGCGAGTTGAAAAATGGAGCTCAGGGCCACAGCAATTCACTAACCTGCAGAGTTATAAAGGACTACTCTCTTCGAAAAATCTGTTGAGGGAAAGCAACGAGGCGGAAGGGAAAATGAGGCAGAATGGCATGAAACTGATTTCAAGTGGTACATTGGAATCACCTTTAAACACAAGAAAAGCATTATAACTTCGAAAATTATGGAAATAGCCATAAAGGGCTATGGGTTTTCACGTGAATATATTCAGGATAAAACACATAAGCCCATTTTGGAAAAGCAAGCAAGGGGGCAATGCAAATCTGCACTACAAAGAAGTATCACTTGCCACCGGTCAAAAGGGACATCCACAAAATGGGTAAAAACCAGAAAGGCAAGACAGGCCCTGGAAAACAGGGAGCCTTCTTATGCTGATGGGCGGGATGTAAATTGCCAACTGCCTCTCTGGAGGAGTGCATTGTGTTCCCTAAAACAAGTAAACAACAGAGCTACAGAGCCAAGGGCACTTCCAGTCTAGGGAATATACCTTGGGAAAACTGAAAATAAATACGACAGATCCACACCAAAATTCAGGGATGAACTGCTTACAAAAACCTCAAATTGTATACACCTTAAATATCCCAGGAAAGACAAAAATGGTTCAAGAAATTGTGGTACTTACGTATGATGGAATATCGCTCAGCCACGAAATCAATGTCATAAGGCCAGTAGCAGCAAAATGAGTGGATTCAGGTACGATAATTATAAGTGAAATAAGTCACACAGAAAAAGAAACTTATCATAAGATATCACTTATGAAGATCCTGTAAACATGGCTACATATGAACTGAGTTAGGAAAGCGAAGAGAGACTCACATTTAACAAAAACGCTTATGCCTGCTTAAGGGGGAAGGAGAGGTGAGGTGATGCATAAAATCAGATTTTGATATTAGTACAGGTACCGTTCCAAAAACCAAATACGAAATAGACAAGACCTACACATTCCTCAGTGAAAGGGACTCAACACCTCATATTCACCACAGAGAAATATAACTTACTAGTATGAATCTTAAAACCTATGTATTGATATGTCTCCGTAAGGGAATCAAGTGTGTCTAGACTGGCATAAACATGGCAGCGAGAATCATCTCAAACCCACTATAAAAAGGAATTTCAAAAACAAAACAAAAAAACAGGGAAATTTCTTACAATTCCTTCAGGGTATCTGATGAAACCTGGAATGACCCTATCTACAATGACAGCTGGATGTGGCATAAGGCTGGACACTTAGGACTGAGAGGATTGGTGAGATTGGGTGAGCAAATGCAGACCCTTTAAAGCAATAATGAGTGGCACCCATTCCATGGGTCCCAACTCTCAAGGTTGAAGGGAATATTACTACAGGTATAACATGTATGGGAAACCTAGAGAATGGACACACTGTGAATACGAAAGGTCTCTAAAACTCAACTAATAGTCCCTCGCCTGGTGCTCCGGTTTGACTTTCCATTTGCTTTACTATCAATCTCCCAACTTGGAGAGACAGCCCCTTTAACCTCATGGTTCTCACAGGTTGCCAATTTGGCAGAGGATGAAAGGGAAGAGGGAGAACCAATAAGAGAGTAGCTGTTAGGCATTTGCACGGGAACATGTAGCTCTAATTTCCTGTCCAGAAGAAGAATTAACCAAAGTCTCAGCCACCCACCACACACAAGTATAGATCCTGAACCAAAGTTTGGACTTGCATTCAGCTCACAAAAAAACGAGTTGAAAAATGGAGCTCATGGGCACAGCAATTCACAAACTGGCAGAGAAATACAGGACAACTATCGTCCAAATATTTGTTTAATGGAAGGCAATGAGGCGGACTTGAAAACGAGGCAGAATAGCAGGAAACAGATTTCGAGAGGTATGTTGGAATCGCCTTTAAAGCACAGGAAGAGGGGCACAACTTCGACAATGATGCACTTGGCTAAAAAGGGCGTATGCCTTTTCTCCTGAATATATTCAGGAGAAAACGAATACGCCATTTTTGGCCATCCAGCAAGCAGGCAATGCAAATCTGCACTACAAAGAATTATCACCTCAAACCAGTCAAAAGGGATATCCGCAAAATGTGTAAAAACCAGAAAGGCAAGACAGCCCCTGGAGAACTGGGAGCCTTGTTATGCTGATTGGCGGGATTAAGTTGCCAACTGCCTCTCTGGAGGAGTGCATTGTGTTCCGTAAAACAAATAAACAACAGAGCTACAGAGCCAAGGGCACGTCCAGTCTAGGAAATATACCTTGGGAAGACTGAAAATCAATAAGACAGAGCCACCCCAAAATTTAGGGTTTCACTTCTTTCAAGAACCTCAACTTGGGTACACCTTAAATATCCCAGGAAAGACAAAAATGGTTCAAGAAATTGTGGTACTTATGTACAAGGCATATCCCTCAGCCATGTAATCAATGTCATAAGGCCAGTAGCAGCAAAATGAGTGGATTCAGGTACGATGATTCTAAGTGAAATAAGTCACACAGAAAAAGAAAATTACCATAAGATATCACTTATGAAGATCCTGTAAACATGGCTACACATGAACTGTGTTAGGAAAGAGAAGAGAGACTCACATTTAGAAAACATTCTTATGCCTGCTTCAGGGGGATTGAGAGGTGGGGAGATGCATAAAACCAGAGTTTGAATTAGTACAGGTACCTTTCCAAAAACCTAATACAGAATAGACAAGACCTACACCTTCCTCAGGGAAAGGGAAACAACAAACCATATTCCCCGCAGAGGAATATATCTTACTAATAAGAATCTTAAAACCTATGTATTGATATATCTCCATAAGGGAATCAAGTATGTCTAGACTGGCATAAACATGGCAGTGAGAATCAGCTCAAACCCGCTATAGAAAGGAATTTCAAAATCAAACCAAAAAAACAGGGAAATTATTTACATTTACTTCAGGGTCTCTGATGAAACCTGGTATGACTCTAACTACAATGACAGCAGGATGTGGCATATGGCTGGACACATGGGACTGAGAGGATTGGTGAGATTGGGTGAGCAAATGCAGAACCTTAAAGCAATAATGCATGGCACCCATTCCATGTGTCCCAACTCTCCAGGTTGAAGGGAATATTACTCAAGCTATAACATGTAAGGGAAACCTAAGAATGGACACAATGTGAATACGAAAGGTTTCTAAGTCTCAACGAATAGTCCCTCTCCTTGTGCGCCAGTTTGACTTTCCAACTCCTTTACTATCAATCTCCCAACTTGGAGAGACAGCACCTTTAACCTCCTGGTTCGCACAGGTTGCCAATTTGGCAAAGGATGAAAGGGAAGAGGGAGAACCAATGAGAGAGTAGCTGTTAGGCATTTGGGCGGGCACATGTCACTCTTATTTCCTGGGAGGAAGAAGAATTAACCAAAGTCTCAGCCACCCACCGAAAACCAGTATAGGTTCTGAACCAAAATTTTGGACTTGCGTTCAGCTCACAAAAAACGAGCTAAAAAGTGGAGCTCAGGGGCACAGCAATTCACAAAATGGCAGAGTAATAAAGGGCAACTATCGTCCAACAATCTGTTGAGGGAAGGCAACTAGGTGGACTTGAAAGCGAGGCAGAATAGCAGGAAACAGATTTCAAGGGGTACGTTGGAATAGCCTTTAAAGCACAGGAAGAGGGGCACAATTTAGACTATGATGCACTTGGCCAAAAAGGGCGTATGCATTTTCTCCTGAATATATTCAGGAGAAAACGCATACGCCCATTTTGGCCAAGCAAGCAAGTGGGCAATGCAAATCTGAACTACAAAAAGTATCACTTCCCACCGGTCAGAAGGGACATCCACAAAATGGGTAAAAACCAGAAAGGCAAGACAGGCCCTGGAGAACAGGGAGCCTTTTTATGCTGATGGACGGGATGTAAAATGCCAACTGCCTCTCTGGAGGAGTGCATTGTGTTCCCTAAAACAAGTAAACAACAGAGCTAGAGAGCCAAGGGCACTTCCAGTCTAGGGAATATACCTTGGGAAAACTGAAAATCAATAAGACAGAGCCACCCCAAAATTTAGGGCTGCACTGCTTACAAGAACCTCATCTTTGGTACACTTTAAATATCCCAGGAAAGATAAAAATGGCTCAAAAATTGTGGTACATACGTACGATGGAATATCCCTCAGCCATGAAATCAATGTCATAAGACCAGTTGCAGCAAAATGAGTGGATTCAGGTACGATGATTCTAAGTGAAATAAGTCACACAGAAAAAGAAACTTATCATAAGATATCACTTATGAAGATCCTGTAAACATGGCTACCCATGCACTGAGTTAGGAAAGAGAACAGAGTCTCACATTTAGAAAACACCTTTATGCCTGATTATGGGGGAAGGAGAGGAGGGGTGATGCATAAAACCAGAGTTTGAAATAAGCACAGGTACCGTTCCAAAAACTAGCTATGGAATAGACAAGACCTACACCTTCCTCAGTGAAAGGGACTCAAAACGCCATATTTCCCCCAGAGGAATATATCTGAGTAGTAAGACTCTTAAAACCTATGTATTGATATGTCTCCATAAGGGAATCAAGTGTTTCTACACTGGCATAAACAGGGCAGCGAGAATCAGCTCAAACCCACTATAAAAAGGAATTTCAAAAGAAAACTTAAAAACAGGGAAATTCTTTACCATTCCTTCAGGGTCTCTGATGAAACCTGGAATGACCATATCTACAATGACAGCTGGATGTTGCCTAAGGTTGGACAGATGGGACTGAGAGGACAGGTGAGATTGGGTGAGCAAATGCAAACCCTTTAAAGCAATAATGCATGGCACCCTTTCCATGTGTCCCAACTCTCCAGATTGAAGGGTATATTACTATAGATATAACATGTAAGGGAAACCTAAGAATGGACACACTGTGAATACGAAAGGTTTCTAAAACTCAACCAATATTCCCTCTCCTTGTGCGACAGTTTGACTTTCCAACTGCTTTACTATCAATCTCCCAACATGGAGAGACAGCACCTTTAACCTCCTGGTTCGCAAAGGTTGCCAATTTGGCAAATGATGAAAGGGAAGTGGGAGAAGCAATGAGAGAGTAGCTGTTAGGCATTTGGATGGGCACATGTCACTCTTATTTCCCGGGAGGAAGAAGAATTAACCAAAGTCTCAGCCACCCACAGAAAACCAGTATAGGTTCTGAACCAAAATTTTGGACTTGCGTTCAGCTCACAAAAAACGAGTTAAAATGTCAAGCTCAGGGGCACAGCAATTCAAAAACTGGCAGAGTAACAAAGGGCAACTATCGTCCAAAAATCTGCTGAGGGAAGGCAACGAGGCGGACTTGAAAGCAAGGCAGTATAGCAGTAAACAGATTTCAAGAGGTAGGTGGGAATCACCTTTAAAGTACAGGAAGAGGGTCACAACTTCGACAATGATGCACTTGGCCAAAAAGTGCGTATGCGTTTTGTCCTGAATATATTCAGGAGAAAACGCATACGCCCTTTTTGGCCAAGCAAGCAAGCGGGCAATGAAAATCTGCACTAAAAAGAAGTATCACTTCCCAACGGTCAAAAGGGACATCCACAAAATGGGTAAAAACCAGAAAGGCAAGACAGGCCCTGGAGAACAGGGAGCCTTGTATGCTGATGGGCGGCATGTAAATTGCCAACTGCCTATCTGGAGGAGTGCATTGTGTTCCCTGAAAAAAGTAAACAACAGAAAGGCAAGACAGGCCCTGGAGAACAGGGAGCCTTCTTATGCTGATGTGTGGCATGTAAATTGCCATCTGCCTATCTGGAGGAGTGCATTGTGTTCCCTGAAACAAGTAAACAACAGAGCTACAGAGCCAAGGGCACTTCCAGTCTAGGGAATATACCTTGGGAAAACTGAAAATTAATAAGACAAAACTACCCCAAAATTTAGGGCTGCACTGCTTACAAGAACCTCATCTTGGGTACACCTTAAATATCCCAGGAAAGATAAAAATGGTTCAAAAAAGTGGGTACTTACGTATGATGGAATATCCCTCAGCCATGAAATCAATGTCATAAGACCAGTAGCAGCAAAATGAGTGGATTCAGGTACGATGACTCTAAGTGAATTAAGTCACACAGAAAAGGAAACTTATCATAAGATATCACTTATGAAGATCCTGTAAACATGGCTACACATGAACAGAGTTAGGAAAGAGAACAGAGTCTCACATTTAGAAAACACTCTTATGCCTGCATAAGGGGGAAGGAGAAGTGGGGTGATGCATAAAACCAGAGTTTGATATAAGCAAAGGTACCGTTCAAAAACCAACTATGGAATAGAAAAGACTTACACCTTCCGCAGTGAAAGGGACTCAAAACCCCATATTTCCCACAGAGGAATATATCTGACTAGTAACAATCTTAAAACCTATGTATTGATATGTCTCCGTAAGGGAATCAAGTGTGTCTAGACTGGCATAAACATGGCAGCGAGAATCAGCTCAAACCCACTATAAAAAGGAATTTCAAAAGAAAACAAAAAAAAGGGAAGTTTTTTCGAATTACTTCAGGGTCTCTGATGAAACCTGGAATGACCCTATCTACAACGACAGTTGGATGTGGCATAAAGCTGGACACATGGGACTGAGAGGATTGGTGAGATTGGGTGACCAAATGAAGTCCATTTAAAGCAATAATGCATGGCACCCATTCCATGTGTCGCAACTCTCCAGGTTGAAGGGTATATTACTATAGCTATAACATGTAAGGGAAACCTAAGAATGGGCACACTGTGAATACGAAAGTTTTCTAAATCTCAGCGAATAGTCCCTCTCCTTGTGCGCCATTTTGACTTTCCAACTGCTTTACTATCAATCTCCCAACTTGGAGAGACAGCACCTTTAACCTCCTGGTTCGCACAGGTTGCCAATTTCGCAAATGATGAAAGGGAAGAGCGAGAACCAATGAGAGAGTAGCTGGTAGGCATTTGGACGGGCACATGTCACTCTTATTTCCCAGGAGGAAGAAGAATTAACCAAAGACTCAGCCACCCACCGAAAACCAGTATAGGTTCTGAACCAAAATATTGGACTTGCGTTTAGCTCACAAAAAACGACATAAAAAATGGAGCTCAGGGGCACAGCAATTCACAAACTGGCAGAGTAATAAAGGGCAACTATCGTCCAAAAATCTGTTGAGGGAATGCAACGAGGTGGACTTGAAAGCGAGGCAGAAGAGCAGGAAACAGATTTCAAAAGGTACATTGGAATCGCCTTTAAAGCACAGGAAGAGGGTCACAACTTCGACAATGATGCACTTGGCCAAAAAGTGTGTGCGTTTTCTACTGAATATATTCAGGAGAAAATGCATACGCGCTTTTTGGCCAAGCAAGCAAGCGGGCAATGCAAATCTGAACTACAAAGTATTTTCACTTCCCACCGGACAAAAGGGACATCCGCAAAATGTCTAAAAATCAGAAAGGCAAGACAGGCCCTGGAGAACAGGGAGCCTTGTTATGCTGATGGACGGGATATAAATTGCCAACTGCCTCTCTGGAGGAGTGCATTGTGTTCCCTAAAACAAGTAAACTACAGAGCTACAGAGCCAAGGGCACTTCCAGTCTAGGGAATATACCTTTGGAAAACTGAAAATCAGTACCACAGAGCCACCCCATATTTAGGGCTGCACTGCTTACAAGAACCTCAACTTGGGTGCACCTTAAGTATCCCACTAAAGATAAATATGGTTCAAAAAATTGTGGTACTTTTGTACGATGGAATATCCCTCAGCCATGAAATCAATGTCATAAGACCAGTAGCAGCAAAATGAGTGGATTCAGGTACGATGATTCTAAGTGAAATTAGTCACACAGAAAAAGAAACTTATCATAAGATATCACTTATGAAGGTCCTGTAAACATGCCTACACATGAACGGAGTTAGGAAAGATTACATAGTAACTAATCTTATCATAAGTTATCACTCATAGCGGGAATGTACACATGACTACACATGAACTGAATGACGAACACAACAGATTCACACATTTAGAAAATATCTTCTGCCTGCTTAATGGGAAAGCCGAGGTGGGGTGATGCATAAAACCACAGTTTTAAATTAGCACAGATACCGTTATATAAACCATGTATGTAATAGACAACACCTACTCCCGGCACAATGAACTGGACTCAACACCCCCTGTTCATTGCAGAGGAATATGTCTGACTCTAAGTATTTTAAAACATATGTATTCTCATGTCTCCATAATGGAATCATGTGTGTGTATAATGGCATGAACACAGCACTGAAATTCAGTTAAACCCACTTATAAAAATAAATTTCAAAAGCAAAATGCAAAAACAGATAGAATGTTTTAAAAACTACGTTCAGGGCCTGTGATGCAAGCTAGATTGATCACCTTTACACCCACAGCTGGATGAGACATAAGACTGGACACTTGGGGCTGACAAGATTGCTGAGGTTGTGTGAACAAAAGAACACCACTTAGAGCAGTACTGTGTGCTATCCATTCTAGTGGTCCCAACTCTCCAGGTTTAAGGGAATCTTCCTCCAGTTAAAACATGCATGGGAAACCCAGTGGATGGTACACTGTGTAATTGGGAAAGTTTTCTAAAATGTACCTCATTTTTCTTTCGTCGTGCTCCGCTTCCCCATTCCATCTGCATTACTCAAAATCTCCCCACTTGGAGTGTCAGTGCCTTTACCCTCCCGTTGTGCACAGTTTGCAAATTTTGCAGAGGATGAACAGGAAGAGGGGAAATAAATGAGAGATTAGCTGTAGGTGTTTGGATGAGCACATGTCACTCTAGTTTCCCATCAGGAAGAAGAATTAACCAAAGGCTCAGCCTGAAGCCCCGGAACCAGACTAGGGCCTAAAGCCATTCTGCGGTATTGCAGCCAGCTCACAAAGAGGCGAGTTGAAAAATGGAAATCAGGGGCACAGCAATTCACAAACTTGCAGAGTTATAAAGGACAACTATCATCCAGAAATATATTGAGGAAAGGCAGTGAAGAGGATTTGAATACAAGGCAGAATTGAAGGAAACAGATTACAAGAGGTAGATTGGAGTCGTCTTTAAAGCACATGAAAAGCGACAGAATTTCGACAATGTTGCCCTTGGCTGAAAAGGGATTATGTCTATTTTCTTGAATATATTCGGGAAAAAATGCATATGCCCTTTTTGGCCAAGCAAGCCCTAAGGCATTGCAAATCCACACTACATAGAAGTGTCCCTTACATCCAGTCAAAACGGCCATCCACAAATAGTGTAAAAAACACAAATGCAGGACTAGCCATGGAGAAAAGGGAGCCTGGTTACGCCAATGGACAGGATGTAAATTGCCAACAGACTCTCTGGAGAACTGTATGTTGTTTTCTAAAACAGATCTACAGAGCATAGCACACTTCCACTCATGGGCGTGTATTTTGAGAAAACTAAAAATCCAAAACACACAGCCAGCCCAAAGTTTAGGGCTGCTCTGTTTACAAGAACCTCGACTTCGGTACACTTTATATATCCCAGAAAAGGAAAAAAAATGGATATAGATGTTGTAGTACTTATATACAATGGAATGTCACTCAGACATAAAATCAATGTCATAAGGCCAATAGCAGCATAATGAGTGGCTTTAGGTACGATGATGCTAAGTGAAATGAGCCACAAAGAAAAAGAAACTTATTGTAATATATCACTTATGGAGGAAATGTAAACATGGCTACACATGAACTGAATTTCAAAACAGAACAGAGTTACACATTTAGAAAACACACTTATGCCTCCCTAGGGGAAAGGTGACATGGGGTGATGTGTAAAAGCAGAGTTTGAAATTAGCACAGATCCCATTCCATATACCAAATATGTAATAGACAAGACCTACTCCTTTCTCAATAAACTGGACACAAAACACCCTATTCACTGAAGAGGAATATATCTGACTGGAAATAACCTTGAAACCTATGTATTTATATGTCTGCATAATGGAATCAAGTGTATGTAGATTGGCATAAACACAGATCAATGGAACAGGACAGAAAGCCCAGAGATAAACCTACATACCTATGGCTATCTCATCTATGACAAAGGAGCTAAGGATATACAATGGAGAAAAGACAGTCTCTTCAGTAATTGGTGCTGGAAAAACTGGACCCCTACACAAAAAGGAATGAAATTAGAACACTCCATAACACCATACACAAAAATAAACTCTAAATTGATTAGAGATCTAAATATAAGACCAGACACTATAAAACACTTAGAGGAAACCATAGGCAGAACACTCTATGATATAAATCACAGCAAGATCCTTTTGGACCCACCTCCTAGAGAAATGGAAATAAAAACAGAAATCAACAAATGGGACCTAATGAAACTTAAAAGCTTTTACACAGTACAGGAAAACATAAACAAGATGCAAAAACAACCCTCAGAATGGGAGAAAATATTTTCAAATGAAGCAATTGACAAAGGATTAATCTCCAAACTTTACAAGCACCTCATGTAGCTCAATATCACAAAAACAAACAACCCAATCCAAAAACGGCCAGAAGACCTAATAGACATTTCTCCAAAGAAGATATACAGATTACCAAGAAACATATGAAAGGATGCTGAACATCACTAATCATTAGAGAAATGCAAATCAAAACTACCGTGAGGTATCACCTCACAGCAATCAGAGTGGCAATCATCAAAAAAATCTACAAAACAATAAATGCTGGAGAGGCCTTTATTGGAGGAAAGGGAACACACTTGCACTGTGGGTGGGAATGTAAATTGATATGGGCACTAGGGAGAACAGTACGGAGGGTCCTTTAAATAACTAACAATAGAAGTACCATACGACACAACAATCCAAGTACTGGGCATTTGCCTTGCGAAAACCATAATTCAAAAAGAGTTATGTACAAAAATGTTCATTGCAGCTCTATTTGAATTAGCCAGGACATGGAAGCAATCTAAGTGTCCATCGACAGATGAATGGATAAAGAAGATCTGGCCCATATATAAAATCAAATATTACTCAACCATAAAAAGAAGCAAAACTGAGTTATTTGTACTGAGGTGGATGGACTTAGAATCTGTCCTACACAGTGAAGTAAGTCAGAAAGGGAAAAACAAATACTGTATGTTAACAGAGATATATGGAATCTAATGAAGAAAAAAAAAGATTTTGAAGAACCTAGTGGCAGGACAGGAGTAAGGACACAGACATAGAGAAAGGACTTGAGGACACTGGAAGGGGGATGGGTAAGCTGGGACGAAGTGAGAGAGTGGCATGGACATAAATACATTACCAAATGTAACACCGATAGCTACTGGGAAGCAGCCACATAGAACAGGGAGATCAGCTCGGTGCTTTGTGACCACATAAAGGGGTGGGATATGGAGTGTCGGAGGGAGATGCAAGAAGGAGGGGATCTGGTGATATTTGTATATGTATAGCTGATTCACTTTGTTATACAGCAGAAACGTACACTCCATTGTAAAGCAATTATACTCCAATAAACGTGTAAAAGGAAAAAAAAAAAAAAAAAGAAAGCCCAGGGATAAACCTACACACCTATGGTCAACTGATCTATGGCAAAGGAGGCAAGACTATACAATGGAGATAAGACAGTCTCTTCAATCATTGGTGCTGGGAAATATGGAGAGCTACATGTAAAAGAATGAAATTAGAACACTCCCCAACACCATACATAAAAATATATTCAAAATGGATTAGAGACCTTAATGTAAGACCGGACAGTATAAAACTCTGACAGGAAAACTTACGAAGGATACTCTGACGTAAATCACAGCAAGATCTTTTTTGATCCACCTCCTATAGCAATGAAATTAAAAAGAAATCTAAACAGATGGGACCTAATGAAACGCAAAAGCTTTTGCAAAGCAAAGGAAACTACAAACAAGATGAAAAGACAACCCTCATAATGGCAGAAAATATTTCAAACGAATCAATGGACAAATGATTAATCTCCAATATATATAAACAGCTCATGCAGCTCAATATTAATAAAACAAACAACCCAATACAAAAATGGAAGATCTAAATAGACAATTCTTCCAAGAAGACATAGAGATCGCCAGTACGCACATGAAAATCTGCTCAACATCACTAATTATTAGAGAAATGGAAATCGATACTACAATGAGGTATCACGTCACACCTGTTAGAATGGGCATCATCAGAAAATCTACAAACAACAAATGCTGGAGAGGGTGTGGAGAAAAGGAACCTTCTTCCACTATTGTTGGGAATGTAAATCGATACAGTCTCTATGGAGAACAGTATGGAGGTTCCTTAAAAAACTAAAAATAGAATTACCATATAATCCAGCTATCCCACTACTGGGCATATACCCAGAGAAAACCATAAATCAAAAAGACACATTCACCACAATGTTCATTGCAGCACTATTTACAATAGACAGGTAATGAAAGCAACCTAAGTGCCCACAGACAGACGAATGGATAAAGATATGGTACATATATATAATGGAATATTACTCAGCCATACATAGGAATGAAATTGGGTCATTTGTAGAGACCTTGATGGATCTAGAGACTGTCATACAGAGTGAAGTAAGTCAGAAAGAGAAAAACAAATATTGTATATTAATGCACATATGTGGAACCTAGAAAAATGGTAAAGATGAACCAGTTTGCAGGGCAGAGATAGAGACAGATGTAGAGAACAAACATATGGACACCAAGGAGGGAACACCATGTGAGGGTGGTGGTGGGATGAATTGGGAGACTGGGATTCACATGTGCACACTTATATGTATAAAATATATATCCAATAAGAACCTGCTGTATAAAAGAAATAAATTTAAAAAAAATTAAAAATAAATGAATAACATTTAATAAAATAAAACAGAAAAAAGTTTTTCCCTTCACATAGACGTGTTTATATTAATGCATTATTTCCATGTTTATATCTCCAAATTAAAAAAAAAGAGGAATAAATAAAATCTAACTTGAACCAAAAAGAAAAAAAGGAAAATAAAACAGAACTCACCAGTTATACAGAGGAATATCGTATCAGGGCACTTGCTCCAGTGGTAAAAAATTCTTATGTTGGTCAGAGGTGGGATATCGTCTCCCATGCACTCAGCAGTGCTGCCCCCTACAAGGAGAATCCTCATTGCAAAGCTGGGGGACTGTGTCGAGGCATCTGTGAGTGAATGTGAGCTGAGCCCCAGTCCTGCTGCAGCTGAACTCTTCCCAACATTTCCAGGTAAAACACCTGAATATGTACAAGCACTTGCAAGCCTAGAGGAAGGGCTGTGGAGCCACACTAGCGAGAGCACGCAGGCCGACTTGGTGCCTGCAGGCCAGCCAGGATGGTCCTGGCCCCAGATGCTCTTCTGGAATCTTTCCATTTCCCTGCCTGTGATACCCCTCCTGCCACCGCACCCACTGCTTTTTTACTTCCTCACCTCTGACTGGGGAGAAATTCCAGTGGCAGGTATGGGTGACACATCCTCTTCTTTAGCAGGTGGCAGCCTGGCAACTCCTGCAGAAAGTCCAGCAGAGCCCCACTCACACTGGGCCACCCATAAAGCCACGGCCCCTCACTCCCTCCCACCACCCCAGCCCCGACACTGCTGACGGGGCAGAGAATATGGCGTCAGGCACAGCTACAGGTGCTCTTGCTGACTGGAGAGGTGTTTATATTGACCTCAACCCAGGCACACCTGTGTGGGGGGCTGGCAGGCAGTGTCAGGCTGCCCAAATCAGCCAATCCTCACCCCTCAGGGGCTCACAGTTGCAGAAAATGAACCTTGCTAAACGGGTCAGTCCCAAGGAACAGGTGTGGGCTCTTGAGAGTCAGGCTAGACAAGGGGCTGCAGCTGCGGCTTGTCTTCTTATCATTTTATCTGGTCCATGAGTGGAAAACAACTTCAAGAAGACCCTATCCTAATGAGAGGAACCCAGGAGTCAGGGAGAGGAGTGATGGTGGGTGGAGACAGAGGCCTGGTGCCCTGGCTGCAGTGGAAGTGTCTGGAAGACCAGGCAGAGAGAGGCTGCACGGAGTGATAGCCAGTGTCACAGACCTGTCAGAGCTGCTGTTTGTTAGTTCAAGTCCTGCTCTGAGGTGTTCTGTGTCAGCTGTGAGCGACAGGTGAGCTGGGGTTTCTCTGCAAGGTGGGCTATGTGCACAGTTCCTGTGTGTCCAGCCCTGCTGGGGTACCTGCCCAGGGGAGTTCTGTATCCTGGGAAGGGCCTGACTATGAGAGCCCCATGGGCTGCTGGGTAGCTGCACAGGTGAGCTCCATACCCTGGGAGGGACTTGACCATGAGAGCCCCGTGGGCTGTGGGGTGCGGGATGCAGCCCAGGTGAGCTCCATATCCTGGGATTGGCCTGACCACGAGAGCCCCATGGGCTGCTGGAGACCTGGTAAAGGATATCAGGACAGTCAGTGAAGCCACCGAGGATATACATCCAGTAGCTCCTATTTCCTACACCCTGCTGCTCATTCTACCATCCACCAGGCCATGGCATTCTGTATTACACTTCAATGATGCCTTCTTCTGTATTCCATTCATCTCAGAGTCACAAGAATTTTTGGCTTGTGAGTGGCAGGACACAACATGCAACACAAGCAATAATGCTGGGCCGTCCTGCACCAATGGTTCAAAAATCCCCACACCATCATTGGGGAAATGTCCTCTAAAGACCTAAACGTTCTACCTCTGTAAAAGGGAACCCTCCTTCAATATGCAGATGACATTCTGATCGCCAGGCCTACTAAAGACGCCTCGGAACTACCTAGCCAAGAAAGGATAGAAGGTGTCCAAGAAAAAGGCTCAAATATCCCAGGCTCAGGTGACATGCCTGGGCTTCATTCTCACAGATATTCGGAGAAACGCATCCCAGGATAGGGAAGAAGCCATTTGCAGCCTTACCTCTTCTAAAACTAGAAGACAGCTTAGGGGTTCCTGGGGAGGCCAAGGTTTTCTGCATCTGGATCCCTAACTACAGTCTAATAGCTGGGCCTCTACATGAAACACTGACACGAAAAGATGATGATCCTTTTGAATAGAATCCAGAAGCAGCCTTTCAAGAATGGAAAGAGCAGTCAATTCAGATCCTTGCCCAGGAACTCGCTAATTTAGCTAAACCCTTTGACCTTTACATACCCGGTCAAAGGTTAATCGCCCTTGGAGCCTTAGTGCAAAAACTGGGACCACTTGAAATGGAGCAACACAAGAATGCCCTTCAGGTATGATAAACTATGGTCACCAAGGGCTTTGCCCACCGACTCATAAGGCCAGGATACTGGGGTATCTAAAAAGCTGGAAATCAGCAGCCCACAAGGCCAGCTCCCTCCTAAGGGAAAAGGACCCCACGTGGTGATCCTAACCACCCATCATGCCCTGAAGTTGCAGGGGTCGCTCTGTGGACACACTGACCTCGAGTGAGGAGGCCCTCCAACTCCAACCTCCAGAGAGACAAATGGGGGCAACGGGCCCCCAAGATGACTCGTGTGACCATCACTTGACCTGGAGTTTCTCTCAGAAAACAAGAAGACTGTGCCGCGAAAGAGCAGACTACTGCTTGCAGGACTTACTGCACCCAGAGGGAAGCTAATAGGCTTGGCGGGGGAAACGTATATCACGCTTTCACCATAGAAAACCCTACAGACACCGCGGTGATGGTGGCCAATATGACCGGCTGGACTGCTGGCTACTTCTAAAGGCCGTTGACTCAGTGGACATCATGGTCCTGGATCACCACTGACCCTGGACTGTCTGGGAGTTGCACGGGCAGGGCTCTGACACATGGTGCTGTTTGTACATTAATTCAGGGACCTAATTAAAGAAAGCACAGACTACTGGTCAGAGCATCTAGGCTGGCAAAAACCGTCAGCCTAAGGTCACCGAACAAATGTGGGGTGGGGTGAAAGCTGCCACCACATCATCTCTGCGCATCTCTTTCCTGGACCCTTAAAGGTCATTAGAATCAATAACACTTCCAATGCTGGTGCTCAGGCGGACGAGAAGTGAGGCAGGAGGCCTTGGGACAATCAACCTCACCTGGAGGCTGGTGGGGAGACGTTTTGCCCCTCGCCCCAGGTATCAGGGCTGCCACCACAGCATGAAGCAGTTACAAAAGAGGGGTTTTCACCCTCAACACCCCAAGAATGAGGAACGGAACAAAAAGCAGAGGAGGTGTTCGTCTCCGGCAACGTTCATTAAAAATTCCTGGGAGATAAAAAGAGAATCTGGGCAATAAAATAAAGTCTAACCTGTTTTTCCTTTGTGCTTTGTCTAATTTCACGTGCTCCTAGGGTTCCGCATGCAGAGGTCCCACAACCGGCACTTCAGACCTGATTTCCTATTGCAGAATGGCTGGGTAGACACCTCAGCTAGCGGAGTCCCATGCAGACTCCACGGCATAGAGCCTGAGCTGCAGCCAACCCAGCCCTCGAGAGCTCCATCCCCTAACTCCCACTGACGCTGCTGGGATCCCTACACAGCTGCCCAGCCCACAGCCCGTGGGGGAGGGCATGCACTCACCTCTCCTTTCGGTTTTCAAAATAATGTTTCCTTTGCTTCTGAACCAAACTCAGTCTTCATCTGTTGGCTCCTATGACACTGAGCACGGGGACTCCTGTTGGGGTCCACTCTGGAGGATCAGTAACAGAAATTGAGAACATTGTAACTTCAATGAACAGATGTGTGAGCCAAACTGTAGTTAACATAGAGCAGTGTATAATGCTCGGGTAAAATAAGATTTTTCTAAGACTTATATTTGATATTCCCATCACTTTACTATAAGCAAGTTCAGTGAAGACGTCTGTCTTATTTGTCAGGTCAACATTAGAGAAATGAAGTGATTTATTTCCATGGTTGTACATCGAATACTCTTGGCTGAAGCTTCAATCTTGTTTTGAATGCTTTTCCATTGAAAAGGATACCTCTCTTTCAGCTCCCCCATTCCTGAGAAGTATAAAATCTTATAATTTATTATTACCAAAGGGGAAAGGTAGGAAAAGGGATAAATTAACAGTTTGGGATTAACACATACACACTGCTATGTATAAAATAGATCATCAACAAGGAATTACTGTATAGCACAGGGAACTAAACTGAATATTTTGCAATAACCTATAAGGGGAAATAATCTGAAAAAGAATCGATATTTTTATTGACATCATCTATCAATGACAGATAAAATGTAACCTAAGCAAGGCCGATGGTGAGCGCTTCTGAACCTGAAGATTTCAATCATCTAAAGTTGGGCTCTGCCTATTTCCCAAGGCCCTTAATGGACATACGTGTAGCCGTAGCTTAAAAATTCCCCAGTTTGGGGTTCGGGGAGGCACTGATTTGGAAAAATCCCTGGTGTTCTCCTTCCATGCACGGGACCCTTCGTACAGCTAAAACATGCCTGTCACACCTAGAGAATGGTATACTGTTTGATCGGAAAGAGTTTGGAAAAGGCACCTCATCTCCTCATCGCCTGGTGCTCGGGTTCACCCCTCCAGCATCTTTCCTAACAATCTCCTCACTTGGGGATATCAGCACCGTCAACATCCTGTTGCACACAGTTTGGAATTTGTCCAGAGGATGAAGCGGAAGGATGAGAAAAATTTAGAGACAAGTCTTAGGTTTTCGGACAGGCACATGCCACTCTAATTTCCAATCCGGAAGACAAATTCATCAAAGGTTAGAATTGCCCACGGAAAGAGATTAGGGCTAGAGGAAATCCCGCTGTTTTGTGTCCAGTTTCCAAAAACACAAGTTGAAAAATGGAACTCAGGGGCACTAAAATTCATGAAACTGCAGAGTTGAAAATATCTATTGTTGAAAAATGTCTTGAGGTAAGTCACAGAAAAGGACTTGTAAGCAAGGGGGAGTGGCAGGAAACAGATTTGAAGAGGTAGAAAGGACTCCCCATTAAAGCACAAGAAATGGGGCTGAACATCGCCAATGATGCAGTTGGCCCAAAAGGGCTTATGCATTTTTTTCTGAATATATTCAAGTAAAGGCCATACACACTTTTTATCCAACCAAACAGGTGGGCACTGGAAATCAATACTGCAAAATGTATCACTTCACATCAGTTAGAAGGGCCATCCACATAAAGTGTAAACACCAGAAATGCCGGACTGGGTGAGGAGAAAAGGGAGCCCTGTGAGGCTGATAGTGGAAATGTAATTTGCCAACGGCCACTCTGGAGAAGTGTATTGTGTTTGCTAAAACATCTGAAAACTGAGCTACAGAGCATAGGGCACTTGCACTCATGGGCGTATACCTTGGGAAAAACAAAAAATGACAGAAAACAGGCACCCCGACGTTTACCACCTCTCTGTTAAAAAGGGCCTCCACTTGGATATAACATAATGTCCCTGGAAGGATAAAATGGATAAAAGAGATGGGGTACTTATGTAGAGTGGAATATTACTCATCCAGAAATCAATGAAATAAGGCCAGTTGTAACAACTCTGGAGGAGTTACATACGATCATTCTAAGTGACACATGTCAGAAAGAAAAAGACACATATCATAAGATGTCACTTAAAGGTGGAATCAAAAATGGCTACACATGAAATAAACTACAAAACAGAAACATAGTCAAATATGTAGAAAATAGACATAAGGCTGCTAAATGGGAAAGGTGGGGAATGGTGAGGTATTATCCTGGAGGTTGAAATTAACAAAGATACCATTCCAAGTACCAAATTGAATAACTGGCAAGGCCTACACGGTACCTCAAAGAACTGCACTCAGTCCACTCAAGTCACTGAAAAATAATACATATGACTCGGAAGCATCTGAGAAAGAATTTATTGTTGTCTCACAGTACATGAATCAAGTGGATGTACAGCAGCAAAAAACAGAGCTTTGAAAATCAGCTGTAGCCAATATAAAAATAAATTTAAATATATTTATAAAAACAGTGAGACAGACAAAAATTCTTACAACTTTTGTTGAAGGGTTACGATGTAACATGGATTGAACACATGTAGACCCACAGCAGGATGATATATAAGGCTGGAAGCTATGCACGCTAAGAGATGTTAGAGAAGCTGGGTGAGGAAAAGCAGACCTTTTAAAGTAATACTGCCTGATACCCATTCCATGAGTCCCAAATCTGCAGTTTCTAGGGAATCTTCTGACAGGGAAAACATGCCTGGGAAACCGAGATGAATGTACACCGTGTGCTCAGGAGAGGTGTCTAAAATACACCTCATTTTTGATCTCCTGGTGCTGGGGTTCGCCATTCCAGCCACATTACTAACAATCTCCCGACATGAAGAATCGGCACCTTTAACCTCCTGTTTCACACAGTTTGCAATTTTTGCAGAGGATAAATGGGAAGAGGAGGAACCAATGAGAGATTAGCTGTAGGAGTTTTGACAGGCACATGTCACTCTAATATCCCTTTAGGAAGAAGAATTAACCAAAGGCTCAGCCTGCCTCCCCAGGATCAGAATATGGCCGGAATCAATCCAATGGTTTGGCGGTCAGCTCACAAAAAGCGAGTTGCAAAATGGAGCTCAGGAGCAGACAATTCAAAGATCTGCAAAGATATAAATGATAACCAACGTCCAAAAATATATTCAGGTAAGGCAACGAAGAGGTTCTGAATGAGAGGCAGAATTGCAGGAAACATTTTTCAAAAGGTAGATTGTACTCACATTTAAAGCATATGAAAAGCAGCAGAATTTCTAAAATGATGCAGTTGGGCAAAAGGGTGTATGCGTTTTTTTCGTGAATATCTTCAGGAAAAAAACACATACAGAGTTTTTGGCCAACCAAGCAAGAGGGAAATGCAAATCCGCACAATAAAGAAGTCTCAATTTCCACTGCTCAGAAAGTCCTTCCAAAAAATGTGTATAAATCAAAAATGCAGGAGAGGCCATGGAAAACAGGGAGACTAGTCACGCTGATGGGTGGGGTATAAATATCAAAGAGCTATTCTGAAGAAGTGTATGCTGTTTCCTAAAACATCTAAAATACAAAGCCCCCGAGCAAAGGGGACTTCAACTCATGGACATATAACTTGGGAAGACTAAATATCAACAAGACACAGGCACCCCAAAATTTAGGGCTGCTCTGCATACAAGAACCTCAACTTCGGTACACCTAAAGTATCCCAGGAAAAAGAGAAATGCATAAAGAACTTGTGGTAATTTTGTACAATGGAATATCACTCAGACGTGAAATCAATGTCATAAGGCCAGTAGCAGCATAATGAGAGGATTTAGGTATGATGATTCTAAGGGAAATTAGTCACACAGAAAAAGAATCTTATCATAAGATATCACTTAGAGAGGGAATGTCAACATCACAACACATGAACTGAATTAGGAAAGAGAGCAGCATCTCACATTTAGAAAACACTCTTATGCCTCCTTAAGGGGAAAGGAGAGGTGGGGTGATGCATAAAACCAGAGTTTGATATTAGTACAGGTACCATTCCATAAACCAAATACAGAATAGACAAGACCTACACCTTCCTCAGTGAACGGGAGTCAAAACCCCTATTCCCCACAGAGGAATATATCTGATTAGTAAGAATCTTAAAACCTATGTATTGATATGCCTCTGTAAGGGAATCAAGTGTGTCTAGACCGGCATAAACACGTCAGGGAAAATCAGCTCAACCCCATTATAAAAATGAATTTCAAAAACAAAACAAAAAAACAGCGAAATTCTTACACAATTCCTTCAGGGGTTCTGATGAAACCTAGAATGACCCTATCTGCAAAGACAGCTGGATGAGACATAAGGCTGGACACTTGGGACTGAGAGGACTGGTGAGATTGGGAGAGAAAATGCAGACCCTTTAAAGTAGTAATGCATGCCACCATTCCATGGGTCCCAAATTTCCAGGTAGAAGGTAATATCACTACAGTTATAACATGTATGGGAAACCTAGAGAATGGACACCCTGTGATGGCGAAAGGTTTCTGAAAGTCTCCTACTTTTGCCTCTCCTTGTGCTACAGTTTGGCATTCCAACAACTTTACTATCAATCTCCCAACTTAGGAGAGTCATCCCCTATAACCTCCTGGTTCGCACAGTTTGCTAATTGTGCAGAGGATGAAAGGGAAGAGGGAGAACCAATCAGAGAGTAGATGTAGGCCTTTGGATGGACACATGTCACTCTAAATTCCCGTCAGGAAGAAGAATTAACCAAAGCCTCAGCCACCCACAGGGAACCAGTATAGCCACCCCTGGAACCAGTATAGGTCCTGAAGCAAAATTGTGGAATTGCTGTCAGCTCCCAATAATGGGATTTGAAAATTGGAGCTCAGGGGCAAAGCAAATCAAAAACCTGCAGAGTTATAAAGGACTACTCTCTTCCAAAAATCTGTTGAGGGAAGGCAACAAAGCGGACTTGAAAATGAGGCAGAATGGCACAAAACATATTTCAAGAGGTAAATTGGAATCGCCTTTAAAGCACAGGAAAGGCATCACAACTTCGAGAATGATGCACTTGGCCAAAACCAGCGTATGACTTTTCTCCTGAATATATTCAAGAGAAAAGGCATAGGCCCTTTTTGGCCAATCAAGCAAGCGTGCAATGCAAATCCACACTACAAAGAATTTTCACTTCCCACCGGTCCAAAAGGACATCCGAAAATCTGTAAAAACCAGAAAGGCAAGATAGAGATGACAAGGGATTAAAGCAATATGATCCCAAGGGTCATGGAGGATTGTGATGACAAGTGTATGGAGCATTGTGATGACAAGATTATGTATCATTTTGCTGTCAAAGGCATTGTGATGACAAGGTTCATGGAGCACTGTGATGACAAGCGTCATGGAGCATTGTGATTACAGGGTTCATGGAGCATTGGGATGACAACGGCATGGAGCATTTTGATGACAAGATTCCCGGATCATTGTGTTGTCAGGGTTCATGGAGCGTTGTGATGACAGTGGTCATGGAGCATTGTTATGACAGAGGTCATGGAGCATTGTGATGAGAACGTCATGGAGCATTGGGCTGAAAATGTTCATGGAGTATTGTGATGACAGGGGTCATGGAGCATTGTGATGACTAGGTAATGGAGCATTGTGATGAGAAGACCATGGAGCCATGTGATGACAAGTCTCATGGAGCATTCTGATGAAAAGGGTCATGGAGCATTGTGATTACAGGGGTCTTGGAGCATTGTGATGACAAGGGCATGGAACATTGGGATGAGAATGTCATAGAGCCTTTTGATGACATGCATCATGGAGCTTTGTGATGACAACGGCATTGAGCAATGTGATGACAAGTGTCACCGAGCACTGTGATGAAAATTTCATGGAGCATTTTGGTGACAAAGGTCACAGAGCCTTGTGATGACGAGGGTATGGACAATTGTGATGACAAAGGTCATGAAGCATTGTGATGACTGGAGTCACGGAGCATTGTGATGACAGGGGCATGGAGCATTGGCCTGACATGTTTCGTGGATAATTGTGATGACAGTGGGCATGGTGCAATGTGATGACAAAGGCATGGAGCCTTGTGATGAGAAGGTCATGGAGTATTTTGAAGACAGTTCTCAGGGAGCATTGTGATGACATATGTCATGGTCCATTGCGATGACAATGGAATGGAATATTGTGATGCCAAGTGTCATGGAGGATTGTGATGACAAATGTAATGGAGCATTTTGATGACAAGGGCTTGGAGCATTGTGATGAAAATGGACATGGAGCATTGTGATGACAAGGGCATGGAGCATTGTGATGACAAGGGCCATTGAGAATTTTAATGACAAGTTCATGAAGCATTGTGATGACAAGCACATGGAGCTTCCTATGACAGGTGTCATGGAGCATTGCGATGACAAGTGCATAGAGAATTGTGATGACAAATCATATAACACGGTGATGAGAAGTGTCAGGGAGCACAGTGATGCCAAGAACGAGGAGAATTGTGATGACAGGGGACATGGAGCATTGTGATGGCAAGACCGTGGAGCTTTTTGATGAGAAGACCATGGATAATTGTGATGACGAGCGTCATGGAGCACTGTAATGACAAGGGGAAGGGAGCATTGTGATGAGAGTGGCCATGGAGCATTGTGATGACAAGGGTGATGGAGCATTTTGATGACAAGTGCGTGGAGCATTGTGATGAGAATACCATGGATAATTGTGATGACGAGCGTCATGGAGCACAGTAATGACAAGGGGTATGGAGCATTGTGATGACAGTGGCCATGGAGCATTGTGATGACAAGTGTCATGGAGCATTCTGATGACAAGCTTGTGGAGTATTGTGACGACAATGGCATGGAACATTGTGATGAAAAGGGCATGGAGCATTGTGATAAAAAAGGCATGAAGCCATTTCATGACAGGTTTCAAGGAGCATTCTGAAGACAAGTGTCAGGCAACATTGTGATGACAAGTGTATTGAGAATGGTGATGAAAAAGATCATGGAGCATTTTGACGAAAAGGACATGGAGTATTGTGATGACAGGCATCATGGAGCATTGTGATGACAAGTGTTATGGAACATTGTGATCACAAGTGTTTGGAGCATTGTGATGATAGAAGTCATGGATCATTTTTTTTTCAAGGTGCATGGAGCATTGTGATGACAAGGGCATGAAGCAATGTGATCCCAAGATTCATGGAGGATTTTGATGACAATGGTAAGGGAGTATTGTGATGACAAGCAAATGGAGCATTGTGATGACAAGGTCATGTAGCATTTTGCTGACACAGGCATGAAGCATTGTGATGATAAGGGTCATGGAGCACTCTGATGAGAAGCATCACGGATCATTGTGATTACAGGGGTCATGGAGCATAGGGATGGCAAGGCCATGCATCATTGTGATGACAAGTGTCATGGAGCATTGGGCTGAAAATATTCATGGAGCACTGTGATGACTAGGGAATGGAGCACTGTGATGACAAGAGTCCCGGATCACTGTGTTGTCAGGGGTCATGGAGCGTTGTGATGACAGTGGTCATGGAGCATTGTGATGATAGGGATCATGAAGCATTGTGATGAGAAGTTCCTGGAGAATTGGACTGAAAATGTTCAGGAAGTATTGTGAGGACCGGGGTCATGGAGCATTGTGATGACAAGGGAATGGAGCACTGTGATGAAAAGTTCCTGGAGCATTGTAATGAGAAGACCATTGAGCCTTGTAATAACAAGTCTCATGGAGCATTCTGATGAAAAGGGGCATGGAGTATTGTGATTACAGGGGTCTTGGAGCATTGTGATGACAAGGGGATCGAGCATTGTGATTACATGGGTCTTGGAGCATTGTGAGTAAAATGGCATGGATCATTGTGATGAAAATGGCATGGAGCCTTGTCATGACAGGGTTCAAGGAGCATATTGACGACAAGTGTCAGGGAGCATTGTGATGACAAGTGTATTTGAGAATTTTTATGACAAAGATCATGGAGCATTGTGATGAGAAGACCATGTATAATTGTGATGACGAGCGTCATGGGACATTGTGATGACAAGTGTTTTGGAATATTGTGATCACAAGGGTTTGGAACATTGTCATGACAGAGGTCATGGAGCATTTTGATTTCATTCTGATGACAATAGCATGAAGAATTATCATGATGTGCATGGTACATTGTGATGACAAGGTTCATGGATCATTGAGACGAAAAGGGGCATAGGCCATTGTGATTACAGGGTTCTTGGAGCATTGTGATGAGATGGGTCATGGAGTTGTGATGAAAAGGCCATGGAATATAGTGATGGCAGGGGTCATGGAGCATTGTTATGACAGGGGTAATGGAGCATTGTGATGGCAAGGGCATGGAGCATTGTGATGAGAAGGCCATGGAGAATTCTGATGACATGTGTCATGGAGCCTTGTGAAGACAAGGGCATGGAGCAATGGGATGAGAGCATTCATGGAGCACTGTGATGACAATCACATGGAGCACGGTGATGCCAAGGGTCATGGAACTTTGTGATGACAAAAGTCATGGAGCATTTTGATGGCAAGGGTGTTGTGCATTGTGATGAGAAGGGCAGGGAACATTCTGATGACAGGGTCATGGAGCAATTTGATGAAAAGTGTCATGGAACATTTTGATGACAGGTGTTCTGGAACATTGTGATGTCAGGGGTCATTGAACATTGTGATGATAAGAGCATGTAGCATTGTGATGACAGCAGTCATGGAACATTGTGATGACAGGGGTGAGGGAGTATTGTGACAAATAGTGATGTAGCATTGTGATATCAGTGGTGAGAGAGCATTTTGATGAGAAGTACATGGAGCACTGTGATGACAAATTTTATGTAGCATTGTGATAACAAGATTGTGGAGCACTGTGATGACAAGCGCATGGTGCATTGTGATGACATGTGTCATGGAGCATTGTGCTGACAAGTGCATGGAGCACTGTGATGACAAGCGTCATGGAGCATTGTGATTAAAGGGTTCATGGAGCATTGGGATGACAAGGGCATGGAGCATTTCGATGACAAGCGTCCCGGATCATTGTGTTGTCACGGTTCATGGAGCATTGTCATGACAGTGGTCATGGAGCATTGTTATGACAGAGGTCATGGAGCATTGTGATGAGAACGTCATGGAGCATTGGGCTGAAAATGTTCATGGAGTATTGTGATGACAGGGGTCAAGGAGCATTGTGATGACAAGGTACTGGAGCACTGTGATGAGAAGACCATGGAGCCATGTGATGACAAGTCTCATGGAGCATTCTGATGAAAAGGGTCATGGAGGATTGTGATTACATGGGTCTTGGAGCATTGTGATGACAAGATTATGTATCATTTTGCTGACAAAGGCATTGTGATGACAAGGTTCATGGAGCACTGTGATGACAAGCATCAAGGAGCATTGTGATTAAAGGTTTCATGGAGCATTGGGATGACAAGGGCATGGAGCATTTTGATGACAAGCGTCCCGGATCATTGTGTTGTCAGGGTTCATGGAGCATTGTCATGACAGTGGTCATGGAGAATTGTTATGACAGAGGTCATGGAGCATTGTGATGAGAACGTCATGGAGCATTGGGCTGAAAATGTTCATGGAGTATTGTGATGACAGGGGTCAAGGAGCATTGTGATGACAAGGTACTGGAGCACTGTGAGGAGAAGACCATGGAGCCATGTGATGACAAGTCTCATGGAGCATTCTGATGAAAAGGGTCATGGAGAATTGTGATTACAGGGGTCTTGGAGCATTGTGATGACATGGGCATTGAACATTGGGATGAGAATGTCATGGAGCGTTCTGATGACATGCATCATGGAGCTTTGTGATGACAAGGGCATGGAGCATTGTGATTACAGGGGTCTTGGAGCACTGTGAGGAAAATGGCATGTAACATTGTGATGAAAAAGGCATGTAGCCTTGTCATGACAGGGTTCAAGGAGCATACTGATAACAAGTGTCAGGGACCATTGTGATGACAAGGGTATTGAGCATTGTGATGACAAATGTCATGGAGCATTGTGATTAGAAGACCATGGATAATTGTGATGACGAGCGTTATGGGGAGCTGTGATGATAAGTGTTAGGGAATATTGTTATCACAAGGATTTGGAGCATTGTGATGACAGAGGTCATAGAGCATTTTGATTTCATTGTGATGACAATAGCATGAAGCATTATGATGATGCGCATTGGTGCATTGTGATGACAGCATTCAGGGAGCATTGAGATGAAAAGGGGCATGGAGCATTATGATTAGAAGAGTCTTGGATCACTGTGATGAAAAGGCCATGGAATATTGGTCTGAGATGTTTCATGGATTATTGTGATGAGAGGGGGCAAGGAGCATTGTGATAACAATGGCACGGAACACTGTGATACATGGTTCATGGAGGATTGTAATGACAAGCGCATGGAGCATTGTGAGAAGAATGGCATCGAGCATTGTGATGAAAAGCATCATCGATACTGTGATGACAAGGGCATGGAACGATGTGATGAGAGGTTTTTGGAGCATTGTGATGACAATGGCATGGAGCATTGTGATGCCAAGGGTCATGGAGTTTTGTGATGACAAAGGTCATGGAGCATTTTGATGACAAGGGTGTGGTGAATTCTCTTGTGAAGGGCAGGGAGCATTGTGATGACAGGGTCATGGAGCAATTTGATGAAAAGTGTCATGGAACATTTTGATGACAGGGGTTATGGAACATTGTGATGTCAGGAGTCATGGAACATTTTCATGACGATGTTGTGGACCATTGTGATGACAGGGGAGTGGGTGTATTGTGATGACTAGTGAGGGAACATTTTGATATCATTTGTGAGAGAGCATTTTGATAAGAAGTGCATGGAGCATTGTGATGACAAGTTTTATGGAGCATTGTGATGACAAGGTTGTGGAGCATTGTTATGACAAGCACATGGCACATTGTGATGACATGGGTCATGGAGTCCTGTGCTGACAAAGGCATGGAGCATTGTGATGAGAAGGGTCAACGAGCATTGAGATGAAAATTTCATGGAGCATTTTGGTGACAAAGATCACAGAGCCTTGTGATGACGAGGGCATGGACCATTGTGATGACAAAGGTCATGAAGCACTGTGATGACTGGAGTCATGGAGCATTGTGATGACAGGGTTCATAGAGCATTGTGATGAAAAGGCAATGATCATTGTGATGACAGGGGCATGGAGCATTGGCCTGACATGTTACATGGATTATTGTGATGACAGTGGGCATGGTGCAATGTGATGACAAGGCATGGAGCACTGTGATGAGAAGGTCATGGAGTATTTTGAAGACAGGTCTCAGGGAGCATTGTGATGACATATGTCATGGTCCATTGCGATGACAATGGAATGGAACATTGTGATGCCAAGTGTCATGGAGGATTGTGATGACAAATGTAATGGAGCATTTTGATGACAAGGGCTTGGAGCATTGTGATGACAAGGGCATGGAGCATTGTGATGACAAGGGCCATTGAGAATTTTGATAACAAGTTCATGAAGCATTGTGATGAGAAGCACATGGAGCTTCCTATGACAGGGGTCATGGAGCATTGCGATGACAAGTGCATAGAGAATTGTGATGACAAATCATGTAACACGGTGATGAGAACTGTCATGGAGCATAGTGATGCCAAGAACGAGGAGAATTGTGATGACAGGGGACATGGAGCATTGTGATGACCAGGGCATGGAGCATTGTGATGACCAGGAAATGGAACATTGTGATGGCAAGACCGTGGAGCATTGGGCTGAATATGTTAATGGATCATTGTGATGACAGGGGTCATGGAGCATTGTGATGACAAGGGAATGGAGCACTGTGATGAAAAGTTCCTGGAGAATTGTGATGAGAAGACCATGGAGCCTTGTAATAAAATGTCCCATGGAGCATTCTGATGAAAAGGGGCATGGAGTATTGTGATTACAGGGGTCTTGGGGCATTGTGATGAAAAGGGCATGGAGCATTGTGATTACTGGTGTCTTGGAGCATTGTGATGAAATTGGCATGGATCATTGTTATGAAAATGGTATGGAGCCTTGTAATGACAGGTTTCCAGGAGCATACTGATGACAAGTGTCAGGGAGCATTGTGATGACAAGTGTATAGAGCATTGTGATGACAAAGTTCATGGAGCACTGTGATGAGAAGACCACGGATAATTGTGATGATGAGCGTCATGGGACATTTTGATGATAAGTGTTATGGAACATTGTGATCGAAAGGATTTGGAGCATAGTGATGAGATAGATCATCAAATATTTTGATTTCATTGTGATGACAATAGTCTGAAGCATTATGATGATGGGCATGGTGCATTTTGATGACAGGGTTCATGGAGCATTGAGATGCAAATGTGCATGGAGCATTGTGATTAGAGGGTTCATGGAGTTTTGTGATGACATTGGCATGGAGCATTGAGATGCCAAGGGTCATGGATCCTTGTGATGACAAAGGTCATGGAGCATTTTGATGACAAGGGCGTGGTACATTGTGATGAGAAGGGCAGGGAGTATTGTGATGACAGGTTTATAGAGCAATTTGATGGAAAGTGTCATGGAATATTTTGATGAAAGTTGTTATGGAACATTGTGATGTCAGGGGTCATTGAGCATTTTGAGGAAAATTGTTATGGAACATTTTGATGACAGGGGTTATGGAACATTGTGATGTCAGGGGTCATCGAACTTTGTGATGATATGTGCATGTAGCACTGCAAAGACAGAAGTCATGGAATATTGTGATGACGGGGGAGGGAGTATTGTGATGAATAGTGATGTAACATTGTGATATCAGTGTTGAGAGAGCATTTTGATGAGAAGTGCATGGAGAATTGTGATGACAAGTTTTATGGAGCATTGTGGTGACAAAATTGTGGAGCACTGTGATGAAAAGTGCAGGGTGCATTGTGATGACAGGTGTCATGGAGCACTGTGATGACAAGGCCACAGAACATCGTGATGGCAGGGGTCATGGAGCATTGTTATGACAGGGGTAATGGAGCATTGTGACGGCAAGGGCATGGAGCATTGTGATAAGAAGGCCATGGAGCATTCTGATGACATCTGTCATGGAGATTGGTGATGACAAGGGCATGGAGCAATGTGATGATAGTGTTCATGGAGGATTGTGATGACAATGACATGGAGCATTGTGATGCCAAGGGTCATGGACCTTTGTGATGACAAAGGTCATGGAGGATTTTGATGACAAGGGCGTTGTGCATTGTGATGAGAAGGGCAGGGAGCATTGTGATGACAGGGTCATGGAGCAATTTGATGAAAAGGGTCATGGAACATTTTGATGACAGGGGTTATGGAACATTGTGATGTCAGAGGTCATGGAGCATTATGATGAAAAGGGTCATGGAGCATTTTGATGACAGGGGTTATGGAGCATTGTGATGTCAGGGGTCATCAAAAATTTTGATGATATGTGCATGTAGCTTTGTGATGACAGGGGTCATGGAACATTGGGATAAAAGGGGTGAGTGAGTATTGTGACAAATAGTGATGTAACATTGTGATATCTGTGGTGAGAGAGCATTTTGATGAGAAGTGCATGGAGCATTGTGATGACAAGAATTATGGAGCATTGTGATGACAAGCTTGTGGAGCACTGTGATGACAAGTGCATGGTGCATTATGATGACATGTGTCATGGAGCATCGTGCTGACAAGCGCATGGAGCATTGTGATGACAAGGATCACGGAGCATTGCGCTGAGAAAGGCATAGAACATTGTGATGACAAGGAACAAAGAGCACTGTGATGAAAAGTTCATGGAGCCTTGTGATTACAAGGTTCATGGAGCATTGTGATGACAAGGGCATGGAGCATTGGTCTAATAAGTTTCATGGATTATTGCGATGACTGTTGGAATGGTGCACTGTGGTGACAAGGGCATGGAGCATTGTGATGACCAGGTCATGCAGTATTGTGAAGAGTGGTGTCAGGGAGCATTGTGATAACATATGTAATGGCCCATTGTGATGACAATCACATGGAGCATTGTAATGCCAGGTGTCATGGAGGATTCTGATGACAAAGGTAATGGGGCACTGTGATGACAGTGGCTTGGAGAATTGAGATGACAAGCTCAGGGATCATTGTGCTGAAAAGTGCATGGAGAATTGTGATGACAAGGGTCATGGAACATTCTCATGATAAGCTTGTGGAGTTTTTTGCTGACAGTGGCGTGGAGCATTGTGATGAAAACGGCATGGGGCATTGTGTTGAAAAATGCATGGAGCCTTTTCGTGATAGGGTTCAAGGAGCATTCTGACGACAAGTGTCAGGGAGCATTGTGATGACAAGTGTATTGAGAATTGTGATGACAAAGGTCATGGAGCATTGTGATGAAAAGTGCATGGAGTATTGTGATGACAGGCATCATGGAGCGTTGGGATGACAAGTCTTATGGAACATTGGGATCACAAGTGTTTGGAGCATTATGATGACAGAGGTCATGGATCATTTTGATTTCAAGGAGCATGGAGCATTGTGATTACAAGGGCATGTAGCAATGTGATCCCAAGATTCATGGAGGATTGTGATGACAATGGTAATGCAGTATTGTGATGACAAGCGCATAGAGCATGGTAATGACAAAGTCATGTAGCATTTTGCTGAGAAAGGCATCGAACATTGTGATGACAGGTGTCATGGAGCACTGTGATGAAAAGCGTCACAGAGCATTGTGAATACAGGGGTCATGGAGCATTGGGATGTCAAGGGCATGGATCATTGTGATGACAAGGGTCATGGAGCATTGGACTGAAAATGTTCATGGAGTATTGTGATGACAGGGGTCATGGAGCATTGTGATGACAGAGGTCATGGAGAATATTGATTTCATTGTGCTGACAATAGCCGGAAGCATTATGATGATGGGCATGGTGCATTGTGATGACAGGGTTCATGGAGCATTGAGATGAAAAGGGGCATGGAGCATTGTGATTACAGGGGTCTTGGAGCACTGTGATGACAAGGGCAAGGAGCATTTTGATGAGACGGACATGGAACATTCTGATGGCATGTGTCATGGAGCTTTGTGATGACAAGGGCATGGAGCATTGTGATTACAGGGGTCGTGGGGCATTGTGATGACAAGTGTCATGGAGCCTTGTGATGACAAGGCCGTGGAATATTGTGATGGCAGGGGTCATGGAGCATTGTTATGACAGGAGTAATGGAGCATTGTGATGAGAAGGGCATGGAGCATTGTGATTACAAGGTTTATGGAGCATTACCATGACAAATTTGTGGATCGTTTTGATGAAAATCAAGTAGCACATTGTGATGACAAGGGTCATGGAGCATTTTTCTGACAAACGCATGGAGCATTGTGATGACAAGGGTCACGGAGCATTGTGATGAAAAATTCATGGAGCATTGTCGTTATAAAGGACACAGAGCCTTGTGATGACGTGGGCAAGGAACATTGTGATGACAAATGTTATGAAGCATTGTGATGACTGGAGTCACGGAGCATTGTGATGACAGTGGTCATGGAGCATTGTGATGACAAGGGCATGGAGCATTGTGGTGACAGGGGCATGTAGCTTTGGTCTGACAAGTTTCATAGATTATTTTGATGACATTGGACATGGTGCATTGTGATGACAAGGGCATGGATCATTGTGATGAGAAGGTCATGGAGTATTGTGAAGACAGGTGTCAGGGAGCATTGTGATGACATATGTCATGGTCCATTGCAATGACAATGGCAGGGAGCATTGTGATTCCAAATGTAATGGAGGATTGTGATGACAAATATAATGGAGCATTGTGATGACTAGGGCTTGGAGCATTATGATGACAAGGGCCATTGAGAATGTTCAGAACAAGGTCGTGAAACATTGTGATGACAAGGTCCTGGAGCATTGTGATGAGAAATCCATAGAGACATGTGATGATAAATCTCATGGAGCATACTGATGAAAAGGGGCATGGACCATTGTGATTACAGGGGTCTTGGAACATTGTGATTACATGGGCATGGAGCATTGTGAGGAGAAGGCCAAGGAGCATTCTGAAGACATGTTTCATTGAGCTTTGTGATGACAAGGGCATGGAGCATTGTGTTTAAAGGGGTCTTGTAGCATTGTGATGAAAAGGGCATGGATCATTGTGATGAAAAAGGCATGGAGCCTTGTCATGACAGGGTTCAGGGAGCATCCAGACAACAAGTGTCACGGAGCATTTTGATGACAAGTGTATTGAGCATTGTGATGACAAAGGTCATGGAGCATTGTGATGAGAAGACCATGGATGATTGTGATGACGAGTGTCATGGGGCACTGTGATGACAAGTGTTATGGAATATTGTGATCACAAGGGTTTGGAGCATTGTTATGCCAGAGGTCATGGAGCATTTTGATTTCATTGTGATGACAATAGCATGAAGCATTATGATGATGGGCATGGTGCATTGTGATGACAGGGTTCATGGATCATTGAGATGAAAAGTGGCATGGAGCATTGTGATTACAGGGGTCTTGGAGCATTGTAATGAGAAGGGTCATGGAGCCTTGTGATGACAAGGCCACGGAACATCGTGATGGCAGGGGTCATGGAGCATTTTTATGATAGGGGTAATGGAGCATTGTGATGGCAAACGCATGGAGCATTGTGATGAGAAGGCCATGGAGAATCCTGATGACCTGTGTCATGGAGCTTTGTGATGACAAGGGGATGGAGCAATGTGATGAGAGTGTTCATGTAGCATTGTGATGACAATGACATGGAGCATTGTGATGCCAAGGGTCATGGATCTTTGTGATGAAAAAGTCATGGAGCATTTTGATGACAAGTCCGTGGTGCAATGTGATGAGAAGGGCAGGGAGCATTGTGATGACAGGGTCATGGAGCAATTTGATGAAAATTGTTATGGAACATTTTGATGAGAGGGGTTATGGAACATTGTGATGTCAGGGGTCATGGAGCATTTTGATGAAAAAGGTCATGGAGCATTTTGATGACAGGGGTTATGGAGCATTGTGATGTCAGGGGTCATCGAACATTGTGATGATAAGTGAATGTAGCATTGTGTTGACAGGAGTCATGGAAAACTATGATAACAGGGGTGAGGGAGTATTGTGACGAATAGTGATGTAACATTGTGATATCTGTGGTGAGAGAGCATTTTGACGAGAAGTGCATGGTGCATTGTGATGAAAAGATTGTGGAGCACTGTGATGACAAGCGCATGGTTCATTTTGATGACATGTGTCATGGAGAATCGTGCTGACAAGCTCATGGAGCATTGTGATGACAAGGGTCATGTAGCATTGTGCTGAGAAAGGCATAGAGCATTGTGATGACAAGGATCAAAGAGCATTGTGATGAAAAGATCATGGAGCATTGTGATGACAAGGGCCATGGAGCATTGTGATGACAAGGGCATCGAGAATTGGTCTAATAAGTTTCATGGATTATTGCGATGACTGTTGGAATGGTGCACTGTGGTGACAAAGGCATGGAGCATTGTGATGACCAGGTGATACAATATTGTGAAGACTGGTGTCAGGGAGCACTGTGTTGACAAATGTAATGACCCATTGTGATGACAATGGCATGGAGCATTGTGATGCCAAGTGTCATGGAGGATTCTGATGACAAAGGTAATGGTGCATTGTAATGACAATGGCTTGGAGCATTGAGATGACAATGGTCAGGGAGCATTGTGCTGACAAGTGCATGGAGAATTGTGAAGACAAGGGTCATGGAGCATTCTCATGACAAGCTTGTGGAGTATTTTGATGACAGTGGCATGGAGCATTGTGATGAAAATGGCATGGGGCATTGTGATGAAAAAGGCATGGAGCATTTTCGTGACAGGGTTCAAGGAGCATTTTGATGACAAGTGTCAGGGAGCATTGTGATGACAATTGTATTGAGAATTGTGATGACAAAGGTCATGGAGCATTGTGATGAAAAGGGCATGGAGTATTGTGATGACAGGCATCATGGAGCGTTGTGATGACAAGTGATATGGAACATTTTGATCACAAGCCTTAGGAGACTTGTGAGGACAGAGATCATGGATCACTTTGATTTCAAGGAGCATGGAGCATTGTGATTACAAGGGCATGAAGCAATGTGATCCCTAGGTTCATGGAGGATTGTGATGACAATGGTAATGGAGTATTGTGATGACAAGCGCACAGAGCATTGTAATGACAAGGTCATGTAGCATTCTGCTGACAAAGGCATGAATCATTGTGATGCCAGGTGTCATGGAGCACTGTGATGACAAGCGTCACGGAGCATTGTGAATACAGGGGTCATGGAGCAATGGGATGACAAGGTCATGGATCACTGTGATGACAAGTGTCATGGAGCATTGGGCTGAAAATGTTCATGGAGTATTATGATGACAGGGATCATGGAGCATTGTGATGACAGAGGTCATGGAGAATTTTGATTTCATTGTGCTGACAATAGCCGGAAGCATTATGATGATGGGCATGGTGCATTGTGATGACAGGGTTCATGGAGCATTGAGATGAAAAGGGGCATGGAGCATTGTGATTACAGGGGTCTTGGAGCACTGTGATGACAAGGGCATGGAGCATTTTGATGTGAAGGACATGGAACATTCTGATGGCATGTGTCATGGAGCTTTGTGATGACAAGGGCATGGAGCATTGTGATTACAGGGGTCTTGGAGCATTGTGATGACAAGTGTCATGGAGCCTTGTGATGACAAGGCCGTGGAATATTGTAATGGCAGGGGTCATGGAGCATTGTTATGACAGGGGTAATGGAGCATTGTTAAGAGAAGTGCATGGAGCATTGTGATTACAAGATTTATGGAGCATTACCATGACAAATTTGTGGACCGTTGTGATGAAAATCGCGTAGCACATTGTGATGACAAGGGTCATGGAGCATTTTTCTGACAAACGCATGGAGCATTTTGATGACAAGTGTCACGGAGCATTGTGATGAAAAGTTCATGGAGCATTGTGGTTATAAAGGTCACAGAGCCTTGTGATGATGCGGGCATGGACCATTGTGATGACAAAAGTTATGAAGCATTGTGATGACTGGAGTCACCGAGCATTGTGATGACAGTGGTCATGGAGCATTGTGATGACAAGGGCATGGAGCATTGTGGTGACAGGTGCATGGAGCATTTGTCTGACAAGTTTCATAGATTATTGTGATGACATTGGACATGGTGCATTGTGATGACAAGGGCATGGATCATTGTGTTGAGAAGGTCATGGAGTATTGTGAAGACAGGTGTCAGGGCGCATTGTGATGACATATGTCATGGTCCATTGCAATGACAATGGCAGGGAGCATTGTGATGCCAAATGTAATGGAGGATTTTGATGACAAATATAATGGAGCATTGTGATGACTAGGGCTTGGAGCATTATGATGACAAGGGCCATTGAGAATGTTCAGAACAATGTCGTGAAGAATTGTGATGACAAGGTCCTGGATCATTGTGATGAGAAATCCATAGAGACTTGTGATGAAAAATCTCATGGAGCATACTGATGAAAAGGGGCATGGACCATTGTGATTACAGGGGTCTTGGAACATTGTGATGACATGGGCATGGAGCATTGTGAGGAGAAGGCCAAGGAGCATTCTGAAGACATGTTTCATTGAACTTTGTGATGACAAGGGCATGGAGCATTGTGATTACATTGGTCTTGGAGCATTGTGAGGAAAAGGGCATGGATCATTGTGATGAAAAAGGCATGGAGCCTTGTCATGACAGGGTTCAAGGAGCATACAGACAACAAGTGTCAGGAAGCATTTTGATGACAAGTGTATTGAGCATTGTGATGACAAAGGTCATGGAGCATTGTGATGAGAAGACCATGGATAATTGTGATGACGAGTGTCATGGGGCACTGTGATGACAAGTGATATGGAATATTGTGATCACAAGGGTTTGGAGCATTGTTGTGACAGAGGTCATGGAGCATTTTGATTTCCTTGTGATGACAACAGCATGAAGCATTATGATGATGGGCATGGTGCATTGTGATGACAGGGTTCATGGATCATTGAGATGAAAAGGGGCATGGAGCATTGTGATTACAGGGGTCTTGGAACACTGTGATGACAAGGGCATGGAACATTGTGAAGAGAAGGCCATGGAACCTCCTGATGACATGCGTCATGGAGCTTTGTTATGACAAGGTCATGGAGCATTTTGATTACAGGTGTCTTGGAGCATTGCGAAGACATGGGTAATGGAGCCTTGTGATGACAAGGCCGTGGAACATTGGGATGGCAATGGTCATGGAGCATTGTTATGACAGAGGTAATGGAGCATTGTTATGAGAAGGGAATTGAGCATTCGTCTGAAATATTTCATGGATTATTGTGATGAGATTGGGCATGGAGCATTGTGATGAAAAGGGCACGGAACTCTGTGATACATGGGTCATGGAGGATTGTAATGTCAAGGGCAAGAAGCAATTTGATGAGAGGGTTCATGGAGCACTCTGATGACAATGACATCGAGCGATGTGTGTAGAAGGCCATGGAGCATTCTGATGTCTTGCATCATGGAGCTTTGTGATGACAAGGGCATAGAGCTTTGTGATTACAGGGGTCTTGGAGCATTGTGATGAAAATGGAATGGATCACTGTGATGAAAAAGGCATGGAGCCTTGTCATGACAGGGTTCAAGGAGCATACTGACGACAAGTGTCAGGGAGCATTGTGATGACAAGTGTATTGAACATTGAGATGACAAAGATCATGGAGCACTGTCATGAGAAGACCATGGATAATTTTGATGATGATCGTCATTCAGTGTTGTGATGATAAGTGTTATGAAACATTGTGATCACAAGGGTTTGGAGCATTATGATGACAGAGTTCATGGAGAATTTTGATTTCATTGTGATGACAATAGCCTGAAGCATTATGATGATGGACATGGTGCATTGTGATGACACGGTTCATGGAGCATTGAGATGAAAAATGGCATGGAACATTGTGATTACAGGGTTCTTGGAGCATTGTAATGACAAGCGCATAGAGCTTTCTAATGACAAGGTCATGTAGAATTTTGCTGACAAATGCATGGAGCATTGTGATGACAAGTCATGGAGCATTTTGATGACAAGGGCATGGTGCATTGTGATGAGAAGGGCAGGAAGCATTTTGATGATCAGGTCATGCAGCATTTTGATGAAAAGTGTAATGGAACGTTGTGATGGCAGTGGTCATGGAGTATTTTTATGACAGAGGTAATGGAGCATTTTGATGAGAAGGGCATTGAGCATTGGTCTGAAATGTTTCAAGGATTATTGTGATGAGAGTGGGCATGGAGCATTGTGATGACACGGGCACGGAACACTGTGATACATGAGTCATGGAGGATTATAATGACAAGGGCATGGGGAATTGTGATGAGAAGGGCATTGAGCATTGTGATGACAAGTGTCATGGAGCTTTGTAATGAGAAGGGCATGGAGCAATGTGATGAGAGCGTTTATGGAGCACTGTGATGACAATGACATGCAGCACTGTGATGCCAATGGTCATGGAGCTTTGTGATGACTAAGGTCATAGAACATTTTGATGACAAGGATGTTGTGCACTGTAATGAGAAGGGCAGGGAACATTTTGATGACAGGGTCATGCAGCAATTTGATGAAAAGTGTAATGGAACATTTTGATGACAGGGGTTATAGAACATTTTGATGCCAGGGGTCATGGAGCTTTGGGATGAAAAGGGTCATGGAGCATTTTGATGACAGGGGATATGGAAGATTGTGATGTCATGGGTTATGGAACATTGTGCTGATAAGGGGATGTAGCATTGTGATGACAGGGGTCATGGAACATTGTGATTACCGGGGTGAGGGATGATTGTGATAACTAGTGACGGATCATTGTGATATCTCAGGTGAGAGAGCATTTGGATGAGAAGTGCATGGAGCATTGTGATTACAAGGTTTATGGCGGATAACGATGACAAGGTTGTGGATCATTGTGATGAAAAGCGCGTGGCACATTGTGATGACAAGGGTCATGGAGTATTGTTCTGACAAAGGAATGGAGCATTGTGATGACAAGGGTCACGGAGCATTGTGATGAAAATTTCATGGAGCATTGAGGTTACAAAGGACACAGAGCCTTTTGAAGATGCGAACATGGACCGTTGTGTTGAGAAACGTTATGAAGAATTGTGATGACTGGATTCAGGGAGCATAGTGATGACAGGGGTAATGCAGCAGTGTGATGACAAGGGCATGGAGCATTGCGATGACAGGGGCATGTAGCATTGGTCTGACAAGTTTCATAGATTATTGTGATGACAGTGGACATGGTGCATTGTGATGACAAGGGCATGGAGCATTGTGATGAGAAGGTCATGGAGTATTGTGAAGACAGGTGTCATGGAGCACTGTGATGACAAGTGTCACGGAGCATTGTGAATACAGGGGTCATGGAGCATTGGGATGACAAGGGCATGGATCATTGTGATGAGAAGGTCATGGAGTATTGTAAAGACAGGTGTCAGGGAGCACTGTGATGACATATGTCATGGTCAATTGCGATGACAATGTCAGGGAGCATTGAGATGCCAAATGTAATGGAGGATTGTGATGACAAATATAATGGAGCATTGTGATGACTAGGGCTTGGAGCATTATGATGACAAGGGCCATTGAGAATTTTCATGACAAAGTCGAGGAGCATTGTGGTGACAAGGTCCTGGAGCTTTGTGATTAGAAATCCATGGAGCCTTGTGAAGACAAGTCTCATGGAGCATACTGAAGAAAAGGGGCATGGAACATTCTGATTACAGGGGTCTTGCAACTTTGTGATAACAAGTGCATGGAGCATTGTGATGACAAGGGCATGGAGCATTGGTCTAAAACATTTCATGGAATATTGTGATGACAGATGGAATTGCGCATTGTGATGACAAGGGCATGGAGCATTGTGAAGACCAGGTCATGCATTATTGTGAAGAGAGGTGTCAGGGAGCATTGTGATGACATATGTAATGGCCCATTGTGATGACAATGGCATGGAGCATTGTGATGCCAAATGTCATGGAGGATTCTGATGACAAAGGTAATGGAGCATTCTGATGACAATGGCTTGGAGCATTGTGATGACAAGGGTCAGGGAGCATTGTGCTGAAAAGTGCATGGAAAATTGTGATGACAAGGGTCATGAAGCATTCTGATGACAAGCTTGTGGAGTATTTTGATGACAATGGCATGGAGCATTGTAATGAAAACAGCATGGGGCATTGTGTTGAAAAAGGCATGGACCCTTTTTGTGACAGGGTTCAAGGAGCATTCTGATGACAAGTGTCAGGGAGCACTGTGATGACAAGTGTATTGAGAATTGTGATGACAAAGGTCATGGAGCATTGTCATGAAAAGGGCATGGAGTATTGTGATGACAGGCATCATGGAGCGTTGTGATGACAAGTGTTATGGAACATTGTGATCACAAGTGTTTGGAGAATTGTGATGACAGATGTCATGGATCATTTTGATTTCAAGGAGCAGGGAGCATTGTGATGACAAGGGCATGAAGCAATGTGATCCCAAGGTTCATGGAGTATTGTGATGACAATGGAAATGGAGTATAGTGATGACAAGCGCATAGAGCATTGTAATGACAAGGTCATGTAGCATTTTGCTGACAAAGGCATGGAGCATTGTGATGACAGGTGTCATGGAGCACTTTGATGACAGGCGTCACGGAGCATTGTGAATACAGGGGTCATGGAGCATTGGGATGACAAGGGCATGGATCATTGTGATGACAAGGGTCATGGAGCACTGAGCTGAAAATGTTCATGGAGTGTTGTGATGACAGGGGTCATGGAGCATTGTGATGACCAAGGAATGGAGCAATGTGATGACGAGAGTCCCGGATCATTGTGTTGTCAGGTGTCATGGAGTGTTGTGATGACAGTGGTCATGAAGCATTGTGATGATTAGGTCGTGGAACATTGGGCTGAATATGCTCATGTATTATTGTGATGACAGGGGTCATGGAGCATTGTGATGACAAGGGAATGGAGCATGGTGATGACAAGGTCTTGGAGCATTGTGATGAGAAGACCATGGAGACTTGTGACGACAACTCACATGGAGCATTCTGATGAAAATGGGAATGGAGTATTGTGATTACAGGGGTCTTGGAGCATTGTGATGACAAGGGCATGGAGCATTGTGATGAGAAGGCCATGAAGCATTCTGATGACATGCTTCATGGAGTTTTGTGATGACAAGAGCATGGAGCATTGTGATTACAGGGGTCTTCAGCATTGTGATGAAAAGGGTCATGGAGCCTTGTGATGACAAGGCCGTGGAACATTGTGATTGCAGTGGTCATGGAGCATTTTTATGACAGAGGTAATGGAGCATTGTGATGAGAAGGGCTTTGATCATTGGTCTGAAATATTTCATGGATTATTGTGATAACAGGGGCCTTGGAGCATTGTGATGAAAAGGGCATGGATCATTGGGATGAAAAAGGCTTGGAGACGTGTCATGACAGGGTTAATGGAGCATTCTGATGACAATGGAGCATACTGATGACAAGTGTCAGGGAGCTTTGTGATGACAAGTGTATTGAGCATTGTGATGACAAAGGTCATGGAGCATTGTGATGAGAAAACCATGGATAATTGTGATGATGTTCGTCATGAGGTGTTGTGATGATAAGTGTTATGGAACATTGTGATCACAACGTTTTGGAGCATTATGATGACAGAGGTCATGGGGAATTTTGATTTCATTGTGATGACAATAGCCTGAAGCATTGTGATGATGGGCATGGTGCATTGTGATGACAGGGTTCATGGAGCATTGAGATGAAAAGGGGCATGGAGCATTGTAATTACAGGGGCCTTGGAGCATTGTGATGAGAAGGCCATGGAGCATTCTGATGACATGCGTCATGGAGCTTTTTGATGAGAAGGGCATGGAGCATTGTGATTACAGGGATCTTGGAGCATTGTGATGAAAAGTGCACGGATTATTGTGATGAGAAAGGCATGGAGCCTTGTCATGACAGGGTTCAAGGAGCATACTGACGACAAGTGTCAGTTAGCATTGTGATGACAAGTGTATTGAGCATTGTGATGATGAAGGTCATGGAGCACTGTGATGAGAAGACCATGGATAATTGTGATGATGAGCGTCATGGGGTGTTGTGATGATAAGTGTTATGGAACATAGTGATCACAAGACTTTGGAGCATTATGATGACAGAGGTCATGGAGAATATTGATTTCATTGTGATGACAATAGCCTGAAGCATTGTGATGATGGGCATGGTGCATTGTGATGACAGGGTTCATGGAGCATTGAGATGAAAAGTTCATGGAGCATTGTGGTTAAAAAGGTCACAGAGACTGTTGATGAAGAGGGCATGGACCCTTGTGATGACAAAGGTCATGAAGCATTGTGATAACTGGAGTCACGGAGCATTGTGATGACAGGGGTCATGGAGGATTGTGATAACAAGGGCATGGAGCACTGTGATGACAAGGGCATGGAACATTGGTCTAATAAGTTTCATGGATTATTGTGATGACAGTTGGAATGGCACATTGTGATGACAAGGGCATGGAGCATAGTGATGTCCTGCTCATGCAGTGTTGTGAAGACAGGTGTCAGGGAGCATTGTGCTGACAATTGCATGGAGAATTGTGATGACAAGGGTCATGGAGCATTCTGATGACAAGCTTGTGGAGTATTTTGATGACAATGGCATGGAACATTGTGAAGAAAACGGCATGGGGCATTGTGTTGAAAGGGGCATGGAGCCTTTTCCAGACAGGTTTCAAGGAGCATTCTTCTGACAAGTGTCAGGGAGCAATGTGATGACAAGTGTATTGAGAATTGTGATGACAAAGCTCATGGAGCATTGTGATGACAAGTCATGGAGCATTTTGATGACAAGGGCATGGTGCATTGTGATGAGAAGTTCAGGGAGAATTTTGATGACCGGGTCATGCAGCAATTTGATGAAAAGTGTAATGGAACATTTTGATGCCAGGGGTTATAGAACATTGTGATGTCAGGGGTCTTGCAGCTTTGGGAGGAAACGGATCATGGAGGATTTTGATGGCAGGTGTCATGGAACATTGTGATGATAAGGGGATGTAGCAGTGTGATGACAGGGTCATGGATCATTGTGATTACAGGGGTGAGGGAGTATTGTGATAACTAGTGATGGAACACTGTGATATCACTTCTGAGAGAGCATTTTTATGAGAAGGGCATGGAGCATTGTGATTACAAGATTTCTGGAGCATTGCAATGACAAGGTTGTGGACCGTTGTGATGAAATGCGCGTGGCATATTGTGAAGACAGTGGTCATGGAGCATTGTGCTGACAAAGACATGGAGGATTGTGATGGCAAGTGTCACAGATAATTGTGATGAAAAGTTCATGGAGCATTGCGGTTACAAAGGTCACAGAGTTTTGTGATGACGCGGGCATGGACCATTGTGATGACAAAGTTATGAAGCATTGAGATGACTGGAGTCACGGAGCATTGTGATGACAGGGGTCATGGAGCATTGTAATGACATGTGTCATGGAGCATTGTGCTGACAAGCGAATGGAGCATTGTGATGACAAGGGTCATGGAGCATTGTGCTGAGAAAGGCATAGAGCATTGTGATGACAAGGGTCAAAGAGCATTGTGATGAAAAGTTCATGGAATATTGTGGTTAAAAAGGTCACGGAACATTGTGGTTAAAAAGGTCACAGAGACTGTTGATGATGAGGGCATGGACAACTCTGATGAAAAAGGTCATGAAGCATTGTGATGACTGGAGTCACGGAGCATTGTGATGACAGGTGTCATGGACCTTTGTGATAACAAGGACATGGAGCATTGTGATGACAATGGCCTGGAGCATTGGTCTAATAAGTTTCATGGATTATTGCGATGACATTTGGAATGGTACATTGTGATAACAAGGGCATGGAGCATTGTGATGACCTGGTCATGCAATATTGTGAAGAAAGGTGTCAGGGAGCTTTGTGATGACATATGTAATGGCCCATTTGGATGACAATGGCATGGAGCATTGTGATGCCAAGTGTCATGGAGGATTCTGATGACAAAGGTAATGGAGCGTTGTGATGACAATGGCTTGGAGCATTGTGATGACAAGGGTCAGGGAGCATTGTGCTGACAAGTGTATGGAGAATTGTGATGACAAGGGTCATGGAGCCTTCTGAGGATAAGCTTGTGGAGTATTTTGAAGAAAATTGCACGGAGCATTGTGATGAAAACGGCATGGGGCATTGTGATGAAAAAGGCATGGAGCCTTTTCGTGACAGGGTTTAAGGAGCATTCTGATGACAAGTGTCAGGGAGCATTGTGATGACAAGTGTATTGAGAATTGTGATGACAAAGGTCATGGAACATTGTGATGAAAAGGGCATGGAGTATTGTGATGACAGGCATCATGGAGCGTTGTGATGACAAGTGTTATGGAACATTGTGATCACAAGGGTTTGGAGCATTGTGATGACAGAGGTCATGGATCATTTTGAATTCAAGGAGCATGGAGCACTGTGATGACAAGGGCATGAAACAATGTGATTCCAATGTTCATGGAGGATTGTGAATGCAATGGAAATGGAGTATTGTGATGACAAGCGCATAGAGCATTGTAATGACAAGGTCATGTAGCATTTTGCTGACAAAGGCATGGAGCACTGTGATGACAAGCATCATGGAGCATTGTGAATACACGGGTCATGGAGCATTGGGATGACAAGGGCATGGATCATTGTGATGACAAGGGTCATGGAGCACTGGGCTGAAAATATTCATGGAGTGTTGTGATGACAGGGGTCATGGAGCATTGTGATGACTAGGGAATGGAGCATTGTGATGACAAGTGTCCCGGATCATTGTGTTGTAAGTTGTCATGGAGAGTTGTGATGACAGTGGTCATGGAGCATTGTGATGATATTGGCCATGGAGCATTGTGATGAGTAGGTCGTGGAGCATTGGGCTGAAAATGTTCATGGATCATGGTGATGAAAAGTGTCATGGAGCACTGTGATGACAAGGGATTGGAGCATGTTGATGACAAGGTCCTAGAGCACTGTGATGAGAAGACAATGGAGACTTGTGATGACAAGTCTCATGGAGCATTCTGATGAAAAGGGGCATGGAGCATTGTGAGTACAGGTGTCTTGGTGCATTGTGATGACGAGGGCATGGAGCATTGTGAGGAGAAGTCCATGGAGCATTCTGATGACATGCGTCATGGAGTTTTGTGATGACAAGGGCATGGAGCATTGTGATTACAGGGATTTTGGAGCATTGTGATAAAGACGGCATAGATCATTGTGATGAAAAAGGCATGGAGCCGTGTCATGACAGGGTTCAAGGAGCATACTGACGACAAGTGCCAGGGAGCATTGTGATGACAAGTGTATTGAGCATTTTGATGACAATGATCATGGAGCACTGTGATGAGAATACCATGGATAATTGTGATGATGAGCGTCATGGGGTGTTGTGATGATAAGTGTTATGGAACATTGTGATCACAAGGGTTTGGAGCATTATGATGACAGAGGTCATGGAGAATATTGTTTTCATTGTGATGACAATAGACTGAAGCATTATGATGATGGGCATGGTGCATTGGGATGAAAGGGTTCATGGAGCATTGAAATGAATAGTGGCATACAGCATTGTGATTACAGGGTTCTAGGAGCATTGTGATGAGAAGTGACATGGAGCTTTGTGATGACAAGGCCATGGAACATCGTGATGTCAGGGGTCATGGAGCATTGTTATGACTGGTGTAATGGAGCATTGTGATGGCAAGGGCATGGAGAATTGTGATGAGAAAGCCATGGAGCATACTGATGACATGTGTCACGGAGCTTTGTGAAGACAAGGGCATGGAGCAATGTGATGAGAGCGTTCATTTAGCATTGTGATCACAATGACATGGAGCATTGTGATGCCAAGGGTCATGGATCTTTTTGATGACAAAGGTCATGAAGCATTTTGATGGAAAGGGCGTTGTGCCTTGTGATGAGAAGGGCACGGAACATTCTGATGACAGGGTCATGGAGCAATTTGATGAAAAGTGTCATGGAACATTTTGATGACAGGTGTTATGGAACATTGTGATGTCAGGGGTCATCGAACATTGTGATGATAAGTGCATGTAGCATTGTGATGACAGGAGTCATGGAACATTGTGATGACAGGGGTGGGGGAGTATTGTGACAAATAGAGATGTAGCATTGTGATATCAGTGGTGAGAGAGCATTTTGATGAGAAGAGTATGGAGCATAGTGATGACAAATTTTAAGGAGCATTGTGATGACAAGATTGTGGAGCACTGTGATGACAAGCGCATGGCACATTGTGATGACATTTGTCATGGAGCATTGTGCTGACAAGCGCATGGAGCATTGTGATGACAGGGGTCAAAGAGCATTGTGATGAAAATTTCATGGAGTATTGTGGTTAAAATCGTCACAGAGATTGTTGATGACGAGGGCATGGACCATTGTGATGACAAATGTCATGAAGCATTGTGATGAATGGAATCAAGGAGCACTGTGATGACAGGGGTCATGGAGCATTGTGATAAAAAGGGCATGGAGCATTGTGATGACAAGGGCATGGAACATTGGTCTAATATGTTTCATGGATTATTGTGATGAAACTTGGATTGGCGCATTGTGATGACAAGTGCATGGAGCATTGTAATGACCAGGTCATGCAGTATTGTGAAGAGAGGTGTCAGGGAGCATTGTGATGACATATGTAATGGCCCATTGTGATGACAAGAGCATGGAGCATTCTGATGACCAGGTCATGCCGTATTGTGAAGACAGTTGTCAGGGAGCATTGTGATGACATATGTAATGGCCCATTGTGATGACAATGGCATGGAACATTGTGATGCCAAGTGTCATGGAGGATTCTGATGACAAAGGTAATGGAGCATTGTGATCACAATGGCTTGGAGCACTGTGATGACTAGGGTCAGGGAGCATTGTGCTGACAAGTGCATGGAGAATTGTGATGACAAGTGTCATGGAGCATTCTGATGACAAACTTGTGGAGTATTTTGATGACAATGGCATGGAGCATTTTGATGAAAACGGCATGGGGCATTGTGATGAAAAAGGCATGTAGCCTTTTCGTGACAGTGTTTAAGGAGCATTCTGATGACAAGTGTCGTGGAGCATTGTGATGACAAGTGTATTGAGAACTGTGGTGACAAAGGTCATGGAGCATTGTGATGAAAAGGGCATGGGGTATTGTGATGACAGGCATCATGGATTACTGTGATGACAAGTGTTATGGAACATTTTGATCACAAGGATTTGGAGCATTTTGATGACAGAGGTCATGGATCATTTTGATTTCAAGGAGCATGGAGCATTGTGATGACAAGGGCATGAAGCAATGTGATCCCAAGGTTCATGGAGGATTGTGATGACAATGGAAATGGAGTATTGTGATGACAAGCGCATAGAGCATTGTAATGACAAGGTCATGTAGCATTTTGCTGACAAAGGCATGGAGCATTGTGATGACATGTGTCATGGAGCACTGTGATGACAAGCGCATAGAGCATTGTAATGACAAAGTCATGTAGCATTTTGCTGACAAAGGCATGGAGCATTGTGATGACATGTGTCATGGAGCACTGTGATGACAAGCGTCACGGATCATTGTGAATACAGGGGTCATGGAACATTGGGATGACAAGGTCATGGATCATTGTGATGACAAGGGTCATGGAGCACTGGGCTGAAAATGTTCATGGAGTGTTGTGATGACAGGGGTCATGGAGCATTGTGATGACTAGGGAATGGAGCATTGTGATGACAAGAGTCCCGGATCATTGTGTTGTCAGGTGTCATGGAGTGTTGTGATGACAGTGGTCATGGAGCATTCTGATGAGTAGGTCGTGGAGCATTGGGATGAAAAATTTCATGGTTTATTGTGATGACAGTTGTCAAGGAGCATTGTGATGACAAGGGAATGGAGCATGGTGATGACAAGGTCCTGGAGCACTATGATGAGAAGACCATGGACACTTGTGATGACAATTCTCATGGAGCATTCTGATGAAAAGGGGCATGGAGCATCGTGATTACAGGGGTCTTGGTGCATTGTGATGACGAGGGCATGGAACATTGTGATGAGAAGGCCATGGAGCATTCTGATGACATGCGTCATGGAGTTTTGTGATGACAAGGACATAGAGCATTGTGACTGCAGGGATTTTGGAGCATTGTGATGAAGGGGGCATGGATCATTGTGATGACAAGGGCACGGAACACTGTGATACATGGGTCATGCAGGATTGTAATGACAAGGGCCTGGAGCACTGTGATGAGGAGGGCATCAAGCATTGTGATGACAAGTGTCATGGAGCTTTGTGATGACAAGGGCATGGAGCCATGTGATGAGAGGGTTCATGGAGCATTGTGATGACAATGACATGGAGCATTGTGATGCCAAGTGTCATGGAGCTTTTTGATGACAAGTCATGGAGCATTTTGATGACAAGGGCATGGTGCAATGTGATGAGAATTGCAGGGAGTATTTTGATGACCGGGTCATGCAGCAATTTGATAAAAAGTGTAATGGAACACATTGATGGCAGTGGTTAGAGAACATTGTGATGTCAGGGGTCTTGGAGCTTTGGGATGAAAAGTGTCATGGAGCATTTTGATGAGAGGGTTTATAGAACATTGAGATGTCAGGGGTCATGGAACATTGTGATGATAAGGGGATGTAGCATTGTGATGACAGGGTCATGGATCATTGTGATTACAGAGGTGAGGGAGTATTGTGATGCCTAGTGATGGAACATTGTGATATCTCTGGTGAGAGAGCATTTTGATGAGAATTGCCTGGACCATTGTGATTACAAGGTTTATGCAGCATTGCAATGACAAGGTTGTGGACCGTTGTGATGAAATGCGCGTGGCACTTTGTGATGACAATGGTCATGAAGCATTGTTCTGACAAAGACATGGAGCATTGTGATGACAAGGATCACAAAGAATTGTGATGAAAAGTTCATGGAGCATTGTGGTTACAAATGTCACAGAGCCTTGTGATGACGCGGGCATGGACCACTGTGATGAGAAATGTTATGAAACATTGTGATGACTGGAGTCACGGAGCATTGTGATGACAGAGGTCATGGAGTATTGTGATGACAAGGGCATGGAGCATTGTGATGACAGTGACATGGAGCATTGGTCTGACATGTTTCATAGATTATTGTGATGACAGTGGGCATGGTGCATTGTGATGACAAGGGCATGGAGCTTTGTGATGAGAAGGTCATGGAGTATTGTGAAGACAGGTGTCAGGGAGCATTGTGATGACAATTGTAATGGAGAATTGTGATGACAAATATAATGGAGCATTGTGATGATTAGGGCTTGGAGCATTATGATGACAAGGGCCATTGAAAATTTTCATGACAAGGTCGAAATGCATTGTGATGAGAGGGTCATTGAGCATTGTGATGACAAAACCATGGAGCCTTGTGATGACAAGTCTCATGGAGCATACTGATGAAAAGGGGCATGGAGCATTGTGATTACAGGGGTCTTGGAACATTGTGATGACAAGTGCATGGAGCATTGTGAGGAGAAGACCAAGGAACAATCTGACGGCATGCGTCATTGAACTTTGTGATGACAATGGCATGGAGCATTGTGATTACATGGGTCTTGGAGCATTGTGATTAAAAGAGCATGGATCATTGTGATGAAAAAGGCATGGAGCCTTGTCATGACAGGGTTATAGGAGCATACAGAAAACAAGTGTCAGGGAGCATTTTGATGAAAAGTGTATTGAGCATTGAGATGACAAAGGTCATGGAGCACTGTGATGAGAAGACCATTGATAATTGTGATGACGAGCTTCATGGGGCATTGTGATGACAAGTGTTATGGAATATTGTGATCAAAAGGGTTTGGTGCATTGTTATGACAGAGGTCATGGAGCATTTTGATTTCATTGTGATGACAATAGCATGAAGCATTATGATGATAGGCATGGTGCATTGTGATGACAGTGTTCTTAGAGCATTGTGATGAGAAGTGTCATGGCGCTTTGTGGTGACAAGTCCATGGTTCATCGTGATGGCAGGGGTCATGGAGCATTGTTATGACAGGGGTAATGGAGCATTGTGATGGCAAGGGCATGGAACATTGTGATGAGAAGGCCATGGAGCATTCTGAAGACATGTGTCATGGAGCTTTGTGAAGACAAGTTCATGGAGCAATGTGATGACAATGACATGGAGCTTTGTGATGCCAAGGGTCATGGATCTTTGTGATGACAAAGGTCATGGAGCATTTTGATGGCAAGGGCGTTGTGCATTGTGATGAGAAGGGCAGGGAGCATTCTGATGACAGGGTCATGGAGTAATTTGATTAAAAGTTTCATGGAACATTTTGATGACAGGTGTTAGGGAACACTGTGATGTCAGGGGTCAACGAACATTGTGATGATAAGTGCATGTAGCTTTCTGATTACAGGAGTCATGGAACATTGTGATGACAGGTGTGAGGGAGTATTGTGACAAATAGTGATGTAGCATTGGGATATCAGTGGTGAGAGAGCATTTAGATGAGAAGTGCATGGAGCATTGTGATGACAAATTTTAAGGAGCATTGTGATGACAAGATTGGGGAGCACTGTGATGACAAGTGCATGGTGCATTGTGATGACATGTGTCATGGAGCATTGTGCTGACAAGCGCATGGAGCATAGTGATGACAATGGTCAAAGAGCATTGTGATGAAAATTTCATGGAGCATTGTGGTTAAAAAGGTCACAGAGACTGTTGATGACGAGGGCATGGACCACTGTGATGACAAAGGTCATGAAGCATTGTGATGACTGGATTCACGGAGCATTGTGATGACAGGGGTCATGGAGCATTGTGATAACAAGGGCATGTAGCATTGTGATGACAAGGGCAAGGATCATTGGTCTCATAAGTTTCATGGATTATTGCAATGACGGTTGGAATGGCACATTTTGATGACAAGGGCATGGAGCATTGTGATGACCAGGTCATGCAGTATTGTGAAGAGAGGTGTCAGGGAGCATTGTGATGACATATGTAATGGCCCATTGTGATGACAATGGCATGGAGCATTGTGATGCCAAGTGTCATGGAGGATTCTGATGACAAAGGTAATGGAGCATTGTGATGTCAATGGCTTGGAGCATTGTGATGACAAGGGTCAGGGAACATTGTGCTGACAAGTGCATTGAGCATTGTGATGACAAAGGTCATGGAGCATTCTGAGGAGAAGCTTGTGGATTATTTTGATGACAATGGCATGGAGCATATTGATGAATACGGCATGGGGCATTGTGATTAAAAAGGCATGGAGCCTTTTCGTGACAGGTTTCATGGAGTATTCTGATGACAAGTGTCAGGGAGAATTGTGATGACGAGTGTATTGAGAATTGTGATGACAAAGGTCATGGAGCTTTGTGATGAAAAGGGCATGGATTATTGTGATGACAGGCATCATGGAGCGTTGTGATAACAAGTGTTATGGAACACTGTGATCACAACGGTTTGGAGCATTGTGATGACAGAGGTCATGGATCATTTTGATTTCAAGTAACATGGAGCATTGTGATGACAAGGGCATGAAGCAATGTGATCCCAAGGTTCATGGAGGATTGTGATGACAATGGAAATGGATTATTGTGATGGCAAGCGCATAGAGCATTGTAATGACAAGGTCATGTAGCATTTTGCTGACAAAGGCATGGAGCATTGTGATGACATGTGTCATGGAGCACTGTGATGACAAGCGTCACGGAGAATTGTGAATACAGGGGTCATGGAGCATAGGGATGACAAGGACATGGATCATTGTGATGACAAGGGTCATGGAACATTGGGCTGAAAATGTTCATGGAGTATTGTGAAGACAGGGGCTATGGAGCATTGTGATGACTAGGGAATGGAACATTGTGATGACAAGAGTGCCGAATCATCGTGTTGTCAGGTGTCATGGAGTGTTGTGTTGACAGTGGTCATGGAGCATTGTGATGATATTGGCCATGGAGCTTTGTGATGAGAAGACCTTGGGTAATTGTGATGTCGAGCATCATGGAGCACTGTAATGACAAGGGGCATGAAGCATTGTGATGACAGGTGTCAGGGAGCATTGTGATGACAAGGGGATGGAGCATTGTGATGACCAGTGCATGGAGCATTGTGATGACAAGTGCATGGAGCATTGCAATGTCAAGTGGATGGAGAATTGTGATGACAAGAGCATGTAACATATTGCTGAGAAGTGTCATATAGCATTGTGATGACATGGACGTGGAGAATTGTGATGACAAGGGACATGGAGCATTGTGATAACCAGGGCATGGTGCATTGTGATGACAGGGGTCATGGAGCATTATTATGAGAATGGCCATGGTGCATTCTGACATAAGATATCACTTATGAAGGGAATGTAAACATGGCTACATATGAACTGAATTAGGGAAGAGAACAGAGACTCAGATTTAGAAAACACTCTAACGCTTGCTTAAGGGGAAAGAGAGGTGGGGAGATGCACAAAACATAAGATTGATATTAGCACAGGTACCGTTCCATAGTCCAAAAACAGAAGGGACATGCCCTACTCCTTCCTCAGTGAATGGAACTCAACATCCCTATTCCCCACCGAGAAACATATCTGCCTAGTAAGAATTTTAAAACCTATGTATTGATATGTCTCCGTAAGGGAAACAAGTGTGTCTAGAACGACATAAACATGGCAGTGAGAATCAGCTCAAACCCAATATAAAACTGAATTTCAAAACAAAACATAAAAACAGTAAAATTCTTACACAATACCTTCAGGGGTTCTGATGAAACTTGGAATGACCCTATCTACAATGACAGCTGGATGTGGCATAAGGCTGGTCACTTGGGACTGAGAGGATTGGTGAGATTGGGTGAAAAAATGCAGACCCTTTAAAGCAATAATGCCTGCCACACATTCCATGGTTCCCAACTCTCCAGGTAGAAGGGAATATCACTACATTTATAACGTGTATGGGAACCTAGAGAATGGAAACCATCTGATGGTGAAAGGTTTCTAAAACTCTACTACTTTTTTTCTCTCCTTGTGCTCCAGTTTGACATTCCAACTGCTTTACTATCAATCTCCCAACTTTGAAAGTCAGCCCCTATAAACTCCTGGTTCGCACAGTTGGCAAATTGTGCAGAGGATATAAGGGAAGAGAGAGAACCAATGAGAGAGTAGCTGTAGGCATTTGGACAGCCACATGTCACTATAATTTCCCGTCACAAAGAGGAATGAACCAACGTCTCAGCCGGCCCCCCCAGAATCATTACAAGTCCAGAAGCAAAACTGTTGATTTGCTGTCAGCTCACAAAAACGCGAGTTGAAAAATGGAGCTCAGAGCCACAGCAATTCACTAACATGCAGAGTTATAAAGGACTACTCTCGTCCAAAAATCTGTTGAGAGAAAGCCACGAGGCAGAAGGGAAAATGAGGCAGAATGGCATGAAACAGATTTCAAGAGGTACACTGGAATCGCCTTTAAACACAGGAAAAGCATTACAACTTCGAAAATTATGGAAATGGCCATAAAGGGCATATGGGTTTTCACGTGAATATATACAGGAGAAAACGCATACGCCCTTTTTGGACAAGCAAGCAAGTGGGCAATGCAAATCAGCACTACAAAGAAGTATCACTTCCTACCGGTCAAAAGGGACATCCACAAAATGTGTAAAAAACAGAAAGGCAAGACAGGCCCTGGAGAACAGGGTGCCTGGTTATGCTGATGGGCGGGATGTAAATTGGAAACTGCCTCTCTGGAGGAGTGCATTGTGTTCCCTAAAACAAGTAAACAACAGAGCTACAGAGCCAAGGGCACTTCCAGTCTAGGGAATATACCTTGGGAAAACTGAAAATAAATAAGACAGATCCACACCAAAATTCAGGGATGAACTGCTTACAAAAACCTCAACATGGGTACACTGGAAATATCCCAGGAAAGACATAAATGGTTCAAGAAACTGTGGTAGTTACATATGATGGAATATCCCTCAGCCATGAAATCAATGTCATAAGGCCAGTAGCAGCAAAATGAGTGGATTCATGTACGATAATTCTAAGTGAAATAAGTCACACAGAAAAAGAAACTTATCATAACATATCACTTATGAAGATCCTGTAAACATGGCTACACATGAACTGAGTTAGGAAAGAGAAGAGAGACTCACATTTAAAAAACAGACTTATGCCTGCTTAAGGGGGAAGGAGAGGTGGGGTGATGCATAAAACCAGAGTTTGATATTAGTACAGGTACCGTTCCAAAAACCAAATACGGAAGAGACAAGACCTACACCTTCCTCAGTGAAAGGGACTCAACACCCCATATTCACCGCAGAGTAATATATCTTACTAGTATGAATCATAAAACCTATGTATTGATATGTGTCCATAAGGGAATCAAGTGTGTCTAGACTGGCATAAACATGACAGTGAGAATCAGCTCAAACCCACTATAAAAAGGAATTTCAAAAACAAAACAAAAAAAAGGGAAATTCTTTACAATTCCTTCAGGGTCTCTGATGAAACCTGGAATGACCCTATCTACAACGACAGCTGAATGTGGCATAAGGCTGGACACATGGGACTGAGAGGATTGGTGATATTGGGTGAGCAAATGCAGACCCTTTAAAGCAATAATGCATGGCACCCATTCCATGTGTCCCAACTCAACAGGTTGAAGGGAATATTACTCTAGCTATAACATGTATGGGAAACCTAAGAATGGACACACTGTGAATACGAAAGGTTTCTAAATCTCAACGAATAGTCCCTCTCCTTGTGCGCCAGTTTGACTTTCCAACTGCTTTACTATCAATCTCCCAACTTGTAGAGACAGCATCTTTAACCTCCTGGTTCGTACAGGTTGCCAATTTGGCAAAGGATGAAAGGGAAGAGGGAGAACCAATGAGAGAGTAGCTGTTAGGCATTTGGACGGGCACATGTCACTCTTATTTCCTGGGAGGAAGAAGAATTAACCAAAGTCTCAGCCACCCACCGAAAACCAGTATAGGTTCTGAACCAAAACTTTGGACTTGCGTTCAGCTCACAAAAAACGAGTTAAAAAGTGGAGCTCAGGGGCACAGCAATTCACAAACTGGCAGAGTAATAAAGGGCAACTATCGTCCAACAATCTGTTGAGGGAAGGCAACTAGGCTGACTTGAAAGCGAGGCAGAATAGCAGGAAACAGATTTCAAGGAGTACGTTGGATTCGCCTTTAAAGCACAGGAAGAGGGGCACAATTTCGACTATGATGCACTTGGCCAAAAAGGGCGTATGCGTTTTCTCCTGAATATATTCAGGAGAAAACGCATAAGCCTAATTTGGCCAAGCAAGCAAGTGGGCAATGCAAATCTGAACTACAAAAAGTATCACTTCCCACCGGTCAAAAGGGACATCCACAAAATGGGTAAAAACCAGAAAGGCAAGAGAGGCCCTGGAGAACAGTGAGCCTTTTTATGCTGATGGACGGGATGTAAAATGCCAACTGCCTCTCTGGAGGAGTGCATTGTGTTCCCTAAAACAAGAAAACAACAGAGCTACAGAGCCAAGGGCACTTCCAGTCTAGGGAATATACCTTGGGAAAACTGAAAATCAATAAGACAGAGCCACCCCCAAATTTAGGGCTGCACTGCTTACAAGAACCTCATCTTTGGTACACCTTAAATATCCCAGGAAAGATTAAAATGGCTCAAAAATTGTGGTACATACGTACGATGGAATATCCCTCAGCCATGAAATCAATGTCGTAAGACCAGTTGCAGCAAAATGAGTGGATTCAGGTACGATGATTCTAAGTGAAATAAGTCACACAGAAAAACAAACTTATCATAAGATATCACTTATGAAGATCCTGTAAACATGGCTACACATGCACTGAGTTAGGAAAGAGAACAGAGTCTCACATTTAGAAAACACCCTTATGCCTGCTTATGGGGGAAGGAGAGGAGGGGTGATGCATAAAACCAGAGTTTGATATAAGCACAGGTACCGTTCCAAAAACCAGCTATGGAATAGACAAGACCTACACCTTCCTCAGAGAAAGGGACTCAAAACCCCATATTTCCCACAGAGGAATATATCTGACTAGTAAGAATATTAAAACCTATGTATTGATATGTCTCCATAAGGGAATCAAGTGTTTCTAGGCTGGCTTAAACATGGCAGGGAGAATCAGCTCAAACCCACTATAAAAATGAATTTCAAAACAAAACATAAAAACTGGGAAATTCTTTCCAATTACTTCAGGGTCTCTGATGAAACCTGGAATGACCCTTTCTACAAAGACAGCTGGATGTGGCATAAGGTTGGACTCATGGGACTGAGAGGATTCATGAGATTCGGTGAGCAAATGCAGACCCTTTAAAGCAATAATGCATGGCACCCATTCCATGTGTCCCAACTCTCCAGGTTGAAGGGTACATTACTGTAGCTATAACATGTAAGGGAAACCTAAGAATGGACACACTGTGAATATGAAAGGTTTCTATATCTCAACGAATACTCCCTCTCCTTGTGCGCCAGTTTGACTTTCCAACTGCTTTACTATCAATCTCCCAACTTGGAGAGACAGTGCCTTTAACCTTCTGGTTCGGACAGGTTGCCAATTTGGCAGATGATGAATGGGAAGAGGGAGAACCAATGAGGGAGTAGCTGTTAGGCATTTGGACGGGCACATGTCACTGTTATTTCCTGGGAGGAAGAAGAATTAACCAAAGACTCAGCTACCCACCGAAAACCAGTATAGGTTCTGAACCAAAATATTGGACTTGCGTTCAGCTCACAAAAAACGAGGTAAAAAATGGAGCTCAGGGGCACAGCAATTCACAAACTGGCAGAGTAATAAAAGGCAAATATCGTCCAAAAATCTGTTGAGGGAAGGCAACGAGGCAGACTTGAAAGCGAGGCAGAAGAGCAGGAAACAGATTTCAAAAGGTACGTTGGAATCGCCTTTAAAGCACAGGAAGAAGGTCACAACTTCGACAATGATGCACTTGGGCAAAAAGGGTGTTTGTGTTTTCTCCTGAATATATTCAGGAGAAAATGGATACGCACTTTTTGGCCAAGCAAGCAAGCGGGCAATGCAAATCTGCACTACAAAGAAGTATCACTTCCCACCGGTCAAAAGGGACATCCACAAAATGTGTAAAAACCAGAAAGTCAAGACAGGCCCTGGAGAACAGGGAGCATTCTTATGCTGATGGGAGGCATGTAAATTGCCAACTGCCTATCTGGAGGAGTGCATTGTGTTCCCTGAAACAAGTAAACAACAGAGCAACAGAGCCAAGGGCACTTCCAGTCTAGGGAATATACCTTGGGAAAAATGAAAATCAATAAGACAGAACTACCCCAAAATTTAGGGCTGCACTGCTTACAAGAACCACATCTTGGGTACACCTTAAATATCCCATGAACGATAAAAATGGTTCAAAAAAGTGTGGTACTTACGTATGATGGAATATTCCTCAGCCATGAAATCAATGTCATAAGAGCAGTAGCAGCAAAATGAGTGCATTCACGTACGATGATTCTAAGTGAAATAAGTCACACAGAAAAAGAATCTTATCATAAGATATCACTTATGAAGATACTGTAAACATGGCTACACATGAACAGAGTTAGGAAAGAGAACAGAGTCTCACATTTAGAAAACACTCTTATGCCTGCTTAAGGGGGAAGGAGAGGTGGGCTGATGCATAAAACCAGAGTTTGATATAAGCACAGGTACTGTTCTCAAACAAACTATGGAATAGAAAACACTTACACCTTCCTCAGTGAAATTGACTCAAAATCCCATATTTCCCGCAGTGGAATATATCTGACTAGTAAGAATCTTAAAACCTATGTATTGATATGTCTCCGTAAGGGAATCAACTGTTTCTAGCCTGGCATAAACATGGCAGTGAGAATCAGCTCAAACCGACTATAAAAAGGAATTTCAAAACAAAACATAAAAACATGGAAATTATTTCCAATTATTTCAGGGTCTCTGATGAAACCTGGAATGACCCTATCTACAACGACAGCTGGATGTGGCATAAGGCTGGACACATGGGACTGAGAGGATTCGTGAGATTGGGTGAGCAAATGCAGACCCTTTAAAGCAATAATGCATGGCACCCATTCCATGTGTCCCAACTCTCCAGGTTGAAGGGAATATTACTATAGCTATAACATGTAAGGGAAACCTAAGAATGGACACACTGTGAATACGAAAGGTTTATAAATCTCAACGAATAGTCCCTCTCCTTGTGCGCCAGTTTGACTTTCCAACTGCTTTACTATCAATCTCCCAACTTGGAGAGACAGCACCTTTAACCTCCTGGTTCGCACAGGTTGCCAATTTTGCAAATGATGAAAGGGAAGTGGGGGAACAAATGAAAGAGTAGCTGCTAGGCATTTGGAGGGGCACATGTCACTCTTATTTCCCGGGAGGAAGAAGAATTAACGAAAGACTCAGCCACCCACCGAAAACCAGTATAGGTTCTGAACCAAAATACTGGACTTGTGTTCAGCTCACAAAAAAAGAGATAAAAAATGGAGCTGAGGGGCACAGCAATTCACAAACTGGCAGAGTAATGAAGGGCAACTATCGTCCAAAAATCTGTTGAGGGAAGGCAACGTGGAGGACTTGAAAGCGAGGCAGAAGAGCAGGAAACAGATTTCAAGAGGTACGTTGGAATAGCCTTTAAAGCACAGGAAGAGGGCCACAACTTCGACAATGATGCACTTGGCCAAAAAGTGTGTTTGCGTTTTCTCCTGAGTATATTCAGGAGAAAAGGCATACGACATTTTTGGCCAAGCAAGAAAGCGGGAAATGCAAATCTACACTACAAACAAGTATCACTTCCCACTGGTCAAAAGGGACATCCACAAAATGGGTAAAAACCAGAAAGGCAACACAGGCCCTGGAGAAGAGGGAGCCTTGTTATGCTGATGGGCGGCATATAAATTGCCAACTGCCTATCTGGAGGAGTGCATTGTGTCCCCTGAAACAAGTAAACAACAGAGCTACAGAGCCAAGGGCACTTCCAGTCTAGGGAATATACCTTGGGAAAACTGAAAATCAATAAGACAGAGCCACCCCAAAATTCAGGGCTGCACTGCTTACAAGAACCTCAACTTGGGTACACCTTAAATATACCAGGAAAGATAAAAATGGTTCAAAAAATTGTGGTACTTACGTATGATGGAATATCCCGCAGCCATGAAATCAATGTCATATGCCCAGTAGCAGCAAAATGAGTGGATTCAGGTACGATGATTCTAAGTGAAATAAGTCACACAGAAAAAGAAGCTTATCATAAGATATCACTTATGAAGATCCTTTAAACATGGCTACACATGAACTGAGTTAGGAAAGAGAACAGAGTCTCACATTTAGAAAATATCCTTATGCCTGCGTAAGGGGGAAGGAGAGGTGGGGTGATGCATAAAACCAGAGTTTGATAAAAGCACAGGTACCGTTCCAAAAATCAACTATGGAATAGACAAGACCTACATCTTCCTCAGTGAAAGGGACTCGAAACGCCATATTTCCCGCAGAGGAATATATCTGAGTAGTAAGAAACTTAAAACCTATGTATTGATATGTCTCCATAAGGGAATCAAGTGTTTCTAGACTGGCATAAACATGGCAGCGAGAATCAGCTCAAACCCACTATAAAAAGGAATTTCAAAAACAAAACTTAAAAACAGCGAAATTCTTTACAATTCCTTCAGGGTCTCTGATGAAACCTGGAATGACCCTATCTACAAAGACAGCTGGATGTGGCATAAGGCTAGACACATGGGACTGAGAGGATTGGTGAGATGGGGTGAGCAAATGCAGACCCTTTAAAGCAATAATGCTTGGCACCCATTCCATGTGTCCCAACTCTCCCGGTTGAAGTGAATATTACTATAGCTATAACATGTAAGGGAAACCTAAGAATGGACACACTGTGAACACGAAAGGTTTCTAAAACTCAACGAATAGTCCCTCTCCTTGTGCGCCAGTTTGACTTTCCAACTGCTTTACTATCAATCTCCCAACTTGGAGAGACAGCACTTTTAACCTCCTGGTTCGCACAGGTTGCCAATTTGGCAAAGGATGAAAGGGAAGAGGGAGAACCAATGAGAGAGTAGCTGTTAGGCATTTGGGCGGGCACATGTCACTCTTATTTCCTGGGAGGAAGAAGAATTAACCAAAGTCTCAGCCACCCACCGAAAACCAGTATAGGTTCTGAACCAAAACTTTGGACTTGCGTTCAGCTCACAAAAAACGAGTTAAAAAGTGGAGCTCAGGGGCACAGCAATTCACAAACTGGCAGAGTAATAAAGGGCAACTATCGTCCAACAATCTGTTGAGGGAAGGCAACTAGGCGGACTTGAAAGCGAGGCAGAATAGCAGGAAACAGATTTCAAGGGGTACGTTGGAATCGCCTTTAAAGCACAGGAAGACGGGCACAATTTCGACTATGATGCACTTGGCCAAAATGGGCGTATGCGTTTTCTCCTGAATATATTCAGGAGAAAACGCATACGCCCTTTTTGGCCAAGCAAGCAAGTGGGCAATGCAAATCTGAACTACAAAAAGTATCACTACCCACCGGTCAAAAGGGACGTCCACAAAATGGGTAAAAACCAGAAAGGCAACACAGGCCCTGGAGAACAGGGAGCCTTTTTATGCTGATGGACGGGATGTAAATTGCCAACTGCCTCTCTTTAGGAGTGCATTGTGTTCCCTAAAACAAGTAAACAACAGAGCTACAGAGCCAAGAGCACTTCCAGTCTAGGGAATATACCTTGGGAAAACTGAAAAGCAATAAGTCAGAGCCACCCCAAAATTTAGGGCTGCACTGCTTACAAGAACCTCATCTTGGGTACATCTTAAATATCCCAGGAAAGATAAAAATGGCTCAAAAATTTGTGGTACATATGTATGATGGAATATCCCTCAGCCATGAAATCAATGTCATAAGACCAGTTGCAGCAAAATGAGTGGATTCAGGTACGATGATTCTAAGTGAAATAAGTCACACAGAAAAAGAAACTTATCATAAGATATCACTTATGAAGATCCTGTAAACATGGCTACACATGCACTGGGTTAGGAAAGAGAACAGAGTCTCACATTTAGAAAACACCCTTATGCCTGCTTATGGGGGAAGGAGAGGAGGGGTGATGCATAAAACCAGAGTTTGATATAAGCACATGTACCGTTCCAAAAACCAGCTATGGAATAGACAAGACCTACACCTTACTCAGAGAAAGGGACTCAAAACCCCATGTTTCCCACAGAGGAATATATCTGACTAGTAAGAATCTTAAAACCTATGTATTGATATGTCTCCGTAAGGGAATCAACTGTTTCTAGCCTGGCATAAACATGACAGTGAGAATCAGCTCAAACCGACTATAAAAAGGAATTTCAAAACAAAACATAAAAACATGGAAACCCAGTGGATGGTACACTGTGTAATTGGGAAAGTTTTCTAAAAGGTACCTCATTTTTCTTTCGTCGTGCTCGGCTTCCCCATTCCATCTGCATTACTCAAAATCTCCCCACTTGGAGTGTCAGTGCCTTTACCCTCCCGTTGTGCACAGTTTGCAAATTTTGCAGAGGATGAACAGGAAGAGGGGAAATAAATGAGAGATTAGCTGTAGGTGTTTGGATGAGCACATGTCACTCTAGTTTCCCATCAGGAAGAAGAATTAACCAAAGGCTCAGCCTGAAGCCCTGGAACCAGAGTAGGGCCTAAAGCCATCCTGCGGTATTGCAGCCAGCTCACAAAGAGGCGAGTTGAAAAATGGAAATCAGGGGCACAGCAATTCACAAACTTGCAGAGTTATAAAGGACAACTATCATCCAGAAATATATTGAGGAAAGGCAGTGAAGAGGATTTGAATGCAAGGCAGAATTGAAGGAAACAGATTTCAAGAGGTAGATTGGAGTCGTCTTTAAAGCACATGAAAAGCGACAGAATTTTGACAATGTTGCTCTTGGCTGAAAAGGGACTATGTGTATTTTCCTGAATATATTCGGGAAAAAATGCATATGCCCTTTTTGGCCAAGCAAGCCATCAGGCATTTCAAATCCACACTACATAGAAGTGTCCCTTACTTCCAGTCAAAAGGATCATCCACAAATAGTGTAAAAGCCACAAATGCAGGACAGGCCATGGAGAAAAGGGAGCCTGGTTACGCCGATGGACAGGATGTAAATTGCCAACAGACTCTCTGGAGAACTGTATGTTGTTTTCTAAAACAGAGCTACAGAGCATAGCACACTTCCACTCATGGGCGTGTATTTTGGGAAAACTAAAAATCCACAACACACAGCCAGCCCAAACTTTAGGGCTGCTCTGTTTACAATAACCTCGACTTCGGTACACTTTATATATCCCAGGAAAGGAAAAAAAAATGGATACAGATGTTGTGGTACTTATATACAATGGAATGTCACTCAGACATAAAATCAATGTCATAAGGCCAATAGCAGCATAATGAGTGGCTTTAGGTACGATGATGCTAAGTGAAATGAGCCACAAAGGAAAAGAAACTTACTGTAATATATCACTTATAGAGGAAATGTAAACATGGCTACACATGAACTGAATTTCAAAAGAGAACAGAGTTACACATTTAGAAAACACACTTATGCCTCCTTAAGGGGAAAGGTGACGTGGGGTGATGTGTAAAAGCAGAGTTTGAAATTAGCACAGATCCCATTCCATATACCAAATATGTAATAGACAAGACCTACTCCTTTCTCAATGAACTGGACACAAAACACCCTATTCACTGAAGAGGAATATATCTGACTGGTAATAACCTTGAAACCTATGTATTTATATGTCTCCATAATGGAATCAAGTGTATGTAGATTGGCATAAACACAGATCAATGGAACAGGACAGAAAGCCCAGAGATAAACCTACATACCTATGGCTATCTCATCTATGACAAGGGAGCTAAGGATATACAATGGAGAAAAGACAGTCTCTTCAGTAATTGGTGCTGGAAAAACTGGACCCCTACACATAAAAGAATGAAATTAGAACACTCCATAACACCATACACAAAAATAAACTCTAAATTGATTAGAGATCTAAATATAAGACCAGACACTATAAAACACTTAGAGGAAACCATAGGCAGAACACTCTATGACATAAATCACAGCAAGATCCTTTTGGACCCACCTCCTAGAGAAATGGAAATAAAAACAGAAATCAACAAATGGGACCTAATGAAACTTAAAAGCTTTTACACAATACAGGAAAACATAAACAAGATGCAAAAACAACCCTCAGAATGGGAGAAAATATTTTCAAATGAAGCAATTGACAAAGGATTAATCTCCAAATTTTACAAGCACCGCATGTAGCTCAATATCACAAAAACAAAAAACCCAATTCAAAAACGGGCAGAAGACCTAAATAGACATTTATACAAAGAAGATATACAGATTACCAAGAAACACATGAAAGGATGCTGAACATCACTAATCATTAGAGAAATGCAAATCAAAACTACCCTGAGGTATAACCTCACAGCAGTCAAAGTGGCAATCATCAAAAAAATCTACAAAACAATAAATGCTGGAGGGGCCTTTATTGGAGAAATTGGAACACACTTGCACTGTGGTTGGGAATGTAAATTGATATGGGCACTAGGGAGAACAGTACGGAGGTTCCTTTAAATAACTAACAATAGAAGTACCAAACGACACAACAATCCAAGTACTGGGCATTTGCCTTGCGAAAACCATAATTCAAAAAGAGTTATGTACAAAAATGATCATTGCAGCTCTATTTGCATTAGCCAGGACATGGAAGCAACCTAAGTGTCCATCGACAGATGAATGGATAAAGAATATCTGGCACATATATACAATCAAATATTACTCAACCATAAAAAGAAGCAAAACTGAGTTATTTGTACTGAGGTGGATGGACTTAGAATCTGTCCTACACAGTGAAGTAAGTCTGAAAGGGAAAAACAAATACTGTATGTTAACAGAGATATATGGAATCTAATGAAGAAAAAAAAAAGATTTTGAAGAACCTAGTGGCAGGACCGGATTAAGGACACAGACATAGAGAAAGGACTTGAGGACACCGGAAGGGGAATGGGTAAGCTGGGACGAAGTGAGAGAGTGGCATGGACATAAATACATTACCAAATGTGACACCGATAGTTACTGGGAAGCAGCCACATAGAATAGGGAGATCAGCTCGGTGCTTTGTGACCACATAAAGGGGTGGGATATGGAGTGTGGGAGGGAGATGCAAGAGGGAGGGGATCTGGTGATATTTGTATATGTATAGCTGATTCACTTTGTTATACATCAGAAACGAACACTCCATTGTAAAGCAATTATACTCCAATAAACGTGTAAAAGGAAGAAAAAAAAAAAGAAAGAAAGCCCAAGGATAAACCTACACACCTATGGTCAACTAATCTATGACAAAGGAGGCAAGACTATACAATGGAGATAAGACAGTCTCTTCAATCATTGGTGCTGGGAAATATGGAGAGCTACATGTAAAAGAATGAAATTAGAACACTCCCCAACACCATACAGAAAAATATAATCAAAATGGATTAGAGACCTTAATGTAAGACCGGATAGTATAAAACTCTGAGAGGAAAACTTACGAAGGATACTCTGATGTAAATCACAGCAAGATCTTTTGATCCACCTCCTATAGTAATGAAATAAAAAAGAAAACTAAACAGATGGGACCTAATGAAACGTAAAAGCTTTTGCAAAGCAAAGGAAACTACAAACAAGACGAAAAGACAACCCTCAGAATGGCAGAAAATATTTGCAAACGAATCAATGGACAAATGATTAATCTCCAATATATATAAACTGCTCATGCAGCTCAATATTAATAAAACAAACAACCCAATACAAAAATGGAAGATCTAAATAGACATTTCTTCCAAGAAGACATAGAGATGGCCAGTACGCACATGAAAATCTGCTCAACATCACTAATAATTAGAGAAATGGAAATCGAAACTACAATGAGGTATCACGTCACACCTGTTAGAATGGGCATCATCAGAAAATCTACAAACAACAAATGCTGGAGAGGGTGTGGAGAAAAGGAACTTTCTTCCACTATTGTTGGGAATGTAAATCGATACAGTCTCTATGGAGAACAGTATGGAGGTTCCTTAAAAAACTAAAAATATAATTACCATATAATCCAGCAATCCCACTACTGGGCATATACCCAGAGAAAACCATAAATCAAAAAGACACATTCACCACAATGTTCACTGCAGCACTATTTACAATAGACAGGTAATGAAAGCAACCTAAGTGCCCACAGACAGACGAATGGATAAAGACGTGGTACATATATACAACGGAATATTACTCAGCCATACATCGGAATGAAATTGGGTCATTTGTAGAGACCTTGATGGATCTAGAGACTGTCATACAGAGTGAAGTAAGTCAGAAAGAGAAAAACAAATATTGTATATTAATGCACATATGTGGAACCTAGAAAAATGGTACAGATGAACCGGTGTGCAGGGCAGAGATAGAGACACAGATGTAAAGAACAAACATATGGACACCAAGGAGGGAACGCCATGTGAGGGTGGTGGTGGGATGAATTGGGAGACTGGGATTCACATGTGCACACTTATATGTATGAAATAGATATCCAATAAGAACTTGCTGTATAAAAGAAATAAATTTAAAAAAAAACTAAATAAATAACATTTAATAAAATAAAACAGAAAAATAGTTTTTCCCTTCACATAGACGTCTTTATATTAATGCATTATTTCCATGTATATATCTCCAAATTTAAAAAAAAAGAGGAATAAATAAAATCTAACTTGAACCAAAAAGAAAAAAAGAAAAAAAAAAAAACAAACAGAACTCACCAGTTATAGCGTGGATAATCGTATCAGGGCACTTGCTCCAGTGGTAAAAAATTCTTAAGTTGGTCAGAGGTGGGAAATCGTCTCCCATACAGTCAGCAGTGCTCCCCCCCACAAGGAGCATCCTCATTGCAAAGCTGGGGGAATCTGTCGAGGCGTCTGTGAGTAAATGTGAGCTGAGCCCCAGTCCTGCTGCAGCTGAACTCTTCCCACCCTTTCCAGGTAAAACACCTGAATATGTACAAGCACTTGCAAGCCTAGAGGAAGGGCTGTGGAGCCACACTAGCGAGAGCAAGCAGGCCGACTTGGTGCCTGCAGGCCAGCCAGGATGGTCCTGGCCCCAGATGCTCTTCTGGAAGCTTTCCATTTCCCTGCCTGAGATACCCCTACTGCCACAGCACCCACTGCTTTTTTACTTCCTCACCTCTGACTGGGGAGAAATTCCAGTGGCAGGTATGGGTGACACATCCTCTTCTTTAGCAGGTGGCAGCCTGGCAACTCCTGCAGAAAGTCCAGCAGAGACCAAATCACACTGGGCCACCCACAAAGCCATGGCCCCTCACTCCCTCCCACCACCCCAGCCCCGAAACTGCTGATGGGGCAGAGAATATGGCGTCAGGCACAGCTACAGGGGCTCTTGTTGACTGGAGAGGTGTTTATATTGACCTCAACCCAGGCACACCTGTGGGGGGGGCTGGCAGGCAGTGTCAGGCTGCCGAAATCAGCCAATCCTCACCCCTCAGGGGCTCACAGTTGCAGAAAATGAACCTTGCTAAACGGGTCAGTCCCAAGGAACAGGTGTGGGCTCTTGAGAGTCAGGCTAGACAAGGGGCTGCAGCTGCGGCTTGTTTTCTTATCATTTTATCTGGTCCATGAGTGGAAAACAACTTCAAGAAGACCCTATCCTAATGAGAGGAACCCAGGAGTCAGGGAGAGGAGTGATGGTGGGTGGAGACAGAGGCCTGGTGCCCTGGCTGCAGTGGAAGTGTCTGGAAGACCAGGCAGAGAGAGGCTGCACAGAGTGATAGCCAGGGTCACAGACCTGTCAGAGCTGCTGTTGGTTAGTTCAAGTCCTGCTCTGAGGTGTTCTGTGTCAGCTGTGAGCGACAGGTGAGCTGGGGGTTCTCTGCAAGGTGGGCTATGTGCACAGTTCCTGTGTGTCCAGCCCTGCTGGGGTACCTGCCCAGGGGAGTTCCGTATCCTGGGAAGGGCCTGACTATGAGAGCCCCATGGGCTGCTGGGTAGCTGCACAGGTGATCTCCGTACCCTGGGAGGGACTTGAACACGAGAGCCCCGTGGGCTGTGGGGTGCGGGATGCAGCCCAGGTGAGCTCCATATCCTGGGATTGGCCTGACCACGAGAGCCCCATGGGCTGCTGGAGACCTGGTAAAGGATATCAGGACAGTCAGTGAAGCCACCGAGGATATACATCCAGTAGCTCCTATTTCCTACACCCTGCTGCTGATTCTACCATCCACCAGGCCATGGCATTCTCTATTACACTTCAATGATGCCTTCTTCTGTATTCCATTCATCTCAGAGTCACAAGAATTTTTGGCTTGTGAGTGGCAGGACACAACATGCAACACAAGCAATAATGCTGGGCCGTCCTGCACCAATGGTTCAAAAATCCCCACACCATCATTGGGGAAATGTCCTCTAAAGACCTAAAAGTTCTACCTCTGTAAAAGGGAACCCTCCTTCAATATGCAGATGACATTCTGATCGCCAGGCCTACTAAAGACGCCTCTGAACTACCTAGCCAAGAAAGGATAGAAGGTGTCCAAGGAAAAGGCTCAAATATCCCAGGCTCAGGTGACATGCCTGGGCTTCATTCTCACAGATATTCGGAGAAACGCATCCCAGGATAGGGAAGAAGCCATTTGCAGCCTTACCTCTTCTAAAACTAGAAGACAGCTTAGGGGTTCCTGGGGAGGCCAAGGTTTTCTGCATCTGGATCCCTAACTACAGTCTAATAGCTGGGCCTCTACATGAAACACTGACATGAAAAGATGATGATCCTTTTGAATAGAATCCAGAAGCAGCCTTTCAAGAATGGAAAGAGCAGTCAATTCAGATCCTTGCCCAGGAACTCACTAATTTATCTAAACCCTTTGACATTTACATACCCGGTCAAAGGTTAATCGCCCTTGGAGACTTAGTGCAAAAACTGGGACCACTTGAAATGAAGCAACACAAGAATGCCCTTCAGGTATGATAAACTATGGTCCCCAAGGGCTTTGCCCACCGACTCATCAGGCCAGGATACTGGGGTATCTAAAAAGCTGGAAATCAGCAGCCCACAAGGCCGGGTCCCTCCTAAGGGAAAAGGACCCCACGTGGTGATCCTAACCACCCATCATGCCCTGAAGTTGCACGGGTCGCTCTGTTGACACACTGACCTCGAGTGAGGAGGCCTTCCAACTCCAACCTCCAGAGAGACAAATGGGGGCATCGGGCCCCCAAGATGACTTGTGTGACCATCACTTGACCTGGAGTTTCTCTCAGAAAACAACAAGACTGTGCCCCGAAAGAGCAGACTACTGCTTGCAGGACTTACTGCACCCAGAGGGGAGCTAATAAGCTTGGTGGGGGAAACGTATATCACGCTTTCACCATAGAAAACCCTACAGCCACCGCGGTGATGGTGGCCAATATGACCAGCTGGACTGCTGGATACTTCTAAAGGCCGTTGCCTCAGTGGACGTCATGGTCCTGTATCACCACTGACCCTGGACTGTCTGGGAGTTGCACGGGCAGGGCTCTCACACATGGTGCTGTTTGTACATTAATTCAGGGACCTAATTAAAGAAAGCACAGACTACTGGTCAGAGCATCTAGGCTGGCAATAAACGACAGCCTAAGGTCACCGAACAAATGTGAGGTGGGGTGAAACCTGCCACCACAGCATCTTTGCGCATCTCTTTCCTGGACCCTTGAAGGTCATTAGAATCTATAACACTTCCAATGCTGGTGCCCAGGCGGACGAGAAGTGAGGCAGGAGGCTTTGGAACAATCAACCTCACCTGGAGGCAGGTGGGGAGACGTTTTGCCCCTCCCCCTAGGTATCAGGGCTGCCACCACAGCATGAAGCAGTTACAAAAGAGGGGTCTGCACCCTCAACACCCCAAGAATGAGGAACGGAACAAAAAGCAGAGGAGGTGTTCATCTCTGGCAACGTTCATTAAAAATTCCTGGGAGATAAAAAGAGAATCTGGGCAATAAAATAAAGTCTAAGTTGTTTTTCCTTTGTGCTTTGTCTAATTTCACGTGCTCCTAGGGTTCCGCAGGCAGAGGTCCCACACCCGGCACTTCAGACCCGATTTCCTAGTGCAGAATGGCTGGGTCGACACCTCAGCTAGCGGAGTCCCATGCAGACTCCACGGCATAGAGCCTGAGCTGCAGCCAACCCAGCCCTCGAGAGCTCCATCCCCTAACACCCACTGACGCTGCCGGGATCCCTACACAGCAGCCCAGCCCACAGCCTGTGGGGGAGTGCACGCTCTCACCTCTCCATTCGGTTTTCAAAATAATGTTTCCTTTGCTTCTGAACCAAACTCAGTCTTGATCTGTTGGCTCCAATGACACTGGGCTTGGGGACTCCTGTTGGGGTACACACTGGAGGATCAGTAACAGAAATTGAGAACATTGTAACTTCAATGAACAGATGTGTGAGCCAAACTGTAGTTAACATAGAGCAGTTTATAATGCTCGGGTAAACTAAGATTTTTCGAAGTCTTACATTTGATAATTCCATCACTTTACTATAAGCAAGTTCAGTGAAGACGTCTGTCTTATTTGTCAGGTCAACATTAGAGAAATGAAGTGATTTATTTCCATGGTTGTACATCGAATACTCTTAGCTGAAACTTCAATCTTGTTTTGAATGCTTTTCCATTGAAAATGATACCTCTCTTTCAGCTCCCCCATTCCTGAGAAGTATAAAATCTTATAATTTATTATTACCAAAGGGGAAAGGTAGGAAAAGGGATAAATTAACAGTTTGGGATTAACACATACACACTGCTATGTATAAAATAGATCATCAACAAGGAACTACTGTATAGCACAGGGAACTACACTGAATATTTTGCAATAACCTATAAGGGGAAATAATCTGAAAAAGAATCGATATTTTTATTGACATCATCTATCAATGACAGATAAAATGTAACCTAAGCAAGGCCGATGGTGAGCACTTCTGAACCTGAAGATTTCAATCATCTAAAATTTGGGCTCTGCCTATTTCCCAAGGCACTTAATGGACATACGTGTAGCCGTAGCTTAAAAATTCCCCAGTTTGGTGTTCGGGGAGGCACTGATTTGGAAAAATCCCTGGTGTTCTCCTTCCATGCACGGGACCCTTCCTACAGCTAAAACATGCCTGTCACACCTAGAGGATGGTATACTGTTTGATCGGAGAGAGTTTGGAAAAGGCACCTCATCTCCTCATCGCCTGGTGCACGGGTTCACCCCTCCAGCATCTTTCCTGACAATCTCCTCACTTGGGGATATCAGCACCGTCAACATCCTGTTGCACACAGTTTGGAATTTGTCCAGAGGATGAAGCGGAAGGATGAGAAAAATTTAGAGACAAGTCTTAGTTGTTCAGACAGGCAAATGCCACTCTAATTTCCTATCTGGAAGACAAATTCATCAAAGGCTAGAATTGCCCATGGAAACAGAATAGGGCTAGAGGAAATCCCGCTGTTTTGTGTCCAGTTTCCAAAAACACAAGTTGAAAAATGGAACTCGGGGGCAATAAAATTCATGAAACTGCAGAGTTGAAAATATCTATTGTCGAAAAATGTCTTGAGGTAAGTCACAGAAAAGGACTTGTAAGCAAGGGAGAGTGGCAGGAAACAGATTTGAAGAGGTAGAAAGGACTCCCCATTAAAGCACAAGAAAAGGGGCTGAACATCGCCAATGATGCAGTTGGCCCAAAAGGGCTTATGCATTTTTTTCTGAATATATTCAAGTAAAGGCCATACACACTTTTTATCCAACCAAACAGGTGGGCACTGGAAATCAATACTGCAAAATGTATCACTTCACATCAGTCAGAAGGGCCATCCACATAAAGTGTAAACACCAGAAATGCCGGACTGGGTGAGGAGAAAAGGGAGCCCTGTGAGGCTGATAGTGGAAATGTAATTTGCCAACGGCCACTCTGGAGAAGTGTATTGTGTTTGCTAAAACATCTGAAAACTGAGCTACAGAGCATAGGGCACTTGCACTCATGGGCGTATACCTTGGGAAAAACAAAAAATGACAGAAAACAGGCACTCCAACGTTTACCACCTCTCTGTTAAAAAGGGCCTCCACTTGGATATAACCTAAATGTCCCTGGAAGGATAAAATGGATAAAAGAGATGGGGTACTTATGTAGAGTGGAATATTACTCATCCAGAAATCAATGAAATAAGGCCAGTTGTAACAACTCTGGAGGAGTTACATACGATCATTCTAAGTGACACATGTCAGAAAGAAAAAGACACATATCATAAGATGCCACTTAAAGTTGGAATCAAAAATGGCTACACATGAAATAAACTACAAAACAGAAAAATAGTCAAATATGTAGAAAATAGACATAAGGCTGCTAAATGGGAAAGGTGGGGAATGGTGAGGTATTATCCATGAGGTTGAAATTAGCAAAGATACCATTCCAAGTACCGAATTGAATAACTGGCAAGGCCTACACGGTACCTCAAAGAACTGCACTCAGTCCACTCAAGTCACTGGAAAATAATACATATGACTGGTATGCATCTGAGAAAGAATTTATTGTTGTCACACAGTACATGATTCAAGTGGATGTACAGCAGCAAAAAACAGAGCTTTGAAAATCAGCTGTAACCAATATAAAAATAAATTTAAAATATTTATAAAAAGAGTGAGAGAGACAAAAATTCTTACAACTTTTGTTGAAGGGCTACGATGTAACATGGATTGAACACATGTAGACCCACAGCAGGATGATATATAAGGCTGGAAGCTATGTACGCTAAGAGATGTTAGAGAAGCTGAGTGAGGAAATGCAGACCTTTTAAAGTAATACTGCCTGGTACCCATTCCATGGGTCCCAAATCGGCAGTTTCAAGGGAATCTTCTGACAGCAAAAGCATGCCTGTGAAACCGAGATGAATATACACCGTGTGCTCAGGAAAGGTGTCTAAAATGCCCCTCATTTTTGATCTCCTGGTGCTGGGGTTCGCTATTCCAGCCACATTACTAACAATCTCCCCACTTGGAGAATCAGCACCTTTAACCTCCTGTTTCACACAGTTTGCAATTTTTGAAGAGGATAAATGGGAAGAGGAGGAACCAGTGAGAGATTAGCTGTAGGAGTTTTGACAGGCACATGTCACTATAATATCCCTTTAGGAAGAAGAATTAACCAAAGGCTCAGCCTGCCTCCCCAGAACCAGAAGAGGGCCGGAATCAATCCAATGGTTTGGCGGCCAGCTCACAAAAAAAGCGAGTTGCAAAATGGAGCTCAGGAGCAGACAATTCAAAGACCTGCAAAGATATAAATGATAACCAACGTCCAAAAATATATTCAGGTAAGGCAACGAAGAGGGTCTGAATGAGAGGCAGTATTGCAGGAAACATTTTTCAAAAGGTAGATTGTACTCACATTTAAAGCATATGAAAAGCAGCAGAATTTCTAAAATGATGCAGTTGGGCAAAAGGGTGTATGCGTTTTTTTTGTGAATATCTTCAGGAAAAAAACACATACAGAGTTTTTGGCCAACCAAGCAAGGGGGAAATGCAAATCCGCACAATAAAGAAGTCTCAATTTCCACTGCTCAGAAAGCTCATCCAAAAAATGTGTACAAATCAAAAATGCAGGAGAGGCCATGGAAAACAGGGAGACTAGTCACGCTGATGGGTGGGGTATAAATATCCAAGAGCTACTCTGAAGAAGTGTATGCTGTTTCCTAAAACATCTAAAATACAAAGCCTCCGAGCAAAGGGGACTTCATCTCATGGACATATAACTTGGGAAGACTAAATATCAACAAGACACAGGCACCCCAAAGTTTAGGGCTTCTCTGCATACAAGAACCTCAACTTCGGTACACCTAAAGTATCCCAGGAAAAAGAGAAATGCATAAAGAATTTGTGGTAATTTTGTACAACGGAATATCACTCAGACGTGGAATCAATGTCATAAGGCCAGTGGCAGCATAATGAGAGGATTTAGGTATGATGATTCTAAGGGAAATTAGTCACACAGAAAAAGAATCTTATCATAAGATATCACTTAGAGAGGGAATGTCAACATCACAACACATGAACTGAATTAGGAAAGAGAGCAGCGTCTCACATTTAGAAAACACTCTTATGCCTCCTTAAGGGGAAAGGAGAGGTGGGGTGATGCATAAATCCAGAGTTTGATATTAGTACATGTACCATTCCATAAACCAAATACAGAATAGACAAGACCTACACCTTCCTCAGTAAACGGGACTCAAAACCCCTATTCCCCACAGAGGAATATATCTGATTAGTAAGAATCTTAAAACCTATGTATTGATATGCCTCTGTAAGGGAAACAAGTGTGTCTAGACCGTCATAAACACGTCAGGGAAAATCAGCTCAACCCCATTATAAAAATGAATTTCAAAAACAAAACAAAAAAACAGCGAAATTCTTACACAATTCCTTCAGGGGTTCTGATGAAACCTAGAATGACCCTATCTGCAAAGACAGCTGGATGAGACATAAGGCTGGACACTTGGGACTGAGAGGACTGGTGAGATTGGGAGAGAAAATGCAGACCCTTTAAAGTAGTAATGCATGCCACCATTCCATGGGTCCCAAATTTCCAGGTAGAAGGGAATATCACTACAGTTATAACATGTATGGGAAACCTAGAGAATGGACACCCTGTGATGGCGAAAGGTTTCTGAAAGTCTCCTACTTTTTCCTCTCCTTGTGCTACAGTTTGGCATTCCAACAACTTTACTATCAATCTCCCAACTTAGGAGAGTCATCCCCTATAACCTCCTGGTTCGCACAGTTTGCTAATTGTGCAGAGGATGAAAGGGAAGAGGGAGAACCAATCAGAGAGTAGATGTAGGCCTTTGGATGGACACATGTCACTCTAAATTCCCGTCAGGAAGAAGAATTAACCAAAGCCTCAGCCACCCACAGGGAACCAGTATAGCCAGCCCTGGAACCAGTATAGGTCCTGAAGCAAAATTGTGGAATTGCGGTCAGCTCCCAATAATGGGATTTGAAAATTGGAGCTCAGGGGCAAAGCAAATCAAAAACCTGCAGAGTTATAAAGGACTACTCTCTTCCAAAAATCTGTTGAGGGAAGGCAACAAAGCGGACTTGAAAATGAGGCAGAATGGCACAAAACATATTTCAAGAGGTAAATTGGAATCGCCTTTAAAGCACAGGAAAGGCATCACAACTTCGAGAATGATGCACTTGGCCCAAACCAGCGTATGACTTTTCTCCTGAATATATTCAAGAGAAAAGGCATAGGCCCTTTTTGGCCAATCAAGCAAGCGCACAATGCAAATCCACACTACAAAGAATTTTCACTTCCCTGCGGTCCAAAAGGACATCCGAAAATCTGTAAAAACCAGAAAGGCAAGATAGAGATGACAAGGGCAAAAAGCAATATGATCCCAAGGGTCATGGAGGATTGTGATGACAAGCGCATGGAGCATTGTGGTGACAAGATTATGTATCATTTTGCTGTCAAAGGCATTGTGATGACAAGGTTCATGAAGCACTGTGATGACAAGTGTCATGGATCATTGTGATGACAGGGGTCAAGGAGCATTGTGATGACAAGGTACTGGAGCATTGTGATGAGAAGACCATGGAGCCATGTGATGACAAGTCTCATGGAGCATTCTGATGAAAAGGGTCATGGAGCATTGTGATTACAGGGGTCATGGAGCATTGTGATGACAAGGGCATGGAACATTGGGATGAGAATGTCATGGAGCATTCTGATAACATGCATCATGGAGCTTTGTGATGACAAGGGCATGGAACATTGTGATTACAGGGCTTTTGGAGCATTGTGATGACAAGGGCACTGAACAATGGGATGAGAATGTCATGGAGCGTTCTGATGACATGCATCATGGAGCTTTGTGATGACAAGGGCATGGAGCATTGTGATTACAGGGGTCTTGGAGCACTGTGAGGGAAAGGGCATGTAACATTGTGATGAAAAAGGCATGGAGCCTTTTCATGACAGGGTTCAAGGAGCATACTGATGACAAGTGTCAGGGACCATTGTGATGACATGTGTATTGAGCACTCTGATGACAAATGTCATGGAGCATTGTGATTAGAAGACCATGGATACTTGTGATGACGAGCATTATGGGGCGTTGTGATGATAGGTGTTATGGAATATTGTGATCACAAGGATTTGGAGCATTGTGATGACAGAGGTCATAGAGCATTTTGATTTCATTGTGATGACAATAGCATGAAGCATTATGATGATGCGCATTTGGTGCATTGTGATGACAGCGTTCATGGAGCACTGAGATGAAAAGGGGCATGGAGCATTATGATTACAGGAGTCTTGGATCATTGTGATGAAAAGGGCATGGAACATTGGTCTGAAATGTTTCATGGATTATTGTGATGAGGGGGGCAATGAGCATTGTGATAACAATGGCACGGTACACTGTGATATATGGTTCATGGAGGATTGTAATGACAAGCGCATGGAGCATTGAGAGAAGAATGGCATCGAGCATTGTGATGAAAAGCATCATGGATCCTGTGATGACAAGGGCTTGGAACAATGTGATGAGAGGTTTTTGGAGCATTGTGATTACAATGTCATGGAGCATTGTGATGCCAAGTGTCATGGAGTTTTGTGACGACATAGGTCATGGAGCCTTTTGATGACAAGGGTGTGGTGCATTCTCTTGTGATGGGCAGGGAGCATTGTGATGACAGGGTCATGGAGCAATGTGATGAAAAGTGTCATGGAACATTTTGATGACGGGTTATGGAACATTGTGATGTCAGGAGTCATGGAACATTTTCATGACGCTGTTGTGGACCATTGTGATGAAAGGGGAGTGGGTGTATTGTGATGACTAGTGAGGGAACATTTTGATATCATTCGTGAGAGAGCATTTTGATAAGAAGTGCATGGAGCATTGTGAGGACAAGTTTTATGGAGCATTGTGATGACAAGTTTTTGGAGCACTGTGATGACAAGCACATGGGGCATTGTGATGACATGGGTCATGCAGCACTGTGCTGACAAAGGCATAGAGCAATGTGATGACAAGGGTCATCGAGCATTGTGATGAAAATTTCATGGAGCATTTTGGTGACAAAGGTCACAGAGCCTTGTGATGACGAGGGCATGGACCATTGTGATGACAAAGGTCATGAAGCATTGTGATGACTGGAGTCACGGAGCATTGTGATGACAAGGGTCATAGAGCTTTGTGATGAAAAGGCAATGAGCATTGTGATGACAGGGGCATGGAGCATTGGCCTGACATGTTTCAAGGATTATTGTGATGACAGTGGGCATGGTGCAATGTGATGACAAAGGCATGTAGCATTGTGATGAGAAGGTCATGGAGTATTTTTTTTTTTTTTTTGCTGTACGTGGGCCTCTCACTGTTGTGGCCTCTCCCGTTGCGGAGCACAGGCTCCGGACGCACAGGCTTAGCGGCCATGGCTCACGGGCCCAGCCGCTCCGCGGCATATGTGATCCTCCCAGACCGGGTCACGAACCCGTATCCCCTGCATCGGCAGGCGGACTCTCAACCACTGCGCCACCAGGGAGGCCCGGTCATGGAGTATTTTGAAGACAGTTCTCAGGGAGCATTGTGATGACATATGTCATGGTCCATTGCGATGACAATGGAATGGAATATTGTGATGCCAAGTGTCATGGAGGATTGTGATGACAAATGCAATGGAGCATTTTGATGACAAGGGCTTGGAGCATTGTGATGACAATGGACATGGAGCATTGTGATGACAAGGGCATGGAGCAATGTGATGACAAGGGCCATTGAGAATTTTGATGACAAGTTCATGAAGCATTGTGATGAGAAGCACATGGAGCTTCCTATGACAGGGGTGATGGAGCATTGCGATGAAAAGTGCATACAGAATTGTGTTGACAAATCATGTAACACGGTGATGAGAATTGTCATGGAGCATAGTGATGCCAAGAACGAGGAGAATTGTGATGACAGGGGACATGGAGCATTGTGATGACCAGGGTATGGAGCATTGTGATGGCAAGACCGTGGAGCTTTGTGATGCGAAGACCATGGATAATTGTGATGACGAGCATCCCGGAGCACTGTAATGACAAGGGGAATGGAGCATTGTGATGAGAGTGGCCATGGAGCATTGTGATGACAAGGGTCATGGAGCATTTTGATGACAAGGGCGTGGAGCATTGTTATGAGAAGACCATGGATAATTGTGATGACTAGCGTCATGGAGCACAGTAATGACAAGGGGTATGGAGCATTGTGATGACAGTGGCCATGGAGAATTGTGATGAAAAGTGCATGGAGCATTGTGATGAAAAAGGCATGGAGCCTTTTGTTGACAGGGTTCAAGGAGCACTCTGACGACAATGTCAGGGAACATTGTGATGACAAGTGTATTGAGAATGGTGATGAAAAAGATCATGGAGCATTTTGACAAAAAGGCCATGTAGTATTGTGATGACAGGCATCATGGAGCGTTGTGATGACAAGTGTTATGGAACATTGTGATCACAACGGTTTGGAGCATTGTGATGATAGAAGTCATGGATAATTTGGTTTTCAAGGAGCATGGAGCATTGGGATGACAAGGGCATGAAGCAATGTGATCCCAAGGTTCATGGAGGATTGTGATGACAATGGTAATTGAGTATTGTGATGACAAGCAAATGGAGCATTGTGATGACAAGGTCATGTAGCATTTTGCTGACACAGGCATGGAGCATTGTGATGATAAGGGTCATGGAGCACTGTGATGAGAAGCATCACGGATCATTGTGATTACAGGGGTCATGGAGCATAGGGATGGCAAGGCCATGGATCACTGTGATGACAAGTGTCATGGAGCATTGGGCTGAAAATGTTCATGGAGCATTGTGATGACTAGGGAATGGTGCATTGTGATGACAAGAGTCCCGGATCACTGTGTTGTCAGGGGTCATGGAGCGTTGTGATGACAGTGGTCATGGAGCATTGTGATGATAGGGATCATGAAGCATTGTGATGAGAATTTCCTGGAGAATTGGACTGAAAATGTTCAGGAAGTATTGTGAGGACAGGGGTCATGGAGCATTGTGATGACAAGGGAATGGAGCACTGTGATGAAAAGTTCCTGGAGCATTGTGATGAGAAGACCATGGAGCCTTGTAATAACAAGTCTCATGGAGCATTCTGATGAAAAGGGGCATGGAGTATTGTGATTACAGGGGTCTTGTAGCATTGTGATGACAAGGGCATGGAGCACTGTGATTACTGGTGTCTTGGAGCATTGTGATGAAATTGGCATGGATCATTGTTATGAAAATGGTATGGAGCCTTGTCATGACAGGGTTCCAGGAGCATACTGATGACAAGTGTCAGGGAGCATTGTGATGACAAGTTTTTAGAGCATTGTGATGACAAAGGTCATGGAGCACTGTGATGAGAAGAGCATGGATAATTGTGATGATGAGCGTCATGGGGCGTTGTGATGATAAGTGTTATAGAACATTGTGATCACAAGGATTTGGAGCATTGTGATGAGACAGATGATCGAATATTTTTATTTCATTGTGATGACAAGAGCCTGAAGCATTATGATGATGGGCATGGTGCATTTTGATTACAGGGTTCATGAAGCATTGAGATGCAAAGGGGCATGGAGCATTGTGATTAGAGGGTTCATGGAGCATTGTGATGACAATGGCATGGAGCATTGGGATGCCAAGGGTCATGGAGTTTTGTGATGACAAAGGTCATGGAGCAATTTGATGACAAGGGGTGGTGCAATGTGATGAGAAGGGCAGGGAGCAGTGTGATGACAGGGTCAAAGAGCAATTTGATGAAAAGTGTCATGGAATATTTTGATGACAGGGGTTATGGAACATTGTGATGTCAGTGGTCATCGAACTTTGTGATGATAAGTGCATGTAGCATTGCAAAGACAGGAGTCATGGAACATTGTGATGACAGTGGTGAGGGAGTATTGTGATGAATAGTGATGTAACATTGTGATATCTGTGGTGAGAGAGCATTTTGATGAGAAGTGCATGGAGAATTGTGATGACAAGTTTTATGGAGCATTGTGGTGACAAGATTGTGGAGCACTGTGATGACAAGTGCAGGGTGCATTGTGATGACATGGGTCATGGTGCATTGTGCTGACAAGCGCATGGAGCATTGTGATGACAAGGGTCATGGAGCATTGTGCTGAGGAAGGCATAGAGCATTGTGATGACAAGGGTCAAAGAGCACTGTGATGAAAATTTCATGGAGCATTGTGGTTAAATATGTCACAGAGACTGTGGATGACGAGGGCATGGACCATTGTGATGACAAAGGTCATGAAGCATTGTGATGAACCGATTCATGGAGCATTGTGATGACAGGGGTCATAGAGCTTTGTGATGAAAAGGGCAGGGAACATTGGTCTAATAAGTTTCATGGATTATTGCGATGACATTTGGAATGGCGCATTGTGATGACAAGGTCATGGAGCATTGTGATGACCAGGTCATGCAGTATTGTGAAGACAGGTGTCAGGGAGCATAGTGATGACATATGTAATGGCCCATTGTGATGACAATGGCATGGAGCATTGTGATGCGAAGTGTCATGGAGGATTCTGATGACAATGGAAATGGAGCATTGTGATGACAATGGCTTGGAGCATTGTGATGACAAGGGTCAGGGAGCATTGTGCTGACAAGTGCATGGAGAATTGTGATGACAAGCGTCATGGAGCATTCTGATGACAATCTGGTGGAGTATTTTGATGACAATGGCATGGATCATTATGATGAAAACGGCATGGGCATTGTGATGAAAAAGGCATGGAGCATTTTCGTGAAAGGATTAAAGGAGCATTCTTATGACAAGTGTCAGGGAGCATTGTGATGACAAGTGTATTGAGAATTGTGATGCCAAAGTCATGGAGCATTGTGATGAAATAGGCATGGAGTAATGTGATGACAGGCATCTTAGAGCGTTGTGATGACAAGTGCTATGGAACATTGTGATCACAAGGGTTTGGAGCATTGTGATGACAGAGGTCATGGATCATTTAGATTTCAAGGAGCATGGAGCATTGTGATGACAAGGGCATGAAGCAATGTGATCCCAAGGTTCATGGAGGACTGTGATGACAATGGGAATGGAGAATAGTGATGACAAGCGCATAGAGCATTGCAATGACAAGGTCAGGTAGTATTTTGCTGAAAAAGGCATGGAGCATTGTGATGACAGGTTTCATGGCACACTGTGATGACAAGCGTCACGGAGCATTGTGAATACAGGGTTCATGGAGCATTGGGATGACCAGGGCATGGATCATTGTGATGACAAGGGTCATGGAGCATTGGGCTGAAAATGTTCATGGAGTATTTTGATGACAGGGATCATGGAGCATTTTGGTGAGAAGGTCATGGAGCATTGGGCTGAAAATGTTCATGGAGTATTGTGATGACAGGGATCATGGAGCATTTTGATGACAAGTTCCTGGAGCACTGTGATGAGAAGACAATGGAAACTTGTGATGACAAGTCTCATGGAGCATTCTGATGAAAAGGGACATGGAGCATTGTGATTACAGGGGTCTTGGAGCATTGTGATGACAAAGGCATGGAGCATTGTGAGGAGAAGGCCATGGAGCATTCTGATGACATGCATCATTGAGCTTTATGATGACAAGGGCATGGAGCATTGTGATTACAGGTGTCTTGGAGCACTGTGATTAAAATGGCATGGATCATTGTGATGAAAAAGGCATGGAGACGTGTCATGACAGGGTTAATGGAGCATACTGATGACAAGTGTCAGGGAGCATTGTGATAACAAGTGTATTAAGCATTGTGATGACAATGGTCATGGAGCATTGTGATGAGAAGTCCATGGATAATTGTGATGATTAGCGTCAAGGGGTGTTGTGATGATAAGTGTTATGGAACATTGTGATCACCAGGGTTTGGAGCATTGTGATGACAGAGGTCATGGAGCATTTTGATTTCATTGTGATGACAATAGCCTGAAGCATTATGATGATGGGCATGGTCCATTGTGATGACAGGTTTCATGGAGCATTGAGAAGAAAAGACGCATGGAGCATTTTGATTACAAGGGTCTTGGAGCATTGTGATGACAAGGGCATGGAGAATTTTGATGACAGGGCCATGGAACATTCTGATGACATGCGTCATGTAGCTTTTTGATGACAAGGGCATGGAGCATTTTGGTTAGATGTGTCGTGGAGCATTGTGATGACAAGTGTCATGGAGCCTTGTGATGACAAGGCCGTGGAACATTGTGATGGCAGGTGTCATGGAGCGTAGTTATGACAGAGGTAAAGGAGCATTGTGATGAGAAGGGCATGGAGCATTGATCTGAAATGATTCATGGATTATTGTGATGAGAGTGGGCATAGAGCATTGTGATGATAAGGACATGGAACACTGTGATACATGGGTCATGGAGGATTGTAATGACAAGGGCAAGGGGCATTGTGATGAGAAGGGCATCGAGCATTGTGATTACAAGTGTCATGGAACTTTGTGATGACAAGGGCATGGAGAAATGTGATGAGAGGGTTCATGGAGCATTGTGATGACAATGACATCGAGCATTGTGATGCCGGGGGTCATGGAGCTTTGTGATGACAAAGGTCATGGAGCATTTTGATGACAAGTGCATGGTGCATTGTGATGAGAATGGCAGGGAGTATTTTGATGCCAGGGTCATGCAGCAATTTGATGAAAAGTGTATTGGAACATTTTGATGACAGGGGTTATAGAACATTGTGATGTCAGGGGTCAAGGAACATTGTGATGATAAGGGGATGTAGCATTGTGATGACAGGGGTCATGGGACGTTGTGATTACAGGGGTGAGGGAGTATTGTGACGACTAGTGATGAAACACTGTGATATCTCTGGTGAGAGAGCATTTGGATGAGAAGTTCATGGAGCATTGTGATTACAAGGTTTATGGAGCATTGCAATGACAAGTTTCTGGACCGTTGTGATGAATAGCGAATGGCACATTGTGATGACAAGGGTCATGGAACATTTTTCAAACAAAGGCATGGAGCATTTTGATGACAATGGTCAAAGAGCATTGTGATGAAAACGGCATGGGGCATTGTGATGAAAATGGCATGGAGCCTTTTCGTGACAGGGTTGAAGGAGCATTCTGATGACAAGTGACAGGGAGCAGTTTGATGACAAGTGAACTGAGCATTGTGATGACAAAGGTCATGGAGCATTGTGATGAAAAGGGCATGGAATTTTGTGATGACAGTCAACATGGAGCATTGTGATGACAAGTGTTATGGAACTTTGGGATCACAATGGTTTGGAGCATTGTGATGACAGAGGTCATGGATCATTTTGATTTCAAGGAGCATGGAGCATTGTGATGACAAGGGCATGAAGCAATGTGATCCCAAGGTTCATGGAGGATTGTGATGACAATGGAAATGGAGTATTTTGATGACAAGCACATAGAGCATTTTAATGACAAGGTCATGTAGCATTTTGCTGACAAAGTCATGGAGCATTGTGATGACAGGTGTCATGGAGCACTGTGATGACAAGCGTCATGGAGCATTGTGAATTCAGGGGTCATAGAGCATTGGGATGACAAGGGCATGGAGCATTTTGATGACAAGTGTCATGGAGCATTGGGCTGAAAATGTTCATGGAGTATTGTGATGACAGGGGTCATGGAGATTTGTGATGACAGAGGTCAAGGAGAATTTTGATTTCATTTTGCTGACAATAGCCGGAAGCAACATGATGATGGGCATGATGCATTGAGATGACAGTGTTCATGGAGCATGGAGATGAATAGGGGCATGGAGCATTGTGATTACAGGGGTCTTGGAGCACTGTAATGACAAGGACATGGAGCATTTAATGAGATGTCCAAGGAACATTCTGAATACATGTGTCATGGTGCTTTGTGATGACAAGGGCATGGAGCATTGTGATTATAGGGGTCTTGGAGCATTGTTATGACAAGTGTCATGGAGCCTTGTGATGACAAGGCCATGGAACATCGTGATGGATGGGGTCATGGAGAACTGTTATGACCGGGGTAATGGAGCATTGTGATGAGAAGGGCATGGAGCATTGTGATTACATGTTTTATGGAGCATTGCAATGAGAAAATTGCGGACCGTTGTGATGAAAAGTGCGTGGCAAATTGTGATGAAAAGTGTCATGGAGCATTTTTTTGACAAAGGCATGGAGGATTGTGATGACAAGGGTCACGGAGCATTGTGATGAAATGTTCATGGAGCATTGTGGTTACAAACGACACAGAGCCTTGTGATGATGCGGGCATGGAGCATTGTGATGACAAATGTTATGAAACATTGTGATGACTGGAGTCACGGAGCATTGTGATGACAGGGGTCATGGTGCATTGTGATGACAATGGCATGGAGCATTGTGATGACAGGGGCATGGAGCATTCGTCTTAAACTTTCATAGATTATTGTGACGACAGTGGACCTGGTGCATTGTGATGACAAGGACATGGATCATTGTGATGAGAAGGTCATGGAGTATTGTGAAGACAGTTGTCAGGGAGCATTGTGATGACATATGTCATGGTCCATTGCGATGACAATAGCAGGGAGCCTTGTGATGCCAAATGTAATGGAGGATTGTGTTGACAAATATAATGGAGCACTGTGATGACTAGGGCTTGGACCATTATGATGACAAGGGCCATTGAGAATTTTCAGGACAAGGTCGTGAAGCATTGTGATGACAATGTCCTGGAGCATTGTGATGAGAAAAACATGGAGCCTTGTGATGAGAAATCTCATGGAGCATACTGATGAAAATGGACATGGACCATTGTGATTACAGGCGTCTTGGAACATTGTGATGACATGTGCATGGAGCACTGTGAGGAGAAGGCCAAGAGCATTCTGAAGACATGCGTCCTTTAGCTTTATGATGACAAGGGCATGGAGCATTGTGATTACAGTGGTCTTGGAGAATTGTGATGAGAAAGCATGGAGCCTTGTCATGACAGTGTTCAAGGAGAATACAGACAACAAGTGTCAGGGAGCATTTTGATGACAAGTGTATTGAGCATCGTGATGACAAAGGTCATGGAGCATTGTGATGAGAAGACCATGGATAACTGTGATGACGAGCGTCATGGAGCATTGTGATGACAAGCGTTTTGGAATATTGTGATCACAAGCGTTTGGAGCATTGTTATGACAGAGGTCATGGAGCATTTTGATTTCATTGTGAAGACAATAGCATGAAGCATTATGATGATGGTCATGGTGCATTGTGATGACAGGGTTCATGAATCATTGAGATGAAAATGGGCATGGATCATTGTGGTTACAGGGTTCTTGGAGCATTGTGATGAGAAGGGTCATGGAGCCTTGTGATGACAAGGCCATGGAATATCGTGATGGCAGGGGTCATGGATCATGGGTATGACAGGGATAATGGAGCATTGTGATGGCAGGGCAAGGAGCATTGTGATGAGAAGGCCATGGAGCATTCTGATGATATGTGTCATGGAGGTTTGTGATGACAAGGACATGAAGCAATGTGATAAGAACCTGAATGGAACATCGTGATGACAATGACATGGAGCATTTTGATGACAAGTGCTTTCTGCATTGTGATGAGAAGTGTAGGGAGCATTGTGATGAAAGGGTCATGGAGCGATTTGATGAAAAGTGTCATGGAACATTTTGATGACAGTGGTTATGAAACATTGTGATGCCAGGGGTCATCGAACATTGTGATGATAAATGCATGTAGCTCTGTGATGACAAGAGTCATGGCACATTTTGATGACAGGGGTGAGGGAATATTGTGACGAATTGTGATGTAACATTGTGATATCAGTGGTAAGAGAGCATTTTGGTGAGAAGTCCATGGAGCATTGTGATGACAAGTTTCATGGAGCATTGTGATGTCAAGATTGGAGAGCACTATGATGACAAGTGCATGGTGCATTGGGATGACATGTGTCATGGAGCATTGTGCTGACAAGTGCATGGAGCATTGTGATGACAAGGGTCATGGAGCATTGTGCTGAGAAAGGCATAGAGCATTGTGATGACAAGGGTCAAAGAGCATTGTGATGAAAAGTTCATGGAGCATTGTGGTTAAAATGGTCACAGAGACTGTTGATGACGAGGTCATGGACCATTGTGATGACAAAGGTCATGAAGCATTGTGATAACAAGGGCATGGAGTATTGTGATGAGAAGGGCATGGAGCATTGGTCTAATAATTTTCATGGATTATTGCGATCACAGTTGGAATGGCGCATTGTGATGACCAGGGCATGGAGCATTGTGATGACCAGGTCATGCAGTATTGTGAAGACAGGTGTCAGGGAGCATTGCAATGACATATGTAATGACCCATTCTGATGACAATGGCATGGAGCATTCTGATGCCAAGTGTCATGGAGGATTCTGATGACAAATGTAATGGAGCATTGTGATGACAATGGCTTAGAGCATTGTGATGACAAGGGTCAGGGAGCATTGTGCTGACAAGTGCATGGAGAATTGTGATGACAAGGGTCATGGAGCATTCTGATGACAATCTTGTGGAGTATTTTGATGACAATGGCATGGAGCATTGTGATGAAAACGGCATGGGGCATTGTGATGAAAAAGGCATGGAGACTTTTCGTGACAGGGTTCAAGTAGCATTTTGATGACAAGTGTCAGGGAGCATTGTGATGACAAGTGTATTGAGAATTGTGATGACAAAGGTCATGGAGCATTGTGATGAAAAGGGCATGGAGTATTGTGTTGACAGGCATCATGGAGCGTTGTGATGACAAGTGTTATGGAACACTGTGATCACAAGGTTTTGGAGAATTGTGATGACAGAGGTCATGGATCATTTTGATTTCAAGGAGCATGGAGCATTGTGATGACAAGGGCAGGAAGCAATGTGATCCCAAGGTTCATGGAGGATTGTGATGACAACGGTAATGGAGTATTGTGAAGACAAGCGCATAGAGCATTATAATGACAAGGTCATGTAGCATTTTGCTGACAAAGGCGTGGAGCATTGTGATGACAAGTGTCATGGCGCACTGTGATGACAAGCGTCAAGGAGCATTGTGAATACAGGGGTCATGTGGCATTGGGATGACAAGGGCATAGATCATTGTGATGACAGGGGTCATGGAGCATTGTGATGACAGAGGTCATGGAGAGTTTTGATTTCATTGTGCTGACAATAGCCGGAAGCATTATGATGATTGGCATGATGCATTGTGATGAGAGGTTTCATGGAGCATTGAGATGAAAAGAGGCATGGAGCATTGTGATTACAAGGGTCTTGGAGCATTTTGATGACAAGGGCATGGAGCATTGTGTGGAGAAGGACATGGAACATTCTGATGACATGTGTCATGGAGCTTTGTGATGACAACGTCATGGAGCATTGTGCTTACAGGAGTCTTGGAGCATTGTGATGACAAGTGTCATGGAGCCTTGTGAAGACAAGGCCGTGGAACATTGTGATGGCAGTGGTAATGGAGCATTGTTATGACAGGTGTAATGGAGCATTGCGATGAGAAGGGAATGGAGCATTGTGATTACAAGGTTTATGGAGCATTGCGATGACAAATTTGTGGACCGTTGGGATGAAAAGCGTGTCGCACATTGTGATGACAAGGGTCATGGAGCATTTTTCTGACAAAGGCAAGTAGCATTGTGATGACAAGTGTCACGGAGCATTGTGATGAAAAGTTCATGTAGCATTGTGTTTACAAAGGTCACAGAGCCTTGTGATGACATGGGTATCGACAATTGTGATGACAAATGTTATGAAGAATTGTGATGACTTGAGTCACGGAGCATTGTGATGACAGTGGTCATGGAGCACTGTGATGAAAAGGGCATGGAGCATTGTACTGAGAATGGCATACAGCATTGTGATGACATGTGTCATGGAGCACTGTGATGAAAATCGTCACGGAACATTGTGAATACAGGGGTCATGGAGCATTAGGATGACAAGGGCATGGATCATTGTGATGACAAGGGTCATGGAGCACTGGGCTGAAAATGTTCCTGGAGTATTGTGATGACAGGGGTCATGGAGCATTGTGATGACAATGGAAAGGAGCGTGGTGATGACAAGGTCCTGGAGCATTGTGATGAGATGACCAGGGAGACTTGTGATGACAAGTTTCATGGAGCATTCTGATGAAAAGGGGCATGGAGCATTGTGATTACAGGGGTCTTGGAGCATTGTGATGACAAGGGCATGGAGCATTTTGAGGAGAAGGCCATGGAATATTCTGATTACATGCGTCATGGAGCTTTGTGATGAAAAGGGCATGGAGCATTGTGATTACAGGGGTCTAGGAGCATTGTGATGACAAGAGTCATGGAGCCTTGTGATGACAAGGCCGTGGAACATTGTGATGGCAGGTGTCATGGAGCATTGTTATGATAGAGGTAATGGAGCATTGTGATGAGAAGGGCATTGAGCATTGGTCTGAAATATTTCATGGATTGTTGTGATGAGAGTGGGCATGGAGCATTGTGATGACAAGGGCACGGAACACTGTGATACATGGGTCATGGAGGACTGTAATGACAAGGGCATGGAGCATTGTGATGGGAAGGGCATCGAGCATTGTGATGACAAGTGTCATGGAGCTTTGTGATGACTAGGGCATGGAGCCATGTGATGAGAGGGTTCATGGAGCATTGTGATGACAATGACATGGAGCATTGTGATGCCAAGTGTTATGGAGCTTTGTGATGACAAAAGTCATGGAGCATTTTGATGACAAGGGTGTGGTGCATTGTGATGAGAAGGGCAGGGAGCATTTTGATGACAGGGTCATGCAGCAATTTGATGAAAAGTGTAATTGAACATTTTGGTGACAGGGGTTATAGAACATTGTGATGCCAGGGGTCATGGATCTTTGGGATGAAAAGGGTCATGGAGCATTTTGATGACAGGGGTTATGGAACATTGTGATGTCAGCGGTCATGGAACATTGTGCAGATAAGGGGATGTAGCATTGTGATGACAGGGGTCATGGAACATTGTGATAACAGGGATGAGGGAGGATAACGATGACTAGTGATGGAACATTGTGATATCTCATGTGAGAGAGCATTTGGATGAGAAGTTCATGGAGCATTGTGATTACAAGGTTTATGGAGCATAGCGATGATAAGTTTGTGGATCATTGTGATGAAAAGAACATGGCACATTGTGAGGAAAAGGGTCATGGAGCATTGTTCTGACAAAGGTATGGAGCATTGTGATGACAAGGGTCACGGAGCATTGTGATGAAAAGTTCATGGAGCATTGTGGTTAAAATGGTCACAGAGCCTTGTGATATCGCGGGCATGGACATTGTGATGATAAACTTCATGAAGCATTGTGATGACAGGAGACACGGGGCAGTGTGATGACAGGGGTCATGGAGCATTGGATGACAAGGGCATGGAGCACTGTGATGACAGGGGAATGGAGCATTGTTCTGACAAGTTTCATAGATGATTGTGATGACAGTGGACATGGTGCATTGTGATGACAAGGGCATGGAGCATTATGATGACAAGGTCATGGAGTATTGTGAAGACAGTTGTCAGGGAGCATTGTGATGACATATCTCATGGTCCACTGCGATGACAATGGCATGGAGCATTGTGATGCGACATGTAATGGAGGATTGTAATGACAAATATAATGGAGCATTGTGATGACTACAGCTTGGAGCATTATGATGACAATAGCCATTGAGAATTTTCATGACAATGTCGTGAAGCATTGTGATGACAATGTCCTGGAGCATTGTGATGAGAAATCCTTGGAGCCTTGAGATGACAAGTCTCATGGAGCATACTGATGAAAAGGGGCATGGAGCATTCTGATTACAGGGGTCTTGGAACATTGTGATAACAAGGGCATGGAGCATTGTGATGACAAGGGCATGGAGCATTGGTCTAATAAGTTTCATGGATTATTGTGATGACAGTTGGAATGGCGCATTGTGAGGACAAGGGCATGGAGCATTGTGATGACCATGTCAGGAAGTATTGTGAAAAGAGGTGTTACGGAGCATTGTGATGACATATGTATTAGCCCATTGTGATGACAATGGCATGGAGCATTTTGATGCCAAGTGTCATGGAGGATTCTGATGACAAATGTAAAGGAGCATTGTGATGACAATGGCTTGGAGCATACTTATGACAAGGTTCAGGGAGCATTGTGCTGACAAGTGCATGGAGAATTGTGATGACAAGGGTCATGGAGCATTCTGATGACAAGCTTGTGGAGTATTTTGATGACAATGGCATAGAGCATTGTGATGAAAATGGAATGGGGCTTTGTAAAGAAATAGGCATGGAGCCTTTTCGTGACAGGTTTCAAGGAGCATTCTGACGACAAGTGTCAGGGAGCATTGTGATGACAAGTGTATTGAGAATTGTGATGACAAAGTTCATGGAGCATTGTGATGAAAAGTGCATGGAGTATTGTGATGACAGGCATCAAGGAGTGTTGTTATGACAAGTGTTATGGAACATTGTGATAACAAGGGTTTGGAGCCTTGAGATGACAAGTCTCATGGAGCATACTGATGAAAAGGGGCATCGAGCATTCTGATTACAGGGGTCTTGGAACATTGTGATAACAAGGGCATGGAGCATTGTGATGACAAGGGCATGGAGCATTCGTCTAATAAGTTTCATGGATTATTGTGATGACAGTTGGAATGGCGCATTGTGATGACAAGGGCATGGTGCATTGTGATGACCAGGTCAGGCAGTATTGTGAAAAGAGGTGTTACGGAGCATTGTGATGACATATGTATTAGCCCATTGTGATGACAATGGCATGGAGCATTTTGATGCCAAGTGTCATGGAGGATTCTGATGACAAATTTAAAGGAGCATTGTGATGACAATGGCTTGGAGCATACTGATGACAAGGTTCAGGGAGCATTGTGCTGACAAGTGCATGGAGAATTGTGATGACAAGGGTCATGGAGCATTCTGATGACAAGCTTGTGGAGTATTTTGATGACAATGGCATGGAGCATTGTGATGAAGACGGAATGGGGCTTTGTGAAGAAAAAGGCATGGATCCTTTTCGTGACAGGTTTCAAGGAGCATTCTGACGACAAGTGTCAGGGAGCATTGTGATGACAAGTGTATTGAGAATTTTGATGACAAAGGTCATGGAGCATTGTGATGAAAAGTGCATGGAGTATTGTGATGACAGGCATCATGGAGCATTGTGATGAAAAGGGTTATGGAACATTGTGATCACAAGGGTTTGGAGCATTGCGATGACAGAGGTCATGGATCATTTTGATTTCAAGGAGCATGGAGCATTGTGATGACAAGGGCCTGAAGCAATGGGATCCCAAGGTTCATGGAGGATAGTGATGACAAGCACATAGAGCATTGTAATGACAAAGTCATGTAGCATTTTGCTGACAAAGGCATGGAGCATTATGATGACAGGTGTCATGGAGCACTGTGATGACAAGCGTCACAGAGCACTGTGAATACAGGGGTCATGGAGCATTGGGATGACAAGGGCATGGATCATTGTGATAACAAGGGTCATGGAGCATTGGGCTGAAAATGTTCATGGAGTATTGTGATGAATGGGGTCATGGAGCATTGTTATGACTAGGGAAAGGAGCATTGTGATGACAAGTGTCCCGGATCATTGTGTTGTCAGGTGTCATTGAGTGTTGTGATGACAGTGACCATGGAGCATTGTGATGATATTGGTCTTGCAGCATTGTGATTAGAAGGTCATGGGGCATTGGGCTGAAAATGTTCATGGAGTATTGTGATTACAGGCTTCATGGAGCATTGTGATGACAAGGGAATGGAGCATGGTGATGACAAGGTCCTGGAGCATTGTGATGAGATGACCATGGAGACTTATGATGACAATTCTCATGGAGCATTCTGATGAACAGGGGCATGGAGCATTGTGATTACAGGGGTCATGGAGCATTGTGATGACAAGGTCATTGAGCATTGTGTGGAGAAGGCCATGGAACATTCTGATGACATGCATCATGGAGCTTTGTGATGACAAGGGCATGGAGCTTTGTGATTACAGGGGTCTTGGTGCATTGTGATGACAGAGGTAATGGAGAATTGTGATGATAAGGGAATGGAGCATTGTGATTACAATGTTTATGGAGCATTGCGATGACAAATTTCTGGACCGTTGGGATGAAAAGGGTGTCGCACATTGTGATGACAAGTGTCATGGAGCATTTTTCTAACAAAGGCATGGAACATTGTGATGACAAGTGTCACGGAGCACTGTGATGAAAATTTCATGGAGCATTGTGGTTACAAAGGTAACAGTGCCTTGTGATGACACGGGTATCGACCATTGTGATGACAAATGTTATGAAGAATTGTGATGACTGGAGTCACGGAGCATTGTGATGACAGGGGTCATGGAGCATTGTGATGAAAAGGGCATGGAGCATTGTGCTGAGAATGGCATAGAGCATTGTGATGACATGTGTCAATGAGCATTTTGATGACAAGCGTCACGGAGCATTGTGAATACAGGGGTCATGGAGCATTAGGATGACAAGGGCATGGATCATTGTGATGACAAGGGTCATGGAGAATTGGGCTGAAAATATTCCAGGAGTATTGTGATGACGGGGGTCATGGAGCATTGTGATGACAATGGAATGGAGCATGGTGATGACAAGGTCCTGGAGCATTGTGATGAGATGACCAGGGAGACTTGTGATGACAAGTTTCATGGAGCATCCTGATGAAAAGGGGCATGGAGCATTGTGATTACAGGGGACTTGGAGCATTGTGATGACAAGGGCATGGAGCATTGTGAGGAGAACGCCATGGAACATTCTGATTACATGCGTCATGGAGCTTTGTGATGAAAAAGGCATGGAGCATTGTGATTACAGAGGTCATGGAGCATTGTGATGACAATGACATGGAGCATTTTGATGCCAAGGGTCATGGAGCTTTGTGATGACAAAGGTCATGGAGCATTTTGATGACAAGGGTGTGGTGCATTGTGATGAGAAGTGCAGGGAGCATTTTGATGACAGGGTCATGCAGCAATTTGATGAAAAGTGTAATGGAACATTTTGATGACAGGGGTTATAGAACACTGTGATGCCAGGGGTCATGGAGCTTTGGGATGAAAAGTGTCATGGAGCATTTTGATGACAGTGGTTATGGAACATTGTGATGTCATGGGTCATGGAACTTTCTGATGATAAGGGGATGTAGCATTGTGATGACAGGGGTCATGGAACATTGTGATAACAGGGGTGAGGGAGGATTGTGATGACTAGTGATGGAACATTGTGATATCTCTGGTGAGAGAGCATTTGGATGAGAAGATCATGGAGCATTGTGATTACAAGGTTTATGGAGCATAGCGATGACAAGGTTGTGGATCATTGTGATGAAAAGCGCATGGCACATTGTGATGACAAGGGTCATGGAGCATTGTTCTGACAAAGGCATGGAGCATTTGATGACAAGTGTCATTGAGCATTGTGATGAAGAGATCGTGGAGCATTGTGGTTAAAATGGTCACAGAGCCTTGTGATGACGCGGGCATGGACCGTTGTGATGACAAACGTTATGAAGCATTGTGATGACTGGAGTCACGGGGCATTGTTATGACAGGGGTCATGGAGCATTGTGATGACCAGGGCATGGAGCACTGTGATGACAGGCGCATGGAGCATTGGTCTGACAAGTTTCATAGATGATTGTGATGACAGTGGACATGGTGCATTGTGATGACAAGGGCATGGAGAATTATGATGACAAGGTCATGGATTATTGTGAAGACAGTTGTCAGGGAGCATTGTGATGACATATGTCATGGTCCATTGCGATGACAATGGCATGGAGCATTGTGATGCCAAATGTAATGGAGGATTGTAATGACAAATATAACGGAGAATTGTTATGACTACGGCTTGTAGCATTATCATGACAAGGGCCATTGGGAATTTTCATGACAATGTCATGAAGCATTGTGATGACAATGTCCTGGAGCACTGTGATGAGAAAACCATGGAGCCTTGTGATGACAAGTCTCATGGAGCATACTGATGAAAAGGGGCATGGAGCATTCTGATTACAGGGGTCTTGGAATATTGTGATAACAAGGGCATGGAGCATTGTGATGACAAGGGCATGGGCTTTGGTCTAATAAGTTTCATGGATTATTGTGATGACAGTTGGAATGGCGCATTGTGATGACAAGGGCATGGAGCATTGTGATGACCAGGTCATGCAGTATTGTGAGAAGAGTTGTCACGGAGCATTGTGATGACATATGTATTAGCCCATTGTGATGACAATGGCATGGAGCATTGTGATGCCAAATTTCATGGAGGATTCTGATGACAAATGTAAAGGAGCATGTTGATGACAATGGCTTGAAGCATAGTGATGACAAGGTTCAGGGAGCATTGTGCTGACAAGTGCATGGAGAATTGTGATGAAAAGGGTCATGGAGCATTCTGATGACAAGCTTGTGGAGTATTTTGAATACAATGGCATGGAGCATTGTGATGAAAACGGCATGGGGCTTTGTGATGAAAAATGCAAGGAGCCTTTTCGTGACAGGGTTCAAGGAGCATTCTGTCGACAAGTGTCTGGGAGCATTGTGATGACAAGTGTATTGAGAATTGTAATGACAAAGTTCATGGAGCATTGTTATGAAAAGCGCATGGAATATTGTGATGACAGGCATCATGGAGCGTTGTGATGAAAAGTGTTATGGAACATTGTGATCACAAGGGTTTGGATCATTGCGATGACAGAGGTCATGGATCATTTTGATTTCAAGGAGCATGGAGCATTGTGATGACGAGGGCATGAAGCAATGGGATCCCAAGTTTCATGGAGGATAGTGATGACAATGGTAATTCAGTATTGTGATGACAAGCACATAGAGCATTGTAATGACAAGGTCATGTAGCATTTTGCTGACAAAGGCATGGAGCATTGTGATGACAGTTGTCATGTAGCACTGTGATGAAAAGCGTCACGGATCATTGTGAATACAGGGGTCATGGAGCATTGTGATGACAAGGGCATGGATCATTGTGATGACAAGTGTGATGGAGCATTGGGCTGAAAATATTCATGGAGTATTGTGATGACAGGGGTAATGGAGCATTGTGATGACTAGGGAATGGAGCATTGTGATGACAAGTGTCCAGGATCATTGTGTTTTCAGGTGTCATTCAGTGTTGTGATGACAGTGATCATGGAGCATTGTGATGATATTGGTCTTGGAGCATTGTGATGAGAAGGTCATGGGGCATTGGGCTGAAAATGTTCATGGAATATTGTGATGACAGGGGTCATGGAGCATTGTGATCACTAGGGAATGGAGCATGGTGATGAAACGGTCCTGTAGCATTGTGATGAGATGACCATGGAGACTTGTGATGACAAGTCTCATGGAGCATTCTGATGAACAGGGGCATGGAGCATTGTGATTACACGGGTCTTGGAGCATTGTGATGACTAGGGCATGGAACACTGGGATACATGTGTCATGGGTCATGGAGGATTGTGATGACAAGTCATGGAGCATTGTGATGACAAGGGCATGGAGCATTGTGATGACAGGAGCATGGAGCATTTGTCTGACAAGATTCATATATTATTGTGATGACAGTGGACATGGTGCATTGTGATGACAAAGGCATGGATAATTGTGTAGAGAAGGTCATGGTTTATTGTGAAGACAGGTGTCAGGGAGCATTGTGATGACATATGTCATGGTCCATTGTGATGACAATGGCAGGGAGTAATGTGATGCCAAATGTAATGGAGGATTGTGATGACAAATAAAATGGAGCATTGTGATGACTACGGATTGGAGCATTATGATGACAAGGAACATTGAGAATTTTCATGACAATGTCGTGAAGCATTGTGATGACAAGGTCCTGGAGCATTGTGATGAGAAAACCATGAAGCCTTGTGATGACATGTCTCATGGAGCATACTGATGAAAAAGGGCATGGAACATTCTGTTTAAAGGGGTCTTGGAACATTGTGATAACAAGGGCATTGAGCAATGTGATGACAAGGGCATGGAGCATTGGTCTAATAAGTTTCATGTATTATTGTGATGACAGTTGGAATGGTGCATTGTGATGACAAGGGCATGGAGCATTGTGATGACCAGGTCATGCAGTATTATGAAGAGAGGTGTCAGGGAGCATTGTGATGACATATGTAATGGCCCATTGTGATGAAAATGGCATGGAGCATTGCGATGCCATGTGTCATGGAGGATTCTGATGACAAAAGTAATGGAGCATGGTGATGACAATGGCTTGGAGCATTGTGATGACAAGGGTCAGGGAGCATTGTGTTGACAAGTGCATGGAGAATTGTGATGACAAGGGTCATGGAGCATTCTGATGACAAGCTTGTGGAGTATTTTGATGACAATGGCATGGAGCATTGTGATTAAAATGGCATGGGGCTTTGTGATGAAAAAGGCATGGAGGGCCTCCCTGGTGGCGCAGTGGTTGAGAGTCCGCCTGCCGATGCAGGGGATACGGGTTCGTGCCCCGGTCTGGGAGGATCCCATATGCCGCGGAGCGGCTGGGCCCGTGAGCCATGGCCGCTGAGCCTGCGCATCCGGAGCCTGTGCTCCGCAACGGGAGAGGCCACGACAGTGAGAGGCCCGCGTACGAAAAAAAAAAAAAAAAAAAAAAAAAAAAAAAAAAGAAAAAGGCATGGAGCCTTTTCGTGACAGGGTTCAAGGAGCATTCTGACGACAAGTGTCCGGGAGCATTGTGATGACAAGTGTTTAGAGAATTGTGATGACAAAGGTCATGGAGCATTGTGATGAAAAGGGCATGGAGTATTGTGATGACAGGCATCATGGATTGTTGTTATGACAAGTGTTATGGAACATTGTGATCAAAAATGTTTGGTGCATTTCGATGACAGAGGTCATGGATCATTTTGATTTCAAGGAGCATGGAGCATTGTGATGACAAGGGCATGAAGCAATGTGATCCCAAGGTTCATGGAGGATAGTGATGACAACGGTAATGGAGTATTGTGATGACAAGTGCATAGAGCACTGTAATGACAAGGTCATGTAGCATTTTGCTGACGAAATCATGGAGCATTGTGATGACAGGTGTCATAGAGCACTGTGATGACAAGCGTCACGGAGCATTGTGAATACAGGGGCCATGGATCTTTGGGATGACAAGGGCATGGATCCTTGTGATGAAAAGTGTCATGGAGCATTGGGCTGAAATGGTTCATGGAGTATTGTGATGATAGGGGTCATGGAGCACCTTGATTACAGGGGTCTTTGAGCACTGTGATGACAAGAGTGCCGAATCATTGTGTTGTCAGGTGTCATGGAGTGTTGTGATGACAGCGGTCATTCAGCATTGTGATGATATTGGTCATGGAGCATTGTGATGAGAAGGTCATGGAGCATTGGGCTGAAAATATTCATGGATTATTGTGATGACAGGAGTCATGCAGCATTGTGATGACAAGGGAATGGAGCATGGTGATGACAAGGTGCTGGAGCATTGTGATGAGATAACCATGGAGCCTGGTGATGACAATTCTCATAGAGCATTCTGATGAAAAGGGGCATGGAGCATTGTGATTACAGTGGTCTTGGAGCATTGTGATGAGAAGGACATGGAGCATTGTGAGGAGAAGCCGATGGAACATTCTGATGACATGTGTCATGGAGCTTTGTGATGACAAGGGCATGGAGCATTGTGATTACAGGGGTCTTTGAGCATTGTGATGACATATGTCATGGTCCATTGCGATGACAATGGCATGGAGCATTGGTCCAATAATTTTCATGGATTATTGTGATGACATTTGGAATGGCGCATTGTGATGACAAGGGCATGGAGCATTGTGATGACCAGGTCATGAAGTATTGTGAAGAGAGTTGTCAGGGAGCATTGTTATGACAAGAGTCACGGAGCATTGTGATGAAATATTCATGGAGCATTTTGGATACAAAGGTAACAGAGCCTTGTGATGATGCGGGCATGGACTATTGTGATGACAAATATTATAAAGCACTGTGATGACTGGAGTCACAGAGCATTGTGATGACAGGGGTCTTGGAGCACTGTGATGACAAGAGTCCCGGATCATTGTGTTGTCACGTGTCATGGAGTGTAGTGATGACAGTGGTCATGGAGCATTGTGATGATATTGGTCATGGAGCATTGTGATGAGAAGGTCATGTAGCATTGGGCTGAAAATGTTCATGGAGTATTGTGATGACATGGGTCATGGAGCATTGTGATGACAAGGTCCTGGAGCACTGTGAAGAGATGAACATGGAGACTTGTGATGACAAGTCTCATGGAGCATTCTGATGAAAAGGAACATGGATCATTGTGATTACAGGGGTCTTGGAGCACTGTGATGACAAGGGCATGGAGCATTGTGAGGAGAAGGCCATGGAGCATTCTGATGACATGCGTCATGGAGCATTGTGCTGAGAAAGGCATAGAGCATCCTGATGACAGGGGTTAAAGAGCATTGTGAAGAAAATTTCATGGAGCATTGTGGTTAAAAAGGTCACAGAGACTGTTGATGATGAGGGCATGGACAATTTTGATGACAAAGGTCATGAAGAATTGTGATGACTGGAGTCACGGAGCATTGTGATGACAGGGGTCATGGAGCATTGTCATAACAAGGACATGGAGCATTGTGTTGACAAAGGCATGGAACATTGTGATGACCAGGTGATGCAGTATTGTGAAGACAGGTGTCAGGGAGCATTGTGATGACATATATAATGGTCCATTGTGATGACAATGGCATGGAGCATTGTGATGCCAAGTGTCATGGAGGATTCTGATGACAAAGCTAATGGAGCATTGTGATGACAATGGCTTGGAACATTGTGATGACAAGGGTCACGGAGCATTGTGCTCACAAGTGCATGGAGAATTGTGATGACCAGGGTCATGGAGCATTCTGGTGACAAGCTTGTGGAGTATTTTGATGACAATGGCATGGAGCATTGTGATGAAAACGGCATGGGGCATTGTGATGAAAATGGCATGGAGCCTTTTCGTGACAGGGTTCAAGGAGCATTCTGATGACAAATATCAGGGAGCATTGTGATGTCAATGTACTGAGAATTGTGATGACAAAGGTCATGGAGCATTGTGATGAAAAGGGCATGGAGTATTGTGATGACAGGCATCATGGAGCGTTGTGATGAGAAGTGCTAAGGAACATTGTGATCACAAGCGTTTGGAGCATTGTGATGACAGTGGTCATGGATCATTTTGATTTCAAGGAGCATGGAAAATTGTGATGACAAGGGCATGAAGCAATGTGATCCCAAGTTTCATGGAGGATTGTGATGACAATGGTAATGGAGTATTGTGATGACAAGCGCATAGAGCATTTTAATGACAAAGTCATGTAGCATTCTGCTTACAAAGGCATGGAGCATTGTGATGCCAGGGGTCATGGAGCACTGTGATGACAAGCGTCACGGAGCATTGTGAATACAGGGGTCATGGAGCATTGGGAAGACAAGGGAATGGTTCATTGTGATGGCAAGTGTCATGGAGCATTGGGCTGAAAATATTCATGGAGTATTGTGATGACAGGGTTCATGGAGCACTGTGATGACTAGGGAATGGAGCATTGTAATGACAAGAGTCCCGGATCATTGTGTTGTCAGGTGTCATGGAGTGGTGTGATGACAGTGGTCATGGAGCATTGTGATGATATTTGTCATGGAGCATTGTGATGAGAAGTTCATGGAGTATTTGGCTGAAAATGTTCATGGAGTATTGTGATGACAGTGGTCATGGAGCATTGTGATGACAAGGGAATGGAACATGGTGATGACAGGGGTCATGGAATATTTTGATTACAGTGGTGAGCGAGGATTTTGATGACTAGTGAGAGAACATGGTGATATCTCAGGTGAGAGAGCATTTGGATGAGAAGAGCATGGAGCATTGTGATTACAAGGTTTATGGAGCATAGCGATTACAAGGTGGTGGATCATTGTGATGGAAAGCCCGTGGCACCTTTTCATGACAAGGGTCAATGAGCATTGTTCTGACAAAGGCATGGAGCATTGTGATGACAAGGGTCACGGAGCATTGTGATGAAATGTTCATGGAGCATTGTTGTTACAAAGGTCACAGAGCCTTGTGATGACGCGGGCATGGATCGTTGTGATGACAAATGTTATGAAGCATTGTGATGACTGGAGTCACGGAGCATTGTTTTGACAGGGGTCATGGAGGATTGTGATGACAAGGTCATGGAGCATTGTGATGAGAAAATCATGGAGAATTGTGAAGACAGGTGTGAGGGAGCATTGTGATGACGTATGTCACGGTCCATTTCGATGACAATGGCATGGTGCATTGTGATGCCAAATGTAATAGAGGATTGTGATGAGAAATATAATGGAACATTGTGATGACTAGGGCTTGGAGCATTATGATGACAAGGGCCATTGAGAATTTTCATGACAATGTCGTGAAGCATTGTGATGACAAGGTCCTCGAGCACTGTGATGAGAAATCCATGTAGCCTTGTGATGACAGGTCTAATGGAGCATACTGATGAAAAGGGGCATGGAGCATTCTGATTACAGAGGTCTTGGAACATAGTGATAGCAAGGGCATGGAGCATTTTGATGACAAGGGCATGGAGCATTGGTCTATTAAGTTTCATGCATTATTGTGATGACAGTTGGAATGGCGCATTGTGATGACAGTGGTCATGGAGCATTGTGATGATAATGGTCATGGAGCATTGTGATGAGAAGGTCATGGAGCATTGGGTTGAAAATATTCATGGAGTATTGTGATGACAGGGGTCATGGAGCATTGTGATGACTAGGGAATGGAGCATGGTGATGAAACGGTCCTGTAGCATTGTGATGAGATGACGATGCAGACTTGTGATGACATGTCTCATGGAGCATTCTGATGAAAAGGGGCATGGAGCATTGTGATTACAGGGGTCTTGGAGCATTGTGAAGACAAGGGCATGGAGCATTGTGAGGAGAAGGCCATGGAACATACTGATGGCATGCCTCATGGAGCTTTGTGATGACAAGGGCATGGAGCATTGTGATTACAGGGGTCTTGGAGCATTGTGATGACAAGGGTCATGGAGCCTTGTGATGACAAGGCCGTGGAACATTTTGATGGCAGGGGTAATGGAGCATTGTTATGACAGAGGAAATGGAGCATTGTGATGAGAAGGGCATTGAGCATTGGTCTGAAATGTTTCATGGATTATTGTGATGAGAATGGGCATGGAACATTGTGATGACAAGGGCACGGTACACTGTGATACATGGGTCATGGAGGATTGTAATGACAAGGGCATGGAGCATTGTTATGAGAACGGCATCGAGCATTGTGATGAAAAGTGTCATGGAGCTTTTGATGACAAGGGCATGGAGCAATGTGATGAGATAGTTCATGGAGCATTGTGATGACAATGACATGGAGCATTGTGATGCCAAGGGTCATGGAGCTTTGTGATGACAAAGGTCATGGAGCATTTTGATGACAAGTGTGTTGTGCATTGTGATGAGAAGGGCAGGGAGCATTTTGATGACAGGGTCATGCAGCAATTTGATGAAAATTATAATGGATCATTTTGATGACATGGATTATAGAACATTGTGTTGCCAGGGATCATGGAGCTTTGGGATGAAAAGTGTCATGGAGCATTTTGATGACGGGGTTATGGAACATTGTGATGTCAGGGGTCAAGGAACATTGTGCTGATAAGGGGATGTAGCATTGTGATGACAGGGCTCATGGAACATTGTGATAACAGGGTTGAGCGAAGATTGTGATGACTAGTGATGGAATATTGTGATATCTCATGTGAGAGAGCATTGGGATGTGAAGTTCATGGAGCATCGTGATTACAAGTTTTATGGAGCATAGCGATGACAAGGTTGTGGATCATTGTGATGAAAAGCGCATGGCACATTGTGAGGACAAGGTTCAGGAAGCAGTGTTCTGACAAAGGCATGGAGCATTGTGATGACAAGGGTCACGGAGCATTGTGATGAAATATTCATGGAGCACTGTGGTTACAAAGGTCACAGAGCCTTGTGATGATGCGGGCATGGACCGTTGTGATGACAAACGTTATGAAGCATAGTGATGACTGGAGTCACGGAGCATTGTGATGACAGGGGTCATGGAGCATTGTGATGACAAGGGCATGGAGCATTGTGATGACAGGGGCATGGAGCATTTGTCTGACAAGTTTCATAGATTATTGTGATGACAGTGGACATGGTGCATTATGATGACAAGGGCATGGAGCATTGTGAAGACAAGGACATGGATTATTGTGAAGACAGGTGTCAGGGAGCATTGTGATGACCTATGTCATGGTCCATTGCGATGACAATAGCATGGAGCATTCTGATGCCAAATGTAATGGAGGATGTGATGACAAATATAATGGAGCATTGTGATGACTAGGGCTTGGAGCATTATGATGACAAGGGCCATTGAGAATTTTCAGGACAATGTCGTGAAGCATTGTGATTACAAGTCCTGGAGCATTGTGATGAGAAAACAATGGAGGCTTGTGATGACAAATCTCAAGGAGCATACAGATGAAAAGGGGCCTGGAGCATTCTGATTACAGGGGACTTGGAACATTGTGATACAAGGGCATGGAGCATTGTGATGACAAGTGCATGCAGTATTGTTAAGAGAAGTGTCAGGGAGCATTGTGATGACATATGTAATGGCCCATTGTGATGACAATGGCCTGGAGCATTGTGATGCGAAGTGTCATGGAGGTTTCTGATGACAAAGGAAATGGAACATTGTGATGACAATGGCTTGGAGCATTGTGATGACAAGGGTCAGGGAGCATGTGCTGACAAGTTCATGGAGAATTGTGATGACAAGTGTCATGGAGCATTCTGATGACAAGCTTGTGGAGTATTTTGATGACAATGGCATGGAGCATTGTGATGAAAATGGCATGGGGCTTTGTGATGAAAAAGGAATGGAGACTTTTGGTGACAGCGTTCAAGGAGCACTCTGACGACAAATGTCAGGGAGCATTGTGATGACAAGTGTATTGAGAATTGTGATGACAAAGGTCATGGAGCATTGTGATGAAAAGGGCATGGAGTATTGTGATGACAGGCATCATGGAGCTTTGTGATGACAAGTGTTACGGAACATTGTGATCACAAGGGTTTGGAGCATTGTGATGACAGAGGTCATGGATCATTTGATTTCAAGGATCAGTGAGCATTGTGATTACAAGGGCATGAAGCAATGTGATCCCAAGTTTCATGGAGGATTGTGATGACAATGGTAAAGGAGTATTGTGATGACAAGGGCATAGAGCATTGTAATGACAAGGTCATGTAGCATTTTGCTGACAAAGGCATGGGCACTGTGATGACAAGTTTCATGGAGCACTGTGATAACAAGCGTCACGGAGCATTGTGAATTCAGGGGTCATGGAGCATTGGGATGACAAGGGCATGGATCATTGTGATGACAAGTGTCATGGAGCATTGGGCTGAAAATGTTCTTGGAGTAATGTGATGACAGGGGTCATGGAGAATTTTGATTTCATTTTGCTGACAATAGCCGGAAGCATTATAATGATTGGCATGATGCATTGTGATGACAGGGTTCATGGTGCATTGAGATGAAGAGGGGCATGGAGCATTGTGATTACAGGGGTCTTGGAGCATTGTGATGACAAGGGCATGGAGCATTTTGATGAGAAGGACATGGAACATTCTGATGACGTGTCATGGAGCTTTGTCATGACAAGGGCATAGAACATTGTGATGGCAGGGGTCATGGAGCATTGTTATGACAGAGGTAATGGAGCATTGTGATGAGAAGGGCATTGAGCATTGGTTTGAAATGTTTCATGGATTATTGTGATGAGAGTGGGCATGGTGCATTGTGAAGAAAAGTGCATGGAGCATTGTGATGACAGGGGCAAGGAGCATTGTTCTGACAAGTTTCATAGATTATTGTGATGAGAGTGGGCATGGTGCATTGTGAAGAAAAGGGCATGGAGCATTGTGATGACAAGGGCAAGGAGTATTGAGAAGACGTGTCAGGGAGCATTGTGATGACATATGTCATGGTCCATTGCGATGACAATGGCATGGAACATTGTGATTCCAAATGTAATGGAGGATTGTGATGACAAATATAATGGAGCATTGTGATGACTACGGCTTGGAGCATTATGATGACAAGGGCCATGGAGAATTTTCATGACAATGTCGTGAAGCATTGTGATGACAAATTCCTGGAGCATTGTGATGAGAAATTAATGGAGCCTTGTGATGACAAGTCTCATGGAGCATACTGATGAAAAGGGGCATGGAGCATTCTGCTTATAGTGGCCTTGGAACATTGTGATAACAAGGGCATGGTGCATTGTGATGACAAGGGCATGGAGCATTGGTCTAATAAGTTTCATGGATTATTGTGATGACAGTTGGAATTGCGCATTGTGATGACAATGGCATGCAGTATTGTGAAGAGAGGTGTCAGGGAGCATTGTGATGACATATGTAATGGCCCATTGTGATGACAATGGCATGGAGCATTGTGATACCATGTGTCATGGAGGATTCTGATGACAAAGGTAATGGAGCATTGTGATGACAATGGCTTGGAGCATTGTGATGACAAGGGTCAGGGAGCATTGTGCTGACAAGTGCATGGAGAATTGTGATGACAAGAGTCATGGAGCATTCTGATGACAAGCTTGTTGAGTATTTTGATGAAAATTGCATGGAGCATTGTGATGAAAATGGCATGGGGCATTGTGATGAAAAAGGAATGGAGCCTTTTGGTGACAGGGTTCAAGGAGCACTCTGACAACAATGTCAGGGAGTCATTGTGATGAAAAGTGTATTGAGAATTGTGATGACAAAGTCATGAAGTATTGTGATGAAAAGGGCATGGAGTATTGTGATGACAGGCATCATGGAGCTTTGTGATGACAAGTGTTACGGAACATTGTGATCACAAGGGTTTGGAGCATTGTGATGACAGAGGTCATGGATCATTTTGATTTCAAGGAGCAGGGAGCATTGTGATGACAAGGGCATGAATCAATGTGATCCCAAGCTTCAAGGAGGATTGTGATGACAATGGTAAAGGAGTATTGTGATGACAAGCACATAGAGCAATGTAATGACAAGGTCATGTAGCATTTTGCTGACAATGGCATGTAGCATGGTGATGACATGTGTCATGAAGCACAGTGATGACAAGCTTCACGGAGCATTGTGAATACAGGGGTCATGGAGCATTGGGATGCCAAGGGCATGTATCACTGTGATGACAAGGTTCATGGAGCATTTGGCTGAAAAAGTTAATGGAGTATTGTGATGACAGGGGTCACGGAATATTGTGATTACAGGGGTCTTGTAGCATTGTGATGACAAGAGTCCCGGATCATTGTGTTGTCACGTGTCATGGAGTGTAGTGATGACAGTGGTCATGGAGCATTGTGATGATATTGGTCATGGAGCATTGTGATGAGAAGGTCATGTAGCATTGGGCTGAAAATGTTCATGGAGTATTGTGATGACATGGGTCATGGAGCATGGTGATGACAAGGTCCTGGAGCATTGTGATGAGATGACCAGGGATACTTGTGATGACAAGTCTCATGGAGCATTCTGATGAAAAGGGGCATGGAGCATTGTGATTAGAGGGGTCTTGGAGCATTGTGATGACAAGGGCATGGATCATTGTGAGGAGAAGGCCATGGACCATTCTGATGATATGCGTCATGGATTTTTGTGATGACAAGGGCATGGAGCAATGTGATGACTTGGCCGTGGAACATTGTGATGGCAGGGGTCATGGAGCATTGTTATGACAGTGGTAATGGAGCATTGTGATGAGAATGACATTGACCTTTGGTCTGAAATGTTTCATGGATTATTGTGATGAGAGTGGGCATGGAGCATTGTGATGACAAGGGCACGGTACACCGTGATACTTGGGTCATGGAGGATTGTAATGTCAAGGGCATGGAGCATTGTGATGAGAAGGGCATCGAGCATTTTGATGACAAGTGTCATGGAGCTTTGTGATGACAAGGGCATGGGCCAATGTGATGAGAGGGTTCATGGAGCATTGTGATGGCAATGACATGGAGCATTGTGATGCCAAGGGTCATGGAGCTTTGTGATGACAAATGTCATGGAGCATTTTGATGACAAGGGTGTGGTGCATTGTGATGAGAAGGGCAGGGAGCATTTTGATGACAGGGTCATGCAGCAATTTGATGAAAAGTGTAGTGGAATATTTTGATGACAGGGGTTATAGAACATTGTGATGCCATGGGTCATGGAGCTTTGGGATAAAAAGGGTCATGGAGCATTTTGATGACAGGGGTTATGGAACATTGTGATGTTATGGGTCATGGAACATTGTGTTGATAAGGGGATGTAGCATTGTGATGACAGGGGTCATGGAACACTGTGATTACAGGGGTGAGGGAGGATTGTCATAACTAGTGATGGAACATGGTGATATCACTGTTGAGAGAGCATTTGGATGAGAAGTGAATGGAGCATTGTGATTATAAGGTTTATGGATCATAGCGATGACAAGGTTGTGGATCATTGTGATGAAAAGCGCGTGGCACATAGTGATGACAAGGGTAATGGAGAATTGTTCTGACAAAGGCATGGAGCATTGTGATGACAAGGGTCACGGAGCATTGTGATGAAAATTTCATGGATCATTGTGGGAAAAACGGACACAGAGCCTTGTGATGACGTGGGCATGGACTGTTGTGATGACAAACGTTATGAAGCATTGTGATGACTGCAGTCACGGAGCATTTTGATGACTGGGGTCATGGAGCATTGTGATAACAAGGGCATGGAGCATTGAGATGACAGGGGAATTGAGTATTGGTCTGAAAAGTTTCATAGATTATTTTGATGACAGTGGACATGGTGCATTGTGATGACAAGGGCATGGGGCATTGTGATGAGAAGGTCATGGAATATTTTGAAGACAGGTGTCAGTGAGCATTGTGATGACATATGTAATAGTCCATTGCGATGACAATGGCAGGGAGTATTGTGATGCAAAATGTAATGGAGCATTGTGATGACTAGGGATTGGAGCATTATGATGATAAAACCATGGAGCCATGTGATGACAAGTCTCATGGAGCATACAGATGAAGAAGGGCATGGAGCATTGTGATTATAGGCGTCTTGGATCTTTGTGATGACAAGAGCATGGAGCATTGTGAGGAGAAGACCAAGGAGCATTCTGATGGCATGCGCCATTGAGGTTTGTGATGACAAGGGCATGGAGCATCGTGATTCAATGGGTCTTGGAGCATTGTCATGAAAAGGGCATGGATCATTGTGATGAAAAAAGCATGGAGGCTTGTCATGACAGGGTAAAATGAGCATACAGACAACAAGTGTCAGGGAGCATTTTCATGACAAGTGTATTGAGCATTGTGATGACGAAGGTCATGGAGCATTGTGATGAGAAGACCATTGATAATAGTGATGATGAGCGTCATGGGGCATTGTGATGACAAGTGTTATGGAATATTGTGATCACAAGGGTTTGGAGCATTGTTATGACAGAGGTCATGAAGCATTTTGATTTCATTGTGATGACAATAGCAGGAAGCATTATGATGATGGGCATGGTGCATTGTGATGAGAGGGTTCATGGATCATTGAGATGAAAAGGGGCATACATCATTGTGATTACAGTGTTCTTGGAGCATTGTGATGAGAAGCGTCATGGAGCCTTGTGATGACAAGGCCATGGAACATCGTGATGGCAGGGGTTATGGGGCATTGTTAAGAGAGGGTTAATGGAGCATTGTGATGTCAAGAGCATGGAGCATTGTGATGAGAAGGTCATGGAGCATTCTGATGACCTGTGTCATGGAGCTATGTGAAGACAATGGCATGGAGCAATGTGATGAGAGCTTTCATGGAGCATTGTGATGACAATGACATGGAACATTGTGATGCCAAGGGTCATGGATCTTAGTGATGACAAAGGTCATGGAGCATTTTGATGGCAAGGGCGTTGTGCATTGTGATGAGAAGGGCAGGGAGCATTGTGATGACAGGGTCATGGAGCTATTTGATGGAAAGTGTCATGGAACATTTTGATGACAGGTGTTATGGAACTTTGTGATGTCATGGGTCATCGAACATTGTGATGATAAGTGCATGTAGCATTGTGATGACAGGAGTCATGGAACATTGTGATGACAGGGGTGAGGGAGTATTGTGACAAATAGTGATGTAGCATTGTGATATCAGTGGTGAGAGAGCATTTTGATGAGAAGTGCATGGAGCATTGTGATGACAAATTTTATGGAACATTGTGATGACAAGTTTGTGGAGCACTGTGATGATAAGTGCATGGTGCATTGTGATGACATGTGTCATGGAGCATTGTGCTGAGAAACGCATAGAGCATTGTGATGACAAGGGTCAAAGAGCATTGTGATGAAAAGTTCATGGAGCATTGTGGTTAAAAAGGTCACAGAGACTGTTGATGACGAAGACATGGATCATTGTGATGACAAAGGTCATGAAGCACAGTGATGACTGGAGTCACGAAGCATTGTGATGACAGGGGTCATGGAGCATTGTGATAACAAGGGCATGGAACATTGTGGTGACAAGTGCATGGAACATTGGTCTAATAAGTTTCATGGATTATTGTGATGACAGTTGGAATGGCGCATTGTGATGACAAGGGCATGGAGCATTGTGGTGACCAGGTCATGCAGTATTGTGAAGACAGGTGTCAGGGAGCATTGTGATGACATATGTAATGGCCCATTGTGATGACGATGGCATGGAGCATTGTGATGTCAAGTGTCATGGAGGATTCTGATGACAAAGGTAATGGAACATTGTGATGACAATGGCTTGGAGCATTGTGAGGACAAGGGTCAATGAGCCCTGTGCTGACAAGTGCATGGAGAATTGTGATGACAAGGGTCATGGAGCATTGTGATGACAAGCTTGTGGAGTATTTTGATGACAATGGCATGTAGAAATGTGATGAAAACGGCATGGTGAATTGTGAGGAATAAGGCATGGATCCTTTCGTGACAGTGTTCAAGAAGCATTCTGATGACAAATGTCAGGGAGCATTGTGATGACAAGTGTATTGAGAATCGTGATGACAAGGGTCATGGAGCATTGTGATGACAGGCATCATGGAGCGTTGTGATGACAAGTGTTATGGAACATTGTGATCACAAGGGTTTGGAGCATTGTGATGACAGAGGTCATGGATCATTTTGATTTCAAGGAGCATGGAGCATTGTGATGACAAGGGTATGAATCAATGTGATCCCAAGTTTCATGGAGGATTGTGATGAGAATGGAAATGGAGTATTGTGATGACAAGCGCATAGAGCATTGTAATGAGAAAGTCATGTAGCATTTTGCTGACAAAGGCATGGAGCATTGTGATGACATGTGTCATGGAGCACTGTGATGACAAGCGTAATGGAGCATTTTGAATACAGGGGTCATGGAGCATTGGGATGACAAGGGCATGGATGATTGTGATGACAAGGGTCATGGAGCCCTGGGCTGGTAATGTTCCTGGAGTGTTGTGATGACAGGGGACATGGAGCATTGTGATGACTAGGGAATGGAGCATTGTGATGAGAAGAGTCATGGATCATTGTGTTTTCTGGTGTCATGGTGTGTTGTGATGACAGTGGTCATGGAGCATTGTGTTGATAAGGGGATGTAGCATTGTGATGACTGGGTCCTGGAACATTGTGATTACAGGGGTGAGGGAGTATTGTGATGACTAGTGATGGAACATTGTGATATCTCTGGGGATACAGCATTTTGATGAGATGTGCATGGACCATTGTGATTACAAGGTTTATGGAGCATAGCAATGACAAGGTTGTGGTACGATGTGATGAAATGCGCATGGCACATTGTGATGACAATGGTCATTGAGCATTGTTCTGACAAAGACATGGAGCTTTGTGATGAGAAGGGCATGGAGCATTGTGATTACATGTGTCTTGGAGCATTGTGATGAAAAGGGCATGGATCATTGTGATGAAAATGGCATAGATCCTTGTCATGACAGTGTTCAAGGTGCATATTGATGACAAGTGTCAGGGAGCATTGTGATGACAAGTGTATTTGAGAATTGTGATGACAAAGATCATGGAGCATTGTGATGCGAAGTCCATGTATAATTGTGATGACGAGCGTCATGGGGCATTGTGATGAAAAGTGTTTTGGAATATTGTGATCACAAGGGTTTGGAGCATTGTTATGACAGAGGTCATGGAGCATATTTATTTCATTGTGATGACAATAACATGAAGCATTATGATGATGGGCATCGTGCATTGTGATGATAGGATTCATGGATCATTGAGATGGAAAGGGGCATAGAGCATTGTGATTACAGGGTTCTTGTATCATTGTGATGAGAAGGGTCATGGAGCATTGTGATGACAAGGCCATGGAACATCGTGATGGCAGGGGTCATGGAGCATTGTTAACAAAGGGGTAATGGAGCATTGTGATGGTAAGGGCATGGAAGATTGTGATGAGAAGGCCATGGAGCATTCTGATGACATGTGTCTTAGAGCTATGTGAAGACAAGTGCATGGTCAATGTGATGAGAGCGTTCATGGAGCATTGTGATGACAATAACATGGAGCATTGTGATGCCAAGTGTCATGGATATTTGTGATGACAAAGGTCATGGAACATTTTGATGGCAAGGGCGTTGTGCATTTTGCTGAGAACGGCAGGGATCATTCTGATGACAGGGTCATGGAGCAATTTGATGAAAAGTGTCATGGAACATTTTGATGACAGGTGTTATGGAACATTGTGATGTCAGGGGTCATCGAACATTGTGATGATAAGTGCATGTAGCATTGTGATGACAGGAGTCATGGAATATTGTGATAACAGGGGTGAGGGAGTATTGTGACAAATAGTGATGTAGCATTGTGATATCAGTGGTGAGAGAGCATTTTGATGAGAAGTGCATGGAGCATTGTGATGACATATTTTAAGGAGCATAGTGATGACAAGCGCATGGTGCATTGTGATGACATGTGTCATGGAGCATTGTGCTGAGAAGCGCATGGAGGATTGTGATGACAAGTGTATTGAGAATTGTGATCACAAAGGTCATGGAGCATTGTGATGAAAAGGGCATGGAGTATTGTGATGACAGGCATCATGGAGCGTTGTGATGACAAGTGTTATGGAACACTGTGATCACAAGTGTTTGGAGCATTGTGATGACAGAGGTCATGGATCATTTTGATTTCAAGGAGCATGGAGCATTGTGATGACAAGGGCATGAAGCAATGTGATCCCAAGGTTCCTGGAGGATTGTGATGACAATGGAAATGGAGTATTGTGACGACAAGCGCATAGAGCATTGTAATGACAAGGTCATGTCGCATTTTTCTGACAAAGGCATGCAGCATTGTGATGACATGTGTCATGGAACACTGTGATGACAAGCGTCACGGACCATTGTGAATAGAGGGTTCATGGAGCATTGGGATGACAAGGGCTTGGATCATTGTGATGAGAAGTGTCATAGAGCACTGGGCTGAAAATGTTCATGGAGTATTGTGAAGACAGGGGCTATGGAGCATTGTGATGACTAGGGAATGGAGCATTGTGATGACAAGGGTCATGGATCATTGGGCTGAAAATGTTCATGGAGTATTGTGATGACAGGGGTCTTGTAGCATTGTGATTACAGGGGTCTTGGAGCATTGTGATGACAAGAGTCCCGGATCATTGTGTTGTCAGGTGTCATGGAGTGTTCTGATGACAGTGGTCATGGAGCATTTTGATGATATTTGCCATGGAGCATTGTGACTAGAAGGTCTTGGAGCATTGGGCTGAAAATTTTCATGGAATATTGTGATGACAGGGGTCATGGAGCATTGTGATGACAAGGGAATGGAGCATGGTGATGACAAGGTCCTGTAGCATTGTGACGTGAAGACCATGGAGACTTGTGATGATAAGTCTCATGGAGCATTCTGATGAAAAGGGGCATGGAGCATTGTGATTACAGGGGTCTTCGTGCATTGTGATGACTAGGGCAAGGAGCATTTTCATGAGAAGGCCATGGAACATTCTGATGATATGCATCATGGAGTTTCTTGAGGTCACGGGCATGGAGCATTGTGATTACAGGTGTCTTGGAACATTGTGATGAATAGCTCATGGAGCATTGTGATGAGAAGGCCATGGAGCATTCTGATGACATGGGTCATGGAGCTTTTTGAAGACAAGCGCATGGAGCAATGTGATGAGAGTATTCATGGAGCATTGTGATGACAATGAAATTGAGCATTGTGATGCCAAGGGTCATGGATCTTTGTGATGACAAACGACATGGAGCATTTTGATGGCAAGGGCGTTGTGCATTGTGATGAGAAAGGCAGGGAGCATTCTGATGTCAGGGTCGTGGAGCAATTTCATGAAAAGTGTCATGGAACATTTTGATGACAGGTGTTATGGAACATTGTGATGTCAGGGGTCATCGAACATTGTGATGATATGTGCATGTAGCATTGTGATGACAGGAGTCATGTAACATTGTGATGACTGGGGTGAGGGAGTATTGTGACAAATAGTGATGTAGAATTGTGATATCAGTGGTGAGAGAGCATTTTGATGAGAAGTGCATGGAGCATTGTGATGACAAATTTTAAGGAGCATAGTGATGACAAGATTGTGGAGCACTGTGATGACAAGCGCATGGTGCATTGTGATGACGTGTCATGGAGCATTGTGCTGACAAGCGCATGGAGCATTGTGATGACAAGGGTCAAAGAATATTGTGATGAAATGTTCATGGAGCACTGTGGTTAAAAACGTGACAGATACTGTTGATGACGAGGGCATGGACAATTGTGATGACAAAAGTCATGAAGCATTGTGATGACTGGAGTAACGGAGCACTGTGATGACACGGGCCATGGAGCATTGTGATAACAACTGCATGGATCATTGTGATGACAAGGGCAAGGAACATTGGTCTAATAAGTTTCATGGATTAGTGCGATGACAGTTGGAATGGTGCATTGTGATGACAAGGGCATGGAGCATTGTGATGACCAGGTCATGCAGTATTGTGAAGAGAAATGTCAGGGAGCATTGTGCTGATATATGTAATGGTCCATTGTGATGACAATGGCATGGAGCATTGTGATGCCAAGTGTCATGGAGGATTCTGATGACAAAGGTAATGGTTCATTGTGAGGACAATGGCTTGGAGCATTGTGATGACAAGGGTCAGGGAGCATTGTGCTGACAAGTGCATGGAGAATTGTGATGACAAGGGTCATGGAGCATTCTGATGACAAGCTTGTGGAGTATTTTGATGACAATGGCATGGAGCATTGTGATGAAAACGGCATGGGGCATTGTGATGAAAAAAGCATGGAGCCTTTTCGTGACAGGGTTCAAGGAACATTCTGATGACAAGTGTCAGTGAGCACTGTGATGAAAAGTGTATTGAGAATTGTGATGACAAAGGTCATGGAGCATTGTGATGAGAAGACCAAGGATAATTGTGATGATGATCGTCATGGGGTGTGGTGATGATAAATGTTATGGAACATTGTGATCACAAGGGTTTGGAGCATTATGATGACAGAGGTCACAGAGACTTTTGATTTCATTGTAATGACAATAGCCTGAAGCATTATGATAATGGGCATGGTGCATTGTGATGACAGGGTTCATGGAGCATTGAGATGAAAAGGGGCATGGAGCATTGTGATTACAGGGGTCTTGTAGCATTGTGATGACAAACGCATAGAGCATTGTAATGACAAGATCATGTAGAATTTTGCAGACAAATGCATGGAGCACTGTGATGACAGGCGTCATGGTGCACTGTGGTGACATGTGTCATGGAGCATTCTGAATACAGGGGTCATGGATCATTGTGATGACAAGGGTCATGGAGCATTGGGCTGAAAATGTTCATGGAGTATTTTGATGACAGGTGTCATGGGGCATTGTGATGACAGAGGTCATGGAGAATTTTGATTTCATTGTGCTGACAATAGCCGGAAGCATTATGATGATGGGCATGATGCATTGTGATGACAGGGTTCATGGAGCATTGAGATGAAAAGGGGCATGGAGCATTTTGATTACAGGGGTCTTGGAGCATTGTGATGACAAGGGCATGGAGCATTTTGATGAGAAGTCCATGGAACATTCTGATGACATGTGTCATGGAGCTTTGTGATGACAACGGCATGGAGCATTGTGATTACAGGTGTCTTGGGGCATTGTGATAACAAGTGTCATTGAGCCTTTTGATGACAAGGCCGTGGAACATTGTGATGGCAGGGGTCAAGGAGCATTGTTATGACAGGTGTAATGGAGCTTTGTGATGAGAAGGGCATGGAGCATTGGGATTACAAGTTTTATGGAGCATTGCGATGACAAATTTGTTGACCGTTGTGATAAAAAGCGCGTGAAACATTGTGATGAAAAGGGTCATGGAGCATTTTTCTGACAAAGGCATGGAGCACTGTGATGACAAGTGTCATGGAGCATTGTGATGAAAAGTTCATGAATCATTGTGGTTAAAAAGGTCACAAAGCCTTGTGATGATGTGGGAATGGACCATTGTTATGAAAAATGTTATGAAGCATTGTGATGACTGGAGTCACGGAGCATGGTGATAACAGGGGTCATGGAGCATTGTGATAACAAGGGCAGGGTGCATTGTGATGAAAAGGGCACGGAGCATTGGTCTAATATGTTTTATGGATTATTGCGATGACATTTGGTATGGCACATTGTGATGACAAGGGCATGGAGCATTGTAATGACCAGGTCATGCATTATTGTGAAGAGAAGTGTCAAGGAGCATTGTGATGACATATGGAATGGCCCATTGTGATGAAAATGGCATGGAGCATTGTGATGCCAAGTGTCATGGAGGATTCTGATGACAAAGGTAATGGAGCATTGTGATGACAATGGCTTGGAGCATTGTGATGACAAGGGTCAGGGAGCATTGTGCTGACAAGTGCATGGAGAATTGTGATGACAAGGGTCATGGAGCATTCTGATGACAAGCTTGTGGAGTATTTTGATGACAATGGCATGGAGCATTGTGATGAAAACGGCATGGGACAATGTGATGAAAAAGGCATGTAGCCTTTTTATGGCAGGGTTCAAGGAGCATTCTGACGACAAGTGTCAGGGAGCATTGTGATGACAAGTGTATTGAGAATTGTGATGACACAGTTCATGGAGCATGGTGATGAGAAGGCCATGGATAATAGTGATGATGATCGTCATGGGGTGTTTTGATTATAAGTGTTATGGAACATTGTGATCACAAGAATTTGGAGCATTATGATGACAGAAGTCACGGAGAATTTTGATTTCATTGTGATGACAATAGCCTGAAGCATTATGATGATGGGCATGGTGCATTGTGATGACAGGGTTCATGGAGCATTGAGATGAAAAGGGGTATGGAGCACTGTGATTACAGGGGTCTTGGAGCATTGTGATGACAAGCGCATAGAGCATTGTAATGACAAGGTCATGTAGAATTTTCCTGACAAAGGCATGGAGCATTGTGATGACAGGTGTCATGGAGAACTGTGATGACATGTGTCACGGAGCATTGTGAATACAGGGGTCATGAAGCATTTGGATGACAAGTGCATGGATCATTTTGATGACAAGTGTCATGGAGCATTGGGCTGAAAATATTCATGGAGTGTTGTGATGACAGGGGTCATGGAGCATTGTGATGACAGAGGTCATGGAGAATTTTTATTTCATTGTGATGACAATAGCCTGAATCATTATGATGATCGGCATGATGCATTGTGATTACAGGGTTCATGGAGCATTGATCTGAATAGGGGCATGGAGCACTGTGTTTACAGGGGTTGTGGAGCATTGTGATGACAAGGGCATGGAGCATTTTGATGAGAAGGCCATGGAACAATCTTATGACATGTGTCATGGAGCTTTGTGATGACAACGGCATGGAGCATTGTGATTAAAGGGGTCTTGGAGCATTGTGATGACAAGTGTCATGGAGCCTTGTGATGACAAGGCCGTGGAACATTGTGATGGCAGGGGTCATGGAGCATTGTTATGACAGGGGTAATGGAGCATTGTGATGAGAAGGGCATGCAGCATTGTGATTACAATTTTTATGGAGCATTGTGATGACTAATTTTGGACCGTTGGAATGAAAAGCGCGTGGCACATTGTGATGACAATGGTCATGGAGCATTTTAATGACAAAGCCATGGAGCATTGTGATGACAAGGGTCACGGAGCACTGTGATGAAATGTTCATGGAGCATTGTGGATACAAAGGTAAGAGAGCCTTGTAATGACGCGGACATGGACCATTGTGATGACAAATATTATGAAGCATTTTGATGACTGGAGTCACAGAGCATTGTAATGACAGGTGTCATGGAGCATTGTGATGACAAGGTCCTGCAGCATTGTGATGAGATGACCATGGAGACTTGTGATGACAAGTTTCATGGAGCATTCTGATGAAAAGGGGCATGGGCCATTGTGATTACAGGGGTCTTGGAGCATTGTGATGACAAGGGCATGGAGCATTGTGAGGAGAAGACCATGGAGTATTCTAATGACATACATCATGCAGCATTGTGCTGAGAAAGGCATAGAGCATTGTGATGACAGGGGATAAAGAGCATTGTGAAGAAAATTTCATGGAGCATTGTGGTTAAAATGTTCACAGAGACTGTTGATGATGAGGGCATGGACCATTGTGATGAAAAAGGTCATGAAGCATTGTGATGACTGGAGTCACGGAGCACTGTGATGACAGCTGTCATTGAGCACTGTGATAACAAGTGCATGGAGCATTGTGATGACAAGGGCATGGAGCATTGTGATGACCAGGTCATGCAGTATTGTGAAGAAAGTTGTTAGGGAGCATTGTGATGACATATGTAATGGCCCATTGTGATGACAATGGCATGGAACATTGTGATGCCAAGTGTCATGGAGGATTCTGAAGACAAAGGTAATGGAGCATTGTGATGACAAAGGCTTGGAGCATTGTGATGACAAGGGTCAGGGTGCATGGTGCTGAAAAGTGCATGGAGAATTGTGATGACAAGGGTCATGGAGCATTCTGGTGACAAGCTTGTGGAGTATTTTGATGACAATGGCATGGAGCATTGTGATGAAAACTGCATGGGACTTTGTGATGAAAAAGGCATGGAGACTTTTCGTGGCAGGGTTCAATGAGCATTCTGACGACAAATGTCATGGAGCATTGTGATGACAATGTATTGAGAATTGTGATGACAAATGTCATGGAACATTGTGATGAAAAGGGCATGGATTATTGTGATTACAATCATCATGGAGCATTGTGATGACAATGTATTGAGAATTGTGATGACAAATGTCATGGAGCATTGTGATGAAAAGGGCATGGAGTATTGTGATGACAAGCATCATGGAGCGTTGTGATGACAAGTGCTATGGAACACTGTGATCACAAAGGTTTGGAGCATTGTGATGACAGAGGTCATGGATCATTTTGATTTCAAGGTGCATGGAGCATTGTGATGACAAAGGCATGAAGCAATGTGATCCCAAGATTCATGGAGGATTGTTATGACAATGGTAATGGAGTATTGTGATGACAAGCGCATAAAGCATTGTAATGACAAGGTCATGTAGCATTCTGCTGACATAAGCATGGAGCATTGTGATTACATGTGTCATGGAGCACTGTGATGACAAGCGTCATGGAGCATTGTGAATACAGGAGTCATGGAGCTTTGGGATGACAAGGGCATGGATCATTGTGATGACAAGTGTCATGGAGCATTGGGCTGAAAATTTTCATGGAATATTGTGATGACAGGGGTCATGGAGCATTGTGATGACTAGGGAATGGAGCATTGTAATGACAAGGGTATGGAACATGGTGATGACAGGGGTCATGGAACATTTTGATTACAGGGGTGAGGGAGCATTTTGATGACTAGTGAGGGAACATGGTGATATCTCAGGAGAGAGCATTTGGATGAGAAGAGCATGGAGCTTTGTGATTACAAGTTATATGGAGCATAGCGAAGCCAAGGTTGTGGATCATTGTGATGTAAAGCCCGTGGCATATTTTGATGAAAAGGTTCATGGAGCATTGTTCTGACAAAGGCATGGAGCACTGTGATGACAAGGGTCACGGAGCATTGTGATGAAATGTTCATGGAGCATTCTGGTTACAAACGTCACAGAGCCTTGTGATGACACGGGCATGGACCGTTGTGAGGACATACGTTATGAAGCATTGTGATGACTGGAGTCACGAAGCATTGTGTTGACAGGTTTCATGGAGCATTGTGATGACAAGGGCATGGAGCATTGTGATGACAAAGTCATGGTTTATTGTGAAGACAGGTGTCAGGGAGCATTGTGATGACATATATCATGGTCCATTTCGATGACAATGGCATGGTGCATTGTGATGCCAAATGTAATGGAGGATTGTGATGACAAACATGATGGAGCATTGTGATGACTAGGGCTTGGAGCATTATGATGACAAGGGCCATTGAGTATTTTCATGATAATGTCGTGAAGCATTGTGATGACAAGTTCCTGGAGCATTGTGATGAGAAAACCATGGAGCCTTGTGATGACAGGTCTCATGGAGCATACTGATGAAAAGGGGCATGGAGCATTCTGATTACAGGGGTCTTGGAACATTGTGATAGCAAGGGGATGTAGCATTGTGATGACAATGGCATGGAGCATTGGTCTAATAAGTTTCATGGATTATTGTGATGACAGATGAAATGGCGCATTGTGATGAGAGTGGACATGGAGAATTATGATGACAAGGTCATGGAGCATTGGGCTGAAAATGTTCATGGAGTATAGTGATGACATGATTCATGGACCATTGTGATGACAAGGGAATGGAGCATGGTGATAACAAGGTCCTGGAGCATTTTGATGAGATGACCATGGAGACTTGTGATGACAAATCTTATGGAGCATTCTGATGAAAAGTGGCATGGAGCATTGTGATTACAGGGGTCTTGGAGCATTGTGATGACAAGGGCATGGAGCATTGTGAGGAGAAGGCAATAGAACATTCTGATGACATGCGTCATGGATTTTTGTAATGACAAGGGCATGGAGCATTGTGATTACAGGATACTTGGAGCATTGTGATGACAAGGGTCATCGAGCTTGGTGATGACAAGGCCGTGGAACATAGTGATGGCAGGTGTCATGGTGCATTGTTATGACAGAGGTAATGGAGCATTGTGATGAGAAGGACATTGAGCAATTGTCTGAAATGTTTCATGGATTATGGAGATGAGAGTGGGCATTGATCATTGTGATGACAAGGGCATATTGCATTGTGATGACAAGTGTCATGGAGCTTTGTGATGACAAGGGCATGGAGCAATGTGATGAGAGGGTTCATGGAGCATTGTGATGACAATGACATGGAGTATTGTGATGCCAAGGGTCATGGAGATTTGTGATGACAAATGTCATGGAGCATTTTGATGTAAAGTGTGTGGTGCATTGTGATGAGAAGGGCAGGGAGACTTTTGATGACAGGGTCATGGAGCAATTTGATAAAAAGTGTAATGGAACATTTAGATGACAGGGGTTATAGAACATTGTGATGACATGGGTCATGGAGCTTTGGGATGATAAGGGTCATGGAGCATTTTGATGACAGGGGTTATGGAACATTGTGATGTCAGGGGTCATGGAACATTGTGTTGATAAGGGGATGTAGCACTGTGATGACAGCGGTCATTGAACACTGTGATTACAGGGGTGAGGGAGGACTGTGATAACTAGTGATGGATCATTGTGATATCTCAGGTGAGAGAGCATTTTGATGAGAAGTGCATAGAGCATTGTGATTACAAGGTTTATGGAGCATAGCGAGGACAAGGTTGTGGATCATTGTGATGAAAAGTGCACGTCACTTTGTGATGACAATGGTCATGGAGCATTATTCTGACAAAGGCATGGAGCATTTTGATGACAAGGGTCACGGAGCATTGTGATGAAATGTTCATGGAACATGGTGGTTACAAAGGACACAGAGCCTTGTGATGACGCGGGCATGGACCGTTGTGATGACAAACGTGATGAAGCATTGTGATGACTGGAGTCACGGAGCATTGTGATGACAGGGGTCATGGAGCATACTGATGAAAAGGGGCATGGAGCATTGTGATTACAGGGGTCTTGGAACTTTGTGATGACAAGGACATGGAGCATTGTGAGGAGAAGACCAAGGAGCATTCTGATGGCATGCATCATTGAGCTTTGTGATGACAAGGGCATGGAGCTTCGTGATTACATGGGTCTTGGAGCATTGTGATGAAAAGGGCATGGATCATTGTGATGAAAAAGGCATGGAGCCTTGTCATGACAGGGTAAAAGGAGCATACAGACAACAAGTGTCAGGGAGCATTTTGATGACAAGTGTATTGAGCATTGTGATGATGAAGGTCATGGAGCATTTTGATGAGAAGACCATGGATAATTGTGATGACGAGCGTCATGGGGCATTGTGATGACAAGTGTTATGGAATATTGTGATCATAAGGGTTTGGAGCATTGTTATGACAGAGTTCATGGAGCATTTTGATTTCATTGTGATGACAATAGAAAGAAGCATTATGATGATGGGCATGGTGCATTGTGATGACAAGGTTCATGGATCATTGAGTTGAAAAGGGGCATAGAACATTATGATTACAGTGTTTTTGGAGCCTTGTGATGAGAAGGGTCATGGATCCTTGTGATGACAAGGCCATGGAACATCGTGATGGCAGGGGTCATGGAGCATTGTTATGACAGTGTTAATGGAGCATTGTGATGAGAAGGTCATGGAGCATTCTGATGACATGTGTCATGTAGCTATGTGAAGACAAGGGCATGGAGCAATGTGATGAGAGCGTTCATGGAGCATTGTGATGACAATGACATGGAAGATTGTGATGCCAAGTGTCATGGATCTTTGTGATGACAAAAGTCATGGAGCATTTTGATGGCAAGGGCGTTGTGCATTGTGATGGGAAGGGCAGGGAGCATTGTGATGACAGGGTCATGGAGCAATTTGATGAAAAGTGTCATGGAACATTTTGATGACAGGTGTTATGGAACATGGTGATGTCATGGGTCATCGAACATTGTGATGATATGTGCATGTAACATTGTGATGACAAGAGTCATGGTACATTGTGATGACAGGGGTGAGGGAGTATTGTGACAAATAGTGATGTAGCATTGTGATATCAGTGTTGAGAGAGCATTTTGATGAGAAATGCATGGTGCATTGTGATGACAAATTTTATGGAGCAATGTGTTGACAAGATTGTGGAGCACTGTGATGATAAGCGCATGATGCATTGTGATGACATATGTCACGGAGCATTGTGCTGACAAGCGCATGGAGCATTGTGATGACAAGGGTCATGGAGCAGTGTGCGGAGAAAGGCATAGATCATTGTGATGACAAGGGTCAAAGAGCATTGTGATGAATAGTTCATGGAGCATTGTGGTTAAAAAGGTCACAGAGACTGTTGATGATGAGGGCATGGACCATTGTGATGACAAAGGTCATGAAGCACTGTGATGACTGGAGTCACGGAGCATTGTGATGACAGGGGTCATGGAGCATTGTGATAAAAATCACATGGAACATTGTGATGACGATGGCATGGAGCATTGTGATGCCAAGTGTCATGGAGGATTCTGATGACAAAGGTAATGGAGCATTGTGATGACAATGGCTTGGAGCATTGCAATGACAAGGGTCAATGTGCATTGTGCTGACAAGTGCATGGAGAATTGTGATGACAGGGTCGAGGAACACTCTGATGACAAGCTTTTGGAGTATTTTGATGACAATTGAATGGAGTATTGTGATGAAAACGGCATGGAGCATTGTGATGAAAAAGGCATGGAGCCTTTTCGTGACAGGGTTCAAGGAGCATTCTGATGACAAGTGTCAGGGAGCATTGTGATGACAAATGTATTGAGAATTGTGATGACAAAAGTCATGGAGCATTGTGATGGGAAGGCCATGGATAATTGTGATGATGATCATCATGGGGTGTTGTGATGAAAAGTGTTATGGAACATTGTGATCACAAGGTTTTGGAGCATTATGATGACAGAGGTCATGGAGAATTTTGATTTCATTGTGATGACAATAGCATGAAGCATTATGATGATGGGCATGGTGCATTGTGATGACAGGCTTCATGGAGCATTGAGATGAAAAAGGGCATGGAGCATTGTGATTACAGGGATCTTGGAGCATTGTGATGACAAGGGCATGGAGCATTGTGATTACAGGGTTCTTGGAGCATTGTGATGACAAGGGTCATGGAGCCTTGTGATGACTAGACCGTGGAACATTGTGATGGCAGTCGTCATGGATCATTGTTATGACAGAAGTAATAGAGCATTTTGATGAGAAGGGCATTGAGCACTGGTCTGAAATATTTCATGGATTATTGTGATGAGAGTGGGCATGGAGCACTGTGATGACAAGGGCACGGAAGACTGTGATACATGGGTCATGGAGGATTGTAATGACAGGGGCATAGAGCATTGTGATGAGAACGCATCGAGCATTGTGATGACATGTGTCATGGAGCTTTGTGATGACAAGGGCATGGAGCAATGTGATGAGAGGGTTCATGGAGCATTGTGATGACAGTGACATGGAGCATTGTGATGCCAAGTGTCATGGTGCATTGTGATGAGAATTGCAGGGAGCAGTTTGATGACCGGGTAACGCAGCAATTTGATAAAAAGTGTAATGGAACATTTTGATGGCAGGGGTTATAGAACATTGTGATGTAAGGGGTCTTGGAGCTTTGTGATGACAAGTCTCATGGTGCATTGTGATGACTAGGGAATGGAGCAATGTGATGACAAGAGTCCTGGATCATTGTGTTGTCAGGTGTCATGGAGTGTTGTGATGACAGTGGTCATGGAGCATTGTGAAGATATTGGCCATGAAGCATTGGAATGAGTAGGTCGTGGAGCACTGGGCTGAAAATGCTCATGGATTACTGTGATGACAGGTGTCATGGAGCATTGTGATGACAAGGGAATGGAGCATGGTGATGACAAGGTCCTGGAGCATTGTGATGAGAAGACCATGGACACGTTTAATGACAACTCTCATGGAGCATTGTGATGAAAAGGGGCATGGAGAATTGTGATTACAGGGGTCTTGGAACATTGTGATGACAGGGGCATGGAGCACTGTGAGGAGAAGACCAAGGAGCATTCTGATGGCATGCGTCATTGAGCTTTGTGATGACAAGTTCATGGAGCATTGTGATTACATGGGTCTTGGATCGTTGTGATGAAAATGGCATGGATCACTGTGATGAGAAAAGCATGGAGACTTGTCATGACAGGGCTCAAGGAGCATACAGACAACAAGTGTCAGGGAGCATTTTGATGAAAAGTGTATTGAGCATTGTGATGACGAAGGTCATGGAGCATTGTGATGAGAAGACCATGGATAATTGTGATGACGAGCGTCATGGGGCATTGATATGACAAGTGTTATGGAATATTGTGATCACAAGGGTTTGGAGCATTGTTATGATTGAGGTCATGGAACATTTTGATTTCATTGTGATGGCAATAGCATGAAGCATTATGATGATGGGCATGGTGCATTGTGATGACAGGTTTCATGGATCATTGAGATGAAAAGTGGCATAGAGCATTGTGATTACAGTGTTCTTGAAGCATTGTGATGAGAAGGGTCATGGAGCCTTGTGATGACAAGGCCATGGAACATCGTGATGGCAGGGGACATGGAGCATTGTTATGACAGGGGTAATGGAGCTTCGTGATGGCAAGGGCATGGAGCATTGTGATGAGAAGGCCATGAAGCATTCTGATGACATGTGTCATGGAGCTTTGTGAAGCCGAGGGCATGGAGCAATGTGATGAGAGCGTTCATGGAGCATTGTGATGACAATGACATGTAGCATTGTGATGCCAAGGGTCATGGATCTTTGTGATGACAAAGGTTATGGAGCATTTTGATGGCAAGGGCGTTGTGCATTGGAATGAGAATGGCAGGGAGCATTGTGATGACAGGGTCATGGACCAATTTGATGAAAAGTGTCATGGAATATTTTGATGACAGGGGTTAAGGAACATTGAGATGTCATGGGTCATCCAACATTGTTATGATAAGTGCATGTAGCATTGTGATGAAAGGAGTCATGGAACACTGTGATGACAGGGCTGAGGGGGTATTGTGACAAATAGTGATGTAGCATTGTGATATCAGTGGTGAGAGAGCATTTTGATGAGAAGTGCATGGAGCATTGTGATGACAAATATTATGGAGCATTGTGATGACAAGATTGTGGAGCACTGTGATGACAAGCGCATGGTTCATTGTGATTACATGTGTCATGGAGCACTGTGCTGACAAGCACATGGAGCATTGTGAAGAGAAGGGTCAAAGAGCATTGTGATGAAAATTTCATGGAGCATTGTGGTTAAAAAGGTCACAGAGACTGCTCATGACGAGGGCATGGAGCATTGTGATGAAAAAGGTCATGAAGCATTGTGATGACTGGAATCACGGAGCATTGTGAGGACAGGGGTCATGGAGCATTGTAATAACAAGGACATGGAGCATTGTGATGACAAGGGCATGGAACATTGGTCTAGTATGTTTCATGGATTATTGCGATGACAGTTGGAATGGCGCACTGTGATGACAAGGGCATGGAGCATTGTGATGAACAGGTCAATCAGTACTGTGAAGATAGGTGTCAGGGAGCAATTTGATGACATATGTAATGGCCCATTGTGATAACAAGGGCATGGAGCATTGTGATGACAAGGGCATGGAACATTGGTCTAATAAGTTGCATGGATTATTGTGATGACAGTTGGAATGGCGCATTGTGATGACAAGGGCATGGAGCATTGTGATGACCAGTTCATGCAGTATTGTGAAGACAGGTGTCCGGGAGCATTGTGATGAGATATGTAATGGCCCATTGTGATGACAATGGCATGGAGCATTGTGATGCCAAGTGTCATGGAGGATTCTGATGACAAAGGTACTGGAGCATTTTGATGACAATGGCTTGGAGCATTGTGATGACAAGGGTCAGGGTGCATTGTGCTGACAAGTGCATGGAGAATTGTGATGACAAGTATCATGGAACATTCTGATGACATGCTTGTGGAGTATTTTGATGACAATGGCATGGAGCATTGTGAAGAAAAGGGCATGGGGTATTGTGATGAAAAAGGCATGGAGCCTTTTCGTGACAGGTTTCAAGGAGCATTCTGACGACAAGTTTCAGGAAGCATTGTAATGACAAGTGTATTTTGAATTGTTATGACAATGGTCATGGAGCATTGTGATGAAAAGGGCATGGAGTATTTTGATGACAGGCATCATGGAGCGTTGTGATGACAAGTGTTATGGAACATTGTGCTCACAAGGGTTTGGAGAATTGTGATGACAGAGGTCATGGATCATTTTGATTTCAAGGAGCATGGAGCATTGTGATGAAAAGGGCATGAAGCAATGTGATCCCAAGGTTCATGGAGGATTGTGATGACAATGGCAATGGAGTACTGTGATGACTAGCGCATAGAGCATTGTAATGACAAGGTCATGTAGCATTTGCTGACAAAGGCATGGAGCATTGTGATGACAGGTGTCATGGAACACTGTGATGACAAGCGTCAAGAAGCATTGTGAATACAGTGGTCATGGAGCATTGGGATGACAACGGCATGGTTCAATGTGATGACAAGGATCATGGAGCATTGGGCTGAAAATGTTCATGGAGTACTGTGATGACAGGGGTCATGGAGCATTGTGATGACTAGGGAATGGAGCATTGTGATGACAAGAGTTCCGGATCATTGTGTTGTCAGGTGTCATGGTGTGTTGTGGTGACTGTGGTCATGGAGCATTGTGATGATACTGGCCATGGAGCATTGTGATGAGAAGGTCGTGGAGCATTGTGATTACTGGTGTCTTGGTGCATTGCAATGAAAAGGGCATGTATCATTGTGATGGAAAAGGCATGGAGCCTTGTCATGACAGGGTTCAAGAAGCGTACTGACGACAAGTGTCAGGGAGCATTGTGATGACATGTGTATTGAGCATTGTGATGACAAACGTCATGGAGCATTGTGATGAGAAGACCATATATAATTGTGATGATGAGCGTCATGGGGTGTTGTGATGATAATCTTATGGAACATTGTGATCAAAAGGGTTTGGAGCATTATGATGACAGAGGTCATGGAGAATTTTGATTTCATTGTGATGACAATAGCCTGAAACATTATGATGATGGGCATGGTGCACTGTGATGACAGGGTTCATGGAGCATTGAGATGAAAAGGGGAATGGAGCATTGTGCTTACCGGGGTCTTGGAGCATTGTGATGACAAGGGCATGGAGCATTGTGATGAGAAGGCCATGGAACATTCTGATGACATGCGTCATGGAGCACTGTGATGACAAGGGCATGGATCATTGTGATTAAAGTGGTCTTGCAGCATTGTGATGACAAAGGTCATGGAGCCTTGTGATGACATGCCATTGTACACTGTGATGGCAGGGGTCATGGAGCATTGTTATGACAGAGGTAATGGAGCATTGGAATGAGAATGGCATTGAGCTTTGGTCTAAAATGTTTCATGGTTTATTGTGATTAGAGTGGGCATGGAGCACTGGGATGACAATGGCACGGAACACTGTGATACATGGTTCATGGAGGATTGTAATGTCAAGGGCATGGAGCATTGTGATGAGAAGGGCATCGAGCATAGTGATGACAAGTGTCATGGAGCTTAGTGATGACAAGGGCATGGAGCAATGTGATGAGAGTGTTCATGGAGCATTGTGATGACAAAGAAATGGAGCATTGTGATGCCAAGGGTCATGGAGATTAGTTATGACAAATAACAGGGAGCATTTTGATGACAATGGTGTGGTTCATTGTGATGAGAAGGGCAGGGAGCATTTTGATTACAGGTTCATGCAGCAATTTGATTAAAAGTGTAATGGAACATTTTGAGGGCAGGGGTTATAGAACATTGTGATGTCAGGGGTCATGGAGCTTTGGGATGAAAAGGGTCATGGTGCACTTGGATGAAAGGGGTTATGGAACATTGTGATGCCAGGGGTCATGGAACATTGTGATGATAAGTGTATGTAGCATTGTGATGACAGGGGTCATGTAATATTATGATTACCGGGGTGAGGGAGTATTGTGATGACTAGTGATGGAACATTGTGATATCTCTGGTGAGAGAGAATTTGGATGAGAAGTTCATGGAGCATTGTGATTACAAGGTTTATGGAGCATAGCGATGACAAGGTTGTGGACTGATGTGATGAATAGCATGTGGCACATTGTGATGACAAGGATCATGGAGCATTGTTCTGACAAAGACATGGAGCATTGTGATGAGAAGTGTCACGGAGCATTGTGATGAAAAGTTCATGGAGCATTGTGGTTACAAAGGTCACAGAGCCTTGTGATGACGCGGGTAAGGACCATTTTGATGACAAACTTTATGAAGAATTGTGATGACTGGAGTCATGGAGCATTGTGATGATAGGGGTCATGGTGCATTGTGATGACAAGGGCATGGAGCAGTGTGATGACAGGGGCATGGAGCATTGGTCTGACAAGTTTCATAGATTATTGTGATGACAGTGGACATGGTGCATTGTGATGACAAGGGCATGGATCATGGTGATGAGAAGGTCATGGAGTATTGTGAAGACAGGTGTCAGGAAGCATTGTGATGACATATGTCATGGTCCATTGCGATGACATTGGCATGGAGCATTGTGATGCCAATTGTATTGGAGGATTGTGATGACAAATAAAATGGAGCATTGTGATGACTAGGGCTTGGAGCACTATGATGACAAGGGCCATTGAGAATTTTCATGACAAGTTCGTGAAGCATTGTGATGACAAGGTCCTGGAGCATTGTGATGAGAAATCCATGGAGCCTTGTGATGACAAGTCTCATATAGCATACTGATGAAAAGGGGCATGGACCATTGTGATTACAGGGGTCTTGGAATATTGTGATGAAAATGGCATGGAGCATTGTGAAGAGAAGGCCAAGGAGCATTCTGAGGACATGCGTCATTGAACTCTGTGATGACAAGCGCATGGAGCATTGTGATTACAGGGGTCTTGGAGCATTGTGATGAAAATGGCATGGATCATTGTGATGAAAAAGGCATGGAGCCTTGTAATGACGGGGTTCAAGGAGCATACAGACAACAAATGGCAGGGAGCATTGTGATGACAAGTGTATTGATCATTGTGATGACAAAGGTCATGGAGCATTGTTATGAGAAGACCATGGATAATTGTGATGACGAGCGTCATGGGGCATTGTGATGACAAGTGTTATGGAATATTGTGATCACAAGGGTTTGGAGCATTGTTATGACAGAGGTCATGGAGCATTTTGATTTCATTGTGATGACAATAGCATGAAGCAATATGATGATGGGCATGGTGCATTGTGATGACAGGGTTCATGGATCATTGAGATGAAAAGGGGCATGGAGCATTATGATTACAGGGATCATTGATCATTGAGATGAAAATGGGCATGGAGCATTGTGATTACAGGGGTCTTTGATCAATGTGATGAGAAGGGTCATGGAGACTTGTGATGACTAGGCCATGGAACATCGTGATGGCAGAGGTCATGGAGCATTGTTATTACTGGGGTAATGGAGCATTGTGATGGCAAGGGCATGGAGCATTGTGATGAGAAGGCCATGGAGCATTCTGATGACATGTGTCATGGAGCTTTGTGAAGACATGGGCATGGAGCAATGTGATGAGAGCGTTCATGGAGCATTGTGATGACAATGACATGGAGCATTGTGATGCCAAGGGTCATGGATCTTTGTGATGACAAAGGTCATGGAGCATTTTGATGACAAGGGCGTTGTGCATTGTGATGAGAAGTGCAGGGAGCATTGTGATGACAGGGTCATGGAGCAATTTGATGAAAAGTATCAAGGAACATTTTGAGGACAGGGGTTATGGAACATTGTGATGTCAGGGGTCATCGAACATTGTGATGATAAGTGCATGTAGCATTGTGATGACAGGAGTCATGGAACATTGTGATGACAGAGGAGAGGGAGTATTGTGACGAACAGTGATGTAACATTGTGATATCAGTGGTGAGAGAGTATTTTGATGAGAAGTGCATGGAGCATTGTGATGACAAGTGTTATGGAGCATTGTGATGACAAGATTCTGGAGCACTGTGATGACAATGGCTTGGAACATTGTGATGACAAGCGTCAGGGAGCATTGTGCTGACAAGTGCCTGGAGAATTGTGATGACAAGGGTCATGGAGCATTTTGCTGACAGGGCTTATGGAAAATTGTGATGTCAGAGGTCATGGAACATTTTGATGATAAGGGGATGTAGCATTGTGATGACAGGGTCATGGAACATTGTGATTCCAGGAGTGAGGAAGTATTGTGATGACTAGTGATGGAACATTGTGATATCTCTGGTGAGAGAGCATTTTGATGAGAAGGGCATGGACCATTGTGATTACAAAGTTTATGGAGCATTGCAATGATAAGGTTGTGGACCGTTGTGATGAAATGTGCCTGGCACATTGTGATGACAATGGTCATGGAGCATTGTTCTGACAAAGACATGGAGCATTGTGATGACAAGGGTCACAGAGAATTGTGATGAAAAGTTCATGGAGCATTGTGGTTACAAACGTCACAGAGCCTTGTGATGACGCTGGCATGGCCCATTGTGATGACAAACGTTATGAAGCATTGTGATGACTGGAATCACGGAGCATTGTGATGACAGGTGTCATGGAGCATTGTGATGACAAGGGCATGGAGCATTGTGATGCCAAGTGTCATGGAGGATTCTGATGACAAAGGTACTGGAGCATTTTGATGACAATGGCTTGGAGCATTGTGATGACAAGGGTCAGGGTGCATTGTGCTGACAAGTGCATGGAGAATTGTGATGACAAGTATCATGGAACATTCTGATGACATGCTTGTGGAGTATTTTGATGACAATGGCATGGAGCATTGTGAAGAAAAGGGCATGGGGTATTGTGATGAAAAAGGCATGGAGCCTTTTCGTGACAGGTTTCAAGGAGCATTCTGACGACAAGTTTCAGGAAGCATTGTAATGACAAGTGTATTTTGAATTGTTATGACAATGGTCATGGAGCATTGTGATGAAAAGGGCATGGAGTATTTTGATGACAGGCATCATGGAGCGTTGTGATGACAAGTGTTATGGAACATTGTGCTCACAAGGGTTTGGAGAATTGTGATGACAGAGGTCATGGATCATTTTGATTTCAAGGAGCATGGAGCATTGTGATGAAAAGGGCATGAAGCAATGTGATCCCAAGGTTCATGGAGGATTGTGATGACAATGGCAATGGAGTACTGTGATGACTAGCGCATAGAGCATTGTAATGACAAGGTCATGTAGCATTTGCTGACAAAGGCATGGAGCATTGTGATGACAGGTGTCATGGAACACTGTGATGACAAGCGTCAAGAAGCATTGTGAATACAGTGGTCATGGAGCATTGGGATGACAACGGCATGGTTCAATGTGATGACAAGGATCATGGAGCATTGGGCTGAAAATGTTCATGGAGTACTGTGATGACAGGGGTCATGGAGCATTGTGATGACTAGGGAATGGAGCATTGTGATGACAAGAGTTCCGGATCATTGTGTTGTCAGGTGTCATGGTGTGTTGTGGTGACTGTGGTCATGGAGCATTGTGATGATACTGGCCATGGAGCATTGTGATGAGAAGGTCGTGGAGCATTGTGATTACTGGTGTCTTGGTGCATTGCAATGAAAAGGGCATGTATCATTGTGATGGAAAAGGCATGGAGCCTTGTCATGACAGGGTTCAAGAAGCGTACTGACGACAAGTGTCAGGGAGCATTGTGATGACATGTGTATTGAGCATTGTGATGACAAACGTCATGGAGCATTGTGATGAGAAGACCATATATAATTGTGATGATGAGCGTCATGGGGTGTTGTGATGATAATCTTATGGAACATTGTGATCAAAAGGGTTTGGAGCATTATGATGACAGAGGTCATGGAGAATTTTGATTTCATTGTGATGACAATAGCCTGAAACATTATGATGATGGGCATGGTGCACTGTGATGACAGGGTTCATGGAGCATTGAGATGAAAAGGGGAATGGAGCATTGTGCTTACCGGGGTCTTGGAGCATTGTGATGACAAGGGCATGGAGCATTGTGATGAGAAGGCCATGGAACATTCTGATGACATGCGTCATGGAGCACTGTGATGACAAGGGCATGGATCATTGTGATTAAAGTGGTCTTGCAGCATTGTGATGACAAAGGTCATGGAGCCTTGTGATGACATGCCATTGTACACTGTGATGGCAGGGGTCATGGAGCATTGTTATGACAGAGGTAATGGAGCATTGGAATGAGAATGGCATTGAGCTTTGGTCTAAAATGTTTCATGGTTTATTGTGATTAGAGTGGGCATGGAGCACTGGGATGACAATGGCACGGAACACTGTGATACATGGTTCATGGAGGATTGTAATGTCAAGGGCATGGAGCATTGTGATGAGAAGGGCATCGAGCATAGTGATGACAAGTGTCATGGAGCTTAGTGATGACAAGGGCATGGAGCAATGTGATGAGAGTGTTCATGGAGCATTGTGATGACAAAGAAATGGAGCATTGTGATGCCAAGGGTCATGGAGATTAGTTATGACAAATAACAGGGAGCATTTTGATGACAATGGTGTGGTTCATTGTGATGAGAAGGGCAGGGAGCATTTTGATTACAGGTTCATGCAGCAATTTGATTAAAAGTGTAATGGAACATTTTGAGGGCAGGGGTTATAGAACATTGTGATGTCAGGGGTCATGGAGCTTTGGGATGAAAAGGGTCATGGTGCACTTGGATGAAAGGGGTTATGGAACATTGTGATGCCAGGGGTCATGGAACATTGTGATGATAAGTGTATGTAGCATTGTGATGACAGGGGTCATGTAATATTATGATTACCGGGGTGAGGGAGTATTGTGATGACTAGTGATGGAACATTGTGATATCTCTGGTGAGAGAGAATTTGGATGAGAAGTTCATGGAGCATTGTGATTACAAGGTTTATGGAGCATAGCGATGACAAGGTTGTGGACTGATGTGATGAATAGCATGTGGCACATTGTGATGACAAGGATCATGGAGCATTGTTCTGACAAAGACATGGAGCATTGTGATGAGAAGTGTCACGGAGCATTGTGATGAAAAGTTCATGGAGCATTGTGGTTACAAAGGTCACAGAGCCTTGTGATGACGCGGGTAAGGACCATTTTGATGACAAACTTTATGAAGAATTGTGATGACTGGAGTCATGGAGCATTGTGATGATAGGGGTCATGGTGCATTGTGATGACAAGGGCATGGAGCAGTGTGATGACAGGGGCATGGAGCATTGGTCTGACAAGTTTCATAGATTATTGTGATGACAGTGGACATGGTGCATTGTGATGACAAGGGCATGGATCATGGTGATGAGAAGGTCATGGAGTATTGTGAAGACAGGTGTCAGGAAGCATTGTGATGACATATGTCATGGTCCATTGCGATGACATTGGCATGGAGCATTGTGATGCCAATTGTATTGGAGGATTGTGATGACAAATAAAATGGAGCATTGTGATGACTAGGGCTTGGAGCACTATGATGACAAGGGCCATTGAGAATTTTCATGACAAGTTCGTGAAGCATTGTGATGACAAGGTCCTGGAGCATTGTGATGAGAAATCCATGGAGCCTTGTGATGACAAGTCTCATATAGCATACTGATGAAAAGGGGCATGGACCATTGTGATTACAGGGGTCTTGGAATATTGTGATGAAAATGGCATGGAGCATTGTGAAGAGAAGGCCAAGGAGCATTCTGAGGACATGCGTCATTGAACTCTGTGATGACAAGCGCATGGAGCATTGTGATTACAGGGGTCTTGGAGCATTGTGATGAAAATGGCATGGATCATTGTGATGAAAAAGGCATGGAGCCTTGTAATGACGGGGTTCAAGGAGCATACAGACAACAAATGGCAGGGAGCATTGTGATGACAAGTGTATTGATCATTGTGACGACAAAGGTCATGGAGCATTGTTATGAGAAGACCATGGATAATTGTGATGACGAGCGTCATGGGGCATTGTGATGACAAGTGTTATGGAATATTGTGATCACAAGGGTTTGGAGCATTGTTATGACAGAGGTCATGGAGCATTTTGATTTCATTGTGATGACAATAGCATGAAGCAATATGATGATGGGCATGGTGCATTGTGATGACAGGGTTCATGGATCATTGAGATGAAAAGGGGCATGGAGCATTATGATTACAGGGATCATTGATCATTGAGATGAAAATGGGCATGGAGCATTGTGATTACAGGGGTCTTTGATCAATGTGATGAGAAGGGTCATGGAGACTTGTGATGACTAGGCCATGGAACATCGTGATGGCAGAGGTCATGGAGCATTGTTATTACTGGGGTAATGGAGCATTGTGATGGCAAGGGCATGGAGCATTGTGATGAGAAGGCCATGGAGCATTCTGATGACATGTGTCATGGAGCTTTGTGAAGACATGGGCATGGAGCAATGTGATGAGAGCGTTCATGGAGCATTGTGATGACAATGACATGGAGCATTGTGATGCCAAGGGTCATGGATCTTTGTGATGACAAAGGTCATGGAGCATTTTGATGACAAGGGCGTTGTGCATTGTGATGAGAAGTGCAGGGAGCATTGTGATGACAGGGTCATGGAGCAATTTGATGAAAAGTATCAAGGAACATTTTGAGGACAGGGGTTATGGAACATTGTGATGTCAGGGGTCATCGAACATTGTGATGATAAGTGCATGTAGCATTGTGATGACAGGAGTCATGGAACATTGTGATGACAGAGGAGAGGGAGTATTGTGACGAACAGTGATGTAACATTGTGATATCAGTGGTGAGAGAGTATTTTGATGAGAAGTGCATGGAGCATTGTGATGACAAGTGTTATGGAGCATTGTGATGACAAGATTCTGGAGCACTGTGATGACAATGGCTTGGAACATTGTGATGACAAGCGTCAGGGAGCATTGTGCTGACAAGTGCCTGGAGAATTGTGATGACAAGGGTCATGGAGCATTTTGCTGACAGGGCTTATGGAAAATTGTGATGTCAGAGGACATGGAACATTTTGATGATAAGGGGATGTAGCATTGTGATGACAGGGTCATGGAACATTGTGATTCCAGGAGTGAGGAAGTATTGTGATGACTAGTGATGGAACATTGTGATATCTCTGGTGAGAGAGCATTTTGATGAGAAGGGCATGGACCATTGTGATTACAAAGTTTATGGAGCATTGCAATGATAAGGTTGTGGACCGTTGTGATGAAATGTGCCTGGCACATTGTGATGACAATGGTCATGGAGCATTGTTCTGACAAAGACATGGAGCATTGTGATGACAAGGGTCACAGAGAATTGTGATGAAAAGTTCATGGAGCATTGTGGTTACAAACGTCACAGAGCCTTGTGATGACGCTGGCATGGCCCATTGTGATGACAAACGTTATGAAGCATTGTGATGACTGGAATCACGGAGCATTGTGATGACAGGTGTCATGGAGCATTGTGATGACAAGGGCATGGAGCATTGTGAGGAGAATGCCAAGGAGCATTCTGAAGACATACATCATTGAGCGTTGTGGTGACAAGGGCATGGAGCATTGTGATGACCAGGTCAAGCAGTATTGAGAAGAGAGGTGTCAGGGAGCATTGTGATGACATATGTAATGGCCCATTGTGAGGACAATGGCATGGAGCATTGTGATGCCAAATGTCATGGAGGATTCTGATGACAAAGGTAATGGAGCATTGTGATGGCAATGGCTTGGAGCATTGTTATGACAAATGTCAGGGAGCATTGTGCTGACAAGTGCATGGAGAATTGTGATGACATGTGTCATGGAGCATTCTGATAACAAGCTTGTGGAGTATTTTGATGACAATGGCATGGAGCATTGTGATGAAAACGTCATGGGGCATTCTGATGGAAAAGGCATGGAGCCGTTTTGTGACAGGGTTCAAGGAGCATTCTGATGACCAGTGTCAGGGAGCATTGCGATGACAAGTGTATTGAGAATTGTGATGACAAATGTCATGGAGGATTGTGATGAAAAGGGCATGGAGTATTGTGATGACAGGCATCATGGAGCGTTGTGATGACAAGTGTTATGGGACATTGTGATCACAAGTGTTTGGAGCATTGTGATGAGAGAGGTCATGGATCATATTGATTTCAAGGAACATGGAGCATTGTGATGACAAGAGCATGAAGCAATGTGATCCCAAGATTCATGGAGGATTGTGATGACAATGGAAATGGAGTATTGTGATGACAAGCGCATAGAGCATTGAAATGACAAGGTCATGTAGCATTTTGCTGACAAAATCATGGAGCATTGTGATGACAGGTGTCATGAAGCACTGTGATGACAAGCGTCACGGAGCATTGTGAATACAGGGGTCATGGAGCATTGGGATGACAAGGGCATGGATGATTGTGATGACAAGGGTCATGGAGTATTGGGCTGAAAATATTCATGGAGTATTGTGATGACAGGGGTCATGGAGCATTGTGATGACAGAGGTCATGGAGAATTTTGATTTCATTTTGCTGACAATAGCCGGAAGTATTATGATGATGGGCATGATGCATTGTGATGACAGTGGTCATGGAGCATTGTGATGACAAGGGCATGGAGAATTGTGGTGACAGGGGCATGGAGCATTGTTCTGACAAGTTTCATAGATTATTGTGATGACAGTGGACATGGTGCATTGTGATGACAAGGGCATGGATTATTGTGATGAGAAGGTCATGGATTATTGTGAAGACAGGTGTCAGGGAGCATTGTGATGACATATGTCATGGTCCATTGCAAAGAAATTGGCAGGGAGCATTGTGATGCCAAATGTAATGGAGGATTTTGATGACAAATATATTGGAGCATTGTGATAACTAGAGCTTGGAGCATTATGATGACAAAGGCCATTGAGAATTTTCATGACAAGGTCATGAAGCATTGTGATGACAAGGTCCTGGAGCATTGTGATGAGAAATGCATAGAGTCTTGTGATGACAAATCTCATGGAGAATACTGATGAAAAGGGGCATGGAGCATTGTGATTACAGGGGTCTTGGAGCATTGTGAAGACTAGGGCATGGAGCATTGTGATGAGAAGGCGAAGGAGCATTCTGAAGATATGTTTCATTGAGCTTTGTGATGACAAGGGCATGGAGCATTGTGTATAAAGTGGTCTTGGAGCATTGTGATGAAAAGGGCATGGATCATTGTGATGAAAAATGCATGGAGCCTTGTCATGACAGGGTTCAAGGAGCATACAGACAACAAGTGGCAGGGAGCATTGTGATGACAAGTGTATAGAGCATTGTGATGACAAAGGTCATGGAGCATTGTGATGAGAAGACCATGGATAATTGTGATGACGAGCTTCATGGGGCATTGTGATGACAAGTGTTATGGAATATTGTGATCACAAGGGTTTGGAGCATTGTTATGACAGAGGTCATGGAGCATTTTGATTTCATTGTGATGACAATAGCATGAAGCATTATGATGATGGGCATGGTGCATTGTGATGACAGGATTCATGGATCATTGAGATGAAAAACGGGCATGGAGCATTGTGATTACAGGGGTCTTGGAGCATTGTGATGAGAAGAGTCATGGAGCCTTGTGATGACAAGGCCATGGAACATCGTGATAACAGGGTTCATGGAGCATTGTTATGACAGGGCTAATGGAGCATTGTGATGGCAAGGGCATGGAGCATTGTGATGAGAAGGCCATGGAGCATTCTGATGACATGTGTCATGGAGGTTTGTGATGACAAGGACATGGAGCAATGTGATGAGAACCTTCATGGAGCATTGTGATGACAATGACATGGAGCATTGTGATGCCAAGTGTCATGGATCTTTGTGATTACAAAGGTCATGGAGCATTTTGATGACAAGGGCGTTGTGCATTGTGATGAGAAGGGTAGGGAGCATTGTGATGACAGGGTCATGGAGCAATTTGATGAAATGTGTCATGGAACATTTTGATGAGAGGGGTTATGGAACATTGTGATGCCAGGGGTCATCGAACATTGTGATGATAAGTGCATGTAGCATTGTGATGACAGGAGTCATGACACATTTTGATGACAGAGGTGATGGAATATTGTGATGAATAGTCATGTAACATTGTGATATCAGAGGTCAGAGAGCATTTTGTTGAGAAGTGCATGGATCAGTGTGATGACAAGGGTCAAAGAGCATTTTGATGAAAACTTCATATAGCATTGTGGTTAAAAAGGTCACAGAGACTGTTGATGAGGAGGGCATGGACCACTGTGATGACAAAGGTCATGAAGCATTGTGATAAATGGAGTCACGGAGCATTGTGAGGACAGGGGTCATGGAGCATTGTGATAACAAGGGCATGGAGCATTGTGATGACAAGGGCATGGAGTATTGTGATGACAGGCATCATGGAGCGTTGTGATGACAAGGGCATGGAGCATTGGTCTAATAAGTTTCTTGGGTTATTGTGATGAGAGTGGGAACAGCGCATTGTGATGACAAGGGCATGGAGCATTGTGATGACCAGGTCATGCAGTATTGTGAAGAGAGGTGTCAGGGAGCATTGTGATGACATATGTAATGGCCCATTGTGAGGACAATGGCATGGAGCATTGTGATGCCAAGTGTCATGGAGGATTCTGATGACAAAGGTAATGGAGCATTGTGATGGCAATGGCTTGGAGCATTGTTATGACAAATGTCAGGGAGCATTGTGCTGACAAGTGCATGGAGAATTGTGATGACATGTGTCATGGAGCATTCTGATAACAAGCTTGTGGAGTATTTTGATGACAATGGCATGGAGCACTGTGATGAAAACGTCATGGGGCATTCTGATGAAAAAGGCATGGAGCCGTTTTGTGACAGGGTTCAAGGAGCATTCTGATGACCAGTGTCAGGGAGCATTGCGATGACAAGTGTATTGAGAATTGTGATGACAAATGTCATGGAGGATTGTGATGAAAAGGGCATGGAGTATTGTGATGACAGGCATCATGGAGCGTTGTGATGACAAGTGTTATGGGACATTGTGATCACAAGTGTTTGGAGCATTGTGATGAGAGAGGTCATGGATCATTTTGATTTCAAGGAACATGGAGCATTGTGATGACAAGAGCATGAAGCAATGTGATCCCAAGATTCATGGAGGATTGTGATGACAATGGAAATGGAGTATTGTGATGACAAGCGCATAGAGCATTGAAATGACAAGGTCATGTAGCATTTTGCTGACAAAATCATGGAGTATTGTGATGACAGGTGTCATGAAGCACTGTGATGACAAGCGTCACGGAGCATTGTGAATACAGGGGTCATGGAGCATTGGGATGACAAGGGCATGGATGATTGTGATGACAAGGGTCATGGAGTATTGGGCTGAAAATATTCATGGAGTATTGTGATGACAGGGGTCATGGAGCATTGTGATGACAGAGGTCATGGAGAATTTTGATTTCATTTTGCTGACAATAGCCGGAAGTATTATGATGATGGGCATGATGCATTGTGATGACAGTGGTCATGGAGCATTGTGATGACAAGGGCATGGAGAATTGTGGTGACAGGGGCATGGAGCATTGTTCTGACAAGTTTCATAGATTATTGTGATGACAGTGGACATGGTGCATTGTGATGACAAGGGCATGGATCATTGTGATGGGAAGGTCATGGAGTATTGTGAAGACAGGTGTCAGGGAGCATTGTGATGACATATGTCATGGTCCATTGCAAAGAAATTGGCAGGGAGCATTGTGATGCCAAATGTAATGGAGGATTTTGATGACTAATATATTGGAGCATTGTGATGACTAGAGCTTGGAGCATTATGATGACAAAGGCCATTGAGAATTTTCATGACAAGGTCGTGAAGCATTGTGATGACAAGGTCCTGGAGCATTGTGATGAGAAATGCATAGAGTCTTGTGATGACAAATCTCATGGAGAATACTGATGAAAAGGGGCATGGAGCATTGTGATTACAGGGGTCTTGGAGCATTGTGAAGACTAGGGCATGGAGCATTGTGATGAGAAGGCGAAGGAGCATTCTGAAGATATGTTTCATTGAGCTTTGTGATGACAAGGGCATGGAGCATTGTGTATAAAGTGGTCTTGGAGCATTGTGATGAAAAGGGCATGGATCATTGTGATGAAAAATGCATGGAGCCTTGTCATGACAGGGTTCAAGGAGCATACAGACAACATGTGTCAGGGAGCATTTTGATGACTAGTGTATTGAGCATTGTGATGACAATGGTCATGGAGCATTGTGATGAGAAGACCATGGATAATTGTGATGACGAGCGTCATGGGGCACTGTGATGACAAGTGTTATGGAATGTTGTGATCACAAGTTTTTGGAGAATTGTTATGACAGAGGTCATGGAGCATTTTGATTTCATTGTGATGACAATAGCATGAAGCATTATGATGATGGACATGGTGCGTTGTGATGAGAGGGTTCATGGATCATTGAGATGAAAAGGGGCATGGAGCATTGTGATTACAGGGGTCTTGGCGCATTGTGATGAGAAGGGTCATGGAGCCTTGTAATGACAGGGCCACAGAACATCGTGATGGCAGGGGTCAAGGAGCATTTTTATGACAGGGTAATGGAGCATTGTGATGGCAAGTGCATGCAGCATTGGGATGAGAAGGCCATGGAGCATTCTGATGACATTTGTCATGGAGCTTTGTGATGACAAGGGCATGGAACAATGTGATGAGAGTGTTCATGGAGCATTGTGATGACAATGACATGGAGCTTTGTGATGCCAAGTGTCATGGATCTTTGTGATGACAAAGGTCATGGAGCATTTTGATGACAAGTGCGTTGTGCACTGTGATGAGAAGGGCAGGGAGCATTGTGATGACAGGGCCATGGAGCAATTTGATGAAAAGGGTCACGTAATATTTTAATGACAGAGGTTATGGAACATTGTGATGTCAGGGGTCATGGAGCATTTTTATGAAAAAGGTCATGGAGCATTTTGATGACAGGTGTTATGGAGCATTGTGATGTCAGTGGTCATCGAACATTGTGATGATAAGTGCATGTAGCATTGTGATGACAGGAGTCATGGAACATTGTGATAACAGGGTGAGGGAGTATTGTGACGAATAGTGATGTAACATTGTGATATCTGTGGTGAGAGAGCATTTTGATGAGAAGTGCATGGAGCATTGTGATGACAAGTTTGATGGAACATTGTGATGACAAGATTGTGGAGCACTGTGATGACAAGTGCATGGTGCATTGTGATGACATGTGTCATGGAGCATCGTGCTGACAAGCACATGGAGCATTGTGATGACAAGTGTCATGGAGCATTGTGCTGAGAAAAGCATAGAGAATTGTGATGACAAGGATCAAAGAACATTGTGATGAAAAGTTCATGGAGCATTGTGATGACAAGTGTCATGGAGCATTGTGATGACAAGGTCATGGAGCATTCGTCTAATAAGTTTCATGGATTATTGCGATGACAGCTGTCATGGAGCACTGTGATGACAAGCGTCATGGAGCATTGTGAATACAGGGGTCATGGAGCATTGGGATGACAAGGGCATGGATCATTGTGATCACAAGAGTCATGTAGCATTTGGCTGAAAATGTTCATCGAGTATTGTGATGACAGGGGTCATGGAGCATTGTGATATCAGAGGTCATGGAGAATTTTGATTTCATTGTGATGACAATAGCCGGAATCATTATGATGATGGGCATGGTTCATTGTGATGACAGGGTTCATGGAGCATTGAGATGAAAAGGGGAATGGAGCATTGTGATTACAATGGTCTTGGAGCAGTGTGATGACAAGGACATGGAGCATTTGATGACAAAGGTCATGGAGCATTGTGATGAGAAGACCATGGATAATTGTGATGATGCGCGTCATGCGGTGTTGTGATGATAAGTCTTATGGAACATTGTGATCACAAGGGTTTGGAGCATTATGATGACAGAGGTCATGGAGAATTTAGAATTCATTGTGATGACAATAGCATGAAACATTATGATGATGGGCATGGTGCATTGTGATGACAGGGTTCATGGAGCATTGAGATGAAAAGAGGAATGGAGCATTGTGATTATCGGGGTCTTGGAGCATTGTGATGACAAGGGCATGGAGCATTGTGATGAGAAGGCCATGGAACATTCTGATGACATGCGTCATGGAGCACTGTGATGACAAGGGCAAGGAGCATTGTAATTACAGTGGTCTTGGAGCATTGTGATGACAAGGGTCATGGAGCCTTGTGATGACATGCCATTGAACACTGTGATGGCAGGGTTCATGGACCATTGTTGTGACAGAGGTAATGGAGTATTGTGATGAGAAGGGCATTGAGCTTTGGTCTAAAATATTTCATGGATTATTGTGATGAGAGTGGGCTTGGAGCTTTGGGATGACAAGGGCACGGAACACTGTGATACATGGTTCATGGAGGATTGTAATGACAAAGGCATGGAGCATTGTGATGAGAAGGGCATCGAGCATTGTGATGACAAGTGTCATGGAGCTTTTTGATGACAAGGGTCATGGAGATTTGTGATGACAAATAACAAGGAGCATTTCGATGACAATGGTGTGGTGCATTGTAATGAGAAGGGCAGGGAGCATTTTGATTACAGGTTCATGCAGCAATTTGATTAAAAGTGTAATGGAACATTTTGAGGGCAAGTGTTATAGAACATTGTGATGTCAGGGTTCATGGAGCTTTGGGATGCAAAGGGTCATGGAGCACTTTAATGACAGGGGTTATGGAACATTGTGATGCCAGGGGTCACGGAACATTGTGATGATAAGGGTATGTAGCATTGTGATGACAGGGGTCATGGAACATTATGATTACAGGGGTGAGGGAGTATTGCGATGACTAGTGATGGAACACTGTGATATCTCTGGTGAGAGAGCATTTGGATGAGAAGTGCCTGGAGCATTGTGATTACAAGGTTTATGGAGCATAGCGATGACAAGGTTGTGGACCGATGTGATGAAAAGCACGTGGCACATTGTGATGACAAGTGTCATGGAGCATTGTTCTGACAAAGACATGGAGCATTGTGATGAGAAGTGTCATGGAGCATTGTGATGAAAAGTTCATGGAGCATTGTGGTTACAAAGGTCACAGAGCCTTGTGATGACGCGGGCATGGACCGTTTTGTTGACAAACGTTATGAAGCATTGTGATGACTGGAGTCACGGAGCATTGTGATGATAGGGGTCATGGAGCATTGTGATGACAAGGGCATGGAGCAATGTGGTGACAGGGGCATGGAGCATTGGTCTGACAAGTTTCATAGATTATTGTGATGACAGTGGACATGGTGCATTGTGATGACAAGGGCATGGATCATGGTGATGAGAATGTCATGGAGTATTGTGAAGACAGGTGTCATGGAGCATTGTGATGACATATGTCATGGTTCATTGCGATGACAATGGCATGGAGCATTGTGATGCCAAATGTAATGGAGGATTGTGATGACAAATACAATGTAGCTTTGTGATGACTAGGGCTTGGAGCACTATGATGACAAGGGCCATTGAGAATTTTCATGACAATTTCGTGAAGCATTGTGTTGACAAGGTCCTGGAGCATTGTGATGAGAAATCCATGGAGCCTTGTGATGACAAGTCTCATGGAGCATACTGATGAAAATGGGCATGGACCATTGTGATTACTGGGGTCTTGGAACATTGTGATGAAAATGGCATGGAGCATTGTGAAAAGAAGGCCAAGGAGCATTCTGAGGACAGGCGTCATTGAGCTTTGTGATGACAAGTGCATGGAGCATTGTGATTACAGGGGTCTTGGAGCATTGTGATGAAAAGGGCATGGAGCCTTGTCATGACAGGGTTCAAGGAGCATACAGACAACAAGTGTCAGGGAGCATATTGATGACAAGTGTATAGAGCATTGTGATGACAAAGGTCATGGAGCATTGTGATGAGAAGACCATGGATAATTGTGATGACGAGCGTCATGGGGCATCGTGATGACAAGTGTTACGGAATATGGTGATCACAAGGGTTTGGAGCATTGTTATGACAGAGGTCATGGAGCATTTTGAATTCATTGTGAGGACAATAGCATGAAGCATTATGATGATGAGCATGGTGCATTGTGATTACAGGGATCTTGGATCATTGAGATGAAAATGGGCATGGAGCATTGTGATTACAGTGGTCTTGGAACAATGTGATGAGAAGGGTCATGGAGCCTTGTGATGACAAATCAATGGAACATCGTGATGGCAGTTGTCATGGAGCATTGTTATGACAGTGGTAATGGAGCATTTTAATGGAAAGGGCAAGGAGCATTGTGATGAGAAATCCATGGAGCATTCTGATGACATGTGTCATGGAGCTTAGTGATGATAAGGGCATGGAGCAATGTGATGCCAAGGGTCATGGATATTTGTGATGACAAAGGTCATGGAGCATTTTGATGGCAAGGGCATTGTGCATTGTGATGAGAAGGGCAGGGATCATTTTGATGACAGGGTCATGGAGCAATTTGATGAAAAGTGTCAAGGAACATTTTGATGACAGGGGTTATGGAACATTGTGATATCAGGGGTCATCGAACATTGTGATGATAAGTGCATGCAGCATTGTGATGACAGGAATCATGGATCATTGTGATGACAGACGTGAGGGAGTATTGTGACGAATAGTGATGTAACATTGTGATATCAGTGGTGAGAGAGCATTTTGATGAGAAGTGCATGGAGCATTGTGATGACAAGTTTTATGGAGCATTGTGATGACAAGATTGTGGAGCACTGTGATGACAAGCGCATGGTGCATTGTGATGACATGTGTCAGGGAGCATTGTGCTGACAAGCACATGGAGCATTGTGATGACCAGGGTCATAGAGCATTGTGCTGAGAAAGGCATAGAGCATTGTGATGACTAGGGTCAAAGAGCAGTGTGATGAAAAGTTCATGGAGCATTGTGGTTAAAAAGGTCACAGAGACTGTTGATGACGGGGGCATGGACCATTGTGATGACAAAAGTCATGAAGCATTGTGATGACTGGAGTCATGGAGCATTGTGATGACAATGGCTTGGAACATTGTGATGACAAGGGTCAGGGAGCATTGTGCTGACAAGTGCATGGAGAATTGTGATGACAAGTGTCATGGAGCATTTTGATGACAGGGCTTATGGAACATTGTGATGTCAGAGGTCATGGAACATTGTGATGATAAGGGGATGTAGCATTGTGATGACAGGGTCATGGAACATTGTGATTCCATGGTTGAGGGAGTATTGTGATGACTAGTGATGGAACATTGTGATATCTCTGGTGAGAGAGCGTTTTGATGAGAAGGGCATGGACCATTGTGAATACAAAGTTAATGGAGCATTGCAATGATAAGATTGTGGACCATAGTGATGAAATGTGCATGGCACATTGTGATGACAATGGTCATGGAGCATTGTTCTGACAAAGACATGGAGCATTGTGATGACAAGGGTCACAGAGAATTGTGATGAAAAGTTCATGGAGCATTGTGATTACAAAGGTCACAGAGCCTTGTGATGACGCTGGCAAGGACAATTGTGATGACAAACGTTATGAAGCATTGTGATAAGTGGAATCAGGGAGCATTGTGATGACAGGTGTCATGGAGCATTGTGATGACAGGGGCATGGAGCATTGTGAGGAGAAGGACAAGGAGCATTCTGAAGACATACGTCATTGAGCTTTGTGATGACAAGGACATGGAGCTTTGTGATTACAGGGGTCTTGAAGCATTGTGATGAAAAGTGCATGGATCATTGTGATAAAAAAGGCATGGAGCCTTGTCATGACAGGGTTCAAGGAGCATACAGACAACAAGGGTCAGGGAGCATATTGATGACAAGTGTATTGATCATTGTGACGACAAAGGTCATGGAGCATTGTGATGAGAAGTCCATGGATAATTGTGATGATGAGCTTCATGGGGCATTGTGATGACAAGTGTTATGGAATATTGTGATCACAAGGGTTTGGAGCATTGTTATGTCAGATGTCATGGAGCCTTTTGATTTCATTGTGATGACAATAGCATGAAGCATTATGATGTTGTGCATGGTGCATTGTGATGACAGGGTTCATGGTTCATTGAGATGAAAACGGGCATGGAGCATTGTGATTACAGGGTTCTTGGAGCATTGTGATGAGAAGGGTCATGGAGCCTTGTGATGACAAGGCCATGGAACATCGTGATTACAGGGTTCATGGAGCATTGTTATGACAGGTGTTATGGAACATTGTTATGGCAAGGGCATTGAGCATTGTGATGAGAAGGCCATGGAGCATTCTGATGACATGTGTCATGGAGGTTTGTGATGACAAGGACATGGAGCAATGTGATGAGATCTTTCATGGTGCATTGTGATGACAATGACATGAAGCATTGTGATGCCAAGGGTCATGGATCTTTGTGATGACAAAGGTCATGGAGCATTTTGATGACAAGGGCATTGTGCATTGTGATGAGAAGGGTAGGGAGCATTGTGATGACAGGGTCATGGAGCAATTTGATGAAAAGTGTCATGGAACATTTTGATGACAGATGTTATGGAACATTGTGATGCCAGGGGTCATCGAACACTGTGATGATAAGTGCATGTAGCAATGTGATGACAGGTGTCATGGATCATTGTGAAGACAGGGGTGAGGGAGTATTGTGACAAAAAGTTATGTACCATTGTGATATCAGTGGTGAGAGAGCATTTTGATGAGAAGTGCATGGAGTATTGTGATGACAACGGTCAAAGAGCATTTTGATGAAAAGTTCATGTAGCATTGAGGTTAAAAAGGTCACAGAGACTGTTGATGATGAGGTCATGGACCATTGTGATGACAAAGGTCATGAAGCATTTTGATAACTAGGGCATGGAGCACTGTGATGACAAGGGCTTGGAACATTAGTCTAATAAGTTCCATGGATTGTTGTGATGACAGTTCCAATGGCACACAGTGATGACAAGGGCATGGAGCATTGTGATGACCAAGTCATGCAGTATTGTGAAGAGAGGTGTCAGGGAGCATTGTGATGACATATGTAATGGCCCATTTTGATGACAATGGCATGGAGCATAGTGATGCCAATTGTCATGGAGGATTCTGATGACAAAGGTTATGGAACACTGTGATGACAATGGCTTGGAGCATTGCGATGACATGGGACAGGGAGCATTGTGCTGACAATTGCATGGAGAATTGTGATGAAAAGGGTCATGGAGCACTCTGATGACAAGCTTGTGGAGTATTTTGATGACAATGGCATGGAGCATTGTGATGAAAATGGCATGGGGCTTTGTGATGAAAAAGACATGGAGCCTTTTCGTGGCAGGTTTCAAGGAGCATTCTGATGACAATGTCAGGGAGCATTGTGATGACATGTATATTGAGAATTGTGATGACAAAGGTTATGGAGCATTGTGATGAAAAGGGCATGGAGTATTGTGATGACAGGCATCATGGAGCGTTGTGATGACAAGTGTTATGGAAGATTGTGATCACAAGTGTTTGGAGCATTGTGATGACAGAGGTCATGGATCATTTTGATTTCAAGGAGCATGGAGCATTGGGATGACAAGGGCATGAAGCAATGTGATCCCAAGGTTCATGGAGGATGTGATGACAATGGTAATGGAGTATTGTGATGACAAGCGCATAGAGCATTATAATGACAAGGTCATGTAACATTTTGCTGACAAAGGCATGGAGCATTGTGATGACAGGTGTCATGGAGCACTGTGATGACAAGCGTCACGGAGCATTGTGAATACAGGGGACATGGAGCAATGTGATAAAAAGGGCATGGAACTTTGTGATGACAAGGGCATGGAACATTTGTCTAATAAGTTTCATGGATTATTGCGATGACAGTTGGAATGGCGCTTTGTGATGACAAGGGCATGGAGCATTGTGATGACCAGGTCATGCTGTATTGTGAAGACAGGTGTCAGGGAGCATTGTGATGACATATGTAATGGCCCAATGTGATGACGATGGCATGGAGCATTGTGATGCCAAGTGTCATGGAGGATTCTGATGACAAAGTTAATAGGGCATTGTGATGACAATGGCTTGGAGCATTGCGATGACAAGATTCAAGGAGCATTGTATTGACAAGTGCATGGAGAATTGTGATGACAAGGGTCATGGAGCATTCTGGTGACAAGCTTGTGGAGTATTTTGTCGACAATGGCATGGAGCATTGTGATGAAAACGGCATGGGGCATTGTGATGAAAATGGCATGGAGACTGTTCGTGACAGGTTTCATGGAGCATTCTGACGACAAATGTCAGTGAGCATTGTGATGACAATGTAGTGAAAATTGTGATGACAAAGTTCATGGAGCATTGTGATGAAAAGTGCATGGAGTATTGTGATGACAGTGGTCATGGAGCATTGTGATTACAAGGGAATGGAACATGTTGATGACAGGGGTCATGGAACATTTTGATTACAGGGGTGAGGGAGGATTGTGTTGACTAGTGAGGGAACATGTTGATATCTCAGGTGAGAGAGCATTTGGATGAGAAGTGCATGGGGCATTGTGATTACAAATTTAAGGAGCATAGCGATGACAAGGTGGTGGATCATTGTGATGGAAAGCCCTTGGCACATTTTCATGACAAGTGTCATGGAGCACTGTTCTGACAAAGGCATGGAGCATTGTGATGACAAGGGTCACGGAGCATTGTGATGAAAAGTTCATGGAGCATTGTGGTTACAAAGGTCACAGAGCCTTGTGATGACGCGGGCATGGACCGTTGTGATGACAAACGTTATGAAGCATTGTGATGACTGGAGTCATGGAGCATTGTGTAGACAGGGGTCATGGAGCATTGTGATGACAAGGGCATGGAGCATTGTGATGAGAAAGTCATGTAGTAGTTTGAAAACATGTGTCAGGGAGCATTGTGATGACATATGTCATGGTCCATTTCGATGACAATGGCACGGTGCATTGTGATGCCAAATGTAATGGAGGATTGTGATGACAAATATAATGGAGCATTGTGATGACTAGGGCTTGGAGCATTATGATGACAAGGGCCATTGAGAATTTTCATGACAATGTCGTGAAGCATTGTTATGAAAAGGTCCTGGAGCTTTGTGATGAGAAAACCATGGATCCTTGTGATGACAGGTCTCATGGAGCATACTGATGTAAAGGGGCATGGAGCATTCTGATTACAGGGGTCCTGGAACATTGTGATAGCAAGGGCATGGAGCACTGTGATGACAAGGGCATGGAGCATTGGTCTAATAAGTTTCGTGGATTATTGTGATGACAGTGGGAATGGCGCATTGTGATGAGAGTGGTCATGGAGCATTGTGATGATACTGCTCATGGAGCATTGTGATAAGACGGTCATGGAGCATTGGGTTGAAAATGTTCATAGAGTATTGTGATGACAGGTGTCAAGGAGCATTGTGATGACAAGGGAATGGAGCTTGGTGATGACAAGGTCCTGGAGCATTTTGATGAGATGACGATGGAGACTTGTGATGACAAGTCTCATGGAGCATTCTGACGAAAAGGGGCAAGGAGCTTTGTGATTACAGGGGTCTTGGAGCACGGTGATGACAAGGGCATGGAGCATTGTGAGGAGAATGCCATAGAACATTCTGATGGCATGCGTCATGGAGCTTTGTGATGACAAGAGCATGGGTCATTGTGATTACAGGGGTCTTGGAGCATTGTGATGACAAGGGTCATGGAGCCTTTTGATGACAAGGCCGTGGAACATTGTGATGGCATCGGTCATGGAGCATTGTTATGACAGAAGTAATGGAGCATTGTAATCAGAATGGCATTGAGCATTGGTCTGAAATGTTTCATGGATTATTGTGATGAGAGAGGGCATGGAGCATTGTGATGACAAGGGCACGGTACACTGTAATACATGGCTCATGGTGGATTGTAATGACCAGGGCGTGGAGCATTGTGATGAGAAGGGCATCGAGCATTGTGATGACAAGTGTCATGGAGCTTTGTGATGACAAGGGCATGGAGCAATGTGATGAGAGGGTTCATGGAGCATTGTGATGACAATGACATGGAGCATTGTGATGCCAAGGGTCATGGAGCTTTGTGATGACAAATGTCATGGAGCATTTTGATGACAAGTGTGTGGTGCACTGTGATGAGAATGGCAGGGAGCATTTTGATGACAGGGTCATGCAGCAATTTGATGAAAAGTGTAATGGAACATTTTGATGACGGGGTTATAGAACATTGTGATGCCAGGGATCATGGAGCTTTGGGATGAAAAGGGTCATGGAGCATTTTGATGACAGGTGTTATGGAACATTGTGATGACTGGAGTCACGGAGAATTGTGATGACAAGGGTCATGGAGCATTGTGATAACAAGGGCATGGAGCATTGTGATGACAGGGGAATGGAGCATTGGTCTGACAAGTTTCAGAGATTATTGTGATGACAGTGGACATGGTGCATTGTGATGACAAGGGCATGGAGCACTGTGATGACAAGAGTCCCGGATCATTGTGTTGTCAGGTTTTATGGGTGGTTGTGATGACAGTGGTCATGGAGCATTGTGATGATATTGGTAATGGAGCATTGTGATGAGAAAGTCATGGAGCATTGGGCTGAAAATTTTAATGGATTATTGTAATGACAGGGGTCATGGAGCATTGTGATGACAAGGGAATAGAGCATGGTGATGACAATGTCCTGGAGCATTGTGATGAGATGACCATGGAGACTTGTGATGACAAGTCCAATGGAGCATTCTAATGAAAAAGGGCATGGAGCATTGTGATTACAGTGGTCTTGGAGCATTGTGATGACAAGGGCATGGAGCATTTTGAGGAGAAGGCCATGGAGAATTCTGATGACATGCGTCATGGAGCTTTGTGCTGACAAGGCCATGGAGCATTGTGATTATAGGGGTCTTGGAGCATTGTGATGAAAAGGCATGGATCATTGTGATGTAAAAGGCATGGAGCCTTGTCATGACAGGGTTCAAGGAGCATACTGACGACAGGTGTCAGGGAGTATTTTGATAACAAGTGTATTGAGCATTTTGATGACAATGATCATGGAGCATTGTGATGAGAAGACCATGGATAACTGTGATGATGATCGTCATGGGGTGTTGTGATGATAAGTGTTATGGAACATTGTGATCACAAGGGTTTGGAGCATTATGATGACAGAGGTCATGGAGAATTTTGATTTCATTGTAGTGACAATAGCCTGAAGCATTATGATGATGGGCATGGTGCATTGGGATGACAGGGTTCATGGAGCATTGAGATGAAAAGGGGTATGGATCGTAGTGATTACAGGGGTCTAGGAGCATTGTGATGACAAGGGCATGGAGCATTGTGATGAGAAGGCCATGGAACCTTCTGATACATGCGTCATGCAGCTTTGTTATGACAAGGGCTTGGAGAATTTTGATTACAAGTTTCTTGGAGCATTGTGATGACAAGGGTCAAGGAGCCTTGTGATGACAAAGCCGTGGAACATTGTGATGCCAGTGGTCATGGTGCATTGATATGACAGAGGTAATGGAGCATTGTGATGAGAAGGGCATTGAGCATTGGTTTGAAAAATTTTATAGATTATTGTGATGAGAGTGGGCTGGAACATTGTGATGACAAGGGCACGGAACAATGTGATACATGGGTCATGGAGGATTGTAATGACAATGGCATGGAGCAATGTGATGAGAGGGTACATGGAGCATTGTGAGGAAATGTCCATGGAGCATTCTGATGACATGCCTCATGGAGCTTTTTGATGACAAGGGCATGGAGCACTGTGATTACAGGGGTCTTGGAGCATTGTGATGAAAAGGGCATGGATCATTGTGATGAAAAAGGCATGGAGCCTTGTCATGACAGTGTTCAAGGAGCATACTGACGACATGTGTCAGGGAGCATTGTGAAGACAAGTGTATTGAGCATTGTGATGACAAAGATCAGGGAGCATTGTGATCAGAAGACCAAGGATAATTGTGATGATGATAGTCATGGGGTGTTGTGATGATAAATGTTATGGAACATTCTGATCACAAGGGATTGGAGCATTATGATGACAGAGGTCATGGAGACTTTTGATTTCATTTTAATGACAATAGCCTGAAGCATTATGATGATGGGCATGGTGCATTGTGATGACAGGGTTCATGGAGCATTGAGATGAAAAGGGGCATGGAGCATTGTGATTACAGGGATCTTGTAGCATTGTGATGACAAGCGCATAGAGCATTGTAATGACAAGATCATGTAGAATTCTGCAGACAAATGCATGGAGCACTGTGATGACAGGTGTCATGGAGCACTGTGATGACATGTGTCACGGAGCATTCTGAATATAGGGGTCATGGATCATTGTGATGACAAGTGTCATGGAGCATTGGGCTGAAAATGTTCATGGAGTATTGTGATGACAGGGGTCATGGAGCATTGTGATGACAGAGATCATGGAGAATTTTGATTTCATTGTGCTGACAATAGCCGGAAACATTATGATGATGGGCATGATGCATTGTGATGACAGGGTTCATGGAGCATTGAGATGAAAAGGGGCATGGAGCATTTTGATTACAGGGGTCTTGGAGCATTGTGATGACAAGGGCATGGAGCATTTTGATGAGAAGGACATGGAACATTCTGATGACATGTGTCATGGTGCTTTTTGATGACAAGGGCATGGAACATTGTGATTACAGGGGTCTTGGAGCATTGTGATGACAAGGGTCATGGAGCTTTGTGATGACAAGGCCGTGGAACATTGTGATGGCAGAGGTTAAGGAGCATTGTTATGACAGGTGTAATGGAGCATTGTGATGAGAACGGCATGGAGCATTGTGATTACAAGTTTTATGGAGCATGGCGATGACAAATCTGTGGACCGTTGGGATAAAAAGCGCGTGGTACATTGTGATGACAAGGGTCATGGAACATTTTTCTGACAAAGGCATGGAGCATTGTGATGACAAGGGTCACGGAGCATTGTAATGAAAAGTTCATGAAGCATTGTGGTTAAAAATGTCACAAAGCCTTGTGATGACACGGACATGGACCATTGTGATGACAAATGTTATGAAGCATTGTGATGACTGGAGTCACGGAGCATTGTGATGACAGGGTCATGGAGCATTGTGATGACAAGGGCATAGTGCATTGTGCTGTGAAAGGCGTAGATCATTGTGATGACAAGGGTCAAAGAGCATTGTGATGAAAGTTTCGTGGAGCATTGTGGTTAAAAAGGTCACAGAGACTGTTGATGATGAGGTAATGGACCATTGTGATGACAAAGGTCATGAAGCATTGTGAGGACTGGAGTCACGGAGCATGGTGATGACAGGGGTCATGGAGCATTGTGATAACAAGGGCATGGAGCATTGTGATGACAAGGGCATGGAGCATTGGTCTAATATGTTTCATGGATTATTGCGATGACATTTGGAATGGCGCATTGTGATGACAAGGGCATGGAGCATTGTGATGACCAGCTCATGCAGTATTGGGAAGAGAAGTGTCAGGGAGCATTGTGATGACATATGTAATGGCCCATTGTGATGAAAATGGCATGGAGCATTGTGATGCCAAGTGTCATGGAAGATTCTGATAACAAAGGTAATGGAGCATTGTGATGACAATGGCTTGGAGCATTGTGATGACAGGGGTCATGGAGCATTTTGATTACAGGGGTCTTGGAGCACTGTGATGACAAGAGTCCCGGATCATTGTGTTGTCACGTGTCATGGAGTGTTGTGATGACAGGGTTCATGGAGCATTGAGATGAAAAGGGGCATGGAGCACTGTGTTTACAGGGTTTTTGAGCACTGTGATGACAAGGGCATGCGGCATTTTGATGAGACGGCCATGGAACATTCTGATGACATGTGTCATGGAGCTTTGTGATGACAACGGCATGGAGCATTGTGATTAAATGGGTCTTGGAGCATTGTGATGACAAGTGTCATGGAGCCTTGTGATGACAAGGCCGTGGATCATTGTGATGGCAGGGGTCATGGATCATTGTTATGACAGGTGTAATGGAGCATTGTGATGAGAAGGGCATGCAGCATTGTGATTACAATTTTTATGGAGCATTGTGATGACAAATTTTTGGACCGTTGGGATGAAAAGCGCATGGCACATTGTGATGACAATGGTCATGGAGCATTTTAATGACAAAGGCATGGAGCATTGTGATGACAAGGGTCACTGAACATTGTGATGAAATGTTCATGGAGCATTGTGGATACATAGGTAACAGAGCCTTGTGATGACTTGGGCATGGACCATTGTGATGACAAATATTATGAAGCACTGTGATGACTGGAGTCACAGAGCATTGTGATGACAAGGTCCTGGAGCATTGTTATAAGATGATCATGGAGATTTGTGATGACAAGTCTCATGGAGCATTCTGATGAAAAGGGGCAAGGAGCATTGTGATTACAGGGGTCTTGGAGCATTGTGATGACAAGGGCAAGGAGCACTGTGAGGAGAAGGCCATGGAACATTCTGATGATATACGTCATGGAGCATTGTGCTGAGAAAGGCATAGAGCATTGTGATGACAGGGGATAAAGAGCATTGTGAAGAAAAGTTCATGGAGAATTGTGGTTAAAAAGGTCACAGAGACTCTTGATGATGAGGGCATGGACCATTGTGATGACAAAGGTCATGAAGCATTGTGATGACTGGAGTCACGGAGCATTGTGATGACAGGGGTCATGGAGCATTGTGATAACAAGGGCATGGAGCATTGTGATGACAAGGGCATGGAGAATTGTGATGACCAGGTCATGCAGTATTGTGAAGAGAGGTGTCAGGGAGGATTGTGCTGACATATATAATGGCCCATTGTGATGACAATGGCATGGAGCATTGTGATGCCAAGTGTCATGGAGGATTCTGAAGAGAAAGGTAATGGAGCATTGTGATGACAGTGGCTTGGAGCATTGTGATGACAAGGCTCAGGGAAAATTGTGCTGACAAGTGCATGGAGAATTGTGATGACAAGGGTCATGGAGCATTCTGCTGACAAGCTTGTGGAGTATTTTGATGACAATGGCATGGAGCATTGTGATGAAAACCGCATGGGGCATTGTGATGAAAAAGGCATGGAGACTTTTCATTAGAGGGTTCAAGGAGCATTCTGACACAAACATCAGGGAGCATTGTGATGACAATATATGGAGAATTGTGATGACAAAGGTCATGGAGCATTGTGATGAAAAGGGCATGGAGTATTGTGATGACAGGGGTCATGGAGCATTGTGATGATATTTGTCATGGAGCATTGTGATGAGAAGGTCATGGAATATTTGGCTGAAAATGTTCATGGAGTTTTGTGATGACAGTGGTCATGGAACATTTTGATGACAAGGGAATGGAACATCGTGATGACAGGGGTCATGGAACATTTTGATTACAGGGGTGAGGGAGGATTGTGATGACTAGTGAGGGAACATGGTTATATCTCAGGTGAGAGAGCATTTGGATGAGAAGAGCATGGAGCATTGTGATTACAAGTTTTATGGAGTGTAGCGATGACAAGGTTGTGTATCATTTTGATGGAAAGCCCGTGGCACATTTTGATGACAAGGGTCATGGAGCATTTTTCTGACAAAGGCATGGAGCATTGTTATGACAAGTGTCAGAGAGCACTGTGTTGAAATGTTCATGGAGCATTGTGGTTACAAAGGTAAGATAGACTTGTGATGATGCAGGCATGGACCGTTGTGATGACAAACGTTATGAAGCATTGTGATGACTGGAGTCACGGAGCATTGTGTTGACAGGGTTCATGGAGCATTGTGATGACAAGGGCATGGAGCATTGTGATGACAAAGTCATGGAGTATTGTGAAGACAAGTGTCAGGGAGCATTTTGATGACATATGTCATGGTCCACTTCGATGACAATGGCATGGTGCATTGTGATGCCAAATGTAATGGAGGATTGTGATGACAAATATGATGGAGCATTGTGATGACTAGGGCTTGGAGCATTATGATGACAAGGGCCATTGAGAATTTTCATGACAATGTCGTGAAGCATTGTGATGACAAGGTCCTTGAGCATTCTGATGAGAAATCCATGGAGCCCTGTGATGACAGGTCTCATGGAGCATTCTGTTTACAGGGGTCTTGGAACATTGTGATAGCAAGGGCATGGCGCATTGTGATGAAAAGGGCATGGAGCATTGGTATAATAATTTTCATGGATTATTGTGATGACCGTTGGAATGGCGAATTGTGATGACAGTGGTCATGGAGCATTGTGATGATACTGGTCATGGAGCATTGTGATGAGAAGGTAATGGAGCACTGGGTTGAAAATATTCATGGAGTATTGTGATGACAGGTGTCATGGAGCATTGTGATGACAAGGGAATGGAGCATGGTGATGACAATGTCCTGGAGTATTGTGATGAGATGACGATGGAGACTTGTGATGACAAGTCTCATGGAGCATTTTGATGAAAAGGGGCATGGAGCATTGTGATTACAGGGGTCTTGGAGCATTGTGATGACAAGGGCATGGAGCATTGTGAGTAGAAGGCCATGGAACTTTCTGATGGCATGCGTCATGGAGATTTGTGATGACAAGGGCATGGAGCATTGTGATTACAGGGGTCTTGGAGCATTGTGATGACAAGGGTCATGGAGCCTTTTGATGGCAAGGCCGTGGAACATTGTGATGGCAGGGGTCATAGAGCATTGTTATGACAGTGGTAATGGAGCATTGTGATGAGAAGGGCATTGAGCATTGGTCTGAAATGTTTCATGGATTATTGTGATGAGAGTGGGCATGGAGCATTGTGATGAAAAGGGCACGGTACACTGTGATACATGGGTCATGGAGGATTGTAATGACACCGGCATGGAGCACTGTGATGAGAATGGCATCGAGCATTGTGATGACAAGTGTCATGGAGCTTTGTGATGACAAAGGCATGGAGCAATGTGATGAGAGGGTTCATGGAGCATTGTGATGACAATGACATGGAGCATTGTGATGACAAGGGTCATGGAGCTTTTTGATGACAAAGGTCATGGAGCATTTGATGACAAGTGTGTGGTGCATTGTTATGAGAAGGGCAGGGAGCATTTTGATGACAGGGTCATGCAGCAATTTGATGAAAAGTGTAATGGAACATTTTGATGATAGGGGTTATAGAACATTGTGATGCCAGGGATCATGGATCTTTGGGATGAAAAGGTTCATGGAGCATTTTGATGACAGGGGTTATGGAACATTGTTATGTTCGGTGTCAAGGAACATTGTGCTGATAAGGGGATGTAGCATTGTGATGACAGGGGTCATGGAACATTGTGACAACTGGGGTGAGGGAGGATTGTGATGACTAGTGATGGAACATTGTGATATCTCATGTGAGAGAGCATTTGGATGAGTAGTGCATGGAGCATTCTGATTACAAGGTTTATGGAGCATAGCGATGACAAGGTTGTGGATCATTTTGATGAAAAGCACACGGCACATTGTGATGACAAGGGTCATGGAGAATTGTTCTGACAAAGGCATGGAGCATTTTGATGACAACGGTCACGGAGCATTGTTATGAAAAGGGAATGGAATATTGTGATGACAGGCATCACGGAGCATTGTGATGACAAGTGTTATGGAACATTGTGATCACAAGGTTTTGAAGAATTGTGATGCCAGAGGTCATGGATCATTTTGATTTCAAGGATCATGGAGCATTGTGATGACAAGGGCATGAAGCAATGTGATTCCAAGGTTCATGGAGGATTGTGATGAAAATGTTAATGGAGTACTGTGATGACAAGCACATAGAGCATTGTAATGAAAAGGTCATGTAGCATTTTGCTGACAAAGGCATGGAGCATTGTGATGACTGGTGTGATGGAGCACTAGGATGACAAGCGTCACGGAGCATTGTGAATAGAGGGGTCATGGAGCATTGTGATGACAAGGGCATGGAGCATTGTGATGACACGGGCATGAAACATTGGTCTGACATGTTGCTTAGATTATTGTGATGACTGTGGACATGGTGCATTGTGATGGCAAGGGCATGGAGCATTGTGATGAGAATGTCATGGAATATGGTGAAGACAGATGTTAGGGAGCATTGTGATGACATATGTCATGGTCCATTGCGATGACAGTGTAATGGAGCATTGTGATGCGAAATATAATGGAGGATTGTGATGGAAAATATAATGGAGCATTGTGATGACTAGGGCTTGGAGCATTATGATGACAAGGGCCATTGAGAATTTTCATAACAAGGTCATGAAGCATTGTGATAAAAATGTCCTGGAGCATTTTGATGAGAAATCCATGGAGCCTTGTGATGACAAATCTCACGGAGCATACTGATGAAAAGGGGCATGGACCATAGTGATTACATGGGTCTAGGAACATTGTGATGACAAGGGCATGGAGCATTGTGATGAGAAGGTCATGGAATATGGTGAAGACAGATGTCAGGGAGCATTGTGATGACATATGTAATGGCCCATTGTGATGACAATGGCATGGAGCATTGTGATGCCAAGTGTCCTGGATGATTCTGATGACAAAGGTAATGGAGTTTTGTGATGACAATGGCTTGGAGCATTGTGATGACAAGGGTCAGGGAGCATCGTGCTGACAAGTGCATGGAGAATTGTGATGACAACGGTCATGGAGCATTCTGATGACAAGCTTGTGGAGTATTTTCATGAAAATGGCATGGAGCATTGTGATGAAAATGGCATGGGCCCTTGTGATGAAAAAGGCATGGAGACGTTTCGTGACAGGGTTCAAGGAGCATTCTAATGACAAGTGTCAGGGAGCATTGTGATGACAAGTGTATTGAGAATTGTGATGAAAAAGTCATGGAGCATTGTGATGAAAAGGGCATGGAGTATTGTGATGAGAGGCATCATGGAGCATTGTGATGACAAGTGTTATGGAACATTGTGATCACAAGGGTTTGGAGCGTTGTGATGCCAGAGGTCATGGATCATTTTGATTTCAAGTAGCATGGAGCATTGTGATGACAAGGGCATGAAGCAATGTGATCCCAAATTTCATGGATCATTGTGATGACAAGGGTCATGGAGCATTGGGCTGAAAATATTCATGGAGTATTGTGATGACAGGGGTCATGGAGCATTGTGATGGCTAGGGAATGGAGCATTGTGATGACAAATGTCGCAGATCATTGTGTTGTCAGGTGTCATGGTGTGTTGTGACGACAGTGGTCATGGACCATTGTGATGATATTGGTCATGGAGCATGGTGATGAGAAGGTCATGGAGCATTGCGGTGAAAACGTTCATGGAGTATTGCGATGTAAATGGTCAAAGAGCATTGTGATGAAAAGTTCATGGAGCATTGTGCTTAAGAAGGTCACAGAGACTGTTGATGATGAGGTCATGGACCATTGTGATGACAAAGGTCATGATGCATTGTGATGACTGGAATCACGGAGCATTGTGATGACACGGGTCATGGAGCACTGTGATAACAAGGGCATGGAGCATTGTGATGACAACGGCATGGAGCATTGGTCTAAAAAGTTTCGTAAATTATTGCGATGAGATTTGGAATGGCGAATTGTGATGACATGGGCATGGAGCATTGTGATGACCAGGTCATGCATTATTGTGAAGAGAGGTGTCAGGGAGCATTGTGATGACATATGTAATGGCCCTTTGTGATGGCAATGGCATGGAGCATTATGATGCCAAGTGTCATGGAGGATTCTGATGACAAATATAATGGAGCATTGTGATGACAATGGCTTGGAACATTGTGATGACAAGTGTCAGGGAGCATTTTGCTGACAAGTGCATAGAGAATTATGATGACAAGAGTCATGTAGCATTCTGATGACAAGCTTTGGAGTATTTTGATGACAATGACTTGGAACATTGTGATGAAAACGGCATGGGGCATTGTGATGAAAAAGTCATGGAACCTTTCGTGACATGGTTCAAGGAGCATTCTGACGACAAGTGTCATGGAGCATTATGATGACAAGTGTATTGCGAATTGTGATGACAAAGGTCATGGTGCATTGTGATGAAAAGGATATGGAGTATTGTGATGACAGGCATTATGGAGCGTTGTGATGACAAGTGTTATGGAACATTGTTATCACAATGGTTTGGAGTATTGCGATGACAGAGGTCATGGATCATTTTGATTTCAAAGAGCATGGAGCATTGTGATGACATGGGCATGAAGCAATGTGATCCCAAGGTTCATGGAGGTTTGTGATGACAATCGTAATGGAGTATTGTGATGACAAGCACATAGAGCATTGTAATGACATGGTCATGTAGCATTTTGCTGACAAAGGCATGGAGCATTGTGATGACAGGTGTCATGGAGGACTGTGAAGACAAGTGTCAAGGAGCATTGTGAATACAGGGGTCATGGAGCATTGGGATGAAAAGGGAATGGATCATTGTGATGACAAGTGTCATGGAGCATTGGGCTGAAAATGTTCATGGATTATTGTGATGACAAGGGTCATGGAGCATTGTGATGACAGAGGTCATAGAGAATTTTGATTTCATTTTGCTTACAATAGCCAGAAACTTTATCATGATGGGCATGATGCATTGTGATGACAGGGTTCATGGAGCATTGAGATGAAAAGGGGCCTGGAGCATTGTGATTACAGGGATGTGGTAGCATTGTGATGACAAGGGCATGGAGCATTTTGATGAGAAGGCCACGGAACATTCTGATGACATGTGTGATGGAGCTTTGTGATGACAAGGGCATTGAGCATTTTGATTATGTGGTCTTGGAGCATTGTGATGACAAGGGTCATGGAGCCTTGTGATGACAAGGCCGTGGAACATTGTGATGGCAGGGGTCATGGAGCATTGTTATGACAGGGGTAATGGAGCATTGTGATTACAAGGTTTAGGGAGCATTGCGATGACAAATTTGTGGACCTTTGGGATGAAAAGCGTATGGCACATTGTGATGACAAGTGTCATGGAGCATTTTTCTGACAAAGGCATGGAACATTTTGATGACAAGGGTCACGGAGCATTGTTATGAAATGTTCATGGAGCATTGTGGTTACAAAGGTAACAGAGCCTTGTGATGACGCGGGCAGCAACCATTGTGATGACAAATGTTATGAAGAATTGTGATGACTGGAGTCAAGGAGCATTGTGATGACAGGGGTCATGGAGCATTTTGATGACAAGGGCATGGAGCATTGTGCTGAGAAAGGCATAGAGCTTTGTGATGACAAGTGTTAAAGAGCATTGTGATGAAATGTTCATGGAGCATTGTGGTTAAAAAGGTCACAGAGACTGTTGATGATGAGGGCATGGACAATTGTGATGACAAAGGTCATGGAGTATTGTGATGACTGGAGTCACGGAGCATTGTGATGACAGGGTTCATGGAGCATTGTGATAACAAGGGCATGGAGCATTGTGATGACACGGGCATGGATCATTGGTCTAATACGTTCCATGGATTATTGTGATGGCAGTTCGAATGGCGCATTGTGATGACATGGGCATGGAGCATTGTGATGACCAGGTCATGCAGTATTGTGAAGAGAGTTGTCAGGGAGCATTGTGATGACATATGTAATGCCCCATTGTGATGACAATGGCATGGAGCATTGTGATGCCAAGTGTCATGGAGGATTCTGATGACAAAGGTAATGGAGCATTGTGATGACTATGGCTTGGAGCATTGTGAAGACAAGGGTCAGGGAGCATTGAGCTGAAAAGTGTATGGAGAATTATGATGACAAGGGTCATGGAGCATTCTGAAGACAAGCCTGTAGTGTATTTTGATGACAATGGCATGGACCATTGTGATGAAAACAGCATGGGACTTTGTGATGAAAAAGGCATGGAGCCTTTACGTGACAGGTTTCAAGGAGCATTCTGATGACAAGTGTCAGGGAGCATTGTGATGAAAAGTGTATTGAGAATTGTGATGACAAATGTCAAGGAGCATTGTGATGAAAAGGGCATGGAGTATCGTGATGACAGGCATCATGGAGCGTTGTGATGAAAAGTGTTATGGAACATTGTGATCACAAGGGTTTGGATCATTGCGATGACAGAGGTCATGGATCATTTTGATTTCAAGGAGCATGGAGCATTGTGATGACAAGGGCATGAAGCAAAGTGATCCCAAGGTTCATGGAGGATTGTGATGACAATTGTAATGCAGTATTGTGATGACAAACGCATAGAGCATTGTAATGAAAAGGTCATGTAGCATTTTGCTGACAAAGGCATGGAGAATTGTGATGACATGTGTCATGGGGCACTGTGATGATAAGCGTCAAGGAGCATTGTGAATACAGGGGTCATGGAGCATTCGGATGACAAGGGCATGGATCATTGTGATGACAAGGGTCATGGAGCATTGTGATGAGTAGGGAATGGAGCATTGTGATGAGAAGACCATGGATAATTGTGATGACGAGCGTCATGGGGCATTTTGATGACAAGTTTTATGGAATATTGTGATCACAAGGGTTTGGAGCATTGTTATGACAGAGGTCATGGAGCAATTTGATTTCATTGTGATGACAATAGCATGAAGCATTATGATGATGGGCGTGGTGCATTGTGATGACAGGGTTCATGGATCATTGAGATGAAAAGGGGCATAGAGCATTGTGATTACAGCGTTCTTGGAGCATTGTGATGGAAGGGTCATGGAGCCTTGTGATGACAAGGCCATGGAACATCGTGATGGCAGGGGTCATGGAGCATTGTTATGACAGTGGTAATGGAGCATTGTGATGGCAAGGGCATGGATCATTGTGATGAGGAGGCCATGGAGCATTCTGATGACATGTGTCATGGAGCTTTGTGAAGACAAGGGCATGGAGCAATGTGATGAGAGCGTGCATGGAGCATTGTGATGACAATGACTTGGAGCACTGTGATGCCAAGGGTCATGGATCTTTGTGATGACAAAGGTCATGGAGCATTTTGATGGCAAGGGCGTTGTGCAATGTGATGAGAAAGGCAGGGAACATTCTGATGACAGGGTTTTGAGCAATTTGATGAAAAGTGTCATGGAACATTTTGATGACAGGTGTTATGGAACATTGTGATGTCAGGGGTCATCGAACATTGTGATGATAAGTGCATGTAGCATTGTGATGACAGGAGTGACGGAGTATTGTGACAAATAGTTATGTAGCATTGTGATATCAGTGGTGAGAGCGCATTTTGATGAGAAGTGCATGGAGCATTGTGATGACAAATTTTATGGAGCATTGTGATGACAAGGTTGTGGAGCACTGTGATGCCAAGCACATGGTGCATTGTGATGACATGTGTCATGGAGCAATGTGCTGCTAAGCGCATGGAGCATTGTGATGACAAGGGTCAAAGAGCATTGTGATGAAAAGTTCATGGAGCATTGTGGTTAAAAAGGTCACAGAGACTGTTGATGACCAGGGCATGGACCATTGTGATGACAAAGGTCATGAAGCATTGTGATGACTGGAGTCACGGAGCATTGTGATGACAGGGGTCATGGAGCATTGTGATGAGTAGCTCGTGGAGCATTGGGCTGAAAATGTTAATGGACTACTGTGATGACAGGGGTCATGGAGCATTGTGATGACAAGTGAATGGAGCATGGTGATGACAAGGTCCTGGAGGATTGTGAGGAGAAGACCATGGAGACTTGTGATGACAAGTCTCATGGAGCATTCTGATAAAAAGGGGCATGGAGCATTGTGATTACAGGGGTCTTGGAGCATTGTGATGACAAGGGCATGGAGCATTATGATGAGAATGCCATGAAGCATTCTGATGACATGCGTCATGGAGCTTTTTGATGACAAGGGCATGGATCATTGTGATTACAGGGATCTTGGAGCATTGTGATGAAAAGGGCATGGATTATTATGATGACAAAGGCATGGAGCCTTGTCATGACAGGGTTCAAGGAGCATACTGACGACAAGTGTCAGGGAGCCTTGTGATGATAAGTGTATTGAGCATTGTGATGACAAAGATCATGGAGCATTGTGAAGAGAAGACCATGGAAAATTGTGATGATGAGCGTCATGGGGTGTTGTGATGATAAGTGTTATGGAACTTTATGATCACAAGTGTTTGGAGCATTATGATGACAGAGGTCATGGAGAATATTGATTTCATTGTGATGACAATAGCCTGAAGCATTATGATGATGGGCATGGTGCATTGTGATGGCAGGGTTCATGGAGCATTGAGATGAAAATGGGCATGGAGCATTGTATTTACAAAGGTCTTGGAGCATTGTGATGACAAGGGCATGGAGCATTGTGATGAGAAGGACATGGAATTTTCTGATGACATACGTCATGGAGCTTTGTGATGACAAGGGCAAGGAGCATTGTGATTACAGTGGCCTTCAGCATTGTGATGACAAGTGTCATGGAACCTTGTGATGACTAGGCCGTTGAACACTGTGATGGCAGGGGTCATGGTGCGTTGTTATGACAGAGGTAATGGAGCATTGTGAGGAGCAGGGCATGGAACATTGGTCTGAAATGTTTCATGGATTATTGTGATGAGAGTGGGCATGGAGCCTTGTGATGACAAGGGTACGGAACACTATGATACATGGGTCATGCAGGATTGCAATGACAAGGGCATGGAGCATTGCGATGAGAAGGGCATCGAACATTGTGATGACAAGTGTCATGGAGCTTTGTGATGACAAGGGCATTGAGCAATGTTATGAGAGGGTTCATGGAGCATTGTGATGACAATGACATGGAGCATTGTGATGCCAAGTGTCATGGAGCTTTGTGATGACAAGTCATGGAGCATTTTGATGACAAGGGCATGGTGCTTTGTGATGAGAAGTGCAGGGAGCATTTTGATGACCGGGCCATGCAGCAATTTGATGAAAAGTGTAATGGAATATTTTGATGGCAGGTGTTATAGAACATTGTGATGTCAGGGGTCTTGGAGCTTTGGGATGAAAAGGATCATGGAGCATTTTGATGACAGGGGTTATGGAACATTGTGATGTCATGGGTCATGGAACATTGTGATGATAAGGGGATGTAGCAGTGTGGTGACAGGGTCATGGAACATTGTGATTACAGGGGTGAGGGTGTATTGTGATGACTAGTCATGGAACACTGTGATATCTCTGGTGAGAGAGCATTTTGATGAGAAGTGCATGGACCATTGTGATTACAATGTTTATGGAGCATTGCAATGACAAGTTTGTGGACCGTTGTAATGAAATGCGTGTGGCACATTGTGAAGACAATGTTCATGGAGCATTGTTCTGACAAAGACATGGAGAATTGTGATGACAAGGGTCACTGTGAATTGTGATGAAAAGTTCATGGAGCATTGTGGTTACGAAGGTCACAGAACCTTGTGATCACACGGGCATGGATCATTGTGATGACAAACGTTATGAAGCATTGTGATGACTGGAGTCACGGAGCATTGTGATGACAGGGGTCATGGAGCATTGTGATGACATGTGTCATAGACCATTGTGCTGACAAGCGCATGGAGCATTGTGATGACAAGGGTCATGGAGCATTGTGCTGAGAAAGGCATAGAGCATTGTGATGACAAGGGTCAAAGAGCATTGTGATGAAAAGTTCATGGATCACTTTGGTTAAAAAGCTCACAGAGAGTGATGATGACGAGGGCATGGCCCATTGTGGTGACAAAGGTCATGAAGCATTGTGATGACTGGAGTCACAGAGCATTGTGATGGTAGGGGTCATGGAGCATTGTGATAACAAGGGCATGGAGCATTGTGATGACCAGGGCAAGGAGCATTTGTCTAATAAGTTTCATGGATTATTGCGATGACAGTTGGAATGGCGCATTGTGATGACATGGGCATGGAGCATTGTGATGGCCAGGTCAGGCAGTATTGTGAAGACAGGTGTCAGGGAGCATTGTGAGGACATATGTAATGGCCCATTGTGATGACAATGGCATGGAGCATTGGGATGCCAAGTGTCATGGAGGATTCTGATGGCAAAGGTAATGGAGCATTGTGATGACAATGGCTTGGAGCATTGTGATGACAAGGGTCAGGGAGCATTGTGCTGACAAGTGCATGGAGAAATGTGATGACAATGGTCATGGAGCATTCTGATGACAAGCTTGTGGAGTATTTTGATGACAATGGCATGGAGCATTGTGATGAAAACGGCATGGGGCATTGTGATGAAAAAGGCATGGAGCCTTTTCCTGACAGGGTTCACGGAGCATACTGATGACAAGTGACAGGGAGCCTTGTGATGACAAGTGTATTGAGAATTGTGATGACAAAGGTCATGGAGCATTGTGATGAAGAGAGCATGGAGTATTGTGATGACAGGCATCATGGAGCGTTGTGATGACAAGTGTTATGGAACACTGTGATCACAAGGTTTTGGAGCATTGTGATGACAGAGGTCATGGATCATTTTGATTTCAAGGACCATGGAGCATTGTGAGGACGAGGGCATGAAGCAATGTGATACCAAGTTTCATGGAGGATTGTGATGACAATGGAAATGGAGTATTGTGATGACAAGCGCATAGAGCATTGTAATGACAATGTCATGTAGCATTTTGCTGACAAAGGCATGGAGCATTGTGATGACATGTGTCATGGAGCACTGTGATGACAAGCGTCACGGAGCATTGTGAATACAGGGGCCATGGAGCATTGGGATGACAAGGGCATGGATCATTGTGATGACAAAGGTCATGGAGCACTGGGCTGATAATGTTCGTGGAGTGTTGTGATGACAGGTGTCATGGAGCATTGTGATGACTACGGAATGGAGCATTGTGATGACAAGAGTCGTGGATCATTGTGTTGTCGGGTGTTATGGAGTGTTGTGATGACAGTGGTCATGGAGCATTGTGATGATATTGGCCATGGAGCATTGTGATGAATAGGTCTTGGAGCATTGGGCTGAAAATATTCATGGATTATTGTGATGACAGGGGTCATGGAGCACTGTTATGACAAGCGTCACGGAGCATTGTGAATACAGAGGTCATGGAGCATTGGGATGACAAGGGCATGGATGATTGTGATGACAAGGGTCATGGAGCATTGGGCTGAAAATATTCATGGATTATTGTGATGACAGGGGTCATGGAGCATTGTGATGAGAAGGGAATGGAGCATGGTGATGACAAAGTCCAGGAGCATTGTGATGAGAAGGCCATGGAGACTTGTCATGACAAGTCTCATGGAGCATTCTGATGAAAAGGGGCATGGAACATTGTGTTTACAGGGGCCTTGGAGCATTGTGATGACTAGGGCATAGAACACTGTGATACATGAGTCATGGGTCATGGAGGATTGTGATGACAAGTCATGGATCATTGTGATGACAAGGGCATGGAGCATTGTGATGACAGGACCATGGAGCATTTGTCTGACAAGATTCATAGATTATTGTGATGACAGTGGACATGGTGCATTGTGATGACAAGGGCATGGATCATTGTGTAGAGAAAATCATGGTGTATTGTGAAGACAGGTGTCAGGGAGCATTGTGATGACATATGTCATGGTCCATTGAGATGACAATGACAGGGAGTATTAGTGATGCCAAATGAAACGAAGAATTGTGATGACAAATATAATGGAGCATCGTGATGACTATGGCTTGTAGCATTATGATGACAATGGCCATTGAGAATTTTCATGACAAGGTCATGAAGCATTGTGATGACTGGAGTCACGGAGCATTGTGATGACATGGATCATGGAGCATTGTGATAACAAGCGCATGGAGCATTGTGATTACAAGGGCATGGAGCATTGGTCTAATAAGTTTCATGGATTATTTTGATGACAGTTGGAATGGCGCATTGTGATGACAAGGGCATGCAGCATTGTGATGACCAGGTCATGCAGTATTGTGAAGACAGTTGTCAGGGCTCATTGTGATGATATATGTAATGGCCCATTGTGATGACAATGGCATGGAACATTGTGATGCCAAGTGTCATGGACGATTCTCACCACAAATGTAATGGAGCATTGTGATGACAATGGCTTGGAACATTGTGATGACAAGGGTCAGGGAGCATTGTGCTGACAAGGGCATGGAGAATTGTGATGAGAAGGGTCATGGAGCATTTTGATGACAGGGTTTATGGAACATTGTGATGTCAGTGGTCATGGAACATTGTGATGATAAGGGGATGTAGCATTGTGATGACTGGGTCTTGGAACATTGTGATGCCAGTGGTGAGGGAGTATTGTGATGAGTAGTGATGGAACATTGTGATATCTCTGGTGAGAGAGCATTTTGAGGAGAAGTGCATGGACCATTGTGATTATAAGGTTTATGGAGCATAGCGATTACAAATTTGTGGACCGATGTGATGAAAAGCACGTGGCACATTGTGATGACAAGTGGCAAGGAGCATTGTTCTGACAAAGGCATGGAGCATTGTGATGACAAGGTTCACGGAGAATTGTGATGAAAAGTTCATGGAGCATTGTGGTTACAAAGGTCACAGAGCCTTGTGATGACGTGGGCATGGACCGTTTTGATGACAAACGTTATGAATCATTGTGATGACTGGAGTCACGGAGCATTGTGATGATAGGGGTCATGGAGCATTGTGATGACAAGGGCATGGAGCATTGTGTTGACAGGGGCATGGAGCATTGGTCTGACAAGTTTCATAGATTATTGTGATGACAGTGGACATGGTGCATTTTGATGACAAGGCCATGGATCATTGCGAAGAGAAAGTCATGGAGTATTGTGAAGACAGGTGTCAGGGAGCATTGTGATGACATATGTCATGGTCCACTGCAATGACAATGGCAGGTAGCATTGTGATGCCAAATGTAATGGAGGATTTTGATGAGAAATATAATGGAGCATTGTGATGACTAGAGCTTGGAGCATTATGATGACAAGGGCCATTGAGAATTTTCAGAAAAAGTTCGTGAAGCATTGTGATGATGAGGTCCTGGAGCATTGTGATGAGAAATGCATAGAGACTTGTGATGACAAATCTCAGGGAGCATACTGATGAAAAGGGGCATGGAGCATTGTGATTACAAGGGTCTTGGAACATTGTGATGACATGGGCATGGAACATTGTGAGGAGAAGGCCAAGGAGCATTCTGAAGACATGTTTCATTGAGCTTTGTGATGCCAAGGGCATGGAGCATTGTGTTTAAAGGGGTCTTGGAGCATTGTGATGAAAAGGGCATGGAGCATTGTGATGAAAAATGCATGGAGCCTTGTCATGACAGGGTTCAAGGAGCATACAGACAACAAGTGTCAGGGAGCATTTTGACGACAAGTGTATTGAGCATTGTGATGACAAAGGTCATGGAGCATTGTGATGAGAAGACCATGGATAACTGTGATGACGAGCGTCATGGGGCACTGTGATGACACGTGTTATGGAATATTGTGATCACAAGGGTTTGGAGCATTGTTATTACAGAGGTCATGGAGCATTTTGATTTCATTGTGATGACAATAGCATGAAGCATTATGATGATGGGCATGGTGCACTGTGATGACTGGGTTCTTGGAGCATTGTGATGAAACGGGGCATGGAGCATTGTGATTAAAGAGGTCTTGGAGAATTGTGATGACAAGGGTCATGGAGCTTTGTGATGAGAAGTCCACGGAACATCGTGATGGCAGTGGTCATGGAGCATTTTTATGAGAGGGGTAATGGAGCACTGTGATGGCAAGCGCATGGAGCATTGTGATGAGAAGGCCATGGAGCATTCTGATGACATGTGTCATGGATCTTTGTGATGACAAGTCATGGAGCAATGTGATGAGAGTGTTCATGGAGCATTGTGATGACACTGACTTGGAGCATTGTGATGCCAAGGGTCATGGATCTTTGTGATGACCAATGTCATGGAGCATTTTGAGGACAAGTGCGTTGTGCACTGTGATGAGAAAGGCAGGTAGCATTGTGATGACCGGGTTATGGAGCAATTTGATGAAAAGTGTCATGGAACATTTTGATGACAGGTGTTATGGAACATTTTGATGAAAGGGCATGGAGCATTGTGCTTAAATGGGTCTTGGAGCCCTGTGATGACAAGTGTCCTGGAGCCTTATGATGACTAGGCCGTGGATCATTGTGATGACAGGGGTCATGGAGCATTGTTATGACAGGGGTAATGGAGCATTGTGATGAGAAGGGCATGGAACATTGTGATTACAAGGTTTATGGAGCATTGCTATGACAAATTTGTGGACTGTTGTGATGAAAATCGCGTGGCACATTGTGATGACAAGGGTCATGGAGCATTTTTCTGACAAAGGCATGGAGCACTGTGATGACAAGGATCACGGACAATTGTGATGAAAAGGTTATGGAGCACTGTGGTTACAAACGTCACAGAGCCTTGTGATGAGGCGGGCAGGGACAACTGTGATGACAAATGTTATGAAGCATTGTGATGACTGGAGTCACGGAGCATTGTGATGAAAGGTGTGATGGAGTACTGTGATGACAAGGGCATGGATCATTGTGATGACAAGTGTCATGGAGCACTGGGCTGAAAATGTTCATGGAGTATTGTGATGACAGGGGACATGGAGCCTTGTGATGACAAGGCCGTGGAACACTGTGATGGCAGGGGTCATGGAGCATTGTTATGACAGGTGTAATGGAGCATTGTGATGAGAAGGGCATGGAATATTGGTCTGAAATGTTTCATGGATTATTGTGATGAGAGTGGGCATGGAGCATTGTGATGACAAAGGCACGGAACACTGTGATACATGGGTTATGCAGGATTTTAATGACTAGGGCATGGAGCATTGTGATGAGAAGGGCATCGATCATTGAGATGACAAGTGTCATGGAGCTTTGTGATGACAAGGGCATGGAGCAATGTGGTGAGAGTGTTGATGGAGCATTGTGATGACAATGACATGGAGCATTGTGATGCCAAGTGTCATGGAGCTTTGTGATGACAAGTCATGGAGCATTTTGATGACAAGGGAATGGTGCATTGTGATGAGAAGTGCAGGGAGCATTTTGATGACCGGGTCATGCAGCAATTTGATAAAAATTGTAATGGAACATTTTGATGGCAGGGGTTATAGAACATTGTGATGTCAGGGTTCTTGGAACTTTGGGATGAAAAGTGTCATGGAGCATTTTGATGACAGGGGTTATGGAACATTGTTATGTCAGGGGTCATGGAACATTGTGATGATAAGAGGATGTAGCATTGTGATGACAGGGTCATGGAACATTATGATTACAGGGGTGAGGAATTATTGTGATGACTATGATGGAACATTGTGATATCTCTGGTGAGAGAGAATTTTGATGAGAAGTGCATGGACAATTGTGATTACAAAGCTTATGGAGCATTGCAATGATAAGGTTGTGGACCGTTGTGATGAAATGTGCGTGGCACATTGTGATGACAATGGTCATGGAGCATTGTTCTGACAAAGACATGGAGCAGTGTGATGACAAGAGTCACAGAGAATGGTGATGAAATGTTCATGGGGCATTGTGGATACAAATGTCACAGAGCCTTGTGATGACGCGAGCATGGACCATTGTGATGACAAACGTTATGAAGCACTGTGATGACTGGAGTCACGGAGCATTGTGATGACAGGGGTCATGGAGTATTGTGATGACAACGGCATGGAGCATTGTGATGACAGGGGAATGGAGCATTGATCTGACAAATTTCATAGATTATTGTGATGACATTGGACATGGTGCATTGTGATGACAAGTGCATGGAGCATTGTGATGAGAAGGTCATGGAATATTGTGAAGACAGGTGTGAGGGAGCATTGTGATGACATATGACATGGTCCACTGCGATGACAATGGCATGGAGCATTGTGATGCCAAATGTAATGGAGGACTGTGATGACAAATATAATGGAGCATTGTGATGGTTACGGCTTGGAGCATTATGATGATAAGGGGCACTGAAAATTTTCATGACAAGGTCGTGAAGCATTGTGATGACAAGGTCCTGGAGCATTGTGGTGAGAAATCTATGGAGCCTTGTGATGACCAGTCTCATGGAGCATACTGATGAAAAGGGGCATGGAGCATTGTGATTACAGGGGTCATGGAACATTGTGATGACAAGGGCATGGAACATTGTGAGGAGAAGACCAAGGAGCATTCTGATGGCATGCGTCATTGAGCTTTGTGATGACAAGGGCATGGAGCATTGTGATTACATGGGTCTTGGAGCATTGTGATGCAAATGGCATGGATAATTATGATGAAAAAGGCATGGAGCGTTGTCATGACAGGGTTCATGGAGCATACAGACAAGTGTCAGGGAGCATTCTGATGACAAGTGTATTGACCATTGTGATGACAAAGGTCATGGAGCATTGTGATGAGAAGACCATGGATAATTGTGATGACGAGCGTCATGGGGCATTGTGATGACAAGTGATATGGAATATTGTGATCACAAGGGTTTGGAGCATTGTTACAACTGATGTCAGGGAGCATTTTGATTTCACTGTGATGACAATAGCATGAAGCATTATGATGATGGGCATGGTGCATTGTGATGACAGGATTCATGGATCATTGAGATGAAAAGGGGCATGGATCATTGTGATTACAGGGTTCTTGGATTGTTGTGATGAGTATGGTCATGGAGCCTTGTGATTACAAGGCCATGGAACATCGTGAGGGCAGGGGTTATGGAGCATTGTTATGAGAGGGGTAATGGAGCATTGTGATGGCAAGGGCATGGAGCATTGTGAAGAGAAGGCCATGGAGCATTCTGATGACATGTGTCATGGAGCTTTTGTAGACAAGGGCATGGAGCAATGTGATGAGAGCGTTCATGGAGCATTGTGATGACAATGATATGGAGCATTGTGATTCAAAGAGTCATGGATCATTGTGATGATAAAGGTCATGGAGCATTTTGATGGCAAGGGCATTGTGCACTGTGATGAGAAGGCCATGAAGCATTCTGATGACATGCGTCATGGAGCTTTTTGATGACAAGGGCATGGAGCCTTGTGATTACAGGGATCTTGGAGCACTGTGAGGAAAAGGGCATGGGTTATTGTGATAAAAAAGGCATGGAGCCTTGTCATGACTGGGTTCAAGGAGTATACTGACGACAAGTGTCAGGGAGCATTGTGAGGACAACTGTATTTAGCATTGTGATGACAAAGTTCATGGAGCATTGTGATGAGGAGCGTCATGGGGTGTTGTGGTGATAAGTGTAATGGAACATTGTGATCACAAGGGTTTGGAGCATTATGATGACAGATGTCATGGAGAATATAGATTTCATTGTGATGACAATAGCCTGAAGCATTATGATGATGGGCATGGTGCATTGTGATGACAGGGTTCATGGAGCATTGAGATGAAAAGGGGCAAGGAGCATTGTGTTTACAGGGGTCTTGGAGCATTCTGATGACTAGGGCATGGAGCATTGTGATGAGAAGGCCATGGAACATTCTGATGACATGTATCATGGAGCTTTGTGATGACAAGGGCATGGAGCATTGCGATTTCAGTGGTCTTGAGCAATGTGATGACAAGTGTCATGGAATCTTGTGATGACTAAGCCGAGAAACATTGTGATGGCAAGGGTCATGGTTCATTCTTATGACAGGTGTAATGGAGCATTTTGATGAGAAGGGCATGGAACATTGGTCTGAAATGTTTCATGGATTATTGTGATGAGAGTGGGCATGGCGCTTTTTGATGACAAGAGCATGGAACACTGTGATACATGGGTCATGCAGGATTGTAATGACAAGGGCATGGAGCATTGTGATGAGAATGGCATCGAACATTGTGATGACAAGTGTCATGGAGCTTTGTGATGACAAGGGAATGGAGCAATATGATGAGAGTTTTCATGGAGCATTGTGATGACAATGACATGGAGCATTGTGATGCCAAGGGTCATGGAGCTTTGTGATGACAAGTCATGGAGCATTTTGATGACAAGGGTGTGGCGCATTGTGATGACAAGGGCATGGAGCAATGTGATGACCACATCATGCAGTATTGTGTAGAGAGTTGTCAGGGAGCATTGTGATGAGATATGTAATGCCCCATTGTGATGACAATGGCATAGAGCATTATGATGCCAAGTGTCATGGAGGATTCTGATGACAAAGGTAATGGAGCATTGCAATGACAATGGCTTTGAGCATTGTGATTACAAGGGTCAGGGTGCATTGTGCTGACAAGTGCATGGAGAATTGTGAGGACAAGGGTCATGGAACATTCTGATGACAAGATTGTGGAGTATTTTGATGACAATGGCATGGAGCATTGTGATGAAAACGGCATGGCGCATTGTGATGAAAAAGGCATGGAGCCTTTTCGTGACAAGTTTCAAGGAGCATTCTGAAGACAAGTTTCTGGAAGCACTGTAATGACGAGTGTATTTAGAATTGTGATGACAATGGTCATGGAGCATTGTGATGAAAAGGCCATGGAGTATTGTGATGACAGGCATCATGGAGCGTTGTGATGACAAGTTTTATGGAACATAGTGATTACAAGGGTTGGGAGCATTGTGATGAGAGAGGTCATGGATCATTTTGATTTCAAGGAGCATGGAGCACTGTGATGACAAGGGCATGAAGCAATGTGATCCCAAGGTTCATGGAGGATTGTGATGACAATGGTAATGGAGTACTGTGATGACAAGTGCATAGAGCATTGTAATGACAAGGTTATGTAGCATTTGCTGACAAAGGCATGGAGCATTGTGATGACAGGTGTCATGGAGCACTGTGATGACAAGCGTCACGGAGCTTTGTGAATACAGGTGTCATGGAGCATTGGGATGACAAGGGCATGGTTCAATGTGATGACAAGGGTCATGGAGTATTGGGCTGAAAATGTTCATGGAGTATTGTGATGACAGGGGTCATGGAGCTTTGTGATGACAAGTCATGGAGCATTTTGATGACAAGGGCATGGTGCATTGTGATGAGAAGGGCAGGGAGCATTTTGATGACCGTGCCATGCAGCAATATGAAGAAACGTGTAATGGAATATTTTGATGGCAGGGGTTATAGAATATTGTGATGTCAGGGGTCTTGGATCTTTCGGATGAAATGGGTCATGGAGCATTTTGATGACAGGTGTCATGGAGCACTGTGATGACAAGCGTCATGGAGCATTGCGAATCAAGGTTTTATGGAGCATTGGGATGTCAAGGGCATGGATCACTGTGATGACAATTGTCCTGGAGCATTGTGATGACTAGGGAATGGAGCATTGTGATGACAAGAGTCCTTGATCATTGTGTTGTCAGGTGTCATGGTGTGTTGTGATGACATTGGTCATGGAGAATTGTGATGATATTGGTCATGGAGTATTGCGATGACAAGGGAATGGAGCATGGTGATGACAATGTCCTGGAGCATTGTGATGAGGAGACCATGGAGACTTTTGATGATAAGTCTCATGGAGCATTCTGTTGAAAAGGGGCATGGATCATTGTGATTACAGGGGTCTTGGAGCATTGTGATGTGAAGGGCATGGATCATGGTGATGAGAAGGCCATGGAGAATTCTGATGACATGCGTCCTGGAGATTTGTGATGACAAGGGCATGGAGCATTGTGATTATAGGGGTCTTGGAGCATTGTTATGAAAAGGGCATGGAACATAGTGATGAAAAATGCATGGGGCCTTGCCATGACAGGGTTCAAGGAGCATACTGACGACAAGTGTCAGGGATCATTGTGATGACAAGTGTATTGAGCATTGTGATGACAAAGATCATGGAATATTGTGATGAGAAGACCATGGATAATTGTGATGACGAGCGTCATGGGGCATTGTGATGACAAGTGTCATGAGGCCTTGTGATGACAAGGCCATGGAACATTGTGATGGCAGGGGTCATGGAGCATTCTTATGACAGGTGTAATGGAGCATTTTGATGAGAAGGGCATGGAGCATTGGTCTGAAATATTTCATGGATTATTTTAATGAGAGTGGTATGGTGCATTGTGATGACAAGGACATGGAACACTGTGATACATGGGTCACGGGTTATGGAGCTTTGTGAGGACAAGTCATGGAGCATTGTAATGACAAGGTCATGTAGCATTTTGCTGACAAAGGCATGGAGCATTGTGATGACAGGTGTCATGGAGCACTGTGATGACAAGCGTCATGGAGAATTCTGATGACAAAGGTAATGGAGCATTGTGATGACAATGGCTTGGAGCATTGTGATTCCAAGTGTCAGGGAGCATTGTGCTGGCAAGTGCATGGAAAATTGTGTTGACAAGGGTCATGGAGCATTTTGATGACAGGGGTTATGGAACATTGTTATGTCAGGGTTCATGGAAAATTGTGATGATAAGGGGATGTAGCATTGTGATGACAGGGTCGTGGAATATTGTGATTCCAGGGGTGAGGGAGTATTGTGGTGACTAGTGATGGAACATTGTGATATCTCTGGTGAGAGAGCATTTTGATGAGAAGTGCATGGACCATTGTGATTACAAAATTTATGGAGCATTGCAATGATAAGTTTGTGGACCATTGTGATGAAATGCGCGTGGCACATTGTGATGACAATGGTCATGGAACATTGTTCTGGCAAAGACATGGAGCATTGTGATGACAAGTGTCACAGAGAATTGTGATGAAAATTTCATGGAGCATTGTGGTTACAAAGGTCACAGAGCCTTGTGATGAAGCTGGAATGGACCATTGTGATGACAAACGTTATGAAGCATTGTGATGACTGCAGTCATGGAGCATTGTGATGACAGGGGTCATGGAGCATTGTAATGACAAGGACATGGAGCATTGTTTTGACAGGAGAATGGAGCATTCGTCTAACAAATTTCATAGATTATTGTGATGACAGTGGGCATGGAGAATTGTGATGAGAAGGTCATGGAGTATTGTGAAGACATGTGTCAGGGAGCATTGTGATGACATATGTCATGGTCCATTGCGATGACAATGGCATGGAGCATTGTGATTACAAGGGTCTTGGAGCTTTGTGATGACAAGTGTCACAGAGAATTGTGAAGAAATATTCATGGAGCATTGTGGTTACAAAGTTCAAAGAGCCTTGTGATGACGCGGGCATGGACCACTGTGATGACAAAGGTTATGAAGCATTTTGATGACTGGAGTCACGGAGCATTGTGATGACACGGGTCATGGAGCATTGTGATGACATGTGTCATGGAGCATTGTGCTGACAAGCGCAAGGAGCATTGTGATGACCAGGGTCATGGAGCATTGTGGTGAGAAAGGCATAGAGCATTGTGATGACAAGGGTCAAAGAGCATTGTGATGAAAATTTCATGGAGCAATGTGGTTAAAATTGTCACAGAGACTGTTGATGACGAGGGCACGGACCATTGGATGACAAAGGTCATGAAGCATTGTGATGACTGGAGTCACGGAGCATTGTGATGACAGGGGTCATGGAGCATTGTGATAATAAGGGAATGGAGAATTGTGATGACAAGGGCATGGAACATTGTTCTAATAAGTTTCATGGATTATTGCGATGACAGTTGGAATGGCGCATTGTGATGACAAGGGCACGGAGCATTGTGATGACCAGGTCATGCAGTATTGTGAAGACAGGTGTCAGGGAGCATTGTGATGACATATGCAATGGCCTATTGTGATGATAATGGCATGGAGCATTTTGATGCCAAGTGTGATGGAGGATTCTGATGACAAAGGTAATGGAGAGTTGTGATGACAATGGCTTGGAGCATTGTGATGACAAGGGTCAGGGAGCATTGTGCTGACAAGTGCATGGAGAATTGTGATGACAAGGGTCATGGAGCATTCTGATGACAAGCTTCTGGAGTATTTTGATGACAATGGCATGGAGCATTGTCATGAAAACGGCATGGGGTATTGTGATGAAAAAGGCATTGAGCCTTTTTGTGACAGGGTTCAAGGAGCATTCTGATGACAAATGTCAGGGAGCATTGTGATGACAAGTGTATTGAGCATTTTGATGACAAAGGTCATGGAGCATTGTGATGAAAAGGGCATGGAATATTGTGATGACAGGCATCATGGAGCGTTGTGATGACAAGTGTTATGGAACATTGTGATCACAAGGGTTTGGAGCATTGTGATGACAGAGGTCATGGATCATTTTGATTTCAAGGAGCATGGTGCATTGTGATGACAAGGGCATGAGGCAATGTGATCCCAAGGTTCATGGAAGATGGTGATGACAATGGAAATGGATTATTGTGATGACAAGCGCCTAGAGCATTGTAATGAGAAGGTCATGTAGCATTTTGCTGACAAAGGCATGGAGCATTTTGATGACATGTTTCATGGAGCACTGTGATAACAGGCGTCACAGAGCATTGTGAATACAGGGGTCATGGAGCATTGGGATGAAAAGGGCATGGATCACTGTAATGACAAGTGTCATGGAGCACTGGGCTGAAATGTTCATGGAGTGTTGTGATGACAGGGGTCATGGAGCATTGTGATGACAAGAGTCCCGGATAATTGTGTTGTCAGGAGTAATGGAGTGTTGTGATTACAGTGGTCATGGAGCATTGTGATGATATTGGTCATGGAGCACTGTGATGTGTAGGTCGTGGAGCACTGGGCTGAATATGTTCATGGATTATTGTGATGATACGGGTCATGGAGCATTGTGATGACAAGATAATGGAGCATGGTGATGACAAGGTCCTGGAGTATTGTGATGAGAAGATCATGGAGACTTGTGATGACAAGTCTCATGGAGCATTCTGATGAAAAGGGGCATGGAGCATTGTGATTACAGGGGTCTTGGAGCACTGTGATGACTAGGGCATGGAGCATTGTGATGAGAAGGCCATGGAGCATTCTGATGACATGTGTCATGGAGTTTTGTGATGACAAGTGCATGGAGCATTGTGATTACTGGGATCTTGGGGCATTGTTATGAAAACGGCACGGATCACTGTTATGAAAAAGGTATGGAGCCTTGTCATGACAGGCTTCAAGGAGCATACTGACGACTAGTGTCAGGGAGCATTGTGATGACAAGTGTATTTAGCATTGTGATGACAAAGATCATGGAGAATTGTGATAAGAAGACCATGGTTAATTGTTATGATGAGCGTCATGGGGTGTTGTGATGATAAGTGTTATGGAACATTGTGATCACAAGGGTTTGGAGCATTATGATGACAGTGGTCATGGAGATTACTGATTTCATTGTGATGACAATAGCCTGAAGCATTATGATGATGGGCATGGTGCATTGTGATGACAGGGTTCATGGACCATTGAGATGAAAAGGGTCATGGAGCACTGTGATTACAGTGGTCTTGGAGCATTCTGATGACAAGGGCATGGAGCATTGTGATGAGAAGGCCATGGGACATTCTGATGACATGCGTCATGGAGCTTTGTGATGACAGGGGCATGGAGCATTGTGATTACAAGGTTCTTCAGCATTGTGATAACAAGTCTCATGGAACCTTGTGATGACTATGCCGTGGAACATTGTGATGGCAGGGGTCATGGTGTATTGTTATGACAGAGGTAATTGAGCATTGTGATGAGTAGGGCATGGAACATTGGTCTAAAATGTTTCATGGATTATTGTGATGAGAGTGAGCATAGAGCATTGTGATGACAAGGGTACGGAACACTATGATGCATGAGTCATGCAGGATTGTAATGACAATGGCATGGAGCATTGTGATGACAAAGGTCATGAAGCATTGTGATGACTGGAGTCACGGAGCATTGTGATGAAAATGGCATGGAGCATTGTGATGAGAAGGTCATGGAGTATTGTGAAGACAGGTTTCAGGGAGCATTGTGATGACCTATGTCATGGTCCATTGCGATGACAATGGCATGGAGCATTGTGATGCCAAATGTAATGGAGGAATGTTATGACAAATATAATGGAACATTGTGATGACTAGCGCTTGGAGCATTATGATGACAAGGGCCATTGAGAATTTTCATGACAAAGTCGTGACACATTGTGATGACAAGGTCCTGGAGCATTGTGATGAGAAAACCATGGAGCCTTGTGATAACAAGTCTCATGGAGCATACTGATGAAAAGGTTCATGGACCATTGTGATTACAGGGGTCTTGGAACATTGTGATGAAAAGGTCATGGGACCTTGTTATGACAGGGTTCAAAGAGAGTACAGACAACAAGTGTCAGGGAGCATTTTGATGATAAGAGTACTGAGCATTGTGATGACAAAGGTCATGGAGCATTGTGATGAGAAGACCATAGATAACTGTGATGACGAGTGTCATGGGGCATTGTGATGACAAGTGTTATGGAATATTGTGATCACAAGTGTTTGGATCATTGTTATGACAGAGGTCATGGAGAATTTTTATTTCATTGTGATGACAATAGCATGAAGCATTAGGATGATTGGCATGGTGCATTGTGATGACAGGGTTCATGGATCATTGAGATGAAAAGGGGCATGGAACATTGTGATTACAGTGTTCTTGGAGCATTGTGATGAGAAGGGTCATGGAGCCTTGTGATGACATTGCCATGGAACATCGTGATGGCAGGGATCATGGAGCATTGTTATGACAGGGGTAATGTAGCATTGTGATGGCAAGGGCAAGGAGCTTTGTGATGAGAAAGCCATGGAGCTTTCTGATGACATGGGTCTTGGAGCATTGTGATGACAAGGGTAACGGAGCATTGTGATGAAAAGTTCATTGAGAATTGTGGTTATAAAGGTCACAGAGACTTGGGATAACGTGGGCATGGACCATTGTGATGACAAACGTTATGAAGTATTGTGATGACAGGTGTCACGGAACATTGTGATGACAGGGGTCATCGATAATGGTGATGACTAGGGAATGGAGCATAGTGATGACAAGAGTCCCGGATCATTGTGTTGTCAGGTGTCATGGAGTGTTGTGATGACAGTTGTCATGGTGCATTGTGAGGATATTGGACATGGAGCATTGTAATGAGAATGTCATGGAGCATTGTGCTGATAATATTCATTGAGTATTGTGATTAGAATGGTCATGGAGCTTGATGATGACAAGGTCCTGTAGCATTGTGATGAGAAGACCATGGAGGCTTGTGATGACAAGTTTCATGGAGCATTCTAATGAAAAGGGGCATGGATCATTGTGGTTACAGTGGTCTTGGAGCATTGTGATGACAAGGGCATGGAGCATTGTCATGAGACAGCCATGCAGCATTCTGATGACATGCGTCATGGAGCTTTGTGATGACAAGGGCCTGGAGCATTGTGATTACAGGGGTCTTGGAGCATTGTGATGAAAAGGGCATGGATCATTGTGATGAAAAAGAATGGAGCCTTGTCATGACAGGGTTCAAGGAGCATACTGACGACAAGTGTCAGGGAGCATTGTGATGACAAGTGTATTGAGCATTGTGATGACAAATGTCATGGAGCATTGTGATGAGAAGACCATGGATAATTGTGATGATGAGTGTCATGGTGTGTTGTGATGATAAGTGTTATGGAGCATTGTGATCAAAAGGTTTTGGAGCATTATGATGACAGAGGTCATGGAGATTACTGATTTCATTGTGATGACAATAGCCTGAAGCATTATGATGATGGGCATGGTGCATTGTGATGACAGGGTTCATGGAGCATTGAGATGAAAAGGGTCATGGAGCACTGTGATTACAGTGGTTTTGGAGCATTGTGATGACAAGGGCATGGAACATTGTGATGAGAATGCCATGGAACTTTCTCATGACATGCGTCATGGAGCTTTGTGATGACAAGGGCATGGAGCATTGTGATTAAAGGGGTCTTGGAGCATTGTGATGACAAGGGTCATGGAGCCTTGTGATGACAAGGCCGTGGATCATTTTTATGGCAGGGTTCATGGAGCATTGTTATGACAGAGGTAACGGAGCATTGTGATGAGAAGGGCATTGAGCACTGGTCTGAAATGTTTCGTGAATTATTGTGATGAGAGAGGGCATGGAGCATTGTGATGACAATGGCACGGAACACTGTGATACATGGGTCATGGAGGATTGTAATGACAAGGGCATGGATCATTGTGATGAGAAGGGCATCGAGCATTGTGATGACAAGTGTCATGGAGCTTTGTGATGACAAGGGCATGGAGCAATGTGATGAGAGGGTTCATGGAGCATTGTGATGACAATGACATGGAACATTGTGATGCCAAGGGTCATTGAGCTTTGTGATGACAAATGTCATGGAGCATTTTGATGACAAGTGTGTGGTGCATTGTGATGAGAAGGGCAGGGAGCATTTTGATGACAGGGTCATGCAGCAATTTGATGAAAAGTGTCATAGAACATTTTGATGGCAGGGGTTTTAGAACATTGTGATGCCAGGGGTCATGGAGCTTTGGGATGAAATGGGTCATGGAGCATTTTGATGACAGGGCTTATAGAACATTGTGATATCAGGTGTCATGGAACATTGTGATTACAGGGGTGAGGGAGTATTGTGATGACTAGTGATGGAACACTGCGATATCTCTGGTGAGAGAGCATTTTGATGAGAAGTGCATGGAGCATTGTGATTACAAGATTTATGGAGCATAGCCATGATCATGTTGTGGACCGTTGTAATGAAAAGCGCGTGCCACAGTGTGATGACAAGTTTCATTGAGCATTGTTCTGACAAAGGCATGGAGCATTGTGATGACAAGGGTCACGGAGCATTGTGATGAAATGTTCAAGGAGCACTGTGGTTACAAATGTCACAGAGCCTTGTGATGATGCGGGCATGGACCATTGTGATGACAAACGTTATGAAGCATTGTGATGACTGGAGTCAAGGAGCATTGTGATGACAAGGGCATGGAGTATTGTGATGAAAGGGGCATGGAGCATTTGTCTGACATGTTTCAGAGACTATTGTGATGACAGTGCACATGGTGCATTGTGATGGCAAGGACATGGAGCATTGTGATGAGAAGGGCATGGAGCATTGTGATTACAAGGTTTATGGAGCATTGTCATGACCAATTTTTGGACCATTGGGCTGAGAAGCGCTTGGCAGATTGTGATGACAAGGGTCATGGAGCATTTTTCTGACAAATGCATGGAGCATTGTGATGACAAGTGTCACGGAGCATTGTGATGAAAAGTTCATGGATCATTGTGGTTACAAAGTTAACAGAGCCTTGCGATGAAGTGGGCATCGACCATTGTGATGACAAATGTTATGAAGAATTGTGATGACTTTAGTCACGGAGCATTGTGATGACAGGGGTCATGGAGCATTGTGATGAGAAGGACATGGAGAATTTTCCTGAGAAAGGCATAGAGAATTGTGATGACATGGGTCAAATAGCATTGTGATGAAATGTTCATGGAGCTTTGTGGTTAAAAAGTTCACAGAGACTGTTGATGATGAGGGTATGGACCACTGTGATGACATATGTCATGGAACATTTTGATGACTGGAGTCACGGAGCATTGAGATGACAGGGGTCATGGAGCATTGATATAAAAAGGGCATGGAGCATTGTGATGAAAAGGGCATGTATCATTGTTCTAATATGTTTCATGGAGTATTGTGATGACTGTTGGAATGTCGCATTGTGATGAAAAGGGCATGGATCATTGTTCTAATATGTTTCATGGAGTATTGTGATGAAAAGGGCATGTATCATTGTTCTAATATGTTTCATGGAGTATTGTGATGACTGTTGGAATGTCGCATTGTGATGAAAAGGGCATGGAACTTTGTGATGACCAGGTCATGCATTATTGTGAATATAGGTGTCAGAGAACTTTGTGATGACATATGTAATGGCCCATTGTGATGACAAAGGCATGGAGCATTGTGATGAAAACGACATGGGGCATTGAGATAAAAACGTCATAGAGCCTTTTCGTGAGAGGGTTCAAGGAGCATTCTGAAGACAAGTGTCAGGGAGCATTGTGATGACAAGTGTATTGAGAATTGTGATGACAAAGGTCATGGAGCATTGTGATGAAAAGGGCATGGAGTATTGTGAAGACAGGCATCATGGAGCGTTGTGATGACAAGTGTTATGGAACATTGTGATCACAAGTTTTTGGAGCATTGCGATGAGAGAGTTCATGGATCATTTTGATTTCAAGGAGCAGGGAGCATTGTGATGACAAGGGCATAAAGCAATGTGATCCAAAGGTTCATGGAGGATTGTGATGACAATGGTAATGGAGTATTGTGATGACAAGCGCATAGAGCATTGTAATGACAAGGTCATGTAGCATTTTGCTGACAAAGTCATGGAGCATTGTGATGACAGGTGTCATGGAGCACTGTGATGACAAGCGTCATGGAGCATTGTGAATACAGGGGTCATGGAGCATTGGGATGACAAGGGCATGGATCATTGTGATGACAAGTGTCATGGAGCATTGGGCTGAAAATGTTCATGGAGTATTGTGATGACAGGGGTCATGGAGCATTGTGATGACAGAGGTCATGGAGAATTTTGATTTCAGTGTGCTGACCATAGCCGAAAGCATTATGATGATGGGCATGATGCATTGTGATGACAGGGTTCATGGAGCATTGATTTGAAAAGGGGCATGGAGCATTGTGATTACAGGGATCTGGGAGCATTGTGATGACAAGGGCATGGAGCATTTTGATGAGAAGGCCATGGAACATGCTGATGACATGTGTCATGGAGCTTTTTGATGACAAGGGCATGGAGCATTGTGATTACAGGGGTCTTGGAGCATTGTGATGAAAAGGACATGGATCATTGTGATGAAATAGGCATGGAGCCTTGTCATGAAAGAGTTCAAGGTGCATACTGAGGGCAATAGTCAGAGAGCATTGTGATGACCAGTGTATTGAGCATTGTGATGACAAAAGTCATGGTGCATTGTGATGAGAAGACCATGGATAATTTTGCTGACCAGCGTCATGGTGTATTGTGATAACAAGTGTTATGTAACATTGTAATCACAAGGGTTTGCAGCATTGTGAGGATAGAGGTCATGGAGCATTTTGATTTCATTGTGATGACAATAGCATGAAGCATTATGATGATGGGCATGGTGCATTGTGATAACAGCGTTCATGGAGCATTGTGATGAAAAGTGGCATGGAGCATTGGTCTGACAAGTTTCATGGATTATTGTGATAAGATTGGGCATGGCACATTGTAATGAAAAGGGCATGGAGCACTGTGATGACAAGGTCATTGATTATTGTGAAGAAAGTTGTCAGGGAGCATTGTGATGAAATATGTCATGTTCCAGTTTGATGACAATATCATGGAGCACTGTGATGCCAAGTGTCATGGAGGTTTGCTGTGACAAAGTAAAGGAGCATTGTGATGACAAGGGCATGGAGCATTGTGATATCAAGGGCCATTGATAATTTTAATGTCCAGGTCGTGAAACATTGTGATGAACAGTGCATGGAGCTTCCTATAACAGGGGTCATGGAGCATTGCAATGACAAGTGCATGGAGTATTGTGATGACAAGAGCATATAACATTTTGATGTGAAGTGCCAGGAGCATTGTAATGACAAGGACGTGGAGAATTGTGAGGACAAGGGACATTTAGCTTTGTGATGACTAGGCATGGAGCATGGTGATGGCAAAACCGTGGAGCATTGTGATGAGAAGACCTTGGGTAATTGTGGTGTCGAGCATCATGGAGCACTATAATGAAAAGGGGCATGAAGCATTGTGATGACAGGTGTCAGGGAGCATTGTGATGACAGGTGTCATGGAGCAATGTGATGACAAGGGTATGGAGCATTGTGATGACAAGTGCATGGAGCATTGTGATGACAAGTGCATGGAGCATTGCAATTTCAAATGCATGGAGAACTGTGATGACAAGAGCATGTAATATTTTGATGAGAAGTGTCATGTAGCATTGTGATGACAAGGACGTGGAGAATTGTGATGACAAGGGACATGGAGCTTTGTGATAACCAGGGCATGGAGCATTGTGATGACAGGGGTCATGGAGCATTATTATGACAAGGCCATGGTGCATTCTGACATAAGATATCACTTATGAAGGGAATGTAAACATGGCTACATATGAACTGAATTAGGGAAGAGAACAGAGTCTCAGATTTAGAAAACACTCTAATGCTTGCTTAAGGGGAAAGACAGGTGGGGAGATGCACAAAACAAAAGTTTGATATTAGCACAGGTACCGTTCCATAATCCAAAAACAGAAGAGACAAGCCCTACTCCTTCCTCAGTAAACGGAACTCAACATCCTTATTCCCCGCAGAGAAATATATCTGACTAGTAAGAATTTTAAAACCTATGTATTGATATGTCTCCGTAAGGGAACCAAGTGTGTCTAGAATGACATAAACATGGCAGTGAGAATCAGCTCAAACCCACTATAAAAATGAATTTCAAAACAAAACATAAAAATAGTAAAATTCTTACACAATACCTTCAGGGGTTCTGATGAAACCTGGAATGACCGTATCTACAATGACAGCTGGATGTGGCATAACGCTGGTCACTTGGGACTGAGAGGATTGGTGAGATTGGGTGAAAAAATGCAGACCCTTTAAAGCAATTATGCCTGCCACGCTTTCCATGGTTCCCAACTCTCCAAGTAGAAGGGAATATCACTACAGTTATAACATGTATGGGAACCTAGAGAATGGAAACCATCTGATGGTGAAAAGTTTCTAAAACTCTACTACTTTTTTTTCTCTCCTTGTGCTCCAGTTTGACATTCCAACTGCTTTACTATCAATCTAACAACTTGGAGAGTCAGCCCTTATACCATCCTGGTTCGCACAGTTGACAAATTGTGCAGAGGATATAAGGGAAGAGAGAGAACCAATGAGAGAGAAGCTGTAGGCATTTGGACGGCCACATTTCACTCTAATTACCCGTCATGAAGAGGAATTAACCAAAGACTCAGCCTGCCCCCCCCCCAAGAACCAGTATAGGTCCAGAAGCAAATCTGTGGATTTGCGGTCAGCTCACAAAAACGCGAGTTATAAAATGGAGCTCAGGGCCACAGCAATTCACTAACCAGCAGAGTTATAAAGGACTACTCTCTTCCAAAAATCTGTTGAGGGAAAGCCACGAGGCAGAAGTGAAAATGAGGCAGAATGGCATGAAACAGATTTCAAGAGGTACATTGGAATCACCTTTAAACACAGGAAAAGCATCACAACTTCGAAAATAATGGAAATGGCCATAAAGGGCATATGGGGTTTCACGTGAATATATTCAGGAGAAAACGCATATGCCCTTCTCAGCAAAGCAAGCAAGCGGGCAATGCAAATCTGCACTAAAAAGAAGTGTCACTTCCCACCAGACAAAAGGGACATCCGCAAAATGTGTAAAAAACAGACAGGCAAGACAGGCCCTGGGGAACAGGGAGCCTTGTTATGCTGATGGGCGGGATGTAAATTGCCAACTGCCTCTCTGGAAGAGTGCACTGTGTTCCCTAAAACAAGTAAACAACAGAGCTACAGAGCCAATGGCACTTCCAGTCTAGGTAATATAGCTTGGGAAAACTGAAAATTAATAAGACAAATCCACAACAAAATTCAGGGCTGCACTGCTTACAAAAACCTCAACTTGGGTACACCTTAAATATCCCAGGAAAGACAAAAATGGTTCAAGAAATTGTGGTACTTACGTATGACGGAATATCCCTCAGCCATGAAATCAATGTCATAAGGCCAGTAGCAGCAAAATGAGTGGATTCAGGTACGATAATTCTAAGTGAAATAAGTCAAACAGAAAAAGAAAATTATCATAAGATATCAATTATGAAGATCCTGTAAACATGGCTACACATGAACTGAGATAAGAAAGAGAAGGGAGTCTCACATTTAGAAAACAACCTTATGCCTTCTTAAGGGGGAAGGAGAGGTGGGGTGATGCATAAAACCAGAGTTTGATATTAGTACAAGTGCAGTTCCAAAAACCAAATACAGAATAGACAAGACCTACACGTTCCTCAGTGAAAGGGACTCAACACCCCATATTCAACGCAGAGTAATATATCTTACTAGTAAGAATCTTAAAACCTATGTATTGATATGTCTCCATAGGGGAATCAAGTGTGTCTAGACTGGCATAAACATGGCAGTGAGAATCAGCTCAACCCACTATAAAAAGGAATTTCAGAAACAAAACAAAAAAACAGGGAAATTCCTTACAAATCCTTCAGGGTCTCTGATGAAACCTGGATGACCCTATCTACAATGACAGCTGGATGTGGCATAAGGCTGGACACTTTGGACTGAGAGGAATGTTGAAATAGGGTGAGCAAATTCAGACCATTTAAAGCAATAATGAGTGGCACCCATTTCATGGGTCCCAACTCTCCAGGTTGAAGGGAATATTACAACAGCTATAACATGTTCGGGAAACCTAGACAATGGACACACTGTGAATACGAAAGGTTTCTAAAACTCAAATAATAGTCCCTCTCCTGGTGCTACGGTTTGACTTTCCAACTGCTTTACTATCAATCTCCCAACTTAGAGAGACAGCCCCTTTAACCTCCTGCTTCTCACAGGTTGCCAATTTGGCAGAGGATGAAAGGGAAGAGGGAGAACCAATGAGAGAGTAGCTGTTAAGCATTTGGACCGCCAAATGTCACTCTAATTTTCCGGCCAGAAGAAGAATTAACAAAAGTCTCAGCCACCCACCGAAAACCAGTATAGGTCCTGAACCACAATATTGGACTTGCGTTCAGCTCACAAAAAACGAGTTAAAAAATGGAGCTCAGGGGCAAAGCATTTCACAAACTGGCAGAGTAATAAAGGGCAACTATCTTCCAACAATCTGTTGAGGGAAGGCAACTAGGCAGAATTGAAAGCGAGGCAGAATAGCAGGAAACAGATTTCAAGAGGTACGTTGGAATCGCCTTTAAAGCACAGGAAGAGGAACACAACTTCGACAATGATGCACATGGCCAAAAAGGCCATATGCGTTTTCCCCTGTATATATTCAGGGGAAAACACATACGCACTTTTCGCCAAGCAAGCAAGTGGGCAATGCAAGTCTGCACTACAAAGAAGTATCACTTCCCACCGGTCACAAGGGACATCCACAAAATGGGTAAAAACCAGAAAGGCAAGACAGGTCCTGGAGATCAGGGAGCCTTGTTATGCTGATGGCCGGGATGTAAATTGCCAACAGCCTCTCTGGAGTAGTGCATTGTGTTCCCTAAAACAAGTAAACAACAGAGCTACAGAGCCAAGTACACTCCCAGTCTAGGGAATATACCTTGGGAAAACTGAAAATGAATAAGACAGAGCCACCCCAAAATTTAAAGCTGCACTGCTTACAAGAACCTCAACTTGGGTACACCTTAAGTATCCCAGGAAAGGTAAAAATGGTTCAAAAAATTGTGGTACTTACGTATGATGGAATATCCCTCAGCCATGAAATCAATGTCATAAGACCAGTAGCAGCAAAATGAGTGGATTCAGGTACGATGATTCTAAGTGAAATAAGTCACAGAGAAGAAAAAAAACTTATCATAAGATATCACTTATGAAGATCCTGTAAACATGGCTCCACATGAACTGAGTTAGGAAAGAGAACAGAGTCTCACATTTAGAAAACACTCTTATGCCTGCTTAAGGGGGAAGGAGAGGTGCGGTGATGCACAAAACCAGAGTTTGATATAAGCACAGGTACGGTTCCCAAAACCAACTATGGAATAGACAAGACCTACCCATACCATTCTCAGTGAAAGGGACTCAAAACCCCATATTTCCCGCAGAGGAATATATCTGACAAGTAAGCATCTTAAAACCTATGTAATGATATGTCTCCGTAAGGGAATCAATTGTGTCTAGACTGGCATAAAGATGGCAGTGAGAATCACATCAAACCCACTATAAAACGGAATTTCAAAAACGAAACAAAAAAAACAGGGAAATTCTTTACAATTCCTTCACGCTCTCTGATGAAACTTGGAATGACCCTATCTACAACGACAGCTGGAGGTGGCATAAGGTTGGACACATGGGACTGAGAGGATTGGTGAGATTGGATGAGCAAACACAGACCCTTTAAAGCAATAATGTACGTCACCCATTCCATGGGTCCCAACTCTCCAGGTTGAAGGGAATATTACTACAGCTATAACAGGTATGGGAAACCTAGAGAATGGACACACTGTGAATATGAAAGCTTTCTAAAACTCAACGAATAATCGCTCTCCTGGAGCTCCAGTTTGACTTTCCAACTGCTTTACTATCAATCTCCCAACTTGGAGAGACAGCACCTTTAACCTCCAGGTTCACACAGGTTGCCAATTTGGCAAAGGATGAAAGGGAAGAGGGAGAACCAAAGAGAGAGTAGCTGTTAGGCATCTGCATGGGCATATGTCACTCTTATTTCCCGGGAGGAAGAATAATTAACCAAAGTCTCAGCCACCCACCTGGAACTAGTATATGTCCTGAACCAAAATATGGGACTTGCTTTCAGCTCACAAAAAACGAGTTAAGAAATGGAGATCAGGGGCACAGCAATTCACAAATTGGCAGAGTAATAAAGGACAATATCATCCAAAAATCTGTTGAGGGAATGCAACGAGGCAGACTTGAATGTGAGGCAGAATAGCAGGAAACAGATATCAAGAGGTATGTTGGAATCGCCTTTAATGCACAGGAAGAGGGGCACAACTTCGACAATGATGCCCTTGGCCAAAGAGGGCGTATGCGTTTTTTCCTGAGTATATTCAGGAGAAAACACATATGCCCATATTGGTCAAGCAAGCAAGAGGGCAATGCAAATCTCCACTACAAAGAAGTATCACTTCCCACCGGTCCTAAGGGACATACACATAAAGGGTAAAAACCAGAAATTCAAGACAGGCCCTGGAGAACAGGGAGCCTTGTTATGCTGATGGGCGTGATGTAAATTGCCAACTGCCTCTCTGGAGGAGTGCATTGTGTTCCCTAAAACAAGTAAACAACAGAGCTACAGAGCCAAGGACACTTCCAGTCTAGGGAATATACCTTGGGAAAACTGAAAATCAATAAGAGAGAGGCACCCCAAAATTTAGGGCTGCACTGCTTACAATAACCTCAACTTGGGTACAACTTAAATATCCCAGGAAATATAAAAATGGTTCAAAAAATTGTGGTACTTACGTACGATGGAATACCCCTCAGCCATGAAATCAATGTCATAAGACCAGTAGCAACAAAATGAGTGGATTCAGGTACGATGATTCTAAGTGAAATAAGTCACACAGAAAAAGAAACGTATCATAAGATATCACTTATGAAGATCCTGTAAACATGGCTCCACATGAACTGAGTTAGGAAATAGAACAGAGTCTCACATTTAGAAAACACTCTTATGCCTGCTTAAGGGGGAAGGAGAGGTGTGGTGATGCATAAAACCAGTGTTTGATATAAGCACAGGTACCCTTCCAAAAACCAACTATGGAATAAACAACACCTACACCTTCCTCAGTGAAAGGGACTCAAAACCCAATATTTCCCACAGAGGAATATATCTGACTAGTAAGTATTTTAAAACCTATGTATTGATATGTCTCCATAAGGGAATCAAGTGTGTCTAGACTGGCATAAACATGGCAGCGAGAATCACCTCAAACCAACTATAAAAATGAATTTCAAAAACAAAACAAAAAAACAGGGAAATTCTTTACAATTCCTTCAGTTTCTCTGATGAAACCAGGAATGACCCTATCTACAACGAAAGCTGGATGTGGCATAAGGCTGGACACATGGGACTGAGAGGGTTGGTGAGATTGGATGAGCAAACACAGACCCTTTAAAGCAATAATGCATGGCACCCATTCCATTGGTCACAACTCTCCAGGTTGTAGGGATTATTACTACAGCTATAACATGTATTGGAAACGTAGAGAATGGACATACAGTGAATACGAAAAGTTTCTAAAACTCAACGGATAGTGTCTCTCCTTGTACTCCAGTTTGACTCTTCAACTGCTTTACTATCAATCTCCCAACTTGGAGAGACAGCACCTTTAACCTCCAGGTTCACACAGGTTGCCAATTTGGCAAAGGATGAAAGGGAAGAGGGAGAACCAAAGAGAGAGTAGCTGTTAGGCATCTGCATGGGCATATGTCACTCTTATTTCCCGGGAGGAAGAAGAATTAACCAAAGTCTCAGCCACCCACCTGGAATTAGTATAGGTCCTGAACCAAAATATGGGACATGCTTTCAGCTCACAAAAAACGAGTTAAGAAATGGAGATCAGGGGCAAAGCAATTCACAAACTGGCAGAGTAATAAAGGACAACTAACATCCAAAAATCTGCTGAGGGAATGCAACGAGGCGGACTTGAATGTGAGGCAGAATAGCAGGAAACAGATTTCAAGAGGTATGTTGGAATCGCCTTTAATGCACAGGAAGAGGGGCACAACTTCGACAATGATGCCCTTGGCCAAAGAGGGCGTATGAGTTTTCTCCTGAGTATGTTCAGGAGAAAACGCATACGCCCATATTGGTCAAGCAAGCAAGAGGGAAATGCAATTCTCCACTACAAAGAAGTATCACTTCCCACCGGTCCTAAGGGACATACACATAAAGGGTAAAAACCAGAAATTCAAGACAGGCCCTGGAGAACAGGGAGCCTTGTTATGCTGATGGGCGGGATGTAAATTGCCAACTGCCTCTCTGGAGGAGTGCACTGTGTTCCCTAAAACAAGTAAACAACAGAGCTACAGAGCCAAGGACACTTCCAGCCTACGGAATATACCTTGGGAAAACTGAAAATCAATAAGAGAGAGGCACCCCAAAATTTAGGGCTGCACTGCTTACAATAACCTCAACTTGGGTACAACTTAAATATCCCAGGAAATATAAAAATGGTTCAAAAAATTGTGGTACTTACGTACGATGGAATACCCCTCAGCCATGAAATCAATGTCATAAGACCAGTAGCAACAAAATGAGTGGATTCAGGTACGATGATTCTAAGTGAAATAAGTCACACAGAAAAAGAAACGTATCATAAGATATCACTTATGAAGATCCTGTAAACATGGCTCCACATGAACTGAGTTAGGAAATAGAACAGAGTCTCACATTTAGAAAACACTCTTATGCCTGCTTAAGGGGGAAGGAGAGGTGTGGTGATGCATAAAACCAGTGTTTGATATAAGCACAGGTACCCTTCCAAAAACCAACTATGGAATAAACAACACCTACACCTTCCTCAGTGAAAGGGACTCAAAACCCAATATTTCCCACAGAGGAATATATCTGACTAGTAAGTATTTTAAAACCTATGTATTGATATGTCTCCATAAGGGAATCAAGTGTGTCTAGACTGGCATAAACATGGCAGCGAGAATCACCTCAAACCAACTATAAAAATGAATTTCAAAAACAAAACAAAAAAACAGGGAAATTCTTTACAATTCCTTCAGTTTCTCTGATGAAACCAGGAATGACCCTATCTACAACGAAAGCTGGATGTGGCATAAGGCTGGACACATGGGACTGAGAGGGTTGGTGAGATTGGATGAGCAAACACAGACCCTTTAAAGCAATAATGCATGGCACCCATTCCATTGGTCACAACTCTCCAGGTTGTAGGGATTATTACTACAGCTATAACATGTATTGGAAACGTAGAGAATGGACATACAGTGAATACGAAAAGTTTCTAAAACTCAACGGATAGTGTCTCTCCTTGTACTCCAGTTTGACTCTTCAACTGCTTTACTATCAATCTCCCAACTTGGAGAGACAGCACCTTTAACCTCCAGGTTCACACAGGTTGCCAATTTGGCAAAGGATGAAAGGGAAGAGGGAGAACCAAAGAGAGAGTAGCTGTTAGGCATCTGCATGGGCATATGTCACTCTTATTTCCCGGGAGGAAGAAGAATTAACCAAAGTCTCAGCCACCCACCTGGAATTAGTATAGGTCCTGAACCAAAATATGGGACATGCTTTCAGCTCACAAAAAACGAGTTAAGAAATGGAGATCAGGGGCAAAGCAATTCACAAACTGGCAGAGTAATAAAGGACAACTAACATCCAAAAATCTGCTGAGGGAATGCAACGAGGCGGACTTGAATGTGAGGCAGAATAGCAGGAAACAGATTTCAAGAGGTATGTTGGAATCGCCTTTAATGCACAGGAAGAGGGGCACAACTTCGACAATGATGCCCTTGGCCAAAGAGGGCGTATGAGTTTTCTCCTGAGTATGTTCAGGAGAAAACGCATACGCCCATATTGGTCAAGCAAGCAAGAGGGAAATGCAATTCTCCACTACAAAGAAGTATCACTTCCCACCGGTCCTAAGGGACATACACATAAAGGGTAAAAACCAGAAATTCAAGACAGGCCCTGGAGAACAGGGAGCCTTGTTATGCTGATGGGCGGGATGTAAATTGCCAACTGCCTCTCTGGAGGAGTGCACTGTGTTCCCTAAAACAAGTAAACAACAGAGCTACAGAGCCAAGGACACTTCCAGCCTACGGAATATACCTTGGGAAAACTGAAAATCAATAAGAGAGAGGCACCCCAAAATTTAGGGCTGCACTGCTTACAATAACCTCAACTTGGGTACAACTTAAATATCCCAGGAAATATAAAAATGGTTCAAAAAATTGTGGTACTTACGTACGATGGAATACCCCTCAGCCATGAAATCAATGTCATAAGACCAGTAGCAACAAAATGAGTGGATTCAGGTACGATGATTCTAAGTGAAATAAGTCACACAGAAAAAGAAACGTATCATAAGATATCACTTATGAAGATCCTGTAAACATGGCTACACATGAACTGAGTTAGGAAATAGAACAGAGTCTCACATTTAGAAAACACTCTTATGCCTGCTTAAGGGGGAAGGAGAGGTGTGGTGATGCATAAAACCAGAGTTTGATATAAGCACAGGTACCCTTCCAAAAACCAACTATGGAATAAACAACACCTACACCTTCCTCAGTGAAAGGGACTCAAAACCCAATATTTCCCGCAGAGGAATATATCTGACTAGTAAGTATTTTAAAACCTATGTATTGATATGTCTCCATAAGGGAATCAAGTGTGTCTAGACTGGCATAAACATGGCAGCGAGAATCACCTCAAACCAACTATAAAAATGAATTTCAAAAACAAAACAACAAAACAGGGAAATTCTTTACAATTCCTTCAGTTTCTCTGATGAAACCAGGAATGACCCTATCTACAATGAAAGCTGGATGTGGCATAAGGCTGGACACATGGGACAGAGAGGGTTGGTGAGATTGGATGAGCAAACACAGACCCTTTAAAGCAATAATGCATGGCACCCATTCCATGGGTCACAACTCTCCAGGTTGTAGGGAATATTACTACAGCTATAACATGTATGGGAAATGTAGAGAATGGACATACAGTGAATACGAAAAGTTTCTAAAACTCAACGGATAGTGTCTCTCCTTGTACTCCAGTTTGACTCTTCAACTGCTTTACTATCAATCTCCCAACTTGGAGAGACAGCACCTTTAACCTCCAGGTTCACACAGGTTGCCAATTTGGCAAAGGATGAAAGGGAAGAGGGAGAACCAAAGAGAGAGTAGCTGTTAGGCATCTGCATGGGCATATGTCACTCTTATTTCCCGGGAGGAAGAAGAATTAACCAAAGTCTCAGCCACCCACCTGGAATTAGTATAGGTCCTGAACCAAAATATGGGACTTGCTTTCAGCTCACAAAAAACGAGTTAAAAAATGGAGCTCAGGGGCAAAGCAATTCACAAACTGGCAGAGTAATAAAGGACAACTATCATCCAAAAACCTGTTGAGGGAACGCAACGAGGCGGACTTGAATGTGAGGCAGAATAGCAGGAAACCGATTTCAAGAGGTACATTTGAATCACCTTTAAAGCACAGGAAGAGGGGCACAACTTCGACAATGATGCACTTGGCCAAAGAGGGCGTATGCGTTTTCTCCTGAGTATATTCAGGAGAAAACGCATACGCCCATTTTGGTCAAGCAAGCAAGCGGGCAATGCAAATCTGCACTACAAAGAAGTATCATTTCCCACCAGTCCTAAGGGACATCCACATAAAGGGTAAAAACCAGAAATTCAAGACAGGCCCTGGAGAACAGGGAGCATTGTTATGCTGATGGGCAGGATGTAAATTGCCAACTGCCTCTCTGGAGGAGTGCATTGTGTTCCCTAAAACAAGTAAACAACAGAGCTACAGAGCCAAGGACACTTCCAGTCTAGGGAATATACCTTGGGAAAACTATAAATCAATAAGACAGAGCCACCCTAAAATTTAGCGCTGCACTGATTACAAGAACCTCAACTTGGGTACACCTTAAGTTTCCCAGGAAAGACAAAAATGGTTCAAGATATTGTGGTACTTATTTACGATGGAATATCGCTCAGCCATGAAATCAATGTCATAAGGACAGTAGCAGCAAAAAGAGTGGATTCAGGTACGATGATTCTAAGTGAAATAAGTCACACAGATAAAGAAACTTATCATAAGATATCACTTATGAAGATCCTGTAAACATGGCTACACACAAACTGAGTTAGGAAAGAGAAGAGAGTCTCACATTTAGAAAACACTCTTATGCCTGCTTAAGGGGGCAGGAGAGGTGGGGTGATGCATAAAACCAGAGGTTGATATAAGCACAGGTACCCTTCCAAAAACCAAGTATGGAATAGACAAGACCTACACCTTCCTCAGTGAAAGGGACTCAAAACCCCATATTTCCCGCATAGGAATATATCTGACTACTAAGTATCTTAAAACCTATGTGTTTATATGTCTCCATAAGGGAATCAAGTGTGTCTAGACTGGCATAAACATGGCAGCGAGAATCAGCTCAAACATAGTATAATGAGGAATTTCAAACACAAAACAAAAAACCCGTTAAATTCTTTAAAATTTCTTCAGGGTCTCTGATGAAACCTGGAATGACCCTATCTACAACGACAGCTGGATGTGGCATAAGGATGGACACATGGTACTGAGAGGATTAGTGAGATTGGGTGAGCAAATGAAGACCCCTTAAAGCAATAATGCATGGCACCCATTCCATGGGTCCCTACTCTCCAGGTTGAAGGGAATATTACTACAGCTATAGCATGTACGGGAAACCTAGAGAATGGACACACTGTGAATACGAAAGGTCTCTAAAACTCAACGAATAGTCCCTCTCCTGGTGCTCCGGTTTGATGTTCCAACGGCTTTACTATCAATCTCCCAACTTGCAGAGACAGCCCCTTTAAACTCCTGGTTCGCACAGGTTGCGAATATGGCATAGGATGAAAGGGAAGAGGGAGAACCAATGAGAGAGTAGCTGTTAGGCATTTGGACGGGCACATGTCACTCTTATTTCCCGGGAGGAAGAAGAATTAACCAAAGTCTCAGCCACCCACCGGGAACCAGTATTGTTCCTGAACCAAAATATTGGACATGCGTTCAGCTCACAAAAAACGAGTTAAAAAATGGAGCGATGGGGCAGAGCAATTCACAAACTGGCAGAATAATAAAGGACAACTATCATCCAAAAATCTGTTGAGGGAAGGCAACGAGGCGGACTTGAAAGCCAGGCAGAATAGCAGGAAACAGATTTCAAGACGTATGTTGGAATCGCCTTTAAAGCACAGGAAAGGGGCACAACTTCGACAATGATGCACTTTGCCAAAAAGGGCGTATGTGTTTCATCCTTAATATTTTCACGAGAAAACGCATACTCCCTTTTTTGCCAAGCAAGCAAGCGGGCATTGAAAATCTGCACTACAAAGAAGTATCACTTCCCACCGGTCAAAAGGTACATCCACAAAATGGGTGTAAACCAGAAAAGCAAGACAGACCCTGGAGAACACGGAGCCTTGTTATGCTGATGGGCGGGATGTAAATTGCCAACTGCCTCTCTGGAGGAGTGCATTGTGTTCCCTAAAACAAGTAAACAACAGAGCTACAGAGCCAAGGGCACTTCCAGTCTTGGGAATATACCTTTGGAAAAATGAAAATCAATAAGACAGAGCCACCCCAAAATTTAGGGCTGCACTGCTTAAAAGAACCACAACATGGGTACACCGTAAATATCCCAGGAAAGATAAAAATGGTTCAAAACCTTGTGGTACTTACATACGATGGAATATCCCTCAGCCATGAAATCAATGTCATAAGACCAGTAGCAGCAAAATGAGTGGATTCAGGTACGATGATTCTAAGTGAAATAAGTCACACAGAAAAAGAAACGTATCATAAGATATCACTTATGAAGATCCTGTAAACATGGCTACACATGAACTGAGTTAGGAAAGAGAACAGACTCTCACATTTAGAAAACGCACTTATGCCTTCTTAACGGTGAAGGAGAGGTGGGGTGAGGCATAAAACCAGAGTTTGATATAAGCACAGGTACTGTTCCAAAAACCAACTATGGTATAGACAAGACCTACACCTTCCTCAGTGAAAGGGATTCAAAACCCCATATTTCCCGCAGAGGAATGTATCTGACGAGTAAGAATCTTAAAACCTATGTATTGATATGTCTCCATAAGGGTATCAAGTGTATCTAGACTTACATAAGCATGGCAGCGAGAATCAGCTCAAACCCACTATAAAAAGGAATTTCAAAAACAAAACAAAAAAACAGGGAAATTCTTTACAATTCCTTCAGGGTCTCTGATGAAACCTGGAATGACCCTATCTACAATGACAGCTGGATGTGGCATAAGGCCGGACACATGGGACTGAGAGGATTGGTGAGATGGGGTGAGCAAATGCAGACCCTTTAAAGCAATAATTCATGGCACCCATTCCATGGGTCCCAACTCTCCAGGTTGAAGGGAATATTACTACAGCTATAACATGTACGGGAAACCTAGAGAATGGACACATTGTGAATACGAAAGGTCTCTAAATCTCAACGAATAGTCCCTCTCCTGGCGTTCCAGTTTGACTTTCCAACTGCTGTACTATCAATCTCTCAACCTGGAGAGACAGCACCTTTAACCTCCTGTTTCGCACAGGTTGCCAATTTCGCAGAGGATGAATGGGAAGAGAGAGAACCAATGAGAGAGTAGGTGTTAGGTATTTGGACGGGCATATGTCACTGTTATTTCCCGGGAGGAAGAAGAATTGACCAAAGTCTCAGCCAACCACCGAAAACAAGTATAGGTCCTGAACCAAAATATTGGACTTGGGTTCAGCTCAGAAAAAACGAGTTAAAAAATGGAGCTCAGGGGCACAGCAATTCACAAACTGGCAGAGTAATAAAGGGCAACTATCGTCCAAAAATCTTTTGAGGGAAGGCAGAGAGGCGGACTTTAAAACGAGGCAGAATAGCACGAAAGAGATTTCAAGAGGTACGTTTGAATCACATTTCAAGCACAAGAAGAGGGGCACAACTTCGACAATGATGCACTTGGCCATAATGGGCGTATGCTTTTTCTCCTGAATATATTCAGGAGAAAATGCATACGCCCATTTTGGCCAAGCAAGCAAGCAGCAATGCAAATCTGCACTACAAAGAAGTATCCCTTCCCACTGGTCAAAAGGGACATCCGCAAAATGTGTAAAAACCAGAAAGGCAAGACAGGCCCTGGAGATCAGGCAGCCTTGTTATGCTGATGGGCGGGATGTAAGATGCCAACTGCCTCTCTGGAGGAGTGCATTGTGTTCCCTAAAACAAGTAAACAACAGAGCTACACAGCCAAGGGCACTTCCAGTCTGGGGAATATACATTGGGAAAACTGAAAATCAATAAGACAGAGCCACCCTAAAATTTAGCGCCGCACTGCTTACAAGAACCTCAACTTGGGTACACCTTAAGTATCCCAGGAAAGACAAAAATGGTTCAAGATATTGTGGTACTTACGTACGATGGAATATCGCTCAGCCATGAAATCAATGTCATAAGGCCAGTAGCAGCAAAAAGAGTGGATTCAGGTACGATGATTCTAAGTGAAATAAGTCACACAGAAAAAGAAACTTATCATAAGATATAACTTATGAAGTCCCTGTAAACATGGCTACACATGAACTGAGTTAGGAAAGATTACAGAGTAACTAATCTTATCATAAATTATCACTCATAGCGGGAATGTACACATGACTACACATGAACTGAATTACAAACACAACAGAGTCACACATTTAGAAAACATCTTCTGCCTGCTTAATGGGAAAGCCGAAGTGGGGTGATGCATAAAACCACAATTTTAAATTAGCACAGATACCGTTATATAAACCATGTATGTAATAGACAACACCTACTCCCGGCACAATGAACTGGACTCAACACCCCCTATTCATTGCAGAGGAATATGTCTGACTCTAAGTATTTTAAAACATATGTAATCTCATGCCTCCATAATGGAATCATGTGTGTGTATAACGGCATGAACACAGCACTGAAATTCAGTTAAACCCACTTATAAAAATAAATTTCAAAAGCAAAATGCAAAAACAGAGAGAAAGTCTTAAAAATTACGTTCAGGGCCTGTGATGCAAGCTAGATTGACCACCTTTACACCCACAGCTGGATGAGACATATGACTGGACACTTGGGGCTGACAAGATTGCTGAAGTTGTGTGAACAAGAGAACACAACTTAGAGCAATACTGTGTGCTACCCATTCTAGTGGTCCCAACTCTCCAGGTTTAAGGGAATCTTCCTACAGTTAAAACATGCATGGGAAACCCAGTGGATGGTACACTGTGTAATTGGGAAAGTTTTTTAAAAGGTACCTCATTTTTCCGTTTGTCATGCTCGGATTCGCCATTCCATCTGCATTACTCAAAATCTCCCCGCTTGGAGTGTCTGCGCCTTTACCCTCCCGTTATGCACAGTTTGCAAATTGTGCAGAGGATGAACAGGAAGAGGGGAAATAAATGAGAGATTAGCTGTAGGTGTTTGGATGGGCACATGTCACTCTAGTTTCCCATCAGGAAGAAGAATTAAACAAAGGCTCAGCCTGAAGCCCCGGAACCAGACTAGGGCCTAAAGCCATCCTGCGGTATTGCAGCCAGCTCACAAAGAGGCGAGTTGAAAAATGGAACTCAGGGGCACAGCAATTCACAAACTTGCAGAGTTATAAAGGACAACTATCATCCAGAAATATATTGAGGAAAGGCAGTAAAGAGGATTTGAATGCAAGGCAGAATTGAAGGAAACAGATTTCAAGAGGTAGATTGGAGTCGTCTTTAAAGCACATGAAAAGCGACAGAATTTCGACAATTTTGCCCTTGGCTGAAAAGGGATTATGTGTATTTTCTTGAATATATTCGGGAAAATATGCATATGCCCTTTTTGGCCAAGCAAGCCATCAGGCATTTCAAATCCACACTACATAGAAGTGTCCCTTACCTCCAGTCAAAAGGGCCATCCACAAATAGTGTAAAAAACACAAATGCAGGACAGGCCATGGAGAAAAGGGAGCCTGGTTACGCCGATGGACAGGATGTAAATTGCCAACAGCCTCTCTGGAGAACTGTATGTTGTTTTCTAAAACAGAGCTACAGAGCATAGCACACTTCCACTCATGGGCGTGTATTTTGGGAAAACTAAAAATCCACAACACACAGCCAGCCCAAACTTTAGGGCTGCTCTGTTTACAAGAACCTCGACTTCGGTACACTTTAAATATCCCAGGAAAGGGAAAAAAATGGATATAGATGTTGTGGTACTTATATGCAATGGAATGTCACTCAGACATAAAAGCAATGTCATAAGGCCAGTAGCAGCATAATGAGTGGCTTTAGGTATGATGATGCTAAGTGAAATGAGCCACAAAGAAAAAAAATATTGTAATATATCACTTATAGAGGGAATGTAAACATGGCTACACATGAACTGAATTTCAAATGTGAACAGAGTTACACATTTAGAAAACACACTTATTCCTCCTTAAGGGGAAAGGTGACGTGGGGTGATGTGTAAAAGCAGAGTTTGAAATTAGCACAGATTCCATTTCATATACCAAATATGTAATAGACAAGACCTACTCATTTCTCAATGAACTGGACACAAAACACCCTATTCACTGAAGAGGAATATATCTGACTGGTAATAACCTTGAAACCTATGTATTTATATGTCTCCATAATGGAATCAAGTGTATGTAGATTGGCATAAACACAGATCAATGGAACAGGACAGAAAGCCCAGAGATAAACCTACATACCTATGGCTATCTCATCTATGACAAAGGAGCTAAGGATATACAATGGAGAAAAAACTGTCTCTTCAGTAATTGGTGCTGGAAAAACTGGACCCCTACACATAAAAGAATGAAATTAGAACACTCCATAACACCATACACAAAAATAGACTCTAAATTGATTAGAGATCTAAATATAAGACCAGACACTATAAAACACTTAAAGGAAACCATAGGCAGAACACTCTATGACATAAATCACAGCAACATCCTTTTTGACCCACCTCCTAGAGAAATTGAAATAAAAACAGAAATCAACAAATGGGACCTAATGAAACTTAAAAGCTTTTACACAGTACAGGAAAACATAAACAAGATGCAAAAACAACCCTCAGAATGGGAGAATATATTTTCAAATGAAGCAGTTGACAAAGGATTAATCTCCAAACTTTACAAGCACAGCATGTAGCTCAATATCACAAAAACAAACAACCCAATCCACAAACGGGCAGAAGACCTAATAGACATTTCTCCAAAGAAGATATACAGATTACCAAGAAACACATGAAAGGATGCTGAACATCACTAATCATTAGAGTAATGCAAATCAAAACTACCCTGAGGTATCACCTCACAGCAATCAGAGTGGCAATCATCAAAAAAATCTACAAAACAAAAAATGCTGGAGAGGCCTTTATTGGAGAAAAGGGAACACATTTGCACTGTGGGTGGGAATGTAAATTGATATGAGCACTAGGGAGAACAGTACGGAGGTTCCTTTAAATAACTAACAATAGAAGTACCATATGACACAACAATCCAACTACTGGGCATTTGCCTTGTGAAAACCATAATTCAAAAAGAGTTATGTACAAAAATGTTCATTGCAGCTCTATTTGCATTAGCCAGGACATGGAAGCAACCTAAGTGTCCATCGACAGATGAATGGATAAAGAAGATCTGGCACATATATACAATCAAATATTACTCAAACATAAAAAGAAGCAAAACTGAGTTATTTGTACTGAGGTGGATGGACTTAGAATCTGTCCTACACAGTGAAGTAAGTCAGAAAGGGAAAAAGAAATACTGTATGTTAACAGAGATATATGGAATCTAATGAAGAAAAAAAAAGATTTTGAAGAACCTAGTGGCAGGACAGGAGTAAGGACACAGACATAGAGAAAGGACTTAAGGACACCGGAAGGGGGATGGGTAAGCTGGGACGAAATGAGAGAGTGGCATGGACATAAATACATTACCAAATGTAACACTGATAGCTACTGAGAATCAGCCACATAGAAGAGGGAGATCAGCTCGGTGCTTTGTGACCACATAAAGGGGTGGGTTATGGAGTGTGGGAGGGAGATGCAAGAGGGAGGGGATCTGGTGATATTTGTATATGTATAGCTGATTCACTTTGTTATACAGCAGAAACGGACACTCCATTTTAAAGCAATTATACTCCAATAAACGTGTAAAAGGAAAAAAAATAAAAGAAAGCCCAAGGATAAACCTACACACCTATGGTCAACTAATCTATGACAAAGGAGGCAAGACTATACAATGGACATAAGACAGTCTCTTCAATCATTGGTGCTGGGAAATATGGACAGCTACATGTAAAAGAATGAAATTAGAACACTCCCCAACACCATACATAAAAATATATTCAAAATGGATTAGAGACCTTAATGTAAGACCAGACAGTATAAAACTCTGAGAGGAAAACTTAGGAAGGATACTCTGACGTAAATCACAGCAAGATCTTTTTTGATCCACCTCCTATAGTAATGAAATAAAAAAGAAAACTAAACAGATGGGACTAATGAAACGTAAAAGCTTTTGCAAAGCAAAGGAAACTACAAACAAGACGAAAAGACAACCCTCAGAATGGCAGGAAATATTTGCAAACGAATCAATGGACAAATGATTAATCTCCAATATATATAAACAGCTCATGCAGCTCAATATTAATAAAACAAACAACCCAATACAAAAATGGAAGATCTAAATAGACATTTCTTCCAAGAAGACATAGAGATGGCCAGTACGCACATGAAAATCTGCTGAACATCACTAATTATTAGAGAAATGGAAATCGAAACTACAATGAGGTATCACGTCACACCTGTTAGAATGGGCATCATCAGAAAATCTACAAACAACAAATGCTGGAGAGGGTGTGGAGAAAAGGAACCTTCTTCCACTATTGGTGGGAATGTAAATCGATACAGTCTCTATGGAGAACAGTATGGAGGTTCCTTAAAAAACTAAAAATAGAATTACCATATAATCCAGCAATCCCACTACTGGGCATATACCCAGAGAAAACCATAAATCAAAAAGACACATTCACCACAATGTTCACTGCAGCACTATTTACAATAGACAGGTAATGAAAGCAACCTAAGTGCCCACAGACAGATGAATGGATAAAGATGTAGTACATATATACAACCGAATATTACTCAGCCATAAATAGGAATGAAATTGGGTCATTTGTAGAGACCTTGATGGATCTAGAGACTGTCATACAGAGTGAAGTAAGTCAGAAAGTGAAAAACAAATATTGTATATTAATGCATATATGTGGAACCTAGACAAATGGTACAGATGAACCAGTTTGCAGGGCAGAGATAGAGACAGATGTAGAGAACAAACATATGGACACCAAGGAGGGAACGCCATGTGAGGGTGGTGGTGGGATGAATTGGGAGACTGGGATTCACATGTGCACACTTATATGTATAAAATACATATCCAATAAGAACCTGCTGTATAAAAGTAATAAATTTAAAAAAAAATTAAAAATAAATAAATAACATTTAATAAAATAAAACAGAAAAAAAAATTTTTCCCTTCACATAGACGTCTTTATATTAATGCATTATTTCCATGTTTATATCTCAAAATTAAAAAAAAAGATGAATAAATAAAATCTAACTTGAACCAAAAAGAAAAAAAGAAAAAAAAAAAGACAGAACTCACCAGTTATACAGAGGAAAATCATATCAGGGCACTTGCTCCAGTGGTAAAAAATTCTTAAGTTGGTCAGAGGTGGGAAATCGTCTCCCATTCACTCAGCAGCGCTCCCCCCCACAAGGAGCATCCTCATTGCAAAGCTGGGGGAATGTGTCGAGGCGTCTGTGAGTAAATGTGAGCTGAGCCCCAGTCCTGCTGCAGCTGAACTCTTCCCACCCTTTCCAGGTAAAACACCTGAATATGTACAAGCACTTGCAAGCCTAGAGGAAGGGCTGTGGAGCCATACTAGCGAGAGCACGCAGGCCGACTTGGTGCCTGCAGGCCAGCCAGGATGGTCCTGGCACCAGATGCTCTTCTGGAATCTTTCCATTTCCCTGCCTGAGATACCCCTCCTGCCACGGCCCCCACTGCTTTTTTACTTCCTCACCTCTGCCTGGGGAGAAATTCCAGTGGCAGGTATGGGTGACACATCCTCTTCTTTAGCAGGTGGAAGCCTGGCAACTCCTGCAGAGAGTCCAGCAGAGCCCCACTTACACTGGGCCACCCACAAAGCCACGGCCCCTCACTCCCTCCAACCACCCCAGCCCCGACACTGCTGACGGGGCAGAGAATATGGCGTCAGGCACAGCTACAGGGGCCCTTGCTGACTGGAGAGGTGTTTATATTGACCTCAACCCAGGCACACCTGTGGGGGGGGCTGGCAGGCAGTGTCAGGCTGCCCAAATCAGCCAATCCTCACCCCTCAGGGGCTCACAGTTGCAGAAAATGAACCTTGCTAAACGGGTCAGTCCCAAGAAACAGGTGTGGGCTCTTGAGAGTCAGGCTAGACAAGGGTCTGCAGCTGCGGCTTGTTTTCTTATCATTTTATCTGGTCCATGAGTGGAAAACAACTTCAAGAAGACCCTATCCTAATGAGAGGAACCCAGGAGTCAGGGAGAGGAGTGATGGTGGGTGGAGACAGAGGCCTGGTGCCCTGGCTGCAGTGGAAGTGTCTGGAAGACCAGGCAGAGAGAGGCTGCACGGAGTGATAGCCAGGGTCACAGACCTGTCAGAGCTGCTGTTTGTTAGTTCAAGTCCTGCTCGGAGGTGTTCTGTGTCAGCTGTGAGCGACAGGTGAGCTGGGTGTTCTCTGCAAGGTGGGCTATGTGCACAGTTCCTGTGTGTCCAGCCCTGCTGGGGTACCTGCCCAGGGGAGTTCGGTATCCTGGGAAGGGCCAGACTATGAGAGCCCCATGGGCTGCTGGGTAGCTGCAGATGTGAGCTCCATACCCTGAGAGGGACTTGAACACGAGAGCCCCATTGGCTGTGGGGTGCGGGATGCAGCCCAGGTGAGCTCCATATCCTGGGATTGGCCTGACCACGAGAGCCCCATGGGCTGCTGGAGACCTGGTAAAGGATATCAGGACAGTCAGTGAAGCCACCGAGGATATACATCCAGTAACTCCTATTTCCTACACCCTGCTGGAAATTCTACAATCCACCAGGCCATGGCATTCTGTATTAGACTTCAATGATGCCTTCTTCTGTATTCCATTCATCTCAGAGTCACAAGAATTTTTGGCTTGTGAGTGGCAGGACACAACATGCAACAAAACCAATAATGCTGGGCCGTCCTGCCCCAACGGTACAAAAATCCCCACACCATCATTGGGGAAATGTCCTCTAAAGACCTAAACGTTCTACCTCTGTAAAAGGGAACCCTCCTTCAATGTGCAGATGACATTCTGATCGCCAGGCCTACTAAAGACGCCTCTGAACTACCTGGCCAAGAAAGGATAGAAGGTGTCCAAGAAAAAGGCTCAAATATCCCAGTCTCAGGTGACATGCCTGGGCTTCATCCTCACAGATATTTGGAGAAACGCATCCCAGGATAGGGAAGAAGTCATTTGCAGCCTTACCTCTTCTAAAACTAGAAGACAGCTTAGGGGTTCCTGGGGAGGCCAAGGTTTTCTGCATCTGGATCCCTAACTACAATCTAATAGCTGGGCCTCTACATGAAACACTGACACGAAAAGATGATGATCTTTTTGAATAGAATCCCGAAGCAGCCTTTCAAGAATGGAAAGAGCAATCAATTCAGATCCTTGCCCAGGAACTCGCTAATTTAGCTAAACCTTTTGATCTTTACATACCCGGTCAAAGGTTAATCACCCTTGGAGCCTTAGTGCAAAAACAGGGACCACTTGAAATGGAGCAACACAAGAATGCCCTTTAGGTATGATAAACTATGGTCACCAAGAGCTTTGCCCACCGACTCATCAGGCCAGGATACTGGGGTATCTAAAAAGCTGGAAATCAGCAGCCCACAAGTCCAGCTCCCTCCTAAGGGAAAAGGACCCCACGTGGTGATCCTAACCACCCATCATGTCCTGAAGTTGCAGGGGTCGCTCTGTGGACACACTGACCTCGAGTGAGGAGGCCCTCCAACTCCTACCTCCAGAGAGACAAATGGGGGCAACGGGCCCCCAAGATGACTCGTGTGACCATCACTTGACCTGGAGTTTCTCTCTGCAAACAACAAGACTGTGCCCCGAAAGAGCAGACTACTGCTTGCAGGACTTACTGCACCCAGAGGGGAGCTAAGAAGCTTGGCGGGGGAAACATATATCACGCTTTCACCATAGAAAACCCTACAGACACCGCGGTGATGGTGGCCAAAATGACCGCCAGGACTGCTGGCTACTTCTAAAGGCTGTTGACTCAGTGGACGTCATGGTCCTGGAACACCACTGACCCTGGACTGTCTGGGAGTTGCACGGGCAGGGCTCTCACACATGGTGCTGTTTGTACATTAATTCAGGGACCTAATTAAAGAAAGCACAGACTACTGGTCAGAGCATCTAGGCTGGCAAAAACCGTCAGCCTAAGGTCACCGAACAAATGTGGGGTGGGGTGAAACCTGCCACCACAGCATCTCTGCGCATCTCTTTCCTGGACCCTTAAAAGTCATTAGAATCTATAACACTTCCAATGCTGGTGCTCAGGCGGACGAGAAGTGATGCAGGAGGCTTTGGGACAATCAACCTCACCTGGAGGCTGGTGGGCAGACGTTTTGCCCCTTCCCCCACGTATCAGGGCTCCCACCACAGCATGAAGCAGTTACAAAAGAGGGGTCTGAACCCTCAACACCCCAAGAATGAGGAATGGAACAAAAAGCAGAGGAGGGATTCGTCTCTGGCAACGTTCATTAAAAATTCCTGGGAGATAAAAAGAGAATCTGGGCAATATAATAAAGTCTAAGCTGTTTTTCCTTTGTGCTTTGTCTAATTTCACGTGCTCCTAGGGTTCCGCATGCAGAGGTCCCACACCCGGCACTTCAGACCCGATTTCCTAGTGCAGAATGGCTGGGTCGACACCTCAGCTAGCGGAGTCCCATGCAGACTCCATGGCATAGAGCCTGAGCTGCAGCCAACCCAGGCCTCGAGAGCTCCATCCCCTAAATCCCACTGACGCTGCTGGGATCCCTACACAGCAGCCCAGCCCACAGCCCGTGGGGGAGTGCACGCTCTCACCTCTCCATTCTGTTTTCAAAATAATGTTTCCTTTGCTTCTGAACCAAACTCAGTCTTGATCTCTTGGCTCCAATGACACTGGGCACGGGGACTCCTGTTGGGGTCCCCTCTGGATGATCAGTAACAGAAATTGAGAACATTGTAACTTCAATGAACAGATGTGTGAGCCAAACTGCAGTTAACATAGAGCAGTGTATAATGCTCGGGTAAAATAAGATGTTTCTAAGACTTATATTTGATATTTCCATCACTTTACTATAAGCAAGTTCAGTGAAGACGTCTGTCTTATTTGTCAGGTCAACATTAGAGAAATGAAGTGATTTATTTCCATGGATGTACATCGAACACTCTTGGCTGAAGCTTCAATCTTGTTGTGAATGCTTTTCCATTGAAAAGGATACCTCTCTTTCAGCTCCCCCATTTCTGAGAAGTATAAAATCTTATAATTTATTATTACCAAAGGGGAAAGGTAGGAGAAGGGATAAATTAACAGTTTGGGATTAACACATACACACTGCTATGTATAAAATAGATCATCAACAAGGAACTACTGTATAGCACAGGGAACTACACTGAATATTTTGCAATAACCTATAAGGGGAAATAATCTGAAAAAGAATCGATATTTTTATTGACATCATCTATCAATGACAGATAAAATGTAACCTAAGCAAGGCCGATGGTGAGCGCTTCTGAACCTGAAGATTTCAATCATCTAAAGTTTGGGCTCTGCCTATTTCCCAAGGCCCTTAATGGACATACGTGTAGCCGTAGCTTAAAAATTCCCCAGTTTGGGGTTCGGGGAGGCACTGATTTGGAAAAATCCCTGGTGTTCTCCTTCCATGCACGGGACCCTTCCTACAGTTAAAACATGCCTGTCACACATAGAGGATGGTACACCGTTTGATCGGAAAGAGTTTGGAAAAGGCACCTCATCTCCTCATCGCCTGGTGCTCGGGTTCACCCCTCCAGCATCTTTCCTAACAATCTCCTCACTTGGGAATATCAGCACCGTCAACATCCTGTTGCATACAGTTTGGAATTTGTCCAGAGGATGAAGCGGAAGGATGAGAAAAATTTAGAGACAAGTCTTAGTTGTTTGGACAGGCACATGCCACTCTAATTTCCAATCCGGAAGACAAATTCATCAAAGGTTAGAATTGCCCACGGAAAGAGAATAGGACTAGAGGAAATCCTGCTGTTTTGTGTCCAGTTTCCAAAAACACAAGTTGAAAAATGGAACTCAGGGGCACTAAAATTCTTGAAACTACAGAGTTGAAAATATCTATTGTTGAAAAATGTCTTGAGGTATGTCACAGAAAAGGTCTTGTAAGCAAGGGGGAGTGGCAGGAAACAGATTTGAAGAGGTAGAAAGGACTCCCCATTAAAGCACAAGAAAAGGGGCTGAACATCGCCAATGATGCACTTGGCTCAAAAGGGCGTATGCATTTTTCTCTGAATATATTCAAGTAAAGGCCATTCACACTTTTTATCCAACCAAACAGGTGGGCACTGGAAATCAATACTACAAAATGTATCACTTCACATCAGTCAGAAGGGCCATCCACATAAAGTGTAAACACCAGAAATGCAGGACAGGGTGAGGAGAAAAGGGAGCCCTGTGAGGCTGATAGTGGAAATGTAATGTGCCAACGGCCACTCTGGAGAAGTGTATTGTGTTTGCTAAAACATCTGAAAACTGAGCTACAGAGCATAGGGCACTTGCACTCATGGGCATATACCTTGGGAAAAACAAAAAAATGACAGAAAACAGGCACCCCAACTTTTACCACCTCTCTGTTAAAAAGGGCCTCCACTTGGATATAACCTAAATGTCCCTGGAAGGATAAAATGGATAAAAGAGATGGGGTACTTATGTAGAGTGGAATATTACTCATCCAGAAATCAATGAAATAAGGCCAGTTGTAAGAACTCTGGAGGAGTTACATACGATCATTCTAAGTGACACATGTCAGAAAGAAAAAGACACATATCATAAGATGTCACTTAAAGTTGGAATCAAAAATGGCTACACATGAAATAAACTACAAAACAGAAACATAGTCAAATATGTAGAAAAGAGACATAAGGCTGCTAAATGGGAAAGGTGGGGAATGGTGAGGTATTATCCAGGAGGTTGAAATTAGCAAAGATACCATTCCAAGTACCGAATTGAATAACTGACAAGGCCTACACGGTACCTCAAAGAACGGCACTCAGTCCACTCAAGTCACTGGAAAATAATACATATGACTCGTAAGTATCTGAGAAAGAATTTATTGTTGTCTCACAGTACATGAATCAAGTGGATGTACAGCAGCAAAAAACAGAGCTTTGAAAATCAGCTGTAACCAATATAAAATAAATTTAAAAATATTTATAAAAACAGTGAGACAGACAAAAATTCTTACAACTTTTGTTGTAGGGCTATGATGTAACATGGATTGAACACATGTAGACCCACAGCAGGATGATATATAAGGCTGGAAGCTATGCACGCTAAGAGGTGTTAAAGAGGCTGGGTGAGGAAATGCAGACCTTTTAAAGTAATACTGCCTGGTACCCATTCCATGGGTCCCAAATTGGCAGTTTCAAGGGAATCTTCTGACAGCAAAAACATGCCTGGGAAACTGAGATGAATGTACACCGTGTTCTCAGGAGAGGTGTCTAAAATGCACCTCATTTTTGATCTCCTGGTGCTGGGGTTCGCCATTCCAGCCACATTACTAACAATCTCCCGACTTGGAGAATCAGCACCTTTAACCTCCTGTTTCACACAGTTTGCAATTTTTGCAGAGGATAAATGGGAAGAGGAGGAACCAATGAGAGATTAACTGTAGGAGTTTTGACAGGCACATGTCACTCTAATTTCCCATTAGGAAGAAGAATTAACCAAAGGCTCAGCCTGCCTCCCCAGAACCAGAATAGGGCCGGAATCAATCCAATGGTTTGGCGGTCAGCTCACAAAAAAAGCGAGTTGCAAAATGGAGCTCAGGAGCAGACAATTCAAAGACCTGCAAAGATATAAATGATAACCAATGTCCAAAAATATATTCAGGTAAGGCAACGAAGAGGTTCTGAATGAGAGACAGAATTGCAGGAAACATTTTCCAAAAGGTAGATTGTACTCACATTTAAAGCATATGAAAAGCAGCAGAATTTCTAAAATGATGCAGTTGGGCAAAAGGGTGTATGCATTTTTTTCGTGAATATCTTCAGGAAAAAAACTCATACAGAGTTTTTGGCCAACCAAGCAAGAGGGAAATGCAAATCCGCACAATAAAGAAGTCTCAATTTCCACTGCTCAGAAAGTCCTTCCAAAAAATGTGTACAAATCAAAAATGCAGGAGAGGCCATGGAAAACAGGGAGACTAGTCACGCTGATGGGTGGGTTATAAATATCCAAGAGCTACTCTGAAGAAGTGTATGCTGTTTCCTAAAACATCTAAAATACAAAGCCCCCGAGCAAAGGGGACTTCAACTCATGGACATATAACTTGGGAAGACTAAATATCAACAAGACACAGGCACCCCAAAGTTTAGGGCTTCTCTGCATACAAGAACCTCAACTTTGGTACACCTAAAGTATCCCAGGAAAAAGAGAAATGCATAGAGAACTTGTGGTAATTTTGTACAATGGAATATCACTCAGACGTGAAATCAATGTCATAAGGCCAGTAGCAGCATAATGAGAGGATTTAGGTATGATGATTCTAAGGGAAATTAGTCACACAGAAAAAGAATCTTATCATAAGATATCACTTACAGAGGAAATGTCAACATCACAACACATGAACTGAATTAGGAAAGAGAGCAGCGTCTCACATTTAGAAAACACTCTTATGCCTCCTTAAGGGGAAAGGAGAGGTGGGGTGATGCATAAAACCAGAGTTTGATATTAGCACAGGTACCATTCCATAAACCAAATACAGAATAGACAAGACCTACACCTTCCTCAGTGAACGAGACTCAAAACCCCTATTCCCCACAGAGGAATATATCTGATTAGTAAGAATCTTAAAACCTATGTACTGATATGCCTCTGTAAGGGAATCAAGTGTGTCTAGACCAGCATAAACACGTCAGGGAAAATCAGCTCAACCTCATTATAAAAATGAATTTCAAAAACAAAACAAAAAAACAGCGAAATTCTTATACAATTCCTTCAGGGGTTCTGATGAAACCTAGAATGACCCTATCTGCAAAGACAGCTGGATGAGACATAAGGCTGGACACTTGGGACTGAGAGGACTGGTGAGATTGGGAGAGAAAATGCAGACCCTTTAAAGTAGTAATGCATGCCACCATTCCATGGGTCCCAAATTTCCAGGTAGAAGGGAATATCACTACAGTTATAACATGTATGGGAAACCTAGAGAATGGACACCCTGTGATGGCGAAAGGTTTCTGAAAGTCTCCTACTTTTTCCTCTCCTTGTGCTACAGTTTGGCATTCCAATAACTTTACTATCAATCTCCCAACTTAGGAGAGTCATCCCCTATAACCTCCTGGTTCGCACAGTTTGCTAATTGTGCAGAGGATGAAAGGGAAGAGGGAGAACCAATCAGAGAGTAGATGTAGGCATTTGGACGGACACATGTCACTCTAAATTCCTGTCAGGAAGAAGAATTAACCAAAGCCTCAGCCACCCACAGGGAACCAGTATAGCCACCCCTGGAACCAGTATAGGTCCTGAAGCAAAATTGTGGATTTGCGGTCAGCTCCCAATAAAGGGATTTGAAAATTGGAGCTCAGGGGCAAAGCAAATCAAAAACCTGCAGAGTTACAAAGGACTACTCTCTTCCAAAAATCTGTTGAGGGAAGGCAACAAAGCGGACTTGAAAATGAGGCAGAATTGCACAAAACATATTTCAAGAGGTAAATTGGAATCGCCTTTAAAGCACAGGAAACACATCACAACTTCGAGAATGATGCACTTGGCCAAAAACAGCGTATGATTTTCTCCTGAATATATTCAGGAGAAAAGTCAGAGGCCCTTTTTGGCCAATCAAGCAAGTGCACAATGCAAATCCACACTACAAAGAATTGTCGCTTCCCACCGGTCAAAAAGGGCATCCGAAAATCTGTAAAAACCAGAAAGGCAAGATAGAGATGACAAGGGCATAAAGCAATATGAACCCAAGGGTCATGGAGGATTGTGATGACAAGCACATGGAGCATTGTGATGACAAGATTATGTATCATTTTGCTGACAAAGGCATTGTGATGACAAGGTTCATGGAGCACTGTGATGACAAGCGTCATGGATCATTGTGACTAAAGGGTTCATGGAGCATTGGGATGACAAGGGCATGGAGCATTTTGATGACAAGAGTCCCGGATCATTGTGTTGTCAGGGTTCATGGAGCATTGTGATTACAGAGGTCATGGAGCATTGTGATGAGAACGTCATGGAGCATTGGGCTGAAAATGTCCATGGAGTATTGTGATGACAGGGGTCAAGGAGCATTGTGATGAAAAGGTACTGGAGCACTGTGATGAGAAGACCATGGAGCCATGTGATGACAAGTCTCATGGAGCATTCTGATGAAAAGGGTCATGGAGCATTGTGATTACAGGGGTCTTGGAGCATTGTGATAACAAGGGCATTGAACATTGGGATGAGAATGTCATGGAGTGTTCTGATGACATGCATCATGGAGCTTTGTGATGACAAGGGCATGGAGCATTGTGATTACAGGGGACTTGGAGCACTGTGAGGAAAAGGGCATGTAACATTGTGATGAAAAAAGCATGGAGCCTTGTCATGAGAGGGTTCAAGGAGCATACTGATGACAAGTGTCAGGGACCATTGTGATGACAAGGGTATTGAGCATTGTGATGACAAATGTCATGGAGCATTGTGATTAGAAGACCATGGATAATTGTGATGACAATCGTTATGGGGAGCAGTGATGATAAGTGTTATGGAATATTGTGATCACAAGGATTTGGAGCATTGTGATGACAGAGGTCATAGAGCATTTAGATTTCATTGTGATGACAATAGCATGAAGCATTATGATGATGTACATTGGTGCATTGTGATGACAGCGTTCATTGTGCATTGAGATGAAAAGGGGCATGGAGAATTATGATTAGAGGAGTCTTGGATCATTGTGATGAAAAGGGCATGGAACATTTGTCTGAGATGTTTCATGGATTATTGTGATGAGTTGGGGCAAGGAGCATTGAGATAACTATGGCACGGAACACTGTGATACATGGTTCATGGAGGATTGTAATAACAAGCGCATGGAGCATTGTGAGAAGAATGGCATCGAGCATTGTGATGAAAAGCATCATGGATCCTGTGATGAAAAGGGCTTGGAACGATGTGATGAGAGGTTTTTGGAGCATTGTGATGACAATGGCATGGAGCATTGTGATGCCAAGGGTCATGGAGTTTTGTGATGACAAAGGTCATGGAGCATTTTGATGACAAGGGTGTGGTGAATTCTCTTGTGAAGGGCAGGGAGCATTGTGATGACAGGGTCATGGAGCAATTTGATGAAAAGTGTCATGGAACATTTTGATGACAGGGGTTATGGAACATTGTGATGTCAGGAGTCATGGAACATTTTCATGACGGTGTTGTGGACCATTGTGATGACAGGGGAGTGGGTGTATTGTGATGACTAGTGAGGGAACATTTTGATATCATTCGTGAGAGAGCATTTTGATAAGAAGTGCATGGAGCATTGTGATGACAAGTTTTATGGAGCATTGTGATCACAAGATTGTGGAGCTTTGTGATGACAAGCACATGGCGCATTATGATGACATGTGTCATGGAGCACTGTGCTGACAAAGACATGGAGCAATGTGATGACAAGGGTCACCGAGCATTGTGATGAAAATTTCATGGAGCATTTTGGTGACAAAGGTCACAGAGCCTTGTGATGACGAGGGCATGGACCATTGTGATGACAAAGGTCATGAAGCATTGTGATGACTGGAGTCATGGAGCATTGTGATGACAGGGGTCATAGAGCATTGTGATGAAAAGGCAATGATCATTGTGATGACAGGGGCATGGAGCATTGGCCTGACATGTTTCATGGATTATTGTGATGACAGTGGGCATGGTGCAATGTGATGACAAAGGCATGGAGCATTGTGATGAGAAGGTCATGGAGTATTTTGAAGACAGGTCTCAGGGAGCATTGTGATGACATATGTCATGGTCCATTGCGATGACAATGGAATGGAATATTGTGATGCCAAGTGTCATGGAGGATTGTGATGACAAATGTAATGGAGCATTTTGATGACAAGGGCTTGGAGCATTGTGATGACAAGGGACATGGAGCATTGTGATGACAAGGGCATGGAGCATTGTGATGACAAGGGCCATTGAGAATTTTGATGACAAGTTCATGAAGCATTGTGATGAGAAGCACATGGAGCTTACTATGACAGGGGTCATGGAGCATTGCGATGACAAGTGCATAGAGAATTCTGATGACAAATCATGTAACACGGTGATGAGAAGTGTCATGGAGCATAGTGATGCCAAGAACGAGGAGAATTGTGATGACAAGGGACATGGAGCATTGTGATGACCAGGGCATGGAGCACTGTGATGGAAAGACCGTGGAACATTCTGATGAGAAGACCATGGATAATTGTGATGACGAGCGTCATGGAGCACTGTAATGACAAGGGGAATGCAGCATTGTGATGACAGTGGCCATGGAGCATTGTGATGACAAGGGTGATGGAGCATTTTGATGACAAGGGCGTAGAGCATTGTGATAAGGAGACCATGGATAATTGTGATGACGAGCGTCATGGAGCACAGTAATGACAAGGGGTATGGAGCATTGTGATGACAGTGGCCGTGGAGAATGGTGATGACAAGTGTCATGGATCATTTTGATGACAAGGGCGTAGAGCATTGTGATGAGAAGACCATGGATAATTGTGATGACGAGCGTCATGGAGCACAGTAATTACAAGGGGTATGGAGCATTGTGATGACAGTGGCCATGGAGCATTGTGATGACAAGTGTCATGGAGCATTCTAATGACAAGCTTGTGGAGTATTGTGACGACAATGGCATGGAGCATTGTGATGAAAAGGGCAGGGAGCATTGTGATGAAATAGGCATGAAGCCATTTCATGACAGGTTTCAAGGAGCATTCTGACGACAAGTGTCAGGCAACATTGTGATGACAAGTGTATCGAGAATGGTGATGAAAAAGATCATGGAGCATTTTGACGAAAAGGGCATGGAGTATTGTGATGACACGCATCATGGAGCATTGTGATGACAAGTGTTATGGAACATTGTGATCACAAGGATTTGGAGCATTGTGATGATAGAAGTCATGGATCATTTTGTTTTCAAGGAGCATGGAGCATTGGGATGACAAGGGCATGAATCAATGTGAACACAAGGTTCATGGAGGATTTTGATGACAATGGTAAGGGAGTAATGTGATGACAAGCAAATGGAGCATTTTGATGAAAAGTTCATGTAGAATTTTGCTGACACAGGCATGGAGCATTGTGATGATAAGGGTCATAGAGCACTGTGATGAGAAGCATCACGGATCATTGTGATTATAGGGGTCATGGAGCATTGGGATGGCAAGGGCATGGATCATTCTGATGACAAGTGTCATGGAGCATTGGGCTGAAAATGTTCATGGAGCACTGTGATGACTAGGGAATGGAGCATTGTGATGACAAGAGTCCCGGATCACTGTGTTGTCAGGGGTCATGGAGCGTTGTGATGACAGTGGTCATGGAGCATTGTGATGATAGGGATCATGAAGCATTGTGATGAGAAGTTCCTGGAGAATTGGCGTGAAAATGTTCAGGAAGTATTGTGAGGACAGGGGTCATGGAGCATAGTGATGACAAGGGAATGGAGCACTGTGATGAAAAGTTCCTGGAGAATTGTGATGAGAAGACCATGGAGCCTTGTAATAACAAGTCTCATGGAGCATTCTGATGAAAAGGGGCATGGAGTATTCTGATTACAGGGGTCTTGGAGCATTGTGATGACAAGGGCATGGAGCATTGTGATTACTCGTGTCTTGGAGCATTGTGATGAAATTGGCATGGATCATTGTTATGAAAATGGTATGGAGCCTTGTCATGACAGTGTTCCAGGAGCATACTGATGACAAGTGTCAGGGAGCATTGTGATGACAAGTGTATAGAGCACTGTGATGACAAAGGTCATGGAGCTCTGTGATGAGAAGACCATGGATAATTGTGATGATGAGCGTCAAGTGACGTTGTGATGATAAGTGTTATGGAACATTGTGATCACAAGGATTTGTAGCATTGTGATGAGATAGATCATCAAATATTTTGATTTCATTGTGATGACAATAGCCTGAAGCATTATGATGATGGGCATGGTGCATTTTGATGACAGGGTTCATGGAGCATTGAGATGCAAAGGGGCATGGAGCATTGTGATTAGAGGGTTCATGGAGCATTGTGATGACAATGGCATGGAGCATTGAGATGCCAACTGTCATGGATCTTTGTGATGACAAAGGTCATGGAGCATTTTGATGACAAAGGCGTGGTACATTGTGACGAGAAGGGCAGGGAGCATTGTGATGACAGGGTTATAGAGCAATTTGATGAAAAGGGTCATGGAATATTTTGATGACAGGTGTTATGGTACATTGTGATGTCAGGGGTCATTGAGCATTTTGAGGAAAAGTGTTATGGAGCATTTTGATGACAGGGGTTATGGAACATTGTGATGTCAGGGGTCATCGAACTTTGTGATGATAAGTGCATGTAGCATTGCAAAGACAGAAGTAATGGAACATTGTGATGACAGGGGTGAGGGAGTATTGTGATGAATAGTGATGTAACATTGTGATATCAGTATTGAGAGAGCATTTTGATGAGAAGTGCATGGAGCATTGTGATGACAAATTTTATGGAGCATTGTGGTGACAAGATTGTGGAGCACTGTGATGACAAGTGCAGGGTGCATTGTGATGACATGGGTCATGGAACATTGTGCTGACAAGCGCATGGAGCATGGTGATGACGAGGGTCATGGAGCATTGTGCTGAGAAAGGCATAGAGCATTGTGATGACAAGGGTCAAAGAGCATTGTGATGAAAAGTTCATGGAGCATTGTGGTTAAATATGTCATAGAGACTGTTGATGACTAGGGCATGGACCACTGTGATGACAAAGGTCATGAAGCATTGGGATGACTGGAGGCATGGAGCATTGTGATGACAGGGGTCATGGACCATTGTGATAACAAGGGCATGGAGCCTTGTGATGACAAGGGAATGGAGCATTGGTCTAATAAGTTTCATGGATTATTGTGATGACAGTGGGAATGGCGCATTGTGATGACAAGGGCATGGAGCATTGTGATGACCAGGTCATGCAGTACTGTGAAGACAGGTGTCAGGGAGCATTGTGATGACATATGTAATGGCCCATAGTGATGACAATGGCATGGAGCATTGTGATGCCAAGTGTCATGGAGGATTCTGATGACAAAGGTAATGGAGCATTGTGATGACAATGGCTTGGAGCATTGTGATGACAAGGGTCATGGAGCATTGTGCTGACAGGTGCATGGAGAATTGTGATGAAAAGGGTCATGGAGTATTCTGATGACAAGCTTGTGGTGTATTTTGATGACAATGGCATGGAGCATTGTGATGAAAATGGCATGGGGCATTGTGATGACAACTGTATTGAGAATTGTAATGACAAATCTTGGAGCATTGTGATGAAAAGGGCATGGAGTATTGTGATGAAATGCATCATGCAGCGTTGTGATGACAAGTGTTATGGAACACTGTGATCACAAGGGTTTTGAGCATTGTGATGACAGAAGTCATGGATCATTTTGATTTCAAGGAGCATGGAGCATTGTGATGACAAGGGCATGAAGCAATGTGATCCCAAGGTTTATGGAGGACTGTGATGACAATGGTAATGGAGTATTGTGATGAAAAACGAATAGAGCATCGCAATGACAATGTCAGGTAGCATTTTGCTGACAAAGTCATGGAGCATTGTGATGACAGGTGTCATGGAGCACTGTGATTACAAGCGTCACGGAGCATTGTGAATACAGGGGTCATGGAGCATTGGGATGACAAGGGCATGGATCATTGTGATGACAAGGATCATGGAGCATTGGGCTGAAAATGTTCATGGAGTATTGTGATGACAGGGGTCATGGAGCATTTTGATGAGAAGGTCATGGAGCATTGGGCTGAAAATGTTCATGGAGTATTGTGATGACAGGGATCATGGAGCATTTTGATGACAAGTTCCTAGAGCACTTTGATGAGAAGACAATGGAGACTTGTGATGACAAGTCTCATGGATCATTCTGATGAAAAGGGACATGGAGCATTGTGATTACAGGGGTCTTGGAGCATTGTGATGACAAGGGCATGGAGCATTGTGATGAGAAGGCCATGGAGCATTCTGATGACATGCGTCATTGAGGTTTGTGATGACAAGGGCATGGAGCATTGTGATTACATGGGTCTTGGAGCATTGTGATTAAAAGGGCATGGATCATTGTGTTGAAAAAGGCATGGAGCCTTGTCATGACAGGGTTCAAGGAGCATACAGACAACAAGTGTCAGGGAGCATTTTGATGACAAGTGTATTGAGCATTGTGATGACAAAGGTCATGGAGCATTGTGACGAGAAGAACATGGATAATTGTGATGACGAGTGTCATGGGGCAGTGTGATGACAAGTGTTATGGAATATTGTGATCACAAGTTTTTGGAGCATTGTTATGACTGAGGTCATGGAGCATTTTGATTTCATTTTGATGACAATAGCATGAAGCATTATGATGATGGGCATGGTGCATTGTGATGACAGGGTTCATTGATCATTGAGATAAAAAATGGGCATGGAGCATTGTGATTACAGGGGTCTTGGAACATTGTGATGAGAAGAGTCATGGAGCCTTGTGATGACAAGGCCACGGAACATCATGATGGCAGGGGTCATGGAGCATTGTTATGACAGTGGTAATGGAGCATTTTGACGGCAAGGGCATGGAGCATTGTGATGAGAAGGCCATGGAGCATTCTGAAGACATGTGTCATGGAGCTTTGTGATGACAAGGGCATGGAACAATGTGATGAGAGTGTTCATGGAGCATTGTGATGACAATGACATGGAGCATTGTGATGCCAAGGGTCATGGATCTTTGTGATGACAAAGGTCATGGAGCATTTTGATGACAAGGGCGTTGTGCATTGTGATGAGAAGGGCAGGGAGCATTGTGATGACAGGGTCATGGAGAAATTTGATGAAAAGAGTCATGGGACATTTTGATGATAGGGGATATGGAACATTGTGATGTCAGGGGTCTTGGAGGATTATGATGAAAAGGGTCATGGAGCATTTTGATGACCGGGGTTATGGAGCATTGTGATGTCAGGGGTCATCTTACATTGTGATGATAAATGCATGTAGCATTGTGATGACAGGGGTCATGGAACATTGTGATAACCAGGGTGAGTGAGTATTGTGACGAATAGTGATGTAACATTGTGATATCTGTGGTGAGAGAGCATTTTGATGAGAAGTGCATGGAGCATTGTGATGACAATGTTTATGGTGCATTGTGATGACAAGCTTGTGGAGCGCTGTGATGACAAGCACATGATGCATTATGATGACATGTGTCATGGAGCATCGTGCTGACAAGCGCATGGAGCATTGTGATGACAAGGGTCATGGAGCATTGCGCTGAGAAAGGCATAGAGCATTGTGATGACAAGGATCAAAGAGCATTGTGATAAAAAGTTCATGGAGCATTGTGATTACAAGGGTCATGGAGCATTGTGATGACAAGGGCATGGAGCATTTGTCTAATAATTTTCATGGAGTATTGTGATGACTGTTGGAATGGTGCATTGTGGTGACAAGAGCATGGAGAATTGTGATGACCAGGTCACGCAGTATTGTGAAGAGAGGTGTCAGGGAGCACTGTGATGACATATGTAATGGCCCATTGTGATGACAATGGCATGGAGCATTGTGATTCCAGGTGTCATGGAGGATTCTGATGACAAAGGTAATGGTGCATTGTGATGACAGTGGCTTGGAGCATTGAGATGACAAGGGTCAGGGAGCATTGTGCTGACAAGTGCATGGAGAATTGTGATGACAAGGGTCATGGAACATTCTCATGATAAGCTTGAGGAGTTTTTTGCTGACAGTGGCGTGGAGCATTGTGATGAAAACGGCATGGGGCATTGTGTTGAAAAAGGCATCGAACCTTTTCGTGACAGCGTTCAAGGAGCATTCTGACGACAAGTGTCAGGGAGCATTGTGATGACAAGTGTATTGAGAATTGTGATGACAAAGGTCATGGAGCATTGTGATGAAAAGTGCATGGAGTGTTGTGATGACAGGCATCATGGAGCGTTGGGATGACAAGTGTTATGGAACATTGTGATCACAAGGTTTTGGAGCATTGTGATGACAGATGTCCTGGATCATTTTGATTTCAAGAAGCATGGAGCATTGTGATGACAAGGGCATGTAGCAATGTGATCCCAAGATTCATGGAGGATTGTGATGACAATGGTAATGGTGTATTTTGATGACAAGCGCATAGAGCATGGTAATCACAAAGTCATGTAGCATTTTGCAGACAAAGGCATGGAACATTGTGATGACAGGTGTCATGGAGCACGGTGATGACAAGCGTCACGGAGCATTGTGAATAAACGGGTCATGGAGCATTGGGATGACAAGGTCTTGGAGCATTGTGATGACAGATGTCATGGAGCACTGTGATGACAAGCGTCACGGAGCATTGTAATACAGGGGTCTTGGAGCATTGGGATGACAAGGGCATGGATCATTGTGATGACAAGGGTCATGGATCATTGGGCTGAAAATGTTCATGGAGTATTTTGATGACAGGGCTCATGGAGCATTGTGATGACAGAAGTCATGGAGAATTTTTATTTCATTGTGGTGATAATAGCCGGAAGCATTATGATGAAGGGTATGATGCATTGTGATGACAGGTTTCATGGAGCATTGAGATGAAAAGAGGCATGGAGCATTTTGATTAAAAGGGTCTTGGAGCATTGTGATGACAGGTGAATGGAGCCTTGTGATGACAGGGCTATGGAACATTCTGATGACATGCATCATGTAGCTTTTTGATGACAAGGGCATGGAGCATTTTGATTAGAGGGGTCGTGGAGCATTGTGATGACAAGTGTCATGCAGCCTTGTGATGACAAGGCCGTGGAACATTTTGATGGCAGGTGTCATGGAGCATTGTTATGAAAGAGGTAAAGGAGCATTGTGATGAGAAGGGCATGGAGCATTGGTCTGAAATGTTTCATGGATTATTGTGATGAGAGTGGGCATAGAGCATTGTGATGATAAGGGCATGGAACACTGTGATACATGGGACATGGAGGATTGTAATGACAAGGTCATGGGGCATTGTGATGAGAAAGGCATCGAGCATTGTGATGACAAGTGTCATGGAGCTTTGTGATGACAAGGGCATGGAGCAATGTGATGAGAGGGTTCATGGAGCATTGTGATGACAATGACATGGAGCATTGTGATGCCAAGTGTCATGGCGCTTTGTGATGACAAAGGTCATGGAGCATTTTGAAGACAATTGCATGGTGCATTGTGATGAGAAGGGCAGGGAGTATTTTGATGACAGGGTCATGCAGCAATATGATGGAAAGTATATTGGAACATTTTGATGACAGGGGTTATAGAATATTGTGATGTCAGGGGTCTTGGAACTTTGTGATGATAAAGGGATGTAGCATTGTGACGACAGGGGTCATGGGACATTGTGATTACAGTGGTGAGGGAGTATTGTGACAACTAGTGATGGAACACTGTGATATCTCTGGTGAGAGAGCATTTTGATGAGAAGTGTATGGAGCATTGTGATTACAAGGTTTATGGAGCATTGCAATGACAATTTTCTGGACCGTTGTGATGAAAAGCGAATGGCACATTGTGATGACAAGGGTCATGGAACATTTTTCAGACAAAGTCATGGAGCATTTTGATGACAATGGTCACGGAGCATTGTGATGAAAACGAAATGGGGCATGGTGATGAAAAAGGCATGGAGCCTTTTCGTGACAGGGTTCAAAGAGCATTCTGATGACAAGTGTCAGGGAGCATTGTGATGACAAGTGTCCTGAGCATTGTGATGACAAATGTCATGGAGCACTGTGATAAAAAGGGCATGGAATTTTGTGATGACAGGCCTCATGTAGCATTGTGATGACAAGTGTTATGGAACATTGGGATCACAAGGGTTTGGAGCATTGCGATGACAGAGGTCATGGATCATTTTGATTTCAAGGAGCATGGAGCATTGTGATGACAAGGGCATGAAGCAATGTGCTCTCAAGGTTCATGGAGGATTGTGATGACAATGGGAATGGAGTATTGTGATGACAAGCGCACAGAGCATTGTAATGACAAGGTCATGTAGCATTTTGCTGACAAAGCCATGGAGCACTGTGATGACAGGTGTCATTGAGCACTGTGATGACAAGCGTCATGGAGCATTGTGAATACAGGGGTCATGGAGCATTGGGATGACAAGGCCATGGATCATTGTGATGAGAAGGTCCTGGAGTATTGTAAACACAGGTGTCAGGGAGCATTGTGATGACATATGTCATGGTCCATTGCAATGACAATGGCAGGCAGCATTGTGATGCCAAATGTAATGGAGGATTTTGATGACATATATAATGGAGCATTGTGATGACTAGGGCTTGGAGCATTATGATGGCAAGGGCCATTGAGAATGTTCAGAACAAGGTCGAGAAGCATTGTGATGACAATTTCCTGGAGCATTGTGATGAGAAATCCACAGAGACTTGTGATGACAAATCTCATGGAGCATACTGATGAAAAGGGGCATGGACCACTGTGATTACAGGGGTCTTGGAACATTGTGATGGCATGGGCATGGAGCATTGTGAGTAGAAAGCCAAGGAGCATTCTGAAGACATGTGTCATTGAGCTTTGTGATGACAAGGGCATGGAGCATTGTGTTTAAATGGGTCTTGGAGCATTGTGAAGAAAAAGGCATGGATCATTGTGATGAAAAAGGCATGGAGCCTGGTCATGACAGGGATCAAGGAGCATACAGACAACAAGTGTCAGGGAGCATTTTGATGACAAGTGTATTGAGCATTGTGATGACAATGGTCATGGAGCGCTGTGATGAGAAGCCCTTGGATAATTGTGATGACGAGTGTCATGGGGCACTGTGATGACAAGTGTTATGGAATATTGTGATCACAAGGGTTTGGAGCATTGTTATGACTGAGGTCATGGAGCATTTTGATTTCATTGTGATGACAATAGCATGAAGCATTATGATGACGGTCATGGTGCATTGTGATGACAGGGTTCATGGATCATTGAGATGAAAAATGGGCATGGGGCACTGTGATTACAGGGGTCTTGGAGCATTGTGATGAGAAGGGTTATGGAGCATTGTGATGAGAAGGCCACGGAACATCGTGATGGCAGAGGTAATGGAGCATTTTTATGACAGGTGTAATGGAGCATTGTGACTGCAAGGGCATGGAGCATTGTGATGAGAAGGCCATGGAGCATTCTGATGACATGTGTCATGGAGCTTTGTGAGGACAAGGGCATGGAGCATTGTGATGCCAAGGGTCATGGATCTTTGTGATGACAAATGTCATGGAGCATTTTGATGACAAGGGCGTTGTGCACTGTGATGAGAAGGGCAGGGAGCATTGTGATGACAGGGTCATGGAGCAATTTGATGAAAAGGGTCATGGAACATTTTGATGAGAGGGGTTATGGAACATTGTGATTTCAGGTGTCATGGAGCATTATGATGAAAAGGGTCATGAAGCATTTTGATGACAGGGGTTATGGAGCATTGTGATGTCAGGGGTCATCGAACATTTTGATGATAAGTGCATGTAGCATTGTGATGACAGGAGTCATGGAACATTGTGATAACAGGGGTGAGGGAGTATTGTGACGAACAGTGATGTAACATTGTGATATCTGTGGTGAGAGAACATTTTGATGAGAAGTGCATGGAGCATTGTGATGACAAGGTTTATGGAGCATTCTGATGACAAGCTTGTGGAGCACTGTGATGACAAGCGCATGGTGCATTATGATGACATGTGTCATGGAGCATCGTGCTGACAAGCGCATGGAGCATTGTGATGACAAGGGTCACGGAGCATTGCGCTGAGAAAGGCATAGAGAATTGTGATGACATGGATCAAAGAGCATTGTGATGAAAAGTTCATGGAGCATTGTGATGACAAGGGTCATGGAGCATTGTGATGACAAGGGCATGGAGCATTGGTCTAATAAGTTTCATGGATTATTGCGATGACTGTTGGAATGGTGCATTGTGGTGACAAGGGCATGGAGCATTGTGATGACCAGGTCAAGCAGTATTGTGAAGAGAGGTGTCAGGGAGCATTGTGATGACATATGTAATGGCCCATTGTGATGACAATGGCATGTAGCATTGTGATACCAAATGTCATGGAGGATTCTGATGATAAAGTAAGAGAGCATTGTGATGGCAATGGCTTGGAGCATTGTTATCACAAATGTCAGGGAGCAATTTGCTGACAAGTGCATGGATAATTGTGATGCCAAGTGTCATGAAGCATTCTCATGACAAGCTTGTGGAGTATTTTGATGACAGTGGCGTGGAGCATTGTGATGACAAGGGCATGGATCATTGTGATGAGAAAGTCATGGAGTATTGTGAAGACAGGTGTCAGGGAGCACTGTGATGACATATGTCATGGTAAATTGCAATGACAATGGCAAGGAGCATTGTGATGCCAAATGTAATGGAGGATTTTGATGAGAAATATAATGGAGCATTGTGATGACTAGGGCTTGGAGCATTATGATGACAAGGGTCATTGTGTATTTTCATGAAAATGTCGTGAAGCATTGTGATGACAATGTCCTGGAGCATTGTGATGAGAAATCCATAGAGACTTGTGAGGACAAATCTCATGGAGCATACTGATGAAAAGGGGCATGGACCATTGTGATTACAGGGGTCTTGGAACATTGTGATGACATGGGCATTGAGCATTGTGAGGAGAAGGCCAAGGAGCATTCTGAAGACATGTTTTATTGAGCTTTGTGATGACAAGGGCATGGAGCATTGTGATGAAAAAGGCATGGAGCCTTGTCATGACAGGGTTCAAGGAGCATATTGATGACAAGTGTCAGGGAGCATTTTGATGACAAGTGTATTGAGCATTGTGATGACAAAGGTCATGGAGCATTGTGATGAGAAGGCCATGGATAATTGTGATGATGAGTGTCATGGGGCACTGTGATGACAAGTGTTATGGAATATTGTGATCACAAGGTTTTGGAGCATTGTCATGACAGAGGTCATGGAGAATTTTGATTTCATTGTGATGACAATAGCATGAAGCATTATGATGATGGGCATGGTGCATTGTGATGACAGGGTTCATGGAGCATTGAGATGAAAACGGGCATGGAGCATTGTGATTACAGGGGTCTTGGAGCATTGTGATGAGAAGGGTCATGGAGCCTTGTGATGACAAGGCCACAGAACATCGTGATGGCAGGTGTCATGGAGGATTGTTATGACAGGGGTAATGGAGCATTGTGATGGCAAGCGCATAGAGCATTGTGATGAGAAGACCATGGAGCATTCTGATGACATGTGTTATGGAGTTTTGTGATGAAAAGGGCATGGAGCAATTTGATGAGAGTGTTCATGGAGTACTGTGATGACAATGACATGGAGCATTGTGATGCCAAGGGTCATGGATCTTTCTGATGACAATAGTCATGGAGCATTTTGATGACAAGTGCGTTGTGCATTGTGATGAGAAGGGCAGGGAGCATTGTGATGACAGGGTCATGGAGCAATTTGATGAAAAGGGTCAGGGAACATTGTGATGACAGGGGTTATGGAACATTGTGATGTCAGGGGTCATGGAGCATTTTGATGAAAAGGGTCATGGAGCATTTTGATGACAGGGGTTATGGAGCATTGTGATATCAGGGGTCATTGAACATTGTGATGATAAGTGCATGTAGCATTTTGATGACAGGAGTCATGGAACACTGTGATAACAGGGGTGACGGAGTATTGTGACGAATAGTGATGTAACATTGTGATATCTGTGGTGAGAGAGCATTTTGATGAGAAGTGCATGGAGCATTGTGATGAAAAAGTTTATGGAGCATTGTGATGACAAGATTGGGAAGCACTGTGATGACAAGCGCATGGTGCATTTTGATGACATGTGTCATGGAGCATCGTGCTGACAAGCGCATGGAGCATTGTGATGACAAGGGTCATGGAGCATTGTGCTGAGAAAGGCATAGAGAATTGTGATGACAAGGATCAAAGAGCATTGTGATGAAAAGTTCATGAAGCATTGTGATGACATGGGTCATGGAGCATTGTGATGACAAGGGCATGGAGCATTGGTCTAATAAGTTTCATGGATTATTGTGATGACTTTTGGAATGGTGCATTGTGGTGACAAGGGCATGGAGCATTGTGATGACCAGGTCATGCAGTATTGTGAAGACTGGTGTCAGGGAGCATTGTGTTGACATATGTAATGGCCCATTGTGATGACAATGGCATGGAGCATTGTGATGCCAAGTGTCATGGAGGATTCTGATGACAAAGGTAATGGTGCATTGTGATGACAATGGCTTTGAGTATTGAGATGACAAGGGTCAGGGAGAATTGTGCTGACAAGTGCATGGAGAATTGTGATGACAAGGGTCATGGAGCATTCTCATGACAAGCTTGTGGAGTATTTTGATGACAGTGGCGTGGAGCACTGTGATGAAAACGGCATGGGGCACTGTGATGAAAAATGCATGGAACCTTTCGTGACAGGTTTCAAGGAGCATTCTGACGACACGTGTCAGGGAGCATTGTGATGACAAGTGTATTGAGAATTGTGATGACAATGGTCATGGAGCATTGTGATGAAAAGTGCATGGAGTATTGTGATGACAGGCATCATGGAGCGTTGTGATGACAAGTGTTATGGAACATTTTGATCACAAGTGTTTGGAGCATTGTGATGACAGATGTCATGGATCATTTTGATTTCAAGGAGCATGGAACATTTGATTACAAGGGCATGAAGCAATGTGATCCCAAGGTTCATGGAGGATTGTGATGACAATCGTAATGGAGTATTGTGATGACAAGTGCATAAAGCATTGTAATGACAAGGTCATGTAGCATTTTGCTGACAAAGGCATGGAGCATTGTGATGACAGGTGTCATGGATCACTGTGATGACAAGCGTCACGGAGCATTGTGAATACAGGGTTCATGGAGCATTGCGATGACAAGGGCATGGATCATTGTGATGACAAGGGTCATGGAGCATTGGGCTGAAAATATTCATGGAGTATTGTGATGACAGGGGTCATGGAGAATTTTGATTTCATTGTGCTGACAATAGCCGGAAGCATTATGATGATGGGCATGGTGCATTTTGATGACAGGGTTCATGGAGCATTGAGATGAAAAGGGGCATGGAGCATTGTGATTACAGGGGTCTTGGAGCACTGTGATGACAAGGGCATGGAGCATTTTGATGTGAAGGACATGGAACATTCTGATGGCCTGTGTCATGGAGCTTTGTGATGACAAGGGCATGGAGCATTGTGTTTAAATGGGTCTTGGAGCATTGTGATGAAAAGGGCATGGATCATTGTGATGAAAATGTCATGGAGCCTTGTCATGACAGGGTTCACGGAGCATACAGTCAACAAGTGTCAAGGAGCATTTTGATGACAAGTGTATTGAGCATTGTGATGAGAAAAGTCATGGAGCATTGTGTTGAGAAGACCATGGATAATTGTGATGACAAGTGTCATGGGGCACTGTGATGACAAGTGTTATGGAATATTGTGATCACAAGGGTTTGGAGCATTGTTATGACAGAGGTCATGGAGCAATTTGATTTCATTTTGATGACAATAGCATGAAGCATTATGATGATGGGCATGGTGCATTGTGATGACAGGGTTCATGGATCATTGAGATGTAAAGGGGCATGGAGAATTGTGATTACATTGGTCTTGGAGCATTGTGATGAGAAGGGTCATGGAGCCTTGTGATGACAAGGCCACAGAACATCGTGATGGCAGGTGTCATGGAGAATTGTTATGACAGGGGTAATGGAGCATTCTGATGGCAAGCACATAGAGCATTGTGATGAGAAGGCCATGGAGCATTCTGATGACATGTGTCATGGAGCTTTGTGATGAAAAGGGCATGGAGCAATGTGATGAGAGTGTTCATGGAGCATTGTGATGACAATGACATGGAGCACTGTGATGCCAAGTGTCATGGATCTTTATGATGACAATAGTCATGGAGCATTTTGATGACAAGTGCGTTGTGCATTGTGATGAGAAGGGCAGGGAACATTGTGATGACAGGATCATGGAGCAATTTGATGAAAAGGGTCATGGAACATTTTGATGACAAGTGTTATGCAACACTGTGATGTCAGGGGTCATAGAGCATTTTGATGAAATGGGTCATGGAGCATTTTGATGACAGGGGTTATGGAGCATTGTGATGTCAGTGGTCATCGAACATTGTAATGAGAATGCATGTAGCATTGTGATGACAGGAGTCATGGAACATTGTGATAACAGGGGTGAGGGAGTATTTTGACGAATAGTGATGTAACATTGTGATATCTGTGGTGAGAGAGAATTTTGATGAGAAGTGCTTGGTGCATTGTGATGAGAAGATTTATGGAGCACTGTGATGACAAGATTGTGGAGCACGGTGATGACAAGCACATGGTGCATTGTGATGACATGTGTCATGGAGCATCGTGCTGAGAAAGGCATAGAGATTTGGGATGACAAGGATTAAAGAGCATTGTGATGAAAAGTTTATGGAGCATTCTGATGACAAGGGTCATGGAGCATTGTGATGACAAGGGCATGGAGCATTGGTCTAATAAGTTTCATTGATTATTGCGATGACTGTTGGAATGGTGTATTGTGATTACAAGGTCCTGGAGCATTGTGATGAGAAATCCATAGAGACTTGTGATGAGAAATCTCATGGAGCATACTGATGAAAAGGGGCATGGACCATTGTGATTACAGGGGTCTTGGAACATTGTGATGACATGGGCATGGAACATTGTGAGGAGAAGGCCAAGGAGCAACCTGAAGACATGTTTAATTGAGCTTTGTGATGACAAGGGCATGGAGCATTGTGTTTAAAGGGGTCTTGGAGCATTGTGAGGAAAAGTGCATGGATCATTGTGATAAAAAAGGCATGGAGCCATGTCATGACAGGATTCAAGGAGCATACAGACAACAAGTGTCTGGTAGCATTTTGATGACAAGTGTATTGAGCATTGTGATGACAAATGTCATGGAGCATTGTGATGAGAAGACCATGGATAATTGTGATGACGAGTGTAATGGGGCACTGTGATGACAAGTGTTATGGAATATTATGATCCCAAGGGTTTGGAGAATTGTTATGACAGAGGTCATGGAGCATTTTGATTTCATTGTGATGACAATAGCATGAAGCATTATGATGATGGGCATGGTGCATTGTGATGACAGGGTTCATGGTTCATTGAGATGAAAAGGGGCATAGAGCATTGTGATTACAGGGTTTATGGAGCATTGCTATGACAAATATGTGGACCGTTGTGATGAAAAGCGCATGGCACATTGTGATGACAAGGGTCATGGAGCATTTTTCTGACAAAGGCATGGAGCACTGTCATGACAAGGATCACGGAGCATTGGGATGAAAAGTTCATGGAGCACTGTGGTTACAAAAGCCACCGAGCCTTGTGATGACGCGAGCATGGACAATTGTGATGACAAATCTTATGAAGCATTGTGTTGACTGGAGTCACGGAGCATTGTGATGACAGGGGTCATGGAGTACTGTGATGACAAGGGCATGGAGCATTGTGATGACAAGGGCACGGAGCATTTTGATGACAGGGGCATGGATCATTGGTCTGACAAGTTTCATAGATTATTGTGATGACAGGGGACATGGTGCATTGTGATGACAATGGCATGGATCATTGTGATGAGAAGGTCATGGAGTATTGTGAAGATAGGTGTCAGGGAGCATTTTGATGACATATGTCATGGTCCATTGCGATGACAAAGGCAGGGAGCATTGTGATGCCAAATGTAATGGAGGATTGTGATGACAAATATAATGGAGCATTGTGAGGACTAGGGCTTGGAGCATTATGATGCCAAGGGCCATTGAGAATTTTCAGGACAATGTCGTGAAGCATTGTGATGATAAGGTCCTGGAGCATTGTGAAGAGAAAACCATGGAGCACTGTGATGACAAATCTCTTGGAGCATACTGATGAAAAGGGGCATGGACCATTGTGATTACAGGGGTCTTGGAACATTGTGATGACATGGGTATGGAGCATTGTGAGGAGAAGGCGAAGGATCATTCTGAAGATATGTGTCATTGAGCTTTGTGATGACAAGGGCATGGAACATTGTGATTACAGGGTTCTAGGAGCATTGTGATGAAAAGGGCATGGATCATTGTGATGAAAAAGGCATGGAGCTTTGTCATGACAGGGTTCAAGGAGCATACTGACGACAAGTGTCAGGGAGCATTGTGATGACAAGTGTATTGAGCATTGTGATGAGAAAGGTCATGGAGCATTGTGATGAGAAGACCATGGATAATTGTGGTGACGAGCGTCATGGGGCATTGTGATGACAAGTGTTATGGAATAATGTGATCACAAGTGTTTGGATCATTGTTATGACAGAGGTCATGAAGAATTTTGATTTAATTGTGCTGACAATAGCATGAAGCATTATGATGATGGGCATGAGGCATTGTGATGACAGGGTTCATGGAGCATTGTGTTGAAAAGGGGCATGGATCATTGTGATTACAGGGGTCTTGGGTCATTTTGGAGACAAGTGTCATGGAGCCTTGTGATGACAAGGCCGTGGAACATTGTGATTGCAGGGGTCATGGAGCATTGTTATGACAGGGGTAATGGAGCATTGTGATGGCATGGGAAAGGAACACTGTGATGAGAAGGCAATGGAGCATTCTGATGACATGTGTCATGGAGCTATGTGATGACAAGGGCATGAAGCAATGTGATGAGAGCATTCATGGTGCACTGTGATGACAATGACTTGGAGCATTGTTATGCCAAGGGTCATAGATCTTTGTGATGACAAAGGTCATGGTGCATTTTGATGACAAGGGCGTTTTGCATTGTGATGAGAAGGGCAGGAAGCATTGTGATAACAGGGTCATGGAGCAGTTTGATGAAAAACGTCATGGAATATTTTGATGACAGGGGTTATGGAACATTGTGATGTCACGGGTTATGGAGCATTTTGATGAAAATGGTCATGGAGCATTTTGATGACAGGGGTTATGTAACATTGTGATGTCAGTGGTCATCGAACATTGTGATGATAATGCATGTAGCACTGTGATGACAGGAGTCATGGAACATTGTGATGACATGGGTGAGGGAGTATTGTGACGAATATTGATGTAACATTGTGGTATCAGTTGTGAGAGAGCATTGTGATGAGAAGCGCATGGAGCATTGTGATTACAAAGTTTATGGAGCATTGTGATGACAAGATTTTGCAGCACTGTGATGACAAGCGCATGGAGCATTGTGATGACATGTGTCATGGAGCACTGTGCTGACAAGCGCATGGAGCATTGTGATGACAATGGTCATGGAGAATTGTGCTGAGAAAGGCATAGATCATTGCGATGACAAGGGCCAAAGAGCATTGTGATGAAAAGTTCATGGAGCATTGTGGTTAAAAATGTCACAGAGACTGTTGATGATGAGGGCATGGAACATTGTGATGACAAAGGTCATGAAGCATTTTGATGACTGTAGTCACGGAACATTTTGATGACAGGGGTCATGGAGCATTGTGATAAGAAGGGCATGGAGCATTGTGATGACAAGGGCATGGAGCATTGGTCTAATAAGTTTCATAGATTTTTCGATGAGAGTTGGAATGGCGATTTGTGATGACAAGGGCATGGAGCATTCTGATGACCAGGCCATGCAGTATTGTGAAGAGAGGTGTCAGGGCGCATTGTGATGACATATGTAATGGCCCATTGTGATGACAATGGCATGGAGCATTGTGATGCCAAGTGTCATGGAGGATTCTGATGACCAAGTTAATGGAGCATTGTGATGACAATGGCTTGGAGCATTGTGATGAAAAGGGTCAGGGAGCATTTTGCTGACAAGTGCATGGAGAATTATGATGACAAGGGTCATGGAACATTCTGATGACAAGCTTGTGGAGTATTTTGATGACAATGACATCGATCAGTTTGAAGAAAACGGCATGGGGCCTTGTGATGAAAATGTCGTGGAGCCTTTGGTGACAGGGTTCAAGGAGCATTGTGACTACAAGTGTCAGGGAGCATTGTGATGACAAGTGTATTGAGAATTGTGATGACAAAGGTCATGGTGCATTGTGATGAAAAGGGCATGGAGTATTGTGATGACAGGCATCATGGAGCGTTGTGATGACAAGTGTTATGGAACATTGTGATCACAAGTGTTTGGAGCATTGTGATGACAGAGGTCATGGATCATTTTGATTTCAAGGAGCATGGAGCATTGTGATGACAAAGGCATGAAGCAATGTGATCAAAAGTTTCATGGAGGATTGTGATGACAGTGGTAATGGAGTATTGTGATGACAACCACATAGAGCATTGTAATGACAAGGTCATGGAGCATTTTGCTGACAAAGTCATGGAGCATTGTGATGACAGGTGTCATGGAGAACTCTGATGACAAGCGTCACGGAGCATTGTGAATACAGGGGTCATGGAGCATTGGGATGAAAATGTTCATGGAGTATTGTGATGCTTTGGGTCATGGAGCATTGTGATGACAGAGGTCATAGAGAATTTTGATTTCATTGTGCTGACAATAGCCAGAAGCCTTATGATGATGGGCATGATGCACTGTGATGTCAGGGTTCATGGACCATTGATAGGAAAAGGGGCATTGAGCATTGTGATTACAGGGGTCTGGGAGCATTTTGATGACAAGGGCATGGAGCATTTTGATGAGAAGGCCATGGAACATTCTGATGACATGTGTCATGGAGCTTTGTGATGACAAGGGCATGGAGCATTGTGATTACAGGGGTTTTGGAGCATTATGATGACAAGGGTCAAGGAGCATTTTTCTGAAAAAGGCATGGAGCATTGTGATGACACGGGCATGGAGCATTGGTCTGAGAAATTTCATAGATTATTGTGATGAGAGTGGGCATGGTTCATTGTGATGACTAGGGCATGGAGGATTGTGATGATAAGGTGATGGAGTATTGTGAAGACAGGTGTCAGGGAGCATTCTGATGACATATGTCATGGGCCATTGCGATGAAAATGGCATGGAGCATTGTGATGCCAAATGTAATGGAGAATTGTGAAGACAAATATAATAGAGCATTGTGATGATTAGGGCTTGGATCATTATGATGACAACGGCCATTGAAAATTTTCATGACAAGGTCGTGAAGCATTGTGATGACAATGTCCTGGAGCATTGTGATGACAAAACCATGGAGCCTTGTGATGACAAGTCTCATGGGGCATACTGAAGAAAAGGGGCATGGAGCATTGTGATTACAGGGGTCTTGGAACATTGTAATGACAAGGGCATCGAGCATAGTGAGTAGAAGACAAAGGAGAATCCTGATGGCATGCGTCATTGAGCTTTGTGATAACAAGGGCATGGAGCATTGTGATTAAAAGATTTATGGAGCATTGCAATGACAAGGTTGTGGACCGTTGTGATGAAATGTGTGTGGCACATTGTGATTACAATGGTCATGGAGCATTGTTCTCACAAAGACATGGAGCATTGTGATGACAAGGGTCACAGAGAATTGTGATGAAAAGTTCATGGAGCATTGTGGTTACAAAGGTCACAGAGCCTTGTGATGACGCGGGCATGGACCATTGTGATGAAAAACGTTATGAATCATTTTGATGAGTGGGGTCATGGAGCATTGTGATGACAAGGGCATGGAGCATTGTGATGACAGTGGCATGGAGCATTGGTTTGACAAGTTTCATAGATTATTGTGATGACAGTGGGCATGGTGCATTGTGATGACAAGGGCATGGAGCATTGTGATGAGAAGGTCATGGAGTATTGTGAAGACAGGTGTCAGGGAGCATTGTGATGACATATGTCAGGGTCCATTGCGATGACAATGGCATGGAGCATTGTGATGCCAAATGTAATGGAGGATTGTGATGACAAATATAATGGAGCATTGTGATGACTAGGGCTTGGAGCATTATGATGACAAGGGCCATTGAAAATTTTCATGAGAAGGTCGTGAAGCATTGAGATGACAATGTCCTGGAGCATTGTGATGACAAAACCATGGAGCCTTGTGATGACAAGTCTCATGGAGCATACTGATGGAAAGGGGCATGGAGCATTGTGATTACAGGGATCTTGGAACATTGTGATGACAAGAGCATGGAGCATTTTGAGGAGAAGACCAAGGAGCATCCTCATGACATGTGTCATTGAGATTTGTGATGACAAGGGCGTGGAGCATTGTGATTACATGGGTCTTGGAGCACTGTGATGAAAAGGGCATGGATCATTGTGATGAAAAAGGCATGGAGCCTTGTCATGACAGTGTTGAAGGAGTATACAGACAACAAGTGTCAGTGAGCATTTTGATGAAAAGTGTATTGAGCATTGTGATGACAAAGTGCATGTAGCATTGTGATGAGAAGACCATGGATAATCGTGATGACGAGCGTCATGGGGCATTGTGATGACAAGTGTTATGGAATATTGTATTCACAAGGGTTTGTAGCATTGCTATGACAGAGGTCATGGAGCACTTTGATTTCACTGTGATGACAATAGCATGAAGCATTATGATGATGTGCATGGTGCATTGTGATGACAGGGTTCATGGATCATTGAAATGAAAAGGGGCATAGAGCATTGTGATTACAGGGTTCTTGGAGCATTGTGAAGAGAAGGGTGATGGAGCGTTGTGATGACAAGGCCATAGAATATCGTGATGGCAGGGGTAATGGAGCAATGTTATGACAGTGGTAATGGAGCATTGTGATGGCAAGTGCATGGAACATTGTGATGAGAAGGCCATGGAGCATTCTGATGATATGTGTCATTGAGCTTTGTGATGACAAGGGCATGGAGCCATTTGATGAGAGCGTTCATGGAGCATTGTGATGACAGTGACATGGAGCATTGGGATGCCAAGTGTCATGGATCTTTGTGATGACAAAGGTCATGGAGCATTTTGATGCCAAGGGTGTTGTGCATTGTGATGAGAAGGCCAGGGAGCATTGTGAAGACAGGGTCATGGAACAATTGGATGAAATGTGTCATGGAACATTTTGATGACAGGAGTTATGGAACATTGTGATGTCAGGGGTCTTGGAACATTTTGATGAAAAGGGTCATGGAGCATTTTGATGACAGGAGTTACGGAACATTGTGATGTCAGGGGTCATCGAACATTGTGATGATAAGTGCATGTAGCATTGTGGTGACAGGAGTCATGGAACATTGTGATGACAGGGATGAGGGAGTACTGTGACAAATAGTGATGTAGCATTGTGATATCAGTGGTGAGAGAGCATTTTGATGAGAAGTGCATGGAGCATTGTGATGACAAGTTTTATGGAGCATTGTTATGACAAGATGGTGGAGCACTGTGATGACAAGTGCATGGTGAATTGTGATGATATGTGTCATGGAGCATTGTGATGACAAGCGCATGGAGCATTGTGATGACAAGGGTCATGGAGAATTGTGCTGAGAAAGGCATAGAGAATTTTGATGACAATCGTCAAAGAGCATTGAGATGAAAATTTCATGAAGCATCGTGGTTAAAATGGTCACAGAGACTGTTGATGACGAGGGCATGGACCATTGTGATGACAAAGGTCATGAAGCATTGTGATGACAGGAGTCACGGAGCATTGTGATGACAGGTGTCATGGAGCATTGTGACAACAAGGGCATGGAGCATTGTGATCAGAAGGGCATGGAACATTGGTCTAATAAGTTTCATGAATTATTGCGATGAGAGTTGGAATGGCGCATTTTGATGACAAGGGCATGGAACATTGTGATGGCCAGGTCATGCAGTATTGTGAAGACAGGTGTCAGGGAGCATTGTGATGACATATGTAATGGCCCATTGTGATGACAATGGCATGGAGCATTGTGATGCCAAGTGTCATGGAGGATTCTGATGACAACGGTAATGAAGCATTGTGATGACAATGGCTTGGAGAAATTGTGATGACAAGGGTCAGGGAGCATTGTGCTGACAAGTGCATGGAGATTTGTGATGACAAGGGTCATGGAATATTCTGATGACAAGCTTGTGGAGTATTCTGATGATAATGGAATGGAGCATTGTGAGGTAAACGGCATGGGGCATTGTGATGAAAAGTCATGGAGCCTTTTCGTGACAGGATTCAAGGAGCATTCTGACGACAAGTGTCAGGGAGCATTGTGATGACATGTGTATTGAGCATTGTGATGACAAAGGTCATGGAGCATTGTGATGAAAGGGCATGGAGTATTGTGATGACAGGCATCATGGAGCGTTGTGATGACAAGTGTTATGGAACATTGTGATCACAAGGGCTTGGAGCATTGTGATGACAGAGGTCATGGATCATTTAGATTTCAAGGAGCATGGAACATTGTGATGACAAGGGAATGAAGCAATGTGATCCCAATGTTCATGGAGGATTGTGATGACAATGGAAATGGAGTATTGTGATGACAAGCACATAGAGCATTGTAATGACAAGGTCATGTAGCATTTTGCTGACAAAGGCATGGAGCATTGTGATGACAGTTGTCATGGAGCACTGTGATTACAAGCGTCACGGAGCATTGTGAATACAGGGGTTATGGAGCATTGGGATGACAAGGGCATGGACCATTGTGATGACAAGTGTCATGGAGCATTGTGATGACTAGGGAATGGAGCATTGTGATGACAAGAGTCTCGGATCATTGTGTTGTGAGGTGTCATGGAGTGTTGTGATGACAGTAGTCATGGATAATTGTGATGGTATTGGTCATGGTGCATGGCAATGACAAGGGAATGGAGCATTGTGATGACAAAATCCTGGATCATTGTGATGAGAAGACCATGGAGACTTTTGATGAGAAGTCTCATGGAGCATTCTGTTGAAAAGGGGCATGGAGCATTGTGATTACAGGGGTCTGGGAGCATTGTGATGACAAGGGCATGAATCATCGTGATGAGAAGTCCATGGAGCATTCTCATGACATTCGTCATGGAGCTTTGTGATGACAAGGGCATGGAGCATTGAGATTACAGGGATCTTGGAGCATTGTGATGAAAAGGGCATGGATTATTGTGATGAAAAAGGCATGGAGCCTTGTCATGACAGGGTTCAAGGAGCATACTGATGACAAGTGTCAGGGAGCATTGTGATGACAAGTGTTTTGATCATTGTGATGACAAAGTTCATGGAACATTGTGATGAGAAGACCATGGATAATTGTGATGACGAGCGTCATGGGGCAATGTGATGACAAGTTTCATGGAGCCTTGTGATGACAAGGCCGTGCAACATTGTGATGGCAGGGGTCATGGAGCATTGTTATGACAGTGGTAATGGAGCATTTTGATGAGAAGGGCATGGAGAATTGGTCTGAAATATTTCATGGAGTATTGTGATGAGAGTGGCATGGTGCATTGTGATGACAAGGGCACGGAACACTGTGATACATGGGTCATGGGTCATGGAACTTTGTGATGAAAAATCATAGAGCATTGTGATGACAAGGGCATGGAGCATTGTGATGACAGGGACATGAAGCATTGTTATGACCGGGGCATGGAGCATTGGTCTGACAAGTTTCATAGATTATTGTGATGACAGTGGACATAGTGCATGGTGATGACAATGGCATGGAGCATTGTGAAGAGAAGCTCATTGGGTATTGTGAAGACAGGTGTCAGGGAGCATTGGGATGACATATGTCATGGTCCATTTCGATGACAATGACAGGGAGTTATGTGATGCCAAATGTAATGGATGATTGTGATGACCAATATAATGGAGCACTGTGATGACTAGGGCTTAGAGCATTATGATGACAAGGGCCATTGAGAATTTTCATGACAAGGTCGTGAAGAATTGTGATGAAAAGATCCTGGAGCATTGTGATAAGAAAACCATGAGGCTTTGTGATGACAATTCTCATGGATCATACTGATGTAAAAGGGCATGGAGCATTGTGATTACAGGGGTCTTGCCACATTGTGATGACAAGGGCATGGAGCATTGTGAGCAGAAGACCAAGGAGCATTCTGATGACATGTGTCATTGAGCTTTGTGATGACAAGGGCATGGAGCATTGTGATTACAGGGGTCTGGAAGCATTGTGATGAAAAGGACATGGATCATAGTGATGAAAAAGGCATGGAGCATTGTCATGACAGGTTTCAAGGAGCATACAGACAACAAGTGTCAGGGAGCATTTTGATGACAAGTGTATTGAGCATTGTGATGACAAAGGTCATGGAAGTTTGTAATGAGAAGACCATGGATAATTGTGATGACGAGCGTCATGGGTCATTGTGATGAGAAGTGTTATGGAATATTGTGATCACAAGCGTTTTGAGCATTGCTATGACAGAGGTCATGGAGCCTTTTGATTTCATTGTGATGACAATAGCATGAAGCATTATGATGATGGGCATGGTGCATTGTGATGACAGGGTTCATTGACCATTGACATGAAAAGAGGCATAGAGCATTGTGATTACAGGGTTCTTGGAGCATTGTGATGAGAAGGGTGATGGAGCCTTGTGATGACAAGGCCAGGGAATATCATGATGGCAGGGGTCATGGAGCATTGTTATGACAGGGGTAATGGAGCATTGTGAGGAAAAGCGCATGGAGCACTGTGATGAGAAGGCCATGGAGCATTCTGATGACATGTGTCATGGAGCTTTGTGAAGATAAGTGCATGGAGCAATGTGATGAGAGCGTTCATGGAGCATTGTGATGACAATGACATGGAGCATTGTGATGAGAAGGACATGAAGCATTCTGATGACATGCGTCATGGAGCTTTTTTTTTTTTTTTTTTTTTTTTTTTTTTTTTTTTTTTTTTGCGGTACGCGGGCCTCTCACTGTTGTGGCCTCTCTCGTCACGGAGCACAGGCTCTGGACACGCAGGCTCAGTGGCCACGGCTCACACAGGCCCAGCCGCTCCGCGGCATGTGGGATCTTCCTGGACTGGGGCACGAACCCATGTCCCCTGCATCGGTAGGCGGACTCTCAGCCACTGCGCCACCAGGGAAGCCCCGTCATGGAGCTTTTTGATGACAAGGGCAGGGAGCATTGTGATTACAGGGATCTTGGAGCATTGTGATGAAAAGGGCATGGATTATTGTGATGAAAAAGGCATGGAGCCTTGTCATGACAGGGTTCAAGGAGCATACTGACGACAAGTGTCAGGGAGCATTGTGACGACAAGTGTTTTGAGCATTGTGATGACAAAGATCATGGAACATTGTGATGAGAGGGCCATGGATAATTGTGATGATGAGCGTCATGGGGTGTTGTGATGATAAGTGTTATGGAACATTGTGATCACAAGGGTTTGGAGCATTATGATGACAGAGGTCATGGAGAATATTGATTTCATTGTTATGACAATAGCCTGAAGCATTATGATGATGGGCATGGTGCATTGAGATGACAGGGTTCATGGAGCATTGAGATGAAAAGGGGCATTGGGCATTGTGTTTACAGGGGTCTTGGAGCATTGTGATGAGAAGGCCATGGAACATTCTGATGACATGCGTCATGGAGCTTTATGATGACAAGGGCATGGAGCATTGTGATTACAGGGGCCTTCAGCATTGTGATGACAAGTGTCATGGAGTCTTGTGATGACTAGTCCGTGGATCATTGTGATGGCAGGGGTCATGGTGCATTGTTATGACAGAGGTAATGGAGCATTGTGATGAGAAGGACATGGAACATTGGTCTGAAATGTTTCAAGGATTTTTGTGAGGAGAGTGGGCATGGAGCATTGTGATGACAAAGGTACGGAAAACTATGATACATGGGTCATGCAGGATTGTAATGACAAGGGCATGGAGCATTGTGATGAGAAGGGCATCGAGCATTGTGATGATAAGTGTCATGGAGCTTTGTGAGGACAAGGGCATTGAGCAATGTAATGAGAGGTTTCATGGAGCATTGTGATGACAATGATATGGAGCACTGTGATGTCAAGGGTCATGGAGCTTTGTGATGACAAGTCATGGAGCATTTTGATGACAAGGGCATGGTGCATTGTGATGTGAAGGGCAGGGAGCATTTTGATGACCGGGTCATGCAGCAATTTGATGAAAAGTGTTATGGAACATTTTGATGCCAGGGATTATAGAACATTGTGATGTCAGGGGTCTTGGAGCTTTGGGATGAAAAGGGTCATGGAGCATTTTGATGACAGGGGTTATGGAATATTGTGATGTCATCGGTCATGGAACATTGTGATGATAAGGGGCTGTAGCACTGTGATGACAGCGTCATGGATCATTGTGATTACAGGGGTGAGGGAGTATTGTGATGACTAGTGATGGAACACTGTGATATATCTGGTGAGAGAGCATTTTGATGAGAAGTGCATGGAGCATTGTGATTAAAATGTTTATGGAGCATTGCAATGACAAGTTTGTGGACCGTTGTGATGAAATGCGTGTGGCACATTGTGATGACAATGGTCATGGAGCATTGTTCTGACAAAGACATGGAACTTTGTGATGACAAGGGTCACAGAGAATTGTGATGAAAAGTTCATGGAGCATTGTGGTTACATAGGTCACAGAGCCTTGTGATGACGCGGGCATGGGCCATTGTGATGACAAACGTTATGAATCATTGTGATGAGTGGGGTCATGGAGCATTATGAGGACAAGGGCATGGAGCATTGTGATGACAGTGGCATGGAGCATTGGTTTGACAAGTTTCATAGATTATTGTTAATGACAGTGGGCATGATGCATTGTGATGACAAGGGCATGGAGCATTGTGATGAGAAGGTCATCGAGTATTTTGAAGACCGGTGTCAGGGAGCATTGTGATGACATATGTCATGGTCCATTGCGATGACAATGGCATGGAGCATTGTGATGCCAAATGTAATGGAGGATTGTGATGACAAATATAATGGAGAATTGTGATGACTAGGGCTTGGAGCATTATGATGACAAGGGCCATTGAAAATTTTCATGACAAGGTCGTGAAGAATTGTGATGACAAGTTCCTGGAGCATTGTGATGACAAAACCATGGAGCCTTGTGATGACAAGTCTCATGGAGCATACTGATGGAAAGGGGCATGGAGCATTGTGATTACAGGGATCTTGGAACATTGTGATGACAAGGGCATGGAGCATTTTGAGGAGAAGACCAAGGAGCATTCTCATGGCATGCGTCATTGAGCTTTGTGATGACAAGGGCATGGAGCATTGTGATTACATGGGTCTTGGAGCATTGTGATGAAAAGGGCATGGATCATTGTGATGAAAAAAGCATGGAGCCTTGTCATGACAGTGTTCAAGAGCATACAGACAACAAGTGTCAGGGAGCATTTTGATGACAAGTGTATTGAGCATTGTGATGACAAATGTCATGGAGCATTGTGATGAGAAGACCATGGATAATCGTGATGACGAGCGTCATGGGGCATTGTGATGACAAGTGTTATGGAATATTGTATTCACAAGGGTTTGTAGCATTGCTATGACAGAGGTCATGGAGCACTTTGATTTCATTGTATGACAATAGCATGAAGCATTATGATGATGTGCATGGTGCATTGTGATGACAGGGTTCATGTATCATTGAGATAAAAAGGGGCCTAGAGCATTTTGATTACAGGGCTCTTGGAGCATTGTGAAGAGAAGGGTGATGGAGCCTTGTGATGACAAGGACATGCAATATCGTGATGGCAGGTGTCATGGAGCAATGTTATGACAGTGGTAATGGAGCATTGTGATGGCAAGGGCATGGAACATTGTGATGAGAAGGCCATGGAGCATTCTGATGACATGTGTCATTGAGCTTTGTGATGACAAGGGCATGGAGCCATGTGATGAGAGCGTTCATGGATCATTGTGATGCCAATGGTCATGGATCTTTGTGATGAGAAAGGTCCTGGAGCATTTTGATGGCAAGGGCATTGTGCATTGTGATGAGAAGGCCAGGGAGCATTGTGATGACAGGGTCATGGAGCAATTGGATGAAATGTGTCAGGGAACATTTTGATGACAGGAGTTATGGAACACTGTGATATCAGGGGTCTTGGAGGATTTTGATGAAAAGGGTCATGGAGCATTTTGATGACAAGTGTCATGGAGCATTGGGATGACTAGGGAATGGAGCATTGTGATGACAAGAGTCCCGGATCATTGTGTTGTCAGGTGTCATGGAGTGTTGTGATGACAGTGGTCATGGAAAATTGTGATGATATTGGTCATGGAGCATTGTGATGACCAGGGAATGGAGCATGGTGTTGACAAAATCCTGGAGCATTGTGATGAGAAGACCATGGAGACTTCTGATGAGATGTCTCATGGAGCATTTTGTTGAAAAGGGGCATGGAGCATTGTGATTACAGGGGTCTTGGAGCATTGTGATGACAAGGGCATGGATCATGGTGATGAGAAGGCCATGGAGCATTCTGATGACATGCGTCATGGAGCTTTGTGATGAGAAGGGCATGGATCATGGTGATTACAGGGGTCTTGGAGCATTGTTATGAAAAGGGCATGGAACATTCTGATTAAAAAGGCATGCAGCCTTGTCATGACAGGGTTCAAGGAGCATACTGACGACAAGTGTCTGGGATCATTGTGATGACAAGTGTACTGAGCATTGTGATGACAAAGATCATGGAATATTGTGATGACAAGTCATGGAGCATTGAGATGACAATGGCATGGAGCATTGTGATGACAGGGACATGGAGCATTGTTATGACAGGGGCATGGAGCATTGGTCTGACAATTTTCATAGTTTATTGTGATGACTTTGGACATAGTGCATTGTGATGACAATGGCATGGAGCATTGTGAAGAGAAGGCCATGGAGTATTGTGAAGACAGGTGTCAGGGAGCATTGTGATGACATATGTCATGGTCCATTGCGATGACAATGGCAGGGTTTATTGTGATGCCAAATGTAATGGAGGATTGTGATGACAATTATAATGGAGTATTGTGATGATTAGGGCTTGGAGCATTACGATGACAAGGGCCATTGAGAATTTTCATGACAAGGTCGTGAAGCATTGTGATGACAAGATCCTGGAGCATTGTGATGAGAAAACCATGGAGGTTTGTGATGACAAGTCTCATGGAGCATACTGATGAAAAGGGGCATGGAGCATTGTGATTACAGGGGTCTTGCCACATTGTGATGACAAGGGCATGGAGCACTGTGAGCAGAGGGCCAAGGAGTATTCTGAAGACATGTTTCATTGAGCTTTGTGATGACAAGGGCATGGGGCATTGTGATTACAGTGGCCTTGAAGCATTGTGATGAAATGGGCATGGATCATTGTGATGAAAAAGGCATGGAGCCTTGTCATGACAGGTTTCAAGGAGCATACAGAAAACAAGTGTCAGGGAGAATTTTGATGACAAGTGTATTGAACATCGTGATGACAAAGCTCATGGAACATTGTGATGAGAAGACCATAGATAATTGTGATGACGAGCGTCATGGGTCATTGTGATGCCAAGTGTTATGGAATATTGTGATCACACGGGTTTTGAGCATTGTTATGACAGAGGTCATGGAGCCTTTTGATTTCATTGTGATGACAATAGCATGAAGCATTATGATGAAGGGCATGGTGCATTGTGATGACAGGGTTCATGGATCATTGAAATGAAAAGGGGCATAGAGCATTGTGATTACAGGGTTCTTGGAGCATTGTGATGAGAAGGGTGATGGAGCCTTGTGATGACAAGGCCATGGAATATCGTGATGGCAGGGGTCATGGAGCATTGTTATGAGAGGGGTAATGGAGCATTCTGATGGCAAGGGCATGGAGCATTGTGATGAGAAGGCCATGGAGCATTCTGATGACATGTGTCATGGAGCTTTGTGAAGATAAGTGCATGGAGCAATGTGATGAGAGCATTCATGGAGCATTGTGATGACAATGACATGGAGCATTGTGATGAGAAGGCCATGAAGCATTCTGATGACATGCGTCATGGAGCTTTTTGATGACAAGGGCATGGATCATTGTGATTACAGTGATCTTGGAGCATTGTGATGAAAAGGGCATGGGTCATTGTGATGAAAAAGGCATGGAGCCTTGTCATGACAGGGTTCAAGGAGCATACTGACGACAAGTGTCAGGGAGCATTGTGATGACAAGTGTATTGAGCATTGTGATGACAAATATCATGGAGCATTGTGATGAGAAGGCCATGGATAATTGTGATGATGAGCGTCATGGGGTGTTGTGATGATAAGTGTTATGGAACATTGTGATCACAAGGATTTGGAGCATTATGATGACAGAGGTCATGGAGAATATTGATTTCATTGTGATGACAATAGCCTGAAGCATTATGATGATGGGCATAGTGCATTGTGATGACAGGGTTCATGGATCATTGAGATTAAAAGGGGCATGGAGCATTGTGTTTACAGGGGTCTTGGAGCATTGTGATGACAAGGTCATGGAGCATTGTGATGAGAATTTCATGGAACATTCTGATGGCATGCGTCATGGACCTTTGTGATGACAAGGGCATGGAGCATTGTGATTACAGGGGCCTTCAGCATTGTGATGACAAGTATCATGAAGCCTTCTGATGACTAGGCCGTGGAACATTTTGATGGCAGGGGTCATGGAGCATTGTTATGACAGAGGAAATGGAGCATTGTGATGAGAAGGACATGGAACATTGGTCTGAAATATTTCATGGATTATTGTGATGAGAGTGGGCATGGAGCATTGTGATGACAAGGGTACGGAACATTATGATACATGGGTCATGCAGGATTGTAATGACAAGGGCCTGGAGCATTGTGATGAGAAGGGCATCTAGCATTGTGATGACAAGTGTCATGGAGCTTTGTGATGACAAGAGCATTGAGCAATGTTATGAGACGGTTCATTGAGCATTGTGATGACAATGACATGGAGAATTGTGATGCCAAGGTTCATGGAGTTTGTGATGACAAGTCATGGCGCATTTGATGACAAGGGCAAGCCTCATTGTGATGAGAAGGGCAGGGAGAATTCTGATGACCGGGTCATGCAGCTATTTGATGAAAAGTATAAGGGAACATTTTGATGTCAGGGGTTATAGAACATTGTGATGTCAGTGGTCTTGGAGCTTTGGGATGAAAAGGGTCATGGAGCATTTTGATGACAGGGGTTATGGAACATTGTGATGTCAGTGGTCATGGAACATTGTGATGATAAGGGGATGTAGCCGTGTGATGACAGGTTCATGGAACATTGTGATTACAGGGGTGAGGGAGTTTTGTGATGACTAGCGATGGAACACTGTGATATCTCTGGTGAGAGAGAATTTTGATGAGAAGGGCATGGAACATTGTGAGTACAAGGTTTATGGAGCCTTGCAATGACAAGGTTGTGGACCGTTGTGATGAAATGCGCGTGGCACATTGTGATGACAATGGTCATGGAGCATTGTTCTGACAATGACATGGAGCATTGTGATGACAAGGGAATGGAGCATGGTGATGACAAAGTCCTGGAACCTTGTGATGAGAAGACCATGGATACTTCTGATGAGAACTCTCATGGAGCATTCTGTTGAAAAGGGGCATGGAGCATTGTGATTACAGGGGTCTTGGAGCATTGTGATGACACGGGCATGGATCATGGTGATGAGAAGGCCATGGAGCATTCTGATGACATGCGTCATGGAGCTTTGTGATGAGAAGGGCATGGAGCATTGTGATTACAGGGGTCTTGGAGCATTGTTATGAAAAGGGCATGGAACATTCTGATGAAAAATGCATGCAGCCTTGTCATGACAGGGTTCAAGGAGCATACTGACGACAAGTGTCAGGGATCATTGTGATGACAAGTGTACTGAGCATTGTGATGACAAAGATGATGGAACATTGTGATGACAAGTCATGGAGCATTGTGATGACAAGGGCATGGAGCATTGTGATGACAGGGACATGGATCATTGTTATGACAGGGGCATGGAGCATTGGTCTGAAAATTTTCATAGTTTATTGTGATGACATTGGACATAGTGCATTGCGATGACAATGGCATGGATCATTGTGAAGAGAAGATCATGGAGTATTGTGAAAACAGGTGTCAGGGAGCATTGTGAGGACATATGTCATGGTCCATTGCGATGACAATGGCAGGGTTTATTGTGATGCCAAATGTAATGGAGGATTGTGATGACAAATATAATGGAGTATTGTGATGACTAGGGCTTGGAGCATTATGATGACAAGGGCCATTGAGAATTTTCATGACAAGGTCGTGAATCATTGTGATGACAAGATCCTGGAGCATTGTGATGAGAAAACCATGGAGGTTTGTGATGACAAGTCTCATGGAGCATACTGACGAAAAGGGGCATGGAGCATTGTGATTACAGGGGTCTTGCCACATTGTGATGACAAGGGCATGGAGCATTGTGAGCAGAGGGCCAAGGAGCATTCTGATGACATGTGTCATTGAGCTTTGTGATGACAAGGGCATGGAGCATTGTGATTACAGGGGCCTTGAAGCATTGTGATGAAAAGGGCATGGATCAATGTGATGAAAAAGGCATGGAGCCTTGTCATGACAGGTTTCAAGGAGCATACAGAAAACAAGTGTCATGGAGAATTTAGATGACAAGTGTATTGAACATTGTGATGACAAAGCTCATGGAACATTGTGATGAGAAGACCATAGATAATTGTGATGACGAGCCTCATGGGTCATTGTGATGCGAAGTGTTATGGAATATTGTGATCACAATGGTTTTGAGAATTGTTATGACAGAGGTCATGGAGCCTTTTGATTTCATTGTGATGACAATAGCATGAAGCATTATGATGAAGGGCATGGTGCATTGTGATGACAGGGTTCATGGATCATTGAAATGAAAAGGGGCATAGAGCATTGTGATTACAGGGTTCTTGGAGCATTGTGATGAGAAGGGTGATGGAGCCTTGTGATGACAAGGCCATGGAATATCGTGATGGCAGGGGTCATGGAGCATTGTTCTGACAAAAACATGGAGCATTGTGATGAAAAGGGTCACAGAGATGTGTGATGAAAACTTCATGGAGCATTGTGGTTACAAAGGTCACACAGCCTTGTGATGACGCGGGCATGGACCATTGTGATGACTAACGTTATGAAGCATTCTGATGACTGGGGTCATGGAGCATTTTGATGACAGGGGTCATGGAGCATTGTGAGGACAAGGGCATGGAGCATTGTGATGACAGGAGCATGGAGCATTTGTCTGACAAGTTTCATAGATTATTGTGGTGACAGTGGGCATGGTGCATTGTGATGACAAGGGCATGGAGCATTGTGATGAGAAGGTCATGGACTATTGTGAAAACGGTGTCAGGGAGCATTGTGATGATATATGTCATGGTCCATTGCGATGACAATGGCATGGAGCATTGTGATGCCAAATGTAATGGAGGATTGTGATGACAAATATAAAGGAGCATTGTGATGACTAGGGCTTGGAGCATTATGATGAAAAGGGGCATTGAGAATTTTCATGACAATGTCGTGAAGCATTGTGATGACAAGGTCCTGGAGCATTGTGATGACAAAACCATAGAGCCTTGTGATGACAAGTCTCATGGAGCATACTGATGAAAAGGGGCAAGGAGCATTGTGATTACAGGGGTCTTGGAACATTGTGATGACAAGGGCATGGAGCATTGTGAGCAGAAGACCAAGGAGCATTCTGATGGCATGCGTCATTGAGCTTTGTAATGACAACGGCATGAAGCATTGTGATTACATGGGTCTTGGAGCATTTTGATGAAAAGGGCATGGATCATTGTGATGAAAAAGGCATGGAGCCTTGTCATGACAGGGTTCAAGGAGCATACAGACAACAAGTGTCCGGGAGCATTTTGATGACAAGTGTATTGAGCATTGTGATGACAAAGGTCATTGCGCATTGTGATGAGAAGACCATGGATAATTATGATGACGAGCGTCAAGTGAAATTGTGATGACAAGTCTTATGGAATATTGTGATCTCAAGGGTTTGGAGCATTGTTATGACTGAGGTCATGGAGCATGTTGATTTCATTGTGATGGCAATAGCATGAAGCATTATGATGATGGGCATGGTGCATAGTTATGACAGGGTTCATGGATCATTGAGATGAAAAAGGGCATAGAGCATTGTGATTACAGGGTTCTTGGAGCATTGTGATGAGAAGGGTCATGGAGCCTTCTGAAGACAAGGTCATGGAACATGGTGATGGCAGGGGTAATGGTGCATAGTTATGACAGTGGTAATGGAGCATTGTGATGGCAAGGGCATAGAACATTGTGATGAGAAGGCCATGGAGCATTCTGATGACAAGTGTCATGGAGCTTTGTGATGACAAGGGCATGGAGCAATGTGATGAGAGCGTACATGGAGCATTGTGATGACAGTGACATGGAGCATTGTGATGCCAAGGGGCATGGATCTTTGTGATGACAAAGGTCATGGAGCATTTTGATGGCAAGGGCGTTGTGCATTGTGATGAGAAGGGCAGGGAGCATTGTGATGACATGGTCATGGAGCAATTGGATGAAATGTGTCATGGAACATTTTGATGACAGGTGTTATGGAACATTGTGATGTCAGGGGTCATCGAACATTATGATAATAAGTGCATGTAGCATTGTGATGACAGGAGTCATGGAACATTTTGATGACATGGGTGAGGGAGTATTGTGACAAACAGTGATGTTGCATTGTGATATCAGTGGTGAGAGAGCATTCTGATGAGAAGTGCATGGAGCATTGTGATGACAAATTGTGGAGCACTGTGATGACAAGCGCATGGTGCATTGTGATGATCTGTGTCATGGAGCATTGTGCTGACAAGCGCATGGAGCATTGTGATGACCAGGGTCATGGAGCATTGTGCTGAGAAAGGCATAGAGCATTTTGATGACAAGGGTCAAAGAGCATTGTGATGAAAATTCATGGAGATTTGTGGTTAAAAATGTCACAGAGACAGTTGATGATGAGGACATGGACCATTTTGATGACAAAGGTCATGAAGCAATGTTATGACTGGCGTCACGGAGCATTGTGATGACAGTGGTCATGGAGCATTGTGATAACAAGGGCATGGAGCATTGTGATGACACGGGCATGGAACATTGGTCAAATAAGTTTCATGAATTATTGCGATGACAGTGGGAATGGCACATTGTGATGAAAGGGGCATGGAGCATTGTGATGACCAGGTCCTACAGTATTGTGAAGACAGGTGTCATCGAGCATTGTGATGACATATGTCATGGCCCATTGTGATGACAATTCCATGGAGCATTGTGATGCCAAGTGTCATGGAGGATTCTGATGAGAAAGGTAATGGAGTATTGTGATGACAATGGCTTGGAGCATTGTGATGACAAGGGTCAGGGAGCATTGTGCAGACAAGTGCATGGACATTTGTGATTACAAGGGTCATGGAGCATTCTGATGACAAACATGTGGAGTATTTTGATGACAATGGCATGGAGCATTGTGATTTAAATGGCATGGGACATTGTGATGAAAAAGGCATGGAGCCTATTCGTGACAGGGTTCAAGGAGCATTCTGACGACAAGTGTCAGGGAGCATTGTGATGACAAGTGTATTGCGAATTGTGATGGCAAAGGTCATGGAGAATTGTGATGAAAAGGGCATGGAGTAATGTGATGACAGGCATCATGGAGCGTTGTGATGACAAGTGTTTTGGAACATTGTGATCACAAGGGAATTGAGCATTGTGATGACAGAGGTCATGGATCATTTTGATTTCAAGGAGCATGGAACATTGTGATGACAAGGGACTGAAGCAATGTGATCCCAAGGTTCTTGGAGGATTGTGATGACAATGGTAATGGAATATTTTGATGACAATCACATAGAGCATTGTAATGACAAGGTCATGTAGCATTTTGCTGCAAAGGCATGGAGCATTGTGATGACAGGTGTCATGGAGCACTGTGATGACAAGCGTCATGGAGCATTGTGAATACAGGGGTTATGGCGCATTGGGATGACAAGGGCAATGATCATTGTGATAACAAGAGTCCCAGATCATTGTGTTGTCAGGTGTCATGGAGTGTTGTGATGACAGTGGTCATGGAGAATTGTGATGATATTGGTCATGGAGCATTGCGATGACAAGGGAATGGAGCATGGTGATGACAATGTCCTGGAGCATTGTGATGAGAAGACCATGGAGACATTTTTTGAGAAGTCTCATGGAGCATTCTGTTGAAAAGGAGCTTGGACCATTGTGATTATAGGGTTATTGGAGCATTGTGATGACAAGTGCATGTATCATGGTGATGAGAAGGCCATAGAGCATTCTGATGACATGCGTCAGGGAGCTTTGTGATGACAAGGGCATGGAGCATTGTGATTACAGGGGTCCTGGAGCATTGTTATGAAAAGGGCATGGGTCATTGTGATGAAAAAGGCATGCAGCCTTGTCATGACAGGGTTCAAGGATCATACTGACGACAAGTGTCAGGGATCATTGTGATGACAAAGATCATGGAACATTGTGATGAGAAGACCATGGATAATTGTGATGACAAGCGTCATGGGGCATTGTGATGACAAGTGTCATGGAGCCCTGTGATGACAAAGCCTTGGATCATTGTGATGGCAGGGTTCATGAAGCACAGTTATGACAGGTGTAATGGAGCATTTTGATGAGAAGGGCATGGAACATTGGTCTGAAATATTTCATGGATTATTGTGATGAGAGTGGGCATGGAGCATTGTGATGACAACGGCACAGAACACTGTGATACATGGGTCAGGGGTTATGAAGATTTGTGATGGCAAGTAATGGAGCATTGTGATGACAAGGGCATGGAGCATTGTGATGACAGGGGCATGGAGCATTGTTATGACAGGGGCATGGAGCATTGGTCTGACAATTTTCATAGATTATTGTGATGACAGTGGACATAGTACATTGTGATGACAAGGGCATGGATCATTGTGAAGAGAAGGTCATGCAGTAATTTGAAGACAGGTGCCAGGGAGCATTGTGATGACATAGGTCATGGTCCATTGCGATGACAATAGCAGGGAGTATTGTGATGCCAAATGTAATGGAGGATTGTGATGACAAATATAATGGAGCATTGTGATGACTAGGGCTTGGAGCATTATGATGACAAGGGCCATTGAGAATTTTCATGACAACGTCGTGAAGCATTGTGATGACAATGTCCTGGAGCATTGTGATGAGAAAACCATGGAGCCTTGTGATGACAATTCTCATGGAGCATACTAATGAAAAGGGGCATGGAGCATTGTGATTACAGGGGTCTTGGCACATTTTGATGACAAGGGCATGGATCATTGTGAGCAGAAGGCCAAGGAGCATTCTGATGACATGTGTCATTGAGCTTTGTGATGACAAGGGCATGGAGCATTGTGATTACAGGGGTCTTGGAGCATTGTGATGAAAAGGGCATGGATCATTGTGATGAAAAATGCATGGAGGCTTGTCATGACAGGGTTCAAGGAGCATACAGACAACAAGTGTCAGGGAGCATTTTGATGACAAGTGTATTGAGGATTGTGATGACAAAAGTCATGGAGCATTGTGATGAGAAACCATGGATAATTGTGATGACGAGCGTCATGTGGCATTGTGATGACAAGTGTTATGGAATATTGTGATCACAAGGGTTTGGAACATTGTTATGACAGAGGTCATGGAGCATTTTGATTTCATTGTGATGACAATAGCATGACACATGATGATGGGCATTGTGCATTGTGATGACAGGGTTCATGGATCATTGAGATGAAAAGGGGCATAGTTCATTGTGATTACAGGGGTCTTGGAACTTTGTGATGAGAAGGGTCATGGAGACTTGTGATGACAAGGCCATGGAACATCGTGATGGCAGGGGTCATGGAGCATTGTTATGACAGGGTTAATGGAGCTCTGTGATTGTAAGGGCATGGAGAATTGTGATGAGAAGGCCATGGATCATTCTGATGACATGTGTCATGGAGCTTTATGAAGACAAGTGCATGGAGCAATGTGATGAGAGCATTCATGGAGCAGTGTGATGACAATGACATGGAACATTGTGATGCCAAGGGTCATGGATATTTGTGACGACAAAGTCATGGAGCATTTTGATGGCAAGGGCGCTGTGCATTTTGATGAGAAGGGCAGGGATCATTTTGATGACAGGGTCATGGAGCAATTTAATGAAAAGTGTCATGGAACATTTTGATGACAGGTGTTATGGAACATTGTGATGTCAGGGGTCATGGAGCATTTTGATGAAAAGGGCCCTGGAGCATTTTGATGACAGGTGTTATGTAATATTGTGATGTCATGGGTCATCGAACATTGTGATGATAAGTGTATGTAGCATTGTGATGACAGGAGTCATGGAACATTGTGATGACAGGGGTGAGGGAGTATTGTGACAAATAGTGATGTAGCATTGTGATATCAGTGGTGAGAGAGCATTTTGATGAGAAGTGCATGGAGCATTGCGATGACAATCTTTATAGAGCACTGTGATGACAAGATGGTGGAGCACTGTGATGAGAAGCGCATGGTGCTTTGTGATGACATGTGTCATGGAGCATTGTGCTGACAAGCGCCTGGAGCATTGTGATGACAAGGGTCATGGCGCATTGTGCTGAGAAAGGCATAGAGCATTTTGATGACAAGGGTCAAAGAGCACTGAGATGAAAAGTTCATGAAGCATTGTGGTTAAAATGGTCACAGAGACTGTTGATGACGAAGGCATGGAACATTGTGATGACAAAGGTCATGAAGCACTGTGATGACTGGAGTCACGGAGCATTGTGATGACAGGCGTCATGGAGAATTGTGACAACAAGGGCATGGAACATTTTGATCACAAGGGCATGGAACACTGGTCTAATAAGTTTCATGAATTATTGCGATGAGAGTTGGAATGGCGCATTGTGATGACAAGGGCATGGAGCATTGTGATGACCAGGTCATGCATTATTGTGAAGACAGGTGTCAGGGTGCATTGTGATGACATATGTATTGGCCCATTGTGATGACAATGGCATGGAGCATTGTGATGCCAAGTGTCATGGAGGATTCTGATGACAAAGGTAATGGAGCATTGTGATGACAATGGCTTGGAGCATTGTGATGACAAGGGTCAGGGAGCATTGTGCTGACAAGTGCATGTAGATTTGTGATGACAAGGGTCATGGAGCATTCTGATGAGAAGCTTTTGGAGTATTCTGATGACAATGCAATGGAGCATTGTGATGTAAACTGCATGGGGCATTGTGAAGAAAAGGCATGGAGCCTTTTCGTGACAGGGTTCAAGGAGCATTCTGATGACAAGTGTCAGGGAGCATTGTGATGACAAGTGTATTGAGCATTGTGATGACAAAGGTCATGGAGCATTGTGATGAAAAGGGCATGGAGTATTGTGATGACAGGCATCATGGAGCGTTGTGATGACAAGTGTTACGGAACATTGTGATCACAAGTGTTTGGAGCATTGTGATGACAGAGGTCATGGATCATTTTGATTTCAAGGAGCATGGAGCATTGTGATGACAAGGGCATGAAGCAATGTGATCCCAAGATTCATGGAGGATAGTGATGACAATGGAAATGGAGTATTGTGATGACAAGCACATAGAGCATTGTAATGACAAGGTCATGTAGCATTTTGTTGACAAAGGCATGGAGCATTGTGATGACAGGTGTCATGGAGCACTGTGATGACACGCGTCACAGACCATTGTGTATACAGGGGTTATGGAGCATTGGGATGACAGTGGCATGGATCATTGTGATGACAAGTGTCATGGAGCATTGTGATGACTAGGGAATGGAGCATTGTGATGACAAGAGTCTCGGATCATTGTGTTGTCAGGTGTCATGGAGTGTTGTGATGACAGTGGTCATGGAGAATTGTGATGATATTGGTCATGGTGCATTGCGATGACAAGGGAATGGAGCATGGTGATGACAAAGTCCTGGAGCATTGTGATGAGAAGACCATGGAGACTTTTGATGAGAAGTCTCATGGAGCATTCTGTTGAAAAGGGTCAAGGAGCATTGTGATTACAGGGGTCTTGGAGCATTGTGATGACAAGGGCATGAATCATGGTGATGAGAAGTCCATGGAGCATTCTGATGACATGCGTATGGAGCTTTGTGATGACAAGGGTAGGAAGCATTGTGATTACAGGGATCTTGGAGCATTGTGATGAAAAGGGCATGGATTATTGTGATGAAAAATGCATGGAGCCTTGTAATGACATGGTTCAAGGCGCATACTGACGACAAGTGTCAGGGATCATTGTGATGACAAGTGTTTTGAGCATTGTGATGACAAAGATCATGGAACATTTTGATGAGAAGTCCATGGATAATTGTGATGACAAGCGTCATGGGGCATTGTGATGACAAGATTCATGGAGCCTTGTGATGACAAGGCCGTGTAACATTTTGATGGCAGTGGTCATGGAGCATTGTTATGACATGGGTAATGGAGCATTTTGATGAGAAATGCATGGAACATTGGGCTGTAATATTTCATGGAGTATTGTGATGAGAGTGGCATGGTGCATTGTGATGACAAGGGCACGGAACACTGTGATACATGGGTCATGGGTCAAGGAGCTTTGTGATGAAAAATCATAGAGCATTGTGATGACAAGGGCATGGAGCATTATGATGACAGGGACATGGAGCATTGTTATGACCGGGGCATGGAGCATTGGTCTGACAAATTTCATAGATTATTGTGAAGACAGTGGACATAGTGCATGGTGATGACAATGGCATGGAGCATTGTGAAGAGAATCTCATGGAGTATTGTGAAGACAGGTGTCAGGGAGCATTGTGATGACATATGTCATGGTCCATTTCGATGACAATGGCAGGGAGTTATGTGATGCCAAATGTAATGGAGGATTGTGATGACGAATATATAATGGAGCATTGTGATGACTAGGGCTTAGAGCATTATGATGACAAGGGCCATTGAGAATTTTCATGACAAGGTCATGAAGCATTTTGATGAGAAGATCCTGGAGCATTGTGATGAGAGAAACATGAGGCTTTGTGATGACAAGTCTCATGGAGCATACTGATGAAAAAGGGCATGGAGCATTGTGATTACAGGGGTCTTGCCACATTGTGATGACAAGGGCATGGAGCATTGTGAGCAGAAGGCCAAGGAGCATTCTGATGACATGTGTCATTGAGCTTTGTGATGACAAGAGCCTGGAGCATTGTGATGACAAGGGCATGGAGCATTGTGATGACAATGGAATGGAGTATTGTGAAGACAGGTGTCTGGGATAATTTTGAAGACAAGTGTATTGAGCATTGTGATAACAAAGGTCATGGAACATTCTGATGAGAAGACCATGGATAACTGTGATGACGAGCATCATGGGTCATTGTGATGACAAGTGTTATGGAATATTGTGATCACAAGGGTTTTGAGCATTGTTATGACAGAGGTCATGGAGCTTTTTGATTTCATTGTGATGACGATAGCATGAAGCATTATGATGATGGGCATGGTGCATTGTGATGACAGGGTTCATGGATCATTGAAATGAAAAGGGGCATAGAGCATTGTGATTACAGGGTCCTTGGAGCATTGTGATGAGAAGGGTGATGGAGCCTTGTGATGACAAGGCCATGGAATATCGTGATGGCAGTGGTCATGGAGCATTGTTATGAGAGGTGTAATGGAGCATTGTGATGGGAAGCTCATGGAGCATTGTGATGAGAAGGCCATGGAGCATTCTGATGACATGTGTCATGGAGCTTTGTGAAGATAAGTGCATGGAGCAATGTGATGAGAGTGTTCATGGAGCATTGTGATGACAATGACATGGAGCATTGTGATGAGAAGGCCATGGAGCATTCTGATGACATGCGTCATGGAGCTTTGTGATGACAAGGGCATGGAACATTGTGATTACAGGGATCTTGGAGCATTGTGATGAAAAGGGCATGGATTATTGTGATGAAAAAGGCATGGAGCCTTGTCATGACAGGTTTCAAGGAGCATATTGACGACAAGAGTCAGGGAGCATTTTGATGAAAGTGTATTGAGCATTGTGATGACAAAGATCATGGAGCATTGTGATGAGAAGGCCATGGATAATTGTGATGATGAGCGTCATGGGGTGTTGTGATGATAAGTGTTATGGAACATTGTGATCACAAGGTTTTGGAGCATTATGATGACAGAGGTCATGGAGAATATTGATTTCATTGTGATGACAACAGCCTGAAGCATTATGATGATGGGCATATTGCATTGTGATGACAGGGTTCATGGAGCATTGAGATGAAAATGGGCATGGATCACTGTGTTTACAGGGGTCTTGGAGCTTTGTGATGACAAGGTCATGGAGCATTGTGATGAGAAGGCCATGGAACATTCTGATGACATGCGTCATGGAGCTTTGTGATGACAAGGGCTTGGAGCATTGTGATTACAGGGGCCTTCAGCATTGTGATGACAAGTGTCATGGAGCGTTGTGATTACTAGGCCGTGGAACATTGTGATGGCAGGAGTCATGGTGCATGGTTATGACAGAGGTAATGGAGCATTGTGATGAGAATGGCATGGAACATTGGTCTGAAATGTTTCATGGATTATTGTGATGAGAGTGGGCATGGAGCATTGTGATGACAAGGGTACGGAACACTATGATACATGGGTCATGCGGGATTGTAGTGACAAGGGCATGGAGCATTGTGATGAGAAAGGCATCGAACATTGTGATGACAAGTGTCATGGAGCTTTGTGATGACAAGGGCATTGAGCAATGTAATGAGAGGGTTCATGGAGCATTGTGATGACAATGACATGGAGCATTGTGATGCCAAGGGTCATGGAGCTTTGTGATGACAAGTCATGGAGCATTTTGATGACAAGGGCATGGTGCATTGTGATGAGAAGGGAAGGGAGCATTTTGATTACCGTGTCATGCAGCAAATTGATGAAAAGTGTAATGGAATATTTTTATGGCAGGGGTTATAGAATATTGTGATGTCAGGGGTCTTGGAGCTTTGGGATGAAAAGTGTCATGGAGCATTTTGATGACAGGGGTTATGGAACATTGTGATGTCAGGGGTCATGGAACTTCGTGATGATAAGCGGATGTTGCAGTGTGATGACAGGGTCATGGAACATTGTGATTACAGGGGTGAGGGTGTATTGTGATGACTAGTGATGGAACACTGTGATATCACTGGTGAGAGTGCATTTTAATGAGAAGTGCATGGAGCATTGTGATTACAATGTTTATGGAGCATGGCAATGACAAGGTTGTGGACCGTTTTGATGAATTGCCCGGGGCACATCGTGATGACAATGTTCATGGAGCACTGTTCTGACAAAGACATGGAGCATTGTGATGACAAGGGTCACAGAGAATTGTGATGAAAAGTTCATGGAGCATTGTGGTTACAAAGGTCACAGAGCCTTGTGATGACGCGGCAGGGACCATTGTGATGACAAACGTTATGAAGCATTGTGATGACTGGGTTCATGGAGCATTGTGATGAAAGTGGTCATGGAGCATTGTGAGGACAAGGGCATGGAGCATTGTGATGACAGGGGCATGGAACATTGGTCTGACAAGTTTCATAGATTATTGTGATGACAGTGGGCATGGTGCATTGTGAGGACAATGGCGTGGATCATTGTGATGAGAAGGTCATGGAGTATTGTGAAGAGAGCTGTCAGGGAGCATTGTGATGACATATGTCATGGTCCATTGCGATGACAATGGCATGGAGCATTGTGATGCCAAATGTAATGGAGGATTGTGATGACAAATATAATGGAGCATTGTGATGACTAGGGCTTGGAGCATTATGATGAAAAGGGCCATTGAAAATTTTCATGACAAGGTCGTGAAGCATTGTGATGACAAGGTCATGTAGCATTTTGCTGACGAAGGCATGGAGCATTGTGATGACAGGTGTCATGGAGCACTGTGATGAAAAGCATCACGGAGCATTGTGAATACAGGGGTCATGGAGCATTGGGATGACAAGGGCATGGATCATTGTGATGACATGGGTCATGGAGCATTGGGCTGAAAATGTTCATGGATTATTGTGTTGACAGGGGTCATGGATCACTCTGATTACAGGGGACTTGGAGCATTGTCATTACAAGAGTCCCGGATCACTGTGTTGTCAGGTGTCATGGAGTGTTGTGATGACAGTGGTCATGGAGCATTGTGATGATATTGGTCATGGAGCATTGTGATGAGAATGTCATGGAGCATTTGGCTGAATATATTCATAGAGTATTGTGATAACAGGGGTATTGGAGCATTGTGATGACAAGTGCATGGAGCATGGTGATGACAATGTCCTGGAGCATTGTGATGAGATGACCATGGAGAGTTGTGATGACAAGTCTCATGGAGCATTCTGAAGAAAAGGTGCATGGATCACTGTGACTACAGGGGTCTTGGAGCATTGTGATGACAAGTGCATGGAGCATTGTGAGGAGAAGGCCATGGAACATTCTGATGACATGTGTCATGGAGCTTTGTGATGACAAGGGCATGGAGCTTTGTGATTACAGGGGTCTTGGAGCATTGTGATGACAAGGGTCATGGAGCCTTGTGATGACAAGGCCGTGGAACCTTGTGATGGCACGGGTCATGGAGCATTGTTATGACAGAGGTAATGGAGCATTGTGATGAGAAGGGCATTGAGAATTGGTCTGAAATATTTCATGGATTATTGTGATGAGATTGGATATGGAGCATTGTGATGAGAAGGGCAAGGAACACTGTGATACTTGGGTCATGGACGATTGTAATGTCAAGGGCATGGAGCATTGTGATGAGAAGGGCATCGAGCATTGTGATGACAAGTGTCATAGAGCTTTGTGATGACAAGGGCATGGAGCAATGTGATGAGAGAGTTCATGGAGCATCGTGATGACAATGACATGGAGCATTGTGATGCCAACGGTCATGGAGTTTGTGATGACATAGTTCATGGAGCATTTTGATGACAAGTGTGTGGTGCATTGTGATGAGAATTGCAGGGAGCATTTTGATGACAGGGTCATGCAGCAATTTGAAGAAAATTGTAATGGAATAGTTTGACGACAGGGGTTATAGAACATTGTGATGCCATGGTTCATGGAGCTTTGGGATGAAAAGTGTCATGGAGCACTTTGATGACAGGGGTTATGGAACATTGTGATGTCAGGCGTCATGGAACATTGTGCTGATAAGGGGATATAGCATTGTGATGAGAGGGGTCATGGAACATTGTGATAACAGGGGTGAGGGAGGATTGTGATGACTAGTGATGGAACACTGAGATATCTCATGAGAGAGAGCATATGGATGAGAAGTGCATGGAGCATTGTGATTACAAGGTTCATGGAGAATAGCGATGACAAGGTTGTGGATCATTGTGATGAAAAGCGCATGGCACATTGTGATGACAAGGGTCCGGGAGCATTGTACTGACACAGGCATGGAGCATTGTGATGACAAGGATCACGGAGCATTGTGATGAAAATTTCATGGAGCATTGTGGTTACAAAGGTCACAGAGCCTTTTGATGATGCGGGCATGGACCGTTGTGATGGCAAACGTTATGAAGCATTGTGATGACTGGAGTCACGGAACATTGTGATGAAAGGGGTCATGGAGCATTGTGATGACAAGGGCATGGAGCATTGTGATGACAGGGGCATGGACCATTGGTCTGACAAGTTTCATAGATTATTGTGATGACAGTGGACATCGTGCATTGTGAAGACAAGGGTATGGAGCATTGTGAAGACAAGGGAATGGATTATTGTGAAGACAGATGTCAGGGAGCATTGTGATGACATATGCCATGGTCCATTGCGATGACAATGGCATGGAGCATTTTGATGACAAATGTAATGGAGGATGTGATGACAAATATAATGGAGCATTGTGATGACTAGGGCTTGGAGCATTATGATGACAAGGGCCATTGAGAATTTTCATGACAATGTCGTGAAGCATTGTGATGACAAGGTTCTTGAGCATTGTGATGAGAAAACCATGGAGCCTTGTGATGACAAGTCTCATGGAGCATACTGATTAAAAGGGGCATGGAGCATTCTGATTGCAGGGGTGTTGGAACTTTGTGATAACAAGGGCATGGAGCATTGTGATGACAAGGGCATGGAACATTGGTCTAATAAGTTTCATGGATTATTGTGATGACAGTAGGAATGGCGCATTGTGATGACCAGGTCATTCAGTATTGTGAAGAGAGTTATCAGGGAGCATTGTGATGACATATGTAATGACCCATTGTGATGACAATGGCATGGAGCATTGTGATGCCAAGTGTCATGGAGGATTCTGATGACAAAGGTAATGGAGCATTGTGATGACAATGGCTTGGAGCATTGTGATGACAATGGTCAGGGAGCATTGTGCTGACAAGTGCATGGAGAATTGTGATGACAAGGGTCATGGAGCATTCGGATGACAAGCTTGAGGAGTATTTTGAAGACAATGGCATGGAACATTGTGAAGGAAATGGAATGGGGCTTTGTGATGCAAAAGGCATGGAGCCTTTTCGTGACAGGTTTCAAGGAGCATTCTGACGACAAGTGTCAGGGAGCATTGTGATGACAAGTGTATTGAGAATTGTGATGACAATGTTCATGGAACATTGTGATGAAAAGGGCATGGAGTATTGTGATGACAGGCATCATGGAGCGTTGTGATGACAAGTGTTTTGGAACATTGTGATCAAAAGGTTTTGGAGCATTGCAATGACAGAGGTCATGGATCATTTTGATTTCAAGGAGCATGGAGCATTGTGATGTCAAGGGCATGAAGCAATGTGATCCTAAGGTTCATGGAGGATTGTGATGACAATGGTAATGGAGTATTGTGATGACAAGCGCATAGAGCATTGTAATGAAAAGGTCACGTAGCATTTTGCTGACAAAGGCCTGGAGCATTGTGATGACAGGTGTCATGAAGCATTGTGATGAGAAGCGTCACGGAGCATTGTGAATACATGGGTCATGGGGAATTGGGATGACAAGGGCATGGATCATTTTGTAGACAAGTGTCATGGAGCATTGGGCTGAAAATGTTCATGGAGTATTGTGATGACAGGGGTCATGGAGCATTGTGATCACAGAGGTCATGGAGAATTTTGATTTTATTGTGCTGACAATAGCCGGAAGCATTATGATGATGGGCATGATGCATTGTGATGACAGGGTTCATGGAGCATTGAGATGAAAAGAGGCATGGAGCATTGTGATTACAGGGGTCTGGGAGCATTGTGAAGACAAGGGCATGGAACATATTGATGAGAAGGCCATGGAACATTCTGATGACATGCATCATGGAGCTTTGTGATGACAGGGACATGGAGCATTTTGATTAAGGGTTCCTGGACCATTGTGATTAAAATGGTCATGGAGAATTGGGATGACAAGGGCATGGATGATTGTGATGACAAGGGTCATGGATCATTAGGCTGAAAATGTTCATGGAGTACTGTGATGACAGGGGTCATGGAGCATTGAGATGAGTAGGGAATGGAGCATTGTGATGACAAGAGTCCCGGGTCATTGTGTTGTCATGTGTCATGAAGTGTTGTGATGACAGTGGTCATGGAGTATTTTGATAATATTTGTCATTGAGCATTGTGATGCGCAGTTCATGGAGCACTGGGCTGAAAATGTTCATGGATTATTGTTTTGAGAGGGGTCATGGAGCATTGTGATGACAAGGGAATGGAGCATGGTGATGACAAGGTCCTGGAGCATTGTAATGGGAAGACCATGGAGACTTGTGATGACAAGTCTCATGGAGCATTGTGATGAAAAGGGACAAGGAGCATTGTGATTACACGGGACTTGGAGCATTGTGATGACAAGTGCATGGAGCATTGTGAGGAGGAGGTCATGGAGCATTCTGATGACATGCGTCATGGAGCTTTGTGATGACAAGGGCATGGAGCATTGTGATTACAGTGGTCTTGGAGCATTGTGATGAAAAGGGCATGTTTCATTGTGATGAAAAGGCATGGAGCCATGTCATTACAGGGTTCGAGGAGCATACTGACGACAAGTGTCAGGGAGCATTGTGATGACAAGTGTATTAAGAATTGTGATGACAAAGATCATGGAGCATTGTGATGAGAGGACCATGGATAATTGTGATTATGAGCGTCATAGGGTGTTGTGATGATAAATGTTAAGGAACATTGTGATCACAAGGGTTTGGAGCATTATGATGACAGTGGTCATGGAGAAATTTGATTTCATTGTGATGACAAGAGCCTGAAGCATTATGATGATGGGCATGGTGCATTTTGATTACAGGGTTCATGGAGCATTGAGATGAAAAGGGGCATGGAGCATTGTGATTACAGGGGTCTTGCAGCATCGTGATGACAAGTGCATGGAGCATTGTGATGAGAAGGCCATGGAATATTCTGATGGCATGTGTCATGGAGCTTTGTGAAGACAAGGGCATGGAGAATTGTGATTACAGGGGTCTTGGAGCATTGTGATGACAAGGGTCATGGAGCCTTGTGATGACAAGGCTATGGAACACTGTGATGGCACGGGTCATGGAGCATTGTTATGACAGAGGCAATGGAGCAATGTGATGAGAAGGGCATTGAGCATTGGTCTGAAAAGTTTCATGGATTATTGTGATGAGAGTAGGCATGGAGCATTGTGATTACAAGGGCACGGTACACTGTTATACATGGGTCATGGAGGATTGTAATGACAAGGGCATGGAGCATTGTGATGAGACGGGCATCGAGCACTGTGATGACAAGTGTCATGGAGCTTTGTGATGACATGGCATGGAGACATGTGATGAGAGGTTTCATGGAGCATCGTGATGACAATGACATGGAGCATTGTGATGCCAACGGTCATGGAGCTTTGTGATGAGAAAGGTCATGGAGCATTTTGATGACAAGGGTGTGGTGCATTGTGCTGAGAAATGCAGGGAGCATTTTGATGACCGGGTCATGCAGCAATTTGAAGAAAAGTGTAATGGAACATTTTGATGGCAGGGGTTATAGAACATTGTGATGCCAGGGTTCTTGGAGCTTTGGAATGAAAGGGTCATGGAGCATTTTGATGACAGGGGTTATGGATCATTGTGATGTCAGGGGTCATGGAACGTTGTGCTGATAATGGGATGTAGCACTGTGATGACAGGGGTCATGGAACATTGTGATAACATGGGTGAGGGAGGATTGTGATGACTAGTGATGGAACATTGTGATATCTCATGTGAGAGACCATTTGGATGAGAAGTGCATGGAGCATTGTGATTACGAGGTTTATGGAGCATAGCGATGACAAGGTTGTGGATCATTGTGATGAAAAGCGCATGGCACATTGTGATGAAAAGGGTCATGGAGCATTGTTCTGAAAAACGCATGGAGCATTGTCATGACAAGGGTCACAGAGAATTGTGATGAAAAGTTCATGGAGCATTGTGGTTTCAAAGGTCACAGAGCCTTGTGATGATGCGGGCATGGACCGTTGTGATGACAAACGTTATGAAGCATTTTGATGACTGGAGTCACGGAGCATTGTGATGACAGGGGTCATGGAGCATTGTTTTGACAATGGCATGGAGCATTGTGATGACAGGGGCATGGAGCAATGGTCTGACAATTTTCATAGATTATTGTGATGACAGTGGGCATGGTGCATTGTGATGACAAGGACATGGAGCATTTTGAAGACAAGGGAATGGAGTACTGTGAATACATGTGTCAGGGAGCATAGAGATGACATATGTCATAGTCCATTGCGATGACAATGGCATGGAGCACTGTGATGCCAAATGTAATGGAGGATTGTGATGACAAATATAATAGAACATTGTGATGACTAGGGCTTGGAGCATTATGATGACAAGGGCCATTGAAAATTTTCATGACAAGGTCGTGAAGCATTGTGATGACTTGGTCCTGGAGCATTGTGATGAGAAATCCATGGAGCCTTGTGATTACAAATCTCATGGATCATTCTGATGAAAAGGGGCATGGAGCATTCTGATTACAGGGGTCTTGGAAAATTGTGATAACAAGGGCATGGAGCATTGTGATGACAAGGGCATGGAGCATTGGTCTAATAAGTTTCATGGATTACTGTGATGACAGTTGGAATGGCGCATTGTGATGACAAGGGCATGGAGCATTGCGATGACCAGGTCATGCAGTATTGTGAAGAGAGTTGTCAGGGAGCATTGTGATGACATATGTAATGGCCCATTGTGATGACAATGGCATGGAGCATTGTGATGCCAAGTGTTATGGAGGATTCTGATGACAAATGTAATGGAGCATTGTGAAGACAATGGCTTGGAGCATTGTGATGACAAGGGTCAGGGAGCATTGTGCTGACAAGTGCATGGAGAATTGTGATGACAAGGGTCATTGAGCATTCTGATGACGAGCTTGTGGAGTATTTTGATGACAATTGCATGGAGCATTGTGATGAGAAAGTCATGGAGCATTGGGCTGAAAATATACATGGAGTATTGTGATGACAGGCGTCATGGAGCATTGTGATGACAAAGAAATGGAGCATGGTGATGACAAGTTCCTGGAGCACTGTGATGAGATGACCATGGAGACTTGAGATGACAAGTCTCATGGAGCATTCTAATGAAAAGGGGCCTTCAGCATTGTTCTGATATGTTTCATAGATTATTGTGATGACAGTGGGCATGGTGCATTGTGATGACAAGGGCATTGAGCATTATGAAGACAAGGTCATGGAGTATTGTGAAGACATGTGTCCGGGAGCATTGTGATGACATTTGTCATGGTCCATTGCGATCACAATGGCATGGAGCATTCTGATGCCTAATGTAATAGAGGATTGTGATGGCAAATATAATGGAGCATTGTGAAGACTAGGGCTTGGAATATTATGATGACAAGGGCCATTGAGAATTTTCCTGACAATTTCGTGAAGCATTTTGATGACAAAGTCCTGGAGCACTGTGATGAGAAAACCATGGAGACTTGTGATGACAAATCTCATGGATCATACTGATGAAAAGGGGCATGGAGCATTCTGATCACAGGGGTCTTGGAAGATTGTGATAACAAGGGCATGGAGCATTGTGATGACAAGGGCATGGAGCATTGGTCTAATAAGTTTCATGGATTATTGTGATGACAGTTGGAATGGCGCATTGTGATGACAAGGGAATGGAGCATTGTGATGACCAGGTCATGCATTATTGTGAAGAGAGTTGTCAGGGAGCATTGTGATGACATATGTAATGGCCCATTGTGATGACAATGGCATGGAGCATTGTGATGCCAAGTGTTATGGAGGATTCTGATGACAAATGTAATGGAGCACTGTGAAGACAATGGCTTGGAGCATTGTGATGACAAGGGTCAGGGAGCATTGTACTGACAAGTGCATGGAGAATTGTGATGACAAGGGTCATTGAGCATTCTGATGACGAGCTTGTGGAGTATTTTGATGACAATTGCATGGAGCATTGTGATGAAAATGGCATGGGGCTTTGTGATGAAAAATGCATGGAGCCTTTTCGTGACAGGGTTCAAGGAGCATTCTGACGACACGTGTCAGGGAGCACTGTGATGACATGTATATTGAGAATTGTGATGACAAAGGTCATGGAGCATTGTGATGAAAAGGGCATGGAGTATTGTGATGACAGGCATCATGGTGCGTTGTGATGACAAGTGTTATGGAACATTGTGATCACAAGGGTTTGGAGCATTGTGATGAAAAAGGTCATGGATCATTTTGATTTCAAGGAGCATGGAGCATTTTGATGACAAGGGAATGAAGCAATGTGATCCCAAGGTTCATGGAGGATTGTGATGACAATGGTAATGGAGTATTGTGATGACAAGCACATAGAGCATTGAAATGACAAGGTCATGTAGCATTTTGCTGACAAAGGCATGGAGCATTGTGATGACAGGTGTCATGGAGCATTGTGATGACAAGTGTCAAGGAGCATTGTGAATACAGGGGTCATGGAGCATTAGGATGACAAGGGCACGGATCATTTTGATGACAAGTTTCATGGAGCATTGTGCAGAAAATGTGCATGGAGTATTTTGATGACAGGGGTCATGGATCATTGTGATTACAGGGTTGTTTGAGCATTGTGATGACAAGTGTCCCGGATCATTGTGTTGTCAGGTGTCATGGAGTATTGTGAGGACAGTAGTCATTGAGCATTTTGATGATATTGGTCAGGGAGCATTGTGATGAGAAAGTCATGGAGCATTGGGCTGAAAATATTCATGGAGTATTGTGATGACAGGCGTCATGGAGCATTGTGATGACAAAGAAATGGAGCATGGTGATGACAAGTTCCTGGAGCACTGTGATGAGATGACCATGGAGACTTGAGATGACAAGTCTCATGGAGCATTCTAATGAAAAGGGGCATGGAGCATTGGTCTGACATGTTTCATAGATTATTGTGATGACAGTGGGCATGGTGCATTGTGATGACAAGGGCATTGAGCATTATGAAGACAAGGTCATGGAGTATTGTGAAGACATGTGTCCGGGAGCATTGTGATGACATTTGTCATGGTCCATTGCGATGACAATGACATGGAGCATTGTGATGCCTAATGTAATAGAGGATTGTGATGGCAAATATAATGGAGCATTGTGAAGACTAGGGCTTGGAATATTATGATGACAAGGGCCATTGAGAATTTTCCTGACAATGTCGTGAATCATTGTGATGACAAAGTCCTGGAGGATTGTGATGAGAAATCCATGGAGCCTTGTGATGACAAATCTCATGGATCATACTGATGAAAAGGGGCATGGAGCATTCTGATCACAGGGGTCTTGGAAGATTGTGATAACAAGGGCATGGAGCATTGTGATGACAAGGGCATGGAGCATTGTTCTAATAAGTTTCATAGATTATTGTGATGAGAGTTGGAATGGTGCATTGTGATGACAAGGGCATGGAGCCTTGTGATGACCAGGTCATGCAATATTATGAAGAGAGGTGTCAGGGAGCATTGTGATGACATATGTAATGGCCCATTGTGATGACAATGGCATGGAGCATTGTGATGCCAAGTGTCATGGAGGATTCTGATGACAAAGGTAATGGAGCACTGTGAAGACAATGGCTTGGAGCATTTTGATGACAAGGGTCAGGGAGCATTGTGCTGACCAGTGCATGGAGAATTGTGATGACAAGGGTCATGGAGCATTCTGATGACGAGCTTGTGGAGTATTTTGATGACAATGGCATGGAGCATTGTGATGAAAATGGCATGGGGCTTTGTTATGAAAAAGGCATGGATCCTTTTCGTGACAGGGTTCAAGGAGCGTTCTGACGACAAGTGTCAGGGAGCATTGTGATAACAAGTGTATTGAGAATTGTGATGACAAAGGTCATGGAGCATTGTGATGAAAAGGGCATGGTGTATTGTGATGACAGGCATCATGGAGTGTTGTGATGACAAGTGTTATGGAACATTGTGATCACCAGGGTTTGGAGCATTGTGATGAGAGAGGTCATGGATCATTTTGATTTCAAGGAGCATGGAGCATTGTGATGACAAGAGCATGAAGCAATGTGATCCCAAGGTTCATGGAGGATTGTGATGACAATGTTAATGGAGTACTGTGATGACAAGCGCCTAGAGCATTGTAATGACAAGGTCATGTAGCATTTTGCTGACAAAGGCATGGAGCATTGTGATGACAGGTGTCATGGAGCACTGTGATGACAAGCGTCACGGAGCATTGTGAATACAGGGGTCATGGAGCATTGAGATGACAAGGGCATGGATCATTGTGATGACACGCATCATGGAGCATTGGGCTGAAAATGTTCATGGAGTACTGTGATGACAGGGGTCATGGAGCATTGTGATGACTAGGGAATAGAGCATTGTGATGACAAGAGTCCCGGATCATTGTGTTGTCAGGTGTCATGGAGTGTTGTGATGACATTGGTCATGGAGCATTGTGATGATATTGGTCATGGAGCATTGTGATGAGAAAGTCATGGAACATTGGGCTGAAAATGTTCATGGAGTATTGTGATCACATGGGTCATGTAGCATTGAGATGAAAAGGGGCATGGAGCTTTGTGTTTACAGGGGTCTTGGAGCATTGTGATGACAAGGGCATGGAGCATTTTGATGAGAAGGCCATGGAAACTTCTGATGACATATGTCATCAAGCTTTGTGATGACAGCAGCATGGAGCATTGTGATTAATGGGGTCTTGGAGCATTGTGATGAAAAGTGTCATGGAGCGTTGTTATGACAAGGCCGTGGAACATTGTGATGACAGGGGTCATGGAGCATTGTTATGACAGGGGTAATGGAGCATTGTGATTTGAAGGGCATGCAGCATTGTGCTTACAAGTTTTATGGAGCATTGTGATGACAAATTTGTGGACCGTTGTGATGAAAAGCACGTGGCACATTGTGATGACAATTGTCATGGAGCATATTTCTGACACAGGCATGGAGCATTGTGATGACAAGTGTCACGGAGCATTGTCATGAAAAGTTCAGGGAGCATTGTGGTTACAAATGTAACAGAGCCTTGTGATGACGCGGGCATGGACCACTGTGATGACAAATATTATGAAGCATTGTGATGACTGGAGTCATGGAGCACGGTGATGATAAGGTCCTGGATCATTGTGATGACATGACCATGGAGACCTGTGGTGACAAGTATCATGGAGCATTCTGATGAATAGGGGCATGGAGAATTGTGATTATAGGGGTCTTGGAGCACTGTGATGACAAGGGCAAAGAGCGTTGTGAGGAGAATGCCATTGAGCATTGTGATGACATGCGTCAAGGTGCATTGTGCTGAGAAAGGCATAGAGCATTGTGATGACAAGAGTCCAAGAGCATTGTGATGAAAAGTTAATGGAGCATTGGGGTTAAAAAGTCACAGAGACTGTTGATGATGAGCGCATGGACCATTGTGATGAAAAAGGTCATGAAGCATTGTGATGACTGGAGTCACGGAGCATTGTGATGATAGGGGTCATGGAACAGTGTGATAACAAGTGCATGGAGCATTGTGATGACAAGGTGTTGCAGTTTTGTGAAGACATGTGTCAGGGAGCATTGTGATGCCAACTGTCATGGATCTTTGTGATGACAATGGCTTGCAACATTATGATGACAAGTGTCAGGGAGCATTGTGCTGACAAGTGCATGGAGAATTGTGATGATAAGGGTCATGGAGCATTCTTATGACAAGCTTGTGGAGTATTTTGATGACAATGGCATGGAGCATTGTGAAAAAAACGTCATGGGGCATTGTGATGAAAAAGGTATGGAGCCTTTTCGTGACAGGGTTCAAGGAGCATTCTGACGACAAGTGTCAGGGAGCATTGTGGTGACAAGTGTATTGAGAATTGTGATGACAAATGTCATGGAGCATTGTGATGAAAAGGGCATGGAGTATTGTGATGACAGGCATCATGGATCGTTGTGATGACAAGGGCTATGGAACATTGTAATCACAAGGGTTTGGAGCAATGTGATGACAGAGGTCATGGATCATTTTGATTTCAAGGAGCATGGAGCATTGTGATGGCAAGGGCATGAAGCAATGTGATCCCAAAGTTCATGGAGGGTTGTGATGACAATGGTAATGGAGTATTGTGATGACAAGCGCACAGAACATTGTAATGACAAGGTCATGTAGCATTTTGCTGACAAAGGCATGGAGCATTGTGATGACAGGTGTCATGGAGCACTGTGATGAAAAGCGTCACGTAGCATTGTGAATACAGGGGTCATGGAGCATTGGGATGTCAAGGGCATGGATCATTGTGATGACAAGTGTCATAGAGCATTGGGCTGAAAATATTCTTAGATTATTTTGATGACACGGGTCATGGAGCATTGTGATGACAAGGGAATGGAGCATGGTGATGACAAGGCCCTGGAGCATTGTGATGAGAAGTCCATGGAGACTTGTGATGACAAGTCTCATGGAGCATTCTGATGAAAATTGTCATGGAACATTGTGATTACAGGAGTCTTGGAGCACTGTGATGACTAGGGCATGGAGCATTGTGATGAGAAGGCCATGGAGCATTCTGATGACATGCGTCATGGAGTTTTGTGATGACAAGGGCATGGAGCATTGTGATTACATGTGTCTTGGAGCATTGTGATTAAAAGGACATGGATCATTTTGATGAAAACGGCATGGAGCCCTGTCATGATAGGGTTCAAGGAGCATACTGATGACAAGTGTCAGGGAGCATTGTGATGACAAGTGTATTGAGCATTGTGATGACAAAGATCATGGAGCATTGTGATAAGAAGACCATGGATAATTGTGATGATGAGCGTCATGGGGTGTTGTGATGATAAGTGTTATGCAACATTGTGATCACAAGGGTTTGGAGCATTATGATGACAGAGGTCATGCAGAATATTGATTTCACTGTGATGAAAATAGCCTGAAGCATTATGATGATGGGCATGGTTCATTGTGATGACAGGTTTTATGGAGCATTGAGATGAAAAGCGGCAAGGAGTATTGTGATTACAAGGGTCTTGGAGCATTGTGATGACAAGGGCATGGAGCATTGTCATGAGAAAGTCATGGAACACTCTGATGACATGCGTCATGATCACATAGCTATGTGATGACAAGGGAATGGAGCATTGTGATTTCAGGGGTGTTGAGCATTGTGATGAGAAGTGTCATGGAACCTTGTGATGACTAGGCCGTGGAACATTGTGATGGCGGTGGTAATGGTGCATTGTTATGACAGGGGTAATGGAGCATTGTGATGAGAAGGGTATGGAATATTGGTCTGAAATGTTTCATGGATTATTGTGAGGAGACTGGGCATGGAGCATTGTGATGACAAGTGCCCGGAACAGTGTGATACATGTGTCATGCAGGAGTGTAATGAAAAGGGCATGGAACATTGTGATGAGAAGGCCATCGAGCATTGTGATGACAAGGGTCATGGAGCTTTGTGATGACAAGTCATGGAGCATTTTGATGACAAGGGCTTGGTGCATTGTGTTGAGAAGGGCAGGGATCATTTTGAAGAACGGGTCATGCAGCAATTTGATAAAAAGTGTAATGGAATATTTTGATGACAGGCGTTATGGAACATTGTGATGTCAGGGGTCATGGTACATTGTGATGATAAAGGGATGTAGCATTGTGATGACAGGGTCATGGAACATGGTGATTACAGGGGTGAGGGCGTATTGTGATGACTAGTGATGGAACATTGTGATATCTCTTGTGCGAGAGCATTTTGATGAGAAGAGCATGGACCATTGTGATTACAAGATTTATGGAGCATTGCAATGACAAGTTGTGAAACGTTGTGAGGAAATGTGCGTGGCACATTGTGATGACAATGTTCATGGAGCATTGTTCTGACAAAGACATGGAGCATTGTGATGACAAGGGTCTCAGAGAATTGTGATGAAAAGTTCATGGAGCATTGTGGTTACAAAGGTCACAGAGCCTTGTGATGACGTGGGCATGGACCATTTTGATGACAAACGATATGAAGCATTGAGATGACTGGAGTCACGGAGCATTGTGATGACAGGGGTCATTGAACATTGTGATGACAAGGGCATGGAGCATTGTGTTGACAGGGGAATGGAGCATTGGTCTGACAAGTTTCATAGATTATTGTGATGATAGTGGGCATGGTGCATTGTGATGACAAGGGCATGGAGCATTGTGATGAGAAGGTCATGGAGTATTGTGAAGACAGGTGTCAGGGAGCATTGTGATGACATACGTCATAGTCCACTGCGATGACAATGGCATGGAGCACTGTGATGCCAAATGCAATGGAGGATTGTGATGACAAATAAAATGGAGCATTGTGATGGTTACGGCTTGGAGCATTATGATGATAAGGGGCACTGAAAATTTTCATGACAAGATCGTGAAGCATTGTGATGAAAAATTCCTGGAGAATTGTGATGACAAAATCATGGAGTCTTGGGATGACAAGTGTTATGGAACATTGTGATCACTAGGTTTTGGAGCATTGTGATGACAGAGCTCATGGATCATTTTGATTTCAAGGAGCATGGAGCATTGTGATGACAATGGCAGGAAGCATTGTGCTCCCAAGTTTCATGGAGGATTGTGATGACAATGGAAATGGAGTATTGTGATGACATGTGCATAGAGTATTTTAATGACAAGGTCATGTAGCATTTTGCTGACAAAGGCATGGAGCATTGTGATGACAGGTGTCATGGAGCACTGTGATGACAAGCGTTACTGAGCATTGTGAATACAGGAGTCATGGAGCATTGGGATGAAAAGGGCATGGATCATTGTGATGACAACGGTCATGGAGCACTGGGCTGAAAATATTCATGGAGTTTTGTGATGACAGGGGTCATGGAGCATTGTGATGACAAGGGAATGTAGCATTGTGATGACAAGTGTCCCGGATCATTGTGTTGTCAGGTGTCATGGAGTGTTTTGATGACAGTGGTCATGGAGCATTGTGGTGATATGGGCTATGGAGCATTGTGATGAGAATTTCGTAGAGCATTGGGCTGAAAATATTCATGGATTATTGTGATGACAGGGGTCATGGAGCATTGTGATGACAAGGGAATGGAGCATGGTGATGACAAGGTCCTGGAGCACTGTGATCTGAAGACCATGGAACCTTGTGATGACAAGTCTCATGGAGCATTCTGATGAAAAGGCGCAGGGATCATTTTGATTACAGGGCTCTTGGAGCATTGTGATGACAAGGGCATGGAACATTATGATGAGAAGGCCATGGAGCATTCTGATGACATTTGTCATGGAGCTTTGTGATGACAAGTGCAAGGGGCATTGTGATCACAGGTGTCTTGGAACATTTTGATGAAAAGGGCATGGATCATTGTGATGAAATAGGCATGGAGACTTGCCATGAAAGAGTGCACGGTGCATACTGAGGTCAATAGTCAGAGAGCATTGTGTTGACAAGGGTATTGAACATTGTTTTGACAAAAGTCATGGTGCATTGTGATGAGAAGCCCATGGATAACTGTGGTGACCAGCGTCATGGGGCATTGTGATGACAAGTGTTATGGGATATTGTGATCACAAGGGTTTGCAGCATTGTGGTGACAGATGTCATGGAGCTTTTTGATTTCATTGTGATGACAATAGCATGAAGCATTATGATGATGGGCATGGTGCATTTTGATGACAGCGTTCATGGAGTATTGTGATGAAAAGTGGCATGGAGCATTGGTCTGACAAGTTTCTTGGATTATTGTGATAAGAATGGGCATGGCACATTGTGATGACAAGGTCATGGAGCACTGTGATGACAAGGTCATGGATTATTGTGAAGAAAGGTGTCAGGGAGCATTGTGATGAAATATGTCATGTTCCAGTTTGATGACAATATCATGGAGCATTGTGATGCCAATTGTTATGGAGGATTGTTGTGACAAAGTAAAGGAGCATTGTGATGACAAGGGCATGGAGCATTGTGATATCAAGGGCCATTGAGAATTTTAATGCCCTGGTCGTGAAACATTTTGATGAAAAGCGCATGGAGCTTCCTATGACAGGGGTCATGGAGCATTACGATGACAATTGCATGGAGTATTGTGATGACAAGAGCATATAACATTGTGATGTGAAGTGCCATGGAGCATTGTAATGACAAGGACGTGGAAAATTGTGAGGACAAGGGACATTGAGATTTGAGATGACAAGGCATGGAGCATGGTGATGGCAAAACCGTGGAGCATTGTGATGAGAAGACCTTGGGTAATTGTGATGTCGAGCATCATGGAGCACTGTAATGACAAGGGGCATGAAGCATTGTGGTGACAGTTGTCAGGGAGCAATGTGATGACAGGGGTCATGGAGCAATGTGATGACAAAGGCATGGAGCATTGTGATGACAAGGGCATGGAGCATTGCAATGTCAAGAGAATGGAGAATTGTGATGACAAGAGCATGTAACATTTTGATGAGAAGTGTCATGTAGCACTGTGATGAAAAGTACGTGGAGAATTTCGATGACAAGGGACATGGAGCATTTTGATAACCAGGGCATGGATCATTGTGATGACAGGGGTCATGAAGCATTATTATGATAAGGGCCATGGTGCATTCTGACATAAGATATCACTTATGAAGGGAATGTAAACATGGCTACATATGAACTGATTTAGGGAAGAGAACAGAGTCTCAGATTTAGAAAACACTCTAACACTTGCTTAATGGGAAAGACAGGTGGGGAGATGCACAAAACAAAAGATTGATATTAGCAAAGGTACCGTTCCATAATCCAAAAACAAAAGAGACAAGCCCTACTCCTTCCTCAGTGAACGGAACTCAACATCCTTATTCCCCGCAGAGAAATATATCTGACTAGTAAGAATTTTAAAACCTATGTATTGATATGTCTCCGTAAGGTAACTAAGTGTGTCTAGTATGACATAAACATGGCAGGGAGAATCAGTTCAAACCCAATATAAAAATGAAATTCTAAACAAAACATAAAAACAGAACAATTCTTACACAATACCTTCAGGGTTGCTGATGAAACCTGGAATGACCCTATCTAAAACGACAGCTGGATGTGGCATAAGGCTGGACACTTGGGACTGAGAGGAATGGTGAGATTGGGTGAGCAAATGTAGACCCTTTAAAGCAATAATGTGTGGCACCCATTCCATCGGTCCCAACAGGCCAGGTTTAAGGGCATATTACTACAGCTATAATATGTACGGGAACCCTAGAGAATGGACACAGTGTGAATACGAAAGGTTTCTAAAACTCAACGAATAGTCCGTCTCCTGGTGCTCCCATTTGACTTTCCAACTGCTTTACTATCAATCTCCCAACTTGGAGAGACAGCACCTTTAACCTCCTGGTTCGCACAGGTTGCCAATTTGGCAGAGGATGAAAGGGAAGAGGGAGACCAGTGAGAGAGTAGCTGTTAGACATTTGTACGGGCACATGTCACTCTTACTTCGTGGGAAGAAGAAGAAATAACCAAAGCCTCAGCCACACACCGGGAACCAGTATAGGTCCTGAACCAAAATATTGGACGTGCGTTCAGCTCACAAAAAAAAACGAGTTAAATAATGTAGCTCAGTGCACAACAATTCACAAACAGGCAGAGTAATAAAGGACAACTATCGTCCAAAAATCTGTTGAGGGAAGGCAAATAGCCAGACTTGAAAGCGAGGCAGAATAGCAGGAAACAGATTTCAGGAGGTACGTTGGAGTCGCATTTAAGGCACAGGAAGAGGGGCACAACATCGGCAATGATGCACTTGGCCTAAAAGGGCGTATGTGTTTTCTCCTGAATATATTCAGGAGAAAACGCATACGCCCTTTTTGGCCAAGCAAGCATGCTGGCAATGCAAATCTGCACTACAAAGTATCACTTCCCAATTGTCAAAAGGTACATCCACAAAATGGGTAAAAACCAAAAAGGCAAGACAGGCCCTGGAGAACAGGGAGCCTTGTTATGCTGATGGGCGGGATGTAAATTGCCAACTGCCTCTCTGGAGGAGTGCATTGTGTTCCCTAAAACAAGTAAACAACAGAGCTACAGAGCCAAGGGTACTTTCAGTCTGGGGAATATACCTTGGGAAAGCACAAAATCAATAAGACAGAGCCACCCCAAAATTTAGGGCTGCACTGCTTACAAGAACCTCAACTTGGGTACAGCTTAAATATCCCAGGAAATATAAATATGGTTTAAAATATTTTGGTAGTTACGTATGATGGAATATCCCTCAGCCATGAAATCAATGTCATAAGACCAGTAGCAGCAAAATGAGTGGATTCAGGTACGATGATTCTAACTGAAATAAGTCACACAGATAAAGAAACTTATCATAAGATATCACTTATGAAGGTCCTCTAAACATGGCTACACATGAACAGAGTTAGGAAAGCGAACAGAGACTCACATTTAGAAAACACTCTTATGCCTGCTTAAGGGGGAATATGAGGTGGGGTGCTGCAGAAAACCAGCGTTTGATATAACCACACGTACCATTTCAAAAACCAACTATGGAATATACAAGACCTACACCTTCCTCAGTGAAAGGAACTCAAAACTCGATATTTCCCAAAGAGGAATATATCTGACTAGTAAGAATATTAAAACCTATGTATTGATATGTCTCTGTAAGGGAATCAACTGTGTGTAGACTGGCATAATCATTGCAGTGAGAATCAGCTCAAACCCACTATAAAAAGGAATTTCAAAAAAAAAACAAAAAACATGGAAATTCTTTACAATTCCTTTAGGGGCTCTAATGAAACCTGGAATGACCCTATCTACAATGACAGCTGGATATGGCATAAGGCTGGACACTTGGGACTGAGAGGATTGTTGAGATTGGTTGAGCAAATGCACACCCTTTAAAGCAATAATGTGTGGCACCCATTCCATTTCTCCCAACTCTCCAGGTTGAAGTCAGTATTACTATAGCTATAACATGTACGGGAAAGCTAGAGAATGGACACACTGTAAATACGAAAGGTTTCTAAAACTCAACTAATAGTCCCTCTCCTGGTGCTCCGGTTTTACTTTCCAACTGCTTTACTATCAATCTCCCAACTTGGAGAGACAGCCCCTTTATCCTCCTGGTTCGCACAGGTTGCCAATTTGGCAGAGGATAAAAGGGAAGAGGGAGAACCAATGAGAGAGTAGCTGATAGGCATTTGGACGGGCATATGTCACTCTAATTTCCTGGCAAGAAGAAGAATTAACCAAAGTCTAAGCCACCCCCCGGGATCCAGATTACGTCCTGAATCAAAATTGTGGACTTGCGTTCAGCTCACAAAAAACGAGTTGAAAAATGAAGCTAAGGGGCACAGCAATTTACAAACTGGCAGAGTATTAAAGGACAACTATCGTCCAAAAATCTGTTGAGGGAAGGCAATGAGGGGGAATTGAAGGCGATGGAGAATAGCAGGAAACAGGTTTCAAGAGGAACATTGGAATCATCTGTAAAGCACATGAAAAGGGGCACAACTTCGACAATGATGCACTTGGCCAAAAACGGCGTATGCATTTTCTCCTGAATATATTAAGGACAAAACGCATACGCACTTTTTGGCCAAGCAAGAAGGGGGCAATGCAAATCTGCATTATAAAGTAGTATCACTCCCCAACGGTCAAAAGGGACATCCACAAAATGTGTAAATACCAGAAAGGCAAGATTGTCCCTGGAGAACAGGGAGCCTTGTTATGCTGATGGGCGGGACGTAAATTGCCAACTGCCTCTCTGGAGGAGTGCACTGTGTTCCCTAAAACAAGTAAACAACAGAGCTACAGAGCCAAGGGCACTTCCAGTCTAGGGAATATACCTTGGGAAAACTGAAAATCAATAAGACAGAGCCACCCCCAAATTTAGGGCTGCACTGCTTACAAGAACCTCAACTTGGGTACACCTTAAATATCCCAGGAAAGATAAAAATTGTTCAAAAAATTGTGGTACTTACGTACGATGGAATATCCCTCAGCCATGAAATCAATGTCATAAGACCAGTAGCATCAATATGAGTGGATTCAGGTACGATGATTCTAAGTAAAATAAGTCACACAGAAAAAGAATCTTATCATAAGATATCACTTATGAAGATCCTGTGAACATGGCTACACATGAACTGAGTTAGGAAAGAGAATAGAGTCTCACATTTAGAAAACACTCTTATGCCTGCTTAAAGGGGAAGGAGAGGTGGGGTGATGCATAAAACCAGAGTTTGATATAAGCACAGGTACCGTTCCAAAAACCAACTATGGAATAGACAAGACCTACCTACACCATCCTCAGTGCAAGGGTCTCAAAACCCCATATTTCCCACAGAGGAATATATCTGACTAGTAAGAATCTTAAAATCTATGTTTTGATATGTCTCCATAAGGGAATCAAGTGTGTCTAGACTGGCATAAACATGGCAGTGAGAATCTGCTCAAACCCACTATAAAAAGGAATTTCAAAAATAAAACACAAAAACAGGGAAATTCTTTTCAATTCCTTCAGGGTCTCTGATGAAACCTGGAATGTCCCTGTCTACAATGACAGCACGATGTGGCATAAGCTTGGACACTTGGGACTGAGAGGATTGGTGAGATTGGGTGAACAAATGCAGACCCTTTAAAGCAATAATGCATGGCACCCATTCCATGGGTTCCAAGTCTCCAGGTTGAAGGGATTATTACTACAGCTATAACATGTACGGGAAACCTAGAGAATGGACACACTGTGAATACGAAAGGTTTCTAAAACTCAACGAATAGTCCCTCTCCTGGTGCTCCGGTTTGACTTTCCAACTGCTTTACTATCAATCTCCCAAATTGGAGAGACAGCCCCTTTAACATCCTGGTTCTCACAGTTTGACAATTTGGGAGAGGAAGAAAGGGAAGAGGGAGAACCAATGAGAGAGTAGCTGTTAGGCACTTGGACGGGCATATGTCACTCTAATTTCCCGGCAGGAAGAAGAATTAACCAAAGTCTCAACCACACACTGGGAACCAGTATAGCTCCTGAAACAAAACTTTGGACTTGCATTCAGCTCACAAAAACGAGTTGAAAATTGGAGCTCAGCAGCAGAGCAATTCACAATTAGGCATAGTAATAAAAGCCAACTATCGTCCAGAAATCGGTTGAGGGAAGGCAACGAGGCGGACTGAAAGTGAGGCCGAATAGCAGGAAACAGATTTCAAGAGGTACGTTGGAATCGTCTGTAAAGCACAGGAAGAGGGGCACAACTTCGACAATGATGCACTTGGCCAAAAAAGGTGTATGCATTTTCTCCTGAATATATGCAGGAGAAAACGCATATGCCCTTTCTGGCCAAGCAAGCAAGCGGGCAATGCAAATCTGCACTACAAAGAATTGTCACTTCCCACTGGTCAAAATGGATATCCAAAAAATGTGTAAATACCAGAGAGGCAAGACAGGCCCTGGAGAACAGTGAGCCTTGTTATGCTGATGGGCGGGATGTAAATTGCCAACTGCCTCACTGGAGGTGTGCATTGTGTTCCCTAAAACAAGAAAACAACAGAGCTACAGAGCCAAGGGCACTTCCAGTGAACGGAATATACCTTGGGAAAACTGAAAATCAATAAGACAGAGACACCCCCAAATTTAGGGCTGCACTGCTTACAAGAACCTCAACTTGGGTACACCTTAAATATCCCAGGAAATATAAAAATGGTTCCAAAAATTGTGGTACTAACGTACGATGGAATATCCCTCAGCCATGAAATCAATGTCATAAGACCAGTAGCATCAATATGAGAGGATTCAGGTACGGTGATTCTAAATAAAATAAGTCACACAGAAAAAGAAGTTATCATAAGATATCACTTATGAAGATCCTGTAAACATGGCTACACATGAACTGAATTAGGAAAGAGAACAGAGTCTCACATTTAGAAAACACTCTTATGCCTGCTTAAGGGGGAAGGAGAGGTGGGTTTATGCATAAAACCAGAGTTTGATATAAGCACAGGTACCGTTCCAAAAGCCAACTATGGAATAGACAAGACCTACCTATACCTTCCTCAGTGAAAGGGATTCAAAACCCCATATTTCCCGCAGAGGAATATATCTGACTAGTAAGAAACTAAAAACCTATGTATTGATATGTCTCCGTAAGGGAATCAAGTGTGTCTAGACTGGCATAAACATGGCAGCGAGAATCAGCTCAAACCCACTATAAAAAGGAATTTCAAAAACAAAACAAAAAAAGAGGGACATTCTTTACAATTCCTTCAGGGTCTCTGATGAAACCTGGAATGACCCTGTCTACAATGACAGCTGGATGTGGCATAAGGTTGGACACTTGGGACTGAGAGGATTGGTGAGATTGGCTGAGCACATGCAGACCCTAGAAAGCAATAATGCATGGCACCCATTCCATGGGTCAGAACTCTCCAGGTTTAAGGGAATATTACTACAGCTATAACATGTACGGGAAACCTAGAGAATGGGCACACTGTGAATACGAAAGATTTCTAAAACTCAATGAATAGTCCCTCTCCTGGTGCTCCGGTTTGACTTTCCAACTGCTTTACTATCAATCTCCCATCTTGGAGAGACAGCGCCTTTAACCTCCTTGTTCTCCAAGTTTGCCAATTTGGCAGAGGATGAAAGGGAAAAGGGAGAACCAATGAGAGAGATGCTGTTAGGCATTTGGACGGGCATATGTCACTCTAATTTCCCAGCAGGAAGAAGAATTAACCAAATTTGCAACCACCCTCCGGGAACCAGTATAGGTCCTGAACCAAAATTTTGCAAATGCGTTCAGCTAACAAAACATGCGTTGAAATATGGAGCTCAAGGGCACAGCAATTCACAAACTGGCAAAGTAATAAAGGGCAACTATCATCCAAAAATCTGTTGAGGGAAGGCAACGAGGCGGACTTGAAAGCGAGGCAGAATAGCAGGAAACAGATTTTAAGAGGTACGTTGGAATCACCTGTAAGGCACAGGATGAGGGGCACAACTTCGACAATGATGCACTTGGCCAAAAAGGGCGTATGCATTTTCTCCTGAATATATGCAGGAGAAAACGCATACGCCCTTTTTGGCCAAGCAAGCAAGCAGGCAATGCAAATCTGCACTACAAAGAAGTATCACTTCCCACCAGTCAAAAGGGACATCCACAAAATGTGTAAATACCAGAAAGGCAAGACAGGTCCTGGAGAACAGGGAGCCTTGTTATGCTGATGGGCGGGATGTAAATTGCCAACTGCCTCTCTGGAGGAGTGCATTGTGTTCCCAAAAACATGTAAACAACAGAGCTACAGAGCCAAGGGCACTTCCAGTCTAGGGAATATACCTTGGGAAAATTGAAAATCAATAAAACACAGCCACCGTCAAATTTAGGGCTGCACTGCTTACAAGAACCTCAACTTGGGTATACCTTAAATATCCCAGGAATGATAAAAATGGTTCAAAAAATTGTGGTACTGAAAAAGTAGAGAGACTTCCGGGTATGATGGCGGAAGAGTAAGACGGGGAGATCACCTTCCTCCCCACGGATACACCAGAAATATAACTACACGTGGAACAACTCCTACAAAACACCTACTGAACGCTGGCAGAAGACCCCAGACCTCCCAAAAGGCAAGAAACCACCCCACATACCTGGGTAGGGCAAAGCGGAGAGATCCCCACACAGAGGATCAGTGCCGAGCGGCACTCACCAGCCCGAGAGGCTTGTCGGCTCGCCTGCCGGGGCACGCAGCGCTGGAAGCTGAGGCTCAGGCTTCGGTCAGAGCACAGGGAGAGGACTGGGGCTGGCGGCGAGAACTCAGCCTGAAGAGGGCTAATGTGCCATAGCTAGCCGTGAGGGAGTCCGGGAAAACTCTGGAGCTGCCGAAGAGGCAAGAGACTTTTTCTTCCCTCTTGGTTTCCTGGTGCGCGAGGAGAGGGGATTAAGAGCGCTGCTTAAAAGGGCTCCACAGACGGGCGCGAGTCGCGACTGAAAGCGCGGAGCACAGAGACGGGCGTGGGACGCTGGGGCTGCTGCTGCCGCCGCCAAGAAGCCTGTGTGTGAGCGCAGGTCACTGCCCACACCGCCCTTCCGGGAGCCTGTGCAGCCCGCCACTGCCGGTGTCCCAGGATCCAGGGGCGGCTTCCCTGGGAGAACGCACAGCGCCCCTCGGGCTGGTGCAATGTCACGCCGACTTTTGCCGCTGCAGGCTCGCCCCGCACTCCGTGCCCCTACCTTCCGCCCAGCCTGAGTGAGCCAGTGTCCCCGAAGTGGCTGCTCCTTTAACCCTGTCCTGCTGAGCGAAGAACAGACGCCCTCCGCCGACCTACATGCAGAGGCGGGGCCAAATACAAAGCTGAGACCCAGGAGCTGTGAGAACAAAGAACAGAAAGGGAAACCTCTCCCAGCAGCCTCAGAAGCAGCGGATTAAATCTCCACAGTCAACTTGATGTACCCTGCATCTGTGGAATACATGAATAGACAACACATCATCCCAAATTGAGGAGCCCGGAGTCAGTGCTGTGCCTCTGAGGTGGGAGAGCCAACTTCAGGACACTGGTCCACAAGAGACCTCCCAGCTCCACATAATATCAAACGGCAAAAATCTTCCAGAGATCTCCATCTCAACACCAGCACCCAGCTTCACTCAACGACCAGCAAGCTACAGTGCTGGACACCCTAAGCCAAACAACTAGCAAGACAGGAACACAACGCCACCCATTAGCAGAGAGGTGGCCTAAACTCATAAAAAGTCTGCAGACACCCAAAAACACACCACCAGACGTGGACCTGCCCACCAGAAAGACAAGATCCAGCCTCATCCACCAGAACACAGGCACTAGTCCCCTCCACCAGGAAGCCTACACAACCCACTAAACCAACCTTAGCTACTGGGGACAGACAACAAAAACAACGGGAACTACGAACCTGCAGCCTGCAAAAAGGAGACCCCAAACACAGTAACATAAGCAAAATGAGAAGACAGAAAAACACACAGCAGGAGAAGGAGCAAGATAAAAACCCACCAGATCTAACAAATGAAGAGGTAATAGGCAGTCTACCTGAAAAAGAATTCAGAATAATGATGGTAAAGATGATCCAAGATTCTATTTCCCAGATCCAAAATCTTGGAAATAGAATAGACAAAATGCAAGAAACAGTTAACAAGGACCTAGAAGAACTAAAGATGAATCAAGCATCGATTAAAAACACAATACATGAAATAAAAAATACTCTAGATGGGATCAATAGCAGAATAACTGAGGCAGAAGAACGGATAAGTGAGGTGGAAGATAAAATAGTGGAAATAACTGCTGCAGAGCAAAATAAAGAAAAAAGAATGAAAAGAACAGAGGACAGTCTCAGAGACCTCTGGGACAACATTAAACGCACCAACATTCGAATTATAGGGGTTCCAGAAGAAGAAGAGAAAAAGAAAGGGACTGAGAAAATATTTGAAGAGATTATAGTGGAAAACTTCCCTAATATGGGAAAGGAAATAGTTCATCAAGTCCAGGAGGCACAGAGAGTCCCATACAGAATAAATCCAAGGAGAAATACGCCAAGACACATATTAATTAAACTGTCAAAAATTAAACACAAAGAAATCATATTAAAAGCAGCAAGGCAAAAACAACAAATAACACACAAGGGAATCCCCATCAGGATAACAGCTGATCTCTCAGCAGAAACTCTACAAGCCAGAAGGGAGTGGCAGGACATAATTAAAGTGATGAAGGAGAAAAACCTGCAACCAAGATTACTCTACCCAGCAAGGATCTCATTCAGATTTGATGGAGAAATTAAAACGTTTACAGACAAGCAAAAGCTGAGAGAGTTCAGCACCAGCAAACCAGCTTTACAACAAATGCTAAAGGAACTTCTTTAGGCAAGAAACACAACAGAAGTAAAAGACCTACAATAACAAACCCAAAACAATTAAGAAAATGGGAACAGGAACATACATATCAATAATTACCTTAAATGTAAATGGACTAAATGCTCCCACCAAAAGACACAGGTTGGCTGAATGGATACAAAAACAAGACCCATATATATGCTGTCTACAAGAGACCCACTTCAGACCTAGAGACACATACAGACTGAAAGTAAGGGTATGGAAAAAGATATTCCATGCAAATGGAAACCAAAAGAAAGCTGGAGTAGCAATTCTCATATCAGACAAAATAGACTTTAAAATAAGGACTACTAGAAGAGACAAAGAAGGACACTACATAATGATCAAGGGATCGATCCAAGAAGAAGATATAACAATTGTAAATATTTATGCACCAAACATAGGAGCACCTCAATACATAAGGCAAATACTAACAGCCATAAAAGGAGAAATCAACAGTAACACAATCATAGTAGGGGACTTTAACACCCCACTTTCACCCATGGACAGATCATCCAAAATGAAAATAAATAAGGAAACACAAGCTTTAAATGATACATTAAACAAGATGGACTTAATTGATATTTATAGGACATTCCATCCAAAAACAACAGAATACACATTTTTCTCAAGTGCTCATGGAACATTCTCCAGGATAGATCATATCTTGGGTCACAAATCAAGCCTTGGTAAATTTAAGAAAACTGAAATTGTATCAAGTATCTTTTCCGACCACAATGCTATGAGACTAGATATCAATTACAGGAAATGAGCTGTAAAAAATACAAACACATGGAGGCTAAACAATACACTACTTAATAACGAAGTGATCACTGAAGAAATCAAAGAGGAAATTAAAAAAATACCTAGAAACAAATGACAATGGAGACACAACGACCCAAAACCTATGGGATGCAGCAAAAGCAGTTCTAAGAGGGAAGTTTATAGCAATACAATCCCACCTTAAGAAACAGGAAACATCTCGAATAAACAACCTAACCTTGCACCTAAAGCAATTAGAGAAAGAAGAACAAAAACATCCCAAAGTTAGCAGAAGGAAAGAAATCATAAAAATCAGATCAGAAATAAATGAAAAGAAATGAAGGAAACGATAGCAAAGATCAATAAAACTAAAAGCTGGTTCTTTGAGAAGATAAACAAAATTGATAAACCATTAGCCAGACTCATCAAGAAAAAAAGGGAGAAGACTCAAATCAATAGAATTAGAAATGAAAAAGGAGAAGTAACAACTGACACTGCAGAAATACAAAAGATCATGAGAGATTACTATAAGCAACTCTATGCCAATAAAATGGACAACCTGGAAGAAATGGACAAATTCTTAGAAATGCACAACCTGCCAAGACTGAATCAGGAAGAAATAGAAAACATGAACAGACCAATCACAAGCACTGAAATTGAAACTGTGATAATAAATCTTCCAACAAACAAAAGCCCAGGACCAGATGGCTTCACAGGCGAATTCTATCAAGCATTTAGAGAAGAGCTAACACCTATCCTTCTGAAACTCTTCCAAAATATAGCAGAGGGAGGAACACTCCCAAACTCATTCTACGAGGCCACCATCACCTTGATACCCAAACCAGACAAGGATGTCACAAAGAAAGAAAACTACAGGCCAATATCACTGATGAACATAGATGCAAAAATCCTCAACAAAATACTAGCAAACAGAATCCAACAGCACATTAAAAGGATCATACACCATGATCAAGTGGGGTTTATTCCAGGAATGCAAGGATTCTTCAATATACGCAAATCAATCAACGTGATACACCATATTAACAAATTGAAGGAGAAAAACCATATGATCATCTCAATAGATGCAGAGAAAGCTTTCGACAAAATTCAACACCCATTTATGATAAAAACCCTGCAGAAAGTAGGCATAGAGGGAACTTTCCTCAACATAATAAAGGCCATATATGACAAACCCACAGCCAGCATCGTCCTCAATGGTGAAAAACTGAAACCATTTCCACTAAGATCAGGAACAAGACAAGGTTGCCCACTCTCACCACTCTTATTCAACCTAGTTTTGGAAGTTTTAGCCACAGCAATCAGAGAATAAAAGGAAATAAAAGGAATCCAAATCGGAAAAGAAGAAGTAAAGCTGTCACTGTTTGCAGATGACATGATACTATACATAGAGAATCCTAAAGATGCTACCAGAAAACTACTAGAGTTAATCAATGAATTTGGTCAAGTTGCAGGATACAAAATTAATGCACAGAAATCTCTGGCATTCCTATATACTAATGATGAAAAATCTGAAAGTGAAATCAAGGAAACACTCCCATTTACCATTGCAACAAAAAGAAGAAAATATCTAGGAATAAACCTACCTAAGGAGACAAAAGACCTGTATGCATAAAATTATAAGACACTGATGAAAGAAATTAAAGATGATACAAATAGATGGAGAGATGTACCATGTTCTTGGATTGGAAGAATCAACATTGTGAAAATGACTCTACTACCCAAAGCAATCTACAGATTCAATGCAATCCCTATCAAACTACCACTGGCATTTTTCACAGAACTAGAACAAAAAATTTCACAATTTGTATGGAAACACAAAAGACCCCGAATAGCCAAAGCAATCTTGAGAACGAAAAATGGAGCTGGAGAAATCAGGCTCCCTGACTTCAGACTATACTACAAAGCTACAGTAATCAAGAGAGTATGGTACTGGCACAAAAACAGAAAGATAGATCAATGGAACAGGATAGAAAGCCCAGAGTTAAACACACGGACATATGGTCACCTTATCTTTGATAAAGGAGGCAGGAATGTACAGTGGAGAAAGGACAGTCTCTTCAATAAGTGGTGCTGGGAAAACTGGATAGGGACATGTAAAAGTATGAGATTAGATCACTCCCTAACACCATACACAAAAATAAGCTCAAAATGGATTAAAGACCTAAATGTAAGGCCAGACACTCTCAAACTCTTAGAGGAAAACATAGGCAGAACACTCTATGACATAAACCACAGCAAGATCCTTTTTGACCCACCTCCTAGAGAAATGGAAATAAAGACAAAAATAAACACATGGGACCTAATGAAACTTAAAAGCATTTGCACAGCAAAGGAAACCATAAACAAGACCAAAAGACAACCCTCAGAATGGGAGAAAATATTTGCAAATGAAGCAACTGACAAAGGATTAATCTCCAAAATATATAAGCAGCTCATGCAGCTCAATAACAAAAAAACAAACAACCCAATCCAAAAATGGTCAGAAGACCTAAACAGACATTTCTCCACAGAAGATATACAGACTGCCAACAAACACATGAAAGGATGCTCAACATCTTTACTCATTAGAGAAATGCAAATCAAAACTACAATGAGATATCATCTCACACCAGTCAGAATGGCCATCATCAAAAAATCTAGAAACAATAAATGCTGGAGAGGGTGTGGAAAAAAGGGAACACTCTTGCACTGCTGGTGGGAATGTGAATAGGTACAGCCGCTATGGAGAACGGTATGGAGGTTCCTTAAAAAACTACAAATAGAACTACCATATGACCCAGCAATCCCACTACTGGGCATATACCCTGAGAAAACCATAATTCAAAAAGAGACATGTACCAAAATGTTCATAGCAGCCCTGTTTACAATAGCCCGGAGATGGAAACAACCAAAGTGTCCATCATTGGATGAATGGATAAAGAAGATGTGGCACATATATACAATGGAATATTACTCAGTCATAAAAAGAAATGAAATTGAGCTATTTGTAATGAGGTGGATAGACCTAGAGTCTGTCATACAGAGTGAAGTAAGTCAGAAAGAGAAAGACAAATACTGTATGCTAACACATATATATGGAATTTAAGAAAAAAAAATGTCATGAAGAACATAGGGGTAAGACAGGAATAAAGACACAGACCTACTAGAGAATGGACTTGAGGATATGGGGAGGGGGAAGGGTAAGCTGTGAGAAAATGAAAGAGCGGCATGGACATATATACACTACCAAACGTAAGGTAGATAGCTAGTGGGAAGCAGCCGCATAGCACAGGGAGATCAGCTCGGTGCTTTGTGACCGCCTGGAGGGGTGGGATAGGGAGGGTGGGAGGGAGACGCAAAAGGGAGGGGATATGGAAACATATGTATATGTATAACTGATTAAATTTGTTATAAGGCAAAAAAAAAATTGTGGTACTTACGTACGATGGAGTATCCCTCAGCCATGAAATCAATGTCATAAGACCATTAGTAGCAAAATGAGGGGATTCCGGTACGATGATTCTAAGTGAAATAAGTCACACAGAAAAAGAAGCTTATCATAAGATAACACTTATGAAGATCCTGTAAACACGGCTACACATGAACTGAGTTAGGAAAGAGAACAGAGTCTCACATTTAGAAAACACTCTTATGCCTGCTAAAGGGGGAAGGAGAGGTGGGGTGATGCATAAACCAGAGTTTTATATGAGCACAGGTACCGTTCCAAAAACCAACTATGGAATAGACAAGACCTACCTATACCTTCCTCAGTGAAAGGGACTCAAAACCCCATATTTCCCGCAGAGGAATGTATCTGACTATTAAGAATATTAAAACCTATGTATTGATATGTCTCTGTAAGGGAATCAAGTGAGTCTAGAGAGCCATAAACATGGCAGCTAGAATCTGCTCAAACCCCCTATAAAAAGGAATTTCAAAAACAAAACAAAAAAACAGGGAAATTCTTTACAATTCCTTCAGGGTCTCTGATGAAACATGGAATGACCCTGTCTACAATGACAGCTGGATGTGGCATAAGGCTGGACACTTGGGACTGAGAGGATTGGTGAGATTGGGTGAGCAAATGCAGATCCTTTAAAGCAATAATGCATGGCACCCATTCCATGGGTCCCAACTCTCCAGGTTGAAGGGAATATTACTACAGCTATAACAGGTACGGAAAACCTAGAGAATGGACACACTGTGAATACGAAAGGTTTCTAAAACTCAACGAATATTCCCTCTCCTGGTGCTCCAGTTTGACTTTCCAACTGCTTTACTATCAATCTCCCAACTTGGAGAGACAACCCCTTTACCCTCCTGGTTCTCACAGATTGCCAATTTGGCATAGGATGAAAGGGAACAGGGAGAACCAATCAGAGAGTAGCTGTTAGGCATTTGGACGGGCACATGTCACTCTTATTTCCCGGGAGGAAGAAGAATTAACCAAAGTCTCAGCCACCTACTGGCAACCAGTAGAGGTCCTGAACCAAAATACGGGACTGGCGTTCAGCTCACTAAAAACGAGTTAAAAAAAGGAGCTATAGGGCAGAGCAATTCACAAACTGGCAGAGTAATAAAGGACAACTGTCATCCAAAAATCTTTTGAGGGAAGGCAACGAGGCAGACTTGAAAGTGAGGCAGAATAGCAGCAAACAGATTTCAAGAGGTACGTTGGAATCACCTTTAAAGCACAGGAAGAGGGGCACAACTTCGACAATGATGCACTTGGCCAAAAAGGGCGTATGCGTTTTTTCATGAATATATTGAAGAGAAAACCCATACGCCCTTTTTGGCCAAGCAAGCAAGTGGGCAATGCAAATCTGCACTCCAAAGAAGTATCACTTCTCACCAGTCAAAAGGCACATCCACAAAATGGATAAAAAGCAGAAAGGCAAGACAGGCCCTGGAGAACAGGGAGCCTTGTTATGCTGATGGGCGGGATATAAATTGCCAACTGCCTCACTGGAGGAGTGCATTGTGTTCCATAAACAAGTAAACAACCGAGCTAGAAAGCCAAGGGCACTTCCAGTCTAGGGAATATACCTTGGGAAAACTGAAAATCAACAAGACAGAGCCACCCCAAAGTTTAGGGCTGCACTGCTTACAAGAACCTCAACTTGCATACAACTTAAATATCCCAGGAAAGATTAAAATGGTTCAAAAAATTGTGTTACTTGCATACGATGTACTACCCCTCAGGCATGAAATCAATGTCATAAGGCCAGTAGCAGCAAAATGAGTGGATTCAGGTACGATGATTCTAAGTGAAATAAGTCACACAGAAAAAGAAACTTATCATAAGATATCACTTATGAAGATCCTGTAAACATGGCTACATATGAACTGAGTTAGGAAAGATAACAGAGTACCAAATCTTATCATAAGATTTCACTATTTTGGGAATGTACACTTGGCTACGAATGAACTGAATTACAAACACAACAGAGTCACACACTTAGAAAACAATATTCTGCCTTCTTAACGGGAAAGGCGAGGTGAGTTGATGCATAAAACCACAGTTTTAAATTAGCACAGATACCGTTACATAAACCAAGAATGTAATAGACATCACCTACTCCCTGCACCATGAACTCGACTCAACAACCCCTATTCATTGCAGAGGAATATATCTGACTCCAAGAATTTTAAAACATATGTATTATCATGTCTCCATAAAGGAGTCATGTGTGTGTATAACGGCATGAACACAGCACTGAAATTCAGCTAAATACCCTTATAAATATAAATTTCAAAAGCAAAATGCAAAAACAGCGAAACAGAGGGAAAGCCTTAAGAATTACGTTCAGGGCCTGTGATGCAACCTGGATTGTCCACCTTTACACCCACAGCTGGATGAGACATAAAACTGGACACTTGGGGCTGACAAGATTGTTGAGGTTGTGTGAGCAAAAGAACACCACTTAGAGCAATACTGTGTACTACCTATTCTAGTGGTCCCAACTCTCCAAGTTTAAGGGAATCTTCCTACAGTTAAAGCATGCATGGGAAACCCAGTGGATGGTACACTGTGTAATTGGGAAAGTTTTCTAAAAGGTACCTCATTTTTCCTTTTGTCATGCTCGGCTTCGCATTCCATCTGCATTACTAAAAATCCCCCCACTTGGAGTGTCAGTGCCTTTACCCTCCTGTTATGCACAGTTTGCAAATTGTGCAGAGGATGAACAGGAAGAGGGGAAACAAATGAGAGATTAGCTGTAGGTGTTTGGATGGGCACATGTCACTCTAGGTTCCCATCAGCAAGAAGAATTAACCAAAGGCTCAGCCTGACACCCCAGAACCAGACTAGGGCCTACAGCCATCCTGCGGTATTGCAGCCAGCTCACAAAGAGGCCAGTTGAAAAATAGAAATCAGGGGCACAGCAATTCACAACCTTGCAGAGTTATAAAGGACAACTATCATCCAGAAATATATTGAGGTAAGGCAGTGAAGAGGATTTGAATGCAAGGCAGAATTGAAGGAAACAGATTTCAAGAGGTAGATTGGAGTTGTCTTTAAAGCACATGAAATGTGACAGAACTTCGACAATTTTGCCCTTGGCCGAAAAGGGAGTATGTGTATTTTCTTGAATATATTTGGGAAAAAATGCATATGCCCTTTTTGGCCAAGCAAGCCCTCAGGCATTGCAAATCCACACTACAGAGAAGTGTCCCTTACCTCCAGTCAAAAGGGCCATCCACAAATAGTGTAAAAACCACAAATGCAGGACAGGCCATGGAGAAAAGGGAGTCTGGTTATGCCGATGGACAGGATGTAAATTGCCAACAGCCTCTCTGGAGAACTGTATGTTGTTTTCTAAAACAGAGCTACAGAGCATAGCACACTTCCACTCATGGACGTGTATTTTGGGAAAACTAAAAATCCACAACACACAGCCAGCCCAAACTTTAGGGCTGCTCTGTTTACAAGAACCTCGACTTCGGTACACTTTAAATATCCCAGGAAAGGGAAAAAAATGGATATAGATGTTGTGGTACTTATATACAATGGAATGTCACTCAGACATAAAAGCAATGTCATAAGGCCAGTAGCAGCATAATGAGTGGCTTTAGGTATGATGATGCTAAGTGAAATGAGCCACAAAGAAAAAAAATATTGTAATATATCACTTATAGAGGGAATGTAAACATGGCTACACATGAACTGAATTTCAAATGTGAACAGAGTTACACATTTAGAAAACACACTTATTCCTCCTTAAGGGGAAAGGTGACGTGGGGTGATGTGTAAAAGCAGAGTTTGAAATTAGCACAGATCCCATTCCATATACCAAATATGTAATAGATAAGACCTACTCCTTTCTCAATGAACTGGACACAAAACACCCTATTCACTGAAGAGGAATATATCTGACTGGTAATAAACTTGAAACCTATGTATTTATATGTCTGCATAATGGAATCAAGTTTATGTAGATTGGCATATACACAGATCAATGGAACAGGACAGAAAGCCCAGAGATAAACCTACATACCTATGGCTATCTCATCTATGACAAAGGAGCTAAGGATATACAATGGAGAAAAGACAGTCTCTTCAGTAATTGGTGCTGGGAAAACTGGACCCCTATACATAAAAGAATGAAATTAGAACACTCCATAACACTATACACAAAAATAAACTCTAAATTGATTAGAGATCTAAATATAAGACCAGACACTATAAAACACTTAGAGGAAACCATAGGCAGAACACTCTATGACATAAATCACAGCAAGATCCTTTTGGACCCACCTCCTAGAGAAATGGAAATAAAAACAGAAATCAACAAATGGGACCTAATGAAACTTAAAAGCTTTTACACAGTACAGGAAAACATAAACAAGATGCAAAAACAACCCTCAGAATGGGAGAAAATATTTTCAAATGAAGCAATTGACAAAGAATTAATCTCCAAACTTTACAAGCACCTCATGTAGCTCAATATCACAAAAACAAACAACCCAATCCAAAAACGGGCAGAAGACCTAAACAGACATTTATCCAAAGAAGATATACAGATTACCAAGAAACACATGAAAGGATGTTGAACATTACTAATCATTAGAGAAATGCAAATCAAAACTACGGTGAGGTATCACCTCACAGCAATCAGAGTGGCAATCATCAAAAATATCTACAAAACTATTAATGCTGGAGAGGCCTTTATTGGAGAAAAGGGAACACACTTGCACTGTGGGTGGGAATGTAAATTGATATGGGCACTAGGGAGAACAGTACGGAGGTTCCTTTAAATAACTAACAATAGAAGTACCATATGACACAACAATCCAACTACTGGGCATTTGCCTTGTGAAAACCATAATTCAAAAAGAGTTATGTAGAAAAATGTTCATTGCAGCTCTATTTACAATAGTCAGGACATGGAAGCAACCTAAGTGTCCATCGACAGATGAATGTTTAAAGAAGATCTGGCACATATATACAATGGAGTATTACTCAGCCATAAAAAGAAGCAAAACTGAGTTAGTTGTACTGAGGTGGATGGACTTAGAATCTGTCCTACACAGTGAAGTAAGTCAGAAAGGGAAAAACAAATACTGTATGTTAACAGAGATATACGGAATCTAATGAAGAAAAAAAAAAGATTTTGAAGAACCTAGTGGCAGGACAGGATTAAGGACACAGACATAGAGAAAGGACTTGAGGACACCGGAAGGGGGATGGGTAAGCTGGGACGAAGTGAGAGAGTGGCATGGACATAAATACATTACCAAATGTAACACCAATAGCTACTGGGAAGCAGCCACATAGAACAGGGAGATCAGCTTGGTGCTTTGTGACCACATAAAGGGGTGGGATATGGGGTGTGAGAGGGAGATGCAAGAGGGAGGGGATCTGGTGATATTTGTATATGTATAGCTGATTCACTTTTTTATACAGCAGAAACGAACACTCCATTGTAAAGCAATTACACTCCAATAAACGTGTAAAAGGAAAAAGAAAAGAAAGCACAGGGATAAACCTACACATCTATGGTCACCTAATCTATGAAAAAGGAGGCAAGACTATACAATGGAGATAAGACAGTCTCTTCAATCATTGGTGCTGGGAAATATGGACAGCTACATGTAAAAGAATGAAATTAGAACACTCCCCAACACCATACATAAAAATATATTCAAAATGGATTAGAGACCTTAATGTAAGACCGGATAGTATAAAACTCTGAGAGGAAAACTTACGAAGGATACTCTGACGTAAATCACAGCAAGGTCTTTTTTGATCCATCTCTTATAGTAATGAAATAAAAAAGAAAACTAAACAGATGGGACCTAAGGGAACGTAAAAGCTTTTGCAAAGCAAAGGAAACTACAAACAAGATGAAAAGACAACCCTCAGAATGGCAGAAAATATTTGCAAACGAATCAATGGACAAATGATTAATCTCCAATATATATAAACAGCTCATGCAGCTCAATATTAATAAAACAAACAACCCAATACAAAAATGGAAGAAGATATAAATAGACATTTCTTCCAAGAAGACATAGAGGTGGCCAGTACGCACATGAAAATCTGCTCAACATCACTAATTATTAGAGAAATGGAAATGGAAACTACAATGAGGTGTCATGTCACACCTGTTAGAATGGGCATCAACAGAGAATCTACAAACAACAAATGCTGGAGAGGGTATGGAGAAAAGGAACCTTCTTCCACTATTGTTGGGAATGTAAATTGATACAGTCTCTATGGGGAACAGTATGGAGGTTCCTTAAAAAAGTAAAAATAGAATTACCATATAATCCAGCAATCCCACTACTGGGCATATACACAGAGAAAACCATAAATCAAAAAGACACATTCACCACAATGTTCATTGCACCACTATTTACAATAGCCAGGTAATGTAAGCAACCTAAGTGCCCACAGACAGACGAATGGATAAAGATGTGGTACATATATACAATGGAATATTACTCAGCCATACATAGGAATGAAATTGGGTCATTTGTAGAGACCTTAATGGATCTAGAGACTGTCATACGGAGTGAAGTAAGTCAGAAAGAGAAAAACAAATATTGTATATTAATGCATATATGTGGAACCTAGAAAAATGGTACAGATGAACCGGTTTGCAGGGCAGAGATAGAGACACAGATGTAGAGAACAAACATATGGACACCAAGGGGGAAACGCCATGTGAGGGTGGTGGTGGGATGAATTGGGAGACTGGGATTCACATGTGCACACTTATATGTATAAAATAGATATCCAATAAGAACCTGCTGTATAAAAGAAATAAATTTAAAAAAATAAAAATAAATAGCATTTAATAAAAGAAAACAGAAAAAAAGTATTTCCCTTCACATAGACGTCTTTATATTAATGCATTATTTCCATGTTTATATCTCCAAATTAAAAAAAAAGAGGAATAAATAAAATCTACCTTGAACCAAAAAGAAAAAAAGAAAAAAAAATACAGAACCCACCAGTTATACAGAGGAAAATCGTATCAGGGCACTTGCTCCAGTGGTAAAAAATTCTTAAGTTGGTCAGAGGTGGGAAATCGTCTCCCATGGATTCAGCAGCGCTCCCCCCGACAAGGAGCATCCTCATTGCAAAGCTGGGGGGACTGTGTTGAGGCGTCTGTGAGTAAATGTGAGCTGAGCCCCAGTCCTGCTGCAGCTGAACTCTTCCCACCCTTTCCAGGTAAAACACCTGAATATGTACAAGCACTTGCAAGCCTAGAGGAAGGGCTGTGGAGCAACACTAGCGAGAGCACGCAGGCCGACTTGGTGCCTGCAGGCCAGTCAGGATGGTCCTGGCCCCAGATGCTCTTCTGGAAGCTTTCCATTTCCGTGCCTGAGATACCCCTCCTGCCATGGCCCCCACTGCTTTTTTACTTCCTCACCTCTGACTGGGGAGAAATTCAAGCGGCAGGTATGGATGACACATCCTCTTCTTTAGCAGGTGGCAGCCTAGCAACTCCTGTGGAAAGTCCAGCAGAGCCCCACTCACACTGGGCCACCCACAAAGCCACGGCCCCTCACTCCCTCCCACCACCCCAGCCCCGAAACTGCTGACGGGGCAGAGAATATGGCATCAGGCACAGCTAAAGGGGCTCTAGCTGCCTGGAGAGGTGTTTATATTGACCTCAACACAGGCACACCTGGGGAGGGCTGGTAGGCAGTGTCAGGCTGCCCAAATCAGCCAATCCTCACCCCTCAGGGGCTCACAGTAGCAGAAAATTAACCTTGCTAAACGGACCAGGCCCAAGGAACAGGTGTGGGCCCTTGAGAGTCAGGCTAGACAAGGGGCTGCAGCTGCCGCTTGTTTTCTTATCATTTTATCTGGTCCATGAGTGGAAAACAACTTCAAGAAGACCCTATCCTAATGAGAGGAACCCAGGAGTCAGGGAGAGGAGTGATGGTGGGTGGAGACAGAGGCCTGGTGCCCTGGCTGCAGTGGAAGTGTCTGGAAGACCAGGCAGAGAGAGACTGCACAGAGTGATAGCCAGGGTCACAGACCTGTCAGAGCTGCTGTTTGTTAGTTCAAGTCCTGCTCTGAGGTATTCTGTGTCAGCTGTGAGCGACAGGTGAGCTGGGGATTCTCTGCAAGGTGGGCTATGTGCACTGTTCCTGTGTGTCCAGCCCTGCTTGGGTACCTGCCCATGGGTGCTCTGTAACCTGGGAAGGGCCTGACTATGAGAGCCCCATGGGCTGCTGCGTAGCTGCACAGGTGAGCTCCATACCCTGGGAGGGACTTGAACACGAGAGCCCCGTGGGCTGTGGGGATGGGAGGTGCAGCCCAGGTGAGCTCCAAATACTGGGATTGGCCTGACCACGAGAGCCCCATGGGCTGCTGGAGACCTGGTAAAGGATATCAGGACAGTCAGTGAAGCCACCGAGGATATACATCCAGTAGCTCCTATTTCCTACACCCTGCTGCTCATTCTACCATCCACCAGGCCATGGCATTCTGTATTAGACTTCAATGATGCCTTCTTCTGTATTCCATTCATCTCAGAGTCACAAGAATTTTTGGCTTGTGAGTGGCAGGACACAACATGCAACAAAACCAATAATGCTGGGCCGTCCTGCCCCAACGGTACAAAAATCACCTCACCATCATTGGGGAAATGACCTCTAAAGACCTAAACGTTGTACCTCTGTAAAAGGGAACCCTCCTTCAATATGCAGATGACATTCTGATCGCCAGGCCTACTAAAGACGCCTCTAAACTACCTAGCCAAGGAAGGATAGAAGGTGTCCAAGAAAAAGGCTCAAATATCCCAGGCTCAGGTGACATGCCTGGGCTTCATTCTCACAGATATTCGGATAAACGCATCCCAGGATAGGGAAGAAGCCATTTGCAGCCTTACCTCTTCTAAAACTAGAAGACAGCTTAGGGGTTCCTGGGGAGGCCAAGGTTTTCTGCATCTGGATCCCTAACTACAGTCTAATAGCTGTGCCTCTATATGAAACACTGACACGAAAAGATGATGATCCTTTTGTATAGAATCCAGAAGTGGCCTTTCAAGAATGGAAAGAGCAGTCAATTCAGACCCTTGCCCAGGAACTCCCTAATTTAGCTAAACCCTTTGACCTTTACATACCCGGTCAAAGGTTAATTGCCCTTGGAGCCTTAGTGCAAAAACTGGGACCACTTGAAATGGAGCAACACAAGAATGCCCTTCAGGTATGATAAACTATGGTCACCAAGGGCTTTGCCCACAGACTCATCAGGTCAGGATACTGGGGTATCTAAAAAGCTAGAAATCAGCAGCCCACAAGGCCAGCTCCCTCCTAAGGGAAAAGGACCCACGTCGTGATCCTAACCACCCATCATGCCCTGATGTTGCAGGGGTCGCTCTGTGGACACACTGACCTCGAGTGAGGAGGCCCTCCAACTCCAACCTCCAGAGAGACAAACGGGGGCAACGGGCCCCCAAGATGACTCATATGACCATCACTTGACCTGGAGTTTCTCTCAGAAAACAAGAAGACAGTGCCCCGAAAAAGCAGACTACTGCTTGCAGGACTTACTGCACCCAGAGGGGAGCTAATTAACTTGGCGGGGGAAATTTATATCACGCTTTCACCATAGAAAACCCTACAGACACCACGGTGATGGTGGCCAATATGACCGGCTGGACTGCTGGCTACTTCTAAATGCCGTTGACTCAGTGGACGTCATGGTCCTGGATCACCACTGACGCTGGACTGTCTGGGAGTTGTGCGGGCAGGGTTCTGACACATGGTGCTGTTTGTACATTAATTCAGGGACCTAATTAAAGAAAGCACAGACTACTGGTCAGAGCATCTAGGCTGGCAAAAACTGTCAGCCTAAGGTCGCCAAACAAATGTGGGGTGGGGTGAAACCTGCCACCTCAGCATCTCTGCGCATCTCCTTCCTGGACCCTTAAAGGTCATTAGAATCTATAACTCTTCCAATGCTGGTGCTCAGGCGGACGAGAAGTGAGGCAGGAGGCCTTGGGACAATCAACCTCACCTGGAGGCTGGTGGGGAGACCTTTTGCCCCTCCCCCCAGGTATCAGGGCTCCCACCACAGCATGAAGCAGTTACAAAAGAGGGGTCTGCACCCTCAACACCCCAAAAATGAGGAACGGAACAAAAAGCAGAGGAGGGGTTCGTCTCCGGCAACGTTCATTAAAAATTCCTGGGAGATAAAAAGAGAATCTGGGCAATAAAATAAAGTCTAACCTGTTTTTCCTTTGTGCTTTGTCTAATTTCACGTGTTCCTAGGGTTCCGCATGCAGAGGTCCCACAGCCGGCACTTCAGACCCGACTTCCTAGTGCAGAATGGCTGGGTCGACACCTCAGCTAGCGGGGTCCCATGCAGACTCCACGGCATAGAGCCTGAGCTGCAGCCAACCCAGCCCTCAAGAGCTCCATCCACTCCCTCCCACTGACTCTGCTTGGATCCCTACACAGCAGCCCAGCCCACAGCCCGTGGGGGTGTGCACGCTCTCACCTCTCCATTCTGTTTTCAAAATAATGTTTCCTTTGCTTCTGAACCAAACTCAGTCTTGATCTCTTGGCACCAATGACACTGGGCATGGTGAATACTGTTGGGGTCCACTCTGGAGGATCAGTAACAGAAATTGAGAACATTGTAACTTCAATGAACAGATGTGTGAGCCAAACTGTAGTTAACATAGAGCAGTGTATAATGCTCGGGTAAAATAAGATTTTTCTAAGACTTACATTTGATATTTCCATCACTTTACTATAAGCAAGTTCAGTGAAGACGTCTGTCTTATTTGTCAGGTCAACATTAGAGAAATGAAGTGATTTATTTCCATGGATGTACATCGAATACTCTTGGCTGAAGCTTCAATCTTGTTTTGAATGCTTTTCCATTGAAAAGGATACCTCTCTTTCAGCTCCCCCATTTCTGAGAAGTATAAAATCTTATAATTTATTATTACCAAAGGGGAAAGGTAGGAGAAGGGATAAATTAACAGTTTGGGATTAACACATACACACTGCAATGTATAAAATAGATCATCAACAAGGAACTACTGTATAGCACAGGGAACTACACTGAATATTTTGCAATAACCTATAAGGGGAAATAATCTGAAAAAGAATCGATATTTTTATTGACATCATCTATCAATGACAGATAAAATGTAACCTAAGCAAGGCCGATGGTGAGCGCTTCTGACCCTGAAGATTTCAATCATCTAAAGTTTGGGCTCTGCCTATTTCCCAAGGCCTTTAATGGACATACGTGTAGCTGTAGCTTAAAAAGTCACCAGTTTGGGGTACGGGGAGGCACTGATTTGGAAAAATCCCTGGTGTTCTCCTTCCATGCACGGGACCCTTCCTACAGCTAAAACATGCCTGTCACACCTAGAGGATGGTACACCGTTTGATCGGAAAGAGTTTGGAAAAGGCACCTCATCTCCTCATCGCCTGGTGCTCGGGTTCACCCCTCCAGCATCTTTCCTAACAATCTCCTCACTTGGGGATATCAGCACCATCAACATCCTGTTGCACACAGTTTGGAATTTGTCCAGAGGATGAAGCGGAAGGATGAGAAAAATTTAGAGACAAGTCTTAGTTGTTTGGACAGGCACATGCCACTCTAATTTCCAATCTGGAAGACAAATTCATCAAAGGCTAGAATTGCCCACGGAAACAGAATAGGTCTAGAGGAAATCCCGCTGTTTTGTGTCCAGTTTCCAAAAACACAAGTTGAAAAATGGAACTCGGGGGCACTAAAATTCATGAAACTGCAGAGTTGAAAATATCTATCATCGAAAAATGTCTTGAGGTAAGTCACAGAAAAGGAGTTGTAAGCAAGGGAGAGTGGCAGGAAACAGATTTGAAGAGGTAGAAAGGACTCCCCATTAAAGCACAAGAAAAGGGGCTCAGCATCGCCAATGATGCAGTTGGCACAAAAGGGCGTATGAATTTTTTCTGAATATATTCAAGTAAAGGCCATACACACTTTTTATCCAACCAAACAGGTGGGCACTGGAAATCAATACTACAAAATGTATCACTTCACATCAGTCAGAAGGGCCATCCACATAAAGTGTAAACACCAGAAATGCAGGACAGGGCGAGGAGAAAAGGGAGCCCTGTGAGGCTGATAGTGGAAATGTAATTTGCCAATGGCCACTCTGGAGAAGTGTATTGTGTTTGCTAAGACATCTAAAAGATGAGCTACAGAGCATAGTGCACTTGCACTCATGGGCGTATACCTTGGGAAAAACAAAAATGGACAGAAAACAGGCACCCCAACGTTTACCACCTCTCTGTTAAAAAGGGCCTCCACTTGGATATAACCTAAATGTCCCTGGAAGGATAAAATGGATAAAAGAGATGGGGTACTTATGTAGAGTGGAATATTACTCATCCCGAAATCAATGAAATAAGGCCAGTTGGAACAAATCTGGAGGAGTTACATACAATCATTCTAAGTGACATATGTCAGAAAGAAAAAGACACATATCATAAGATGTCACTTAAAGGTGGAATCAAACATGGCTACACATGAAATAAACTACAAAACAGAAACATGGTCAAATATGTAGAAAATAGACATAAGGCTGCTAAATGGGAAAGGTGGGGAATGGTGAGGTATTATCCAGGAGGTTGAAATTAGCAAATATACCATTCCAAGTACCAAACTGAATAAGTGACAAGGCCTACACGGTACCTCAAAGAACTGCACTCAGCCCACTCAAGTCACTGGACAATAATACATATGACTCGTAAGCATCTGAAAAATAATTTCTTGTTGTCTCACAGTACATGAATCAAGTGGATGTACAGCAGCAAAAAACAGAGCTTTGAAAATCAGCTGTAACCAATATAAAAATAAATTTAAAAATATTTATAAAAACGGTGAGACAGACAAAAATTCTTACAACTTTTGTTGAAGGGCTACGATGTAACATGGATTGAACACATGTAGACCCACAGCAGGATGATATATAAGGCTGGAAGCTATGCACGCTAAGAGATGTTAGAGAGGCTGGGTGAGGAAATGCAGACCTTTTAAAGTAATACTGCCTGGTACCCATTCCATGGGTCCCAAATTGGCAGGTTCAAGGGAATCTTCTGACAGCGAAAACATGCCTGCGAAACTGAGATGAATGTACACCGTGTGCTCAGGAAAGGTGTCTAAAATGCACCTCATTTTTGATCTCCTGGTGCTGGGGTTCGCCATTCCAGCCACATTATTAACAATATCCCCTCTTGGAGAATCAGCACCTTTAACCTCCTGTTTCACACAGTTTGCAATTGTGCAGAGGATAAATTGGAAGGGGGGAACCAATGAGAGATTAACTGTAGGAGTTTTGACAGGCACATGTCACTCTAATTTCCCATTAGTAACAAGAATTAACCAAAGGCTCATCCTGCCTCCTGAGAACCAGAATAGGGCCAGAAGCAATCCAATGGTTTGGCGGCGAGCTCACAATAAAAGCAAGTTGTAAAATGGAGCTCAGGAGCAGACAATTCAAAGACCTGCAAAGATATAAATGATAACCAACGTCCAAAAATATATTCAGGTAAGGCAACGAAGAGGATCTGAATGAGAGGCAGAATTGCAGGAAACAGATTTCAAAAGGTAGATTGTACTCACATTTAAAGCATATGAAAAGCAGCAGAATTTCTAAAATGATGCAGTTGGGTAAAAGCGTGTATGCCTTTTTTTCGTGAATATCTTCAGGAAAAAAACACATACAGAGTTTTGGCCAACCAAGCAAGCGGGAAATGCAAATCCGCACAACAAAGAAGTCTCAATTTCCACTGCTCAGAAAGGCCATCCAAAAAATGTGTACAAACCAGAAATGCTGGAGAGGCCATGGAGAACAGGGAGCCTAGTCACGCTGATGGGTGGGGTATAAATATCCAAGAGCCACTCTGAAGAAGTGTATGCTGTTTCCTAAAATATTTAAATACAAAGCCCCCGAGCAAAGGGGACTTCAACTCATGGACATATAACTTGGGAAGACTAAATATCGACAACACACAGGCACTCCAAAGTTTAGGGCTGCTCTGCATACAAGAACCTCAACTTCTGTACACCTAAAATATCCCAGGAAAAAGAGAAATGCATAAATTACTTGTGGTAAATTTGTACAACGGAATATCACTCAGACGTGAAATCAATGTCATAAGGCCAGTAGCAGCATAAACAGTGGATTTAGGTATGATGATTCTAAGTGAAATTAGTCACACAGAAAAATAATCTATTCATAAGATATCACTTAGAGAGGGAATGTCAACATCACAACACATGAACTGAATTAAGAAAGAGAACAGAGTCTCACATTTAGAAAACACTCTTATGCCTGTTTAATGGGAAAGGAGAGGTGGGGTGATGCATAAAACCAGAGTTTGATATTAGCACAGGTACCATTCCATAAACCAAATAGAGAACAGATGAGACCTACCCCTTCCTCAGTGAACGGGACTCAAACCCCCTATTCCCTGCAGAGGAATATATCTGACTAGTGAGAATCTTAAAACCTATGTATTGATATGCCTCTGTAAGGGAATCAAGTGTGTCTAGACCGTCAAAAACACGTCAGTGAAAATCAGCTCAACCCCATTATAAAAATGAATTTCAAAAACAAACAAAAAAACAGCGAAATTCTTACACAATTCCTTCAGGGGTTCTGATGAAACCGGGAATGACCCTATCTGTAAAGACAGCTGGATGAGACATAAGGCTGGACACTTGGGACTGAGAGGACTGGTGAGATTGGGATAGAAAATGCAGACCCTTTAAAGTACTAATGCATGCCACGATTCCATGGATACCAAATCTCCAGGTAGTAGGGAATATCACTACAGTTATAACGTGTATGGGAAACCTAGAAAATGGACACCCTGTGATGGTGAAAGGTTTCTAAAAGTCTCCTAATTTTTCCTATCCTTGTGCTCCAGTTTGGCATTCCAACTGCTTTACTATCAATCTCCCAACTTAGGAGAGCCAGCCCCTATAACCTCCTGGTTCGCACAGTTTGCTAATTGTGCAGAGGATGAAAGGGAAGAGGGAGAACCAATCACAGAGTAGATGCAGACTTTTGGACGGGCACATGTCACTGTAAATTCCCGTCAGGAAGAAGAATTAACCAAAGCCTCAGCCACCTGCAGGGAACAGTATAGCCACCCCTGGAACAAGTATAGGTCCTGAAGCAAAATTGTGGATTTGCAGTCAGCTCCCAAAAACGGGATTTGAAAATTGGAGCTCACGGGCACAGCAATTCACAAACCTACAGTTATAAAGGACTACTGTCTTCCAAAAATCTGTTGAGGGAAGGCAACGAAGCTGACTTGAAAATGAGGCAGAATTGCACAAAACATATTTCAAGAGGTAAATTGGAATCGCCTTTAAAGCACAGGAAAAGCATCACAACTTCGACAATGATGCACTTGGCCAAAAAGGGCATATGCGTTTTCTCCTGAATATATTCAGGAGAAAACGCATACGACCTTTTTGGACAATCAAGCAAGCACGCAATGCAAATCCACACTACAAAGAATTGTCACTTCCCACGGGTCAAAAGGGACATCCGAAAATCTGTAAAAACCAGAAAGGCAAGAGGGAGATGCCAAGGGCATGAAGCAATGTGATCCAAAGTGTCATGAAGGATTGTGATGACAAGCGCATGGAGCATTGTGATGACAAGATTATGTAGCATATTGCTGACAAAGGCATGGAGCATTGTGATGACAAGGTTCATGGAGCACTGTGATGACAAGCGTCACGGAGCATTGTGATTACAGGGGTCATGGAGCATTGGGATGACAAGGGCATGGAGCATTTTGATGACAAGAGTCCCGGATCATTGTGTTGTCAGTGTTCATGGATCGTTGTGATGACAGGAGTCATGGAGCATTGTGATGACAGGGGTCATGGAGCATTGTGATGAGAAGGTCAAGGAGCATTGGGCTGAAAACGTTCATGGAGTATTGTGATGACAGGGGCCATGGAGGCTTGTGATGACAAGGTACTGGAGCATTGTGATGAGAAGACCATGGAGACTTGTGATGACAAGTCTCATGGAATATTCTGATGAAAAGGGGCATGGAGCATTGTGATTACAGGGGTCTTGGGGCATTGTGATGACAAGGGCATGGAGCATTGGGATGAGATGGCCATGGAACGTTCTGATGACATGCATCATGGAGCTTTGTGATGACAAGGGCATGGAACATTGTGATGAAAAAGGCATGGAGCCTTGTCATGACAGGGTTCAAGGAGCATACTGAGGACAAGTGTCAGGGAGCATTGTGATGACAAGTGTATTGAGCATTGTGATGAAAAAGGTCATGGAGCATTGTGATGAGAAGACCATGGATATTTGTGATGACGAGCATCATGTGGCGTTGTGATGATAAGTGTTATGGAACATTTTGATCACAAGGATTTGGAGCATTGTGATGACAGAGATCATGGAGAATTTTGATTTCATTGTGATGACAATAGCATGAAGCATTTTGATGATGGGCATGGTGCATTGTGATGACCGGGTTCATGGATCATTGAGATGAAAAGGGGCATGGAGCATTGTGATAACAGGGGTCTTGGAGCATTGTGATTAGAAGGGTCATGGAGCCTTGTGATGAAAAGGCCATGGAACATCGTGATGGCAGGGTTCATGGAGCACTGTTATGACAGGGTTAATGGAGAATTGTGATGGCAAGGGCATGGAACATTGTGATGAGAAGGCCATGGAGCCTTCTGATGACATGCGTCATGGAGCTTTGTGATGACAAGGTCATGGAGCAATGTGATGAGAGCGTTCATGGAGCATTGTGATGACAATAATATTGAGCATTTTGATGAAAAGTTCATGGAGCATTGTGGTGACAAATTTCACAGAGCCTTGTGATGATGAGGGCATTGACTTTTGTGGTGACACACCTCAAGGAGTCTTGTGATGACGGGACACACGGAGCATTGTGATGACTGGGGTCATGTAGCATTGTGATGACAGGAGCATGGAGCATTGGTCTGACAAGTTTCATGGATAATTGTGTTGACAGTGGGCATGGCACATTGTGATGAAAAGGGCATGGAGCATTGTGATGACAAGGTCATAGAGTATTGTGAAGACAGGTGTCAGGGAGCATTGTGATGGCATATTTCATGTTCCATTGTGATGACAATGGCATGGAGCATTGTGATGCCGAGTGTTATGGAGGATTGTGATGACAAAGGTAATGGATCATTGTGATGACATGTGTCATGGAGCACTGTGATGACAAGCGTCACGGAGCATTGTGAATACAGGGGTCATGGAGCATTGGGATTACAAGGGCATGGATCATTGTGATGACAAGGGTCATGGAGCATTGGGCTGAAAATGTTCATGGACTACTGTGATGACAGGGGTCATGTAGAATTTTGATTTCATTGTGCTGACAATAGCCGGAAGCATTATGATGATTGGCATGATGCATTGTGATGACAGGGTTCATGGAGCATTGAGATGAATAGGGTCATGGAGCATTGTGATTACAGGGGTTTGGGAGCATTGTGATGAAAAGGGCATTGAGCATTTTGATGAGAAGTACATGGAACATTCTGATGACGTGTCATGGAGCTTTGTGATGACAAGGGCATAGAAATTTGTGATGGCATGGGTCATGGAGTATTGTTATGACAGGGGTAATGCAGCATTGTGATGAGAAGGGCATGGAGCATTGTGATTACAAGGTTCATGGAGCATTGCGATGACAAATTTTTGGACCGTTGTGATGAAAAGCGCGTGGCACATTGTGATGACAAGGGTCATGGAGCATTTTTCTGACAAAGGCATGGAACATTGTGATGACAAGGATCACGGAGCATTGTGATGAAAAGTTCATGGAGCATTGTGGTTACAAAGATAACAGCCTTGTGATGACGTGGGTATCTCCCATCGTGATGACAAATGTTATGAAGAATTGTGATGACTGGAGTCATGGAGCATTGTGATGACAGGGGTCATGGAGCATTGTGATGAAAAGGGCATGGAACATTGTGCTGAGAAAGGCATAGAGCATTGTGATGGCATGTGTCATGGAGCACTGTGATGACAAGAGTCATGGACCATTGAGAATACAGGGGTCATGGAGCATTAGGATGACAAGGGCATGGATCATTGTGATGACAAGGGTCATGGAGAATTGGGCTGAAAATGTTCCTGGAGTATTGTGATGACAGGTGTCATGGGACACTGTGATTACAGGGGTCTTGGAGCATTATGATGACAGAGGTCCCGGATCATTGGGTTGTCAGCTGTCATGGATTGTTGTGATGACAGTGGTCATGGATCATTGTGATGATACTGTTCATGGAGCATTGTGATGAGAAGGTCATGGAGCAGTGGGCTGAAAATGTTCATGGAGTATTGTGATGACGGGGTACATGGAGCATTGTGATGACAATGGAATGGAGCATGATGATGACAAGTTCCTGCAGCATTGTGATGAGATGACCATGGAGACTTGTGATGACAAGTCTCATGGAGCATTCTGATGATAAGGGGCATGGAGCATTGTGATTACAGGGGTCTTGGAGCATTGTGATGACAAGGGCAAGGAGCATTGTGAGGAGAAGGCCATGGAACATTCTGATGACATGCGTCATGGAGCTTTGTGATGACAAGGGCATGGAGCATTGTGATTACAGGGGTTTTGGAGCATTGTGATGACAACTGTCATGGAGCCTTGTGATGACAAGGCCGTGGAACATTGTGATGGCAGGGGTCATGAAGCATTGTTATGACAGAGATAATGGAGCATTGTGAAGAGAAGGGCATTGAGCATTGGTCTGAAATGTTTCATGGATTATTGTGATGAGAGTGGGCATGGAGCATTGTGATGACAAGGGCCCGGAACACTGTGATACATGTGTCATGGAGGATTGTAATGACAAACGCATGGAGCATTGTGATGGGAAGGGCATCGAGCATTGTGATGACAAGTGTCATGGTGCTTTGTGATGATAAGGGCATGGAGCCATGTGATGAGAGGGTTCATGGAGCACTGTGATGACAATGACATGGAGCATTGTGATGCCAAGGGCCATGGAGCTTTGTGATGACAATGGTCATGGAGCATTTTGATGACAAGGGTGTGGTGCATTGTGATGAGAAAGGCAGGGAGCATTTTGATGACAGGGTCATGCAGCAATTTGATGAAAATTGTAATGGAATATTTTGATGACAGGGGTTATGGAACATTGTGATGTCAGGGGTCATGGAACATTGTGCAGATGAGGGGATGTAGCATTGTGATGACAGGGGTCATGGAACATTGTGATAACAGGGGTGAGTGAGGATTGTGATGACTAGTGGTGGAACATTGTGATATCTCATGTGAGAGAGCATTTGGATGAGAAGTTCATGGAGCATTGTGATTACAAGGTTTATGGAGCATAGCGATGACAGGGTTGTGGATCATTGTGATGAAAAGCGCATGGTACATTGTGATGACAAAGGTCATGGAGCATTGTTCTGACAAAGGCATGGAGCATTGTAATGACAAGGTTCACGGAGCATTGTGATGAAATGTTCATGGAGCATTGTGGTTAAAATGGTCACAGAGCCTTGTGATGACGCGGGCATGGACCGTTGTGATGACAAATGTTATGAAGCATTGTGATGACTGGAGTCACTGGGCATTGTGATGACAAGGTTCATGGAGCATTGTGATGACAAGGGCATTGAGCACTGTGATGACAGGGGCATGGAGCATTGGTCTGACAAGTTTCATAGATGATTGTGATGACAGTGGACATGGTGCATTGTGATGACAAGGGCATGGAGCATTGTGATGACAAGTGCATGGTGTATTGTGAAGACAGGTGTCAGGGAGCATTGTGATGACAAGGCTGTGGAACATTGTGATGGCAGCGGTCATGGAGCATTGTTATGACAGGGGTAATGGAGCATTGTGATGGCAAGGGCATGGAGCATTGCGATGAGAAGGCTATGGAACATTCTGATGATATGTGTCATGGAGCTTTGTGATGACAAGGGCATGGAGCAATGTGATGACAGCGTTCATGGAGCATCGTGATGACAAAGACATGGAGCGTTGTGATGCCAAGCGTCATGGATCTTTGTGATGACAAATGTCATGGAGCATTTTGATGACAAGGGCGTTGTGCATTGTGATGAGAAGGGCAGGAGCATTGTGATGAAAGTGTCATGGAGCAATTTGATGAAAAGAGTCATGGAACATTTGGATGACTGGGGTTATGGAACACTGAGATGTCAGGGGTCATGGAGCATTTTGATGAAAAGGGTCATGGAGCATTTTGATGACAGGGGTTATGTAACATTGTGATGTCAGTGGTCATAAAACATTGTGATGATAATGCATGTAGCATTGTGATGACAGGATTAATGGAACATTGTGATGACAGGGGTGAGGGAGTATTGTGACGAATAGTGATGGTAACATTGTGATATCAGTGGTGAGAGAGGATTTTGATGAGAAGTGCATGGAGCATTGTGATGACAAGGTTTATGGAGCATTGTGATGAAAAGACTGTGGAGCACTGTGATGACAAGCGCATGGTGCATTGTGATGACCTGTGTCATGGAGCATCGTGCTGACAAGCGCATGGAGCATTGTGATGACAAGGATCATGGAGCATTGTGCTGAGAAAGGCATAGAGCATGGTGATGACAAGGGTCAAAGAGCATTGTGATGAAAAGTTCATGGAGCATTGTGGTTAAAAACGTCACAGAGACTGTTGATGATGAGGGCATGGACCACTGTGATAACAAAGGTCAAGAAGAATTGTGATGACTGGAGTCACAGAGCATTGTGATGACAGGGGTCATGGAGCATTGTAACAACAAGGGAATGGAGCATTGTGATGACAAGAACATGGAGCATTGGTCTAATAACTTTCATGGATTATTGTGATGCGAGTTGGAATGGCGCATTGTGATGACAAGGGCATGGAGCATTGTGATGACCAGGTCATGCAGTATTGTGAAGACAGTTGTCAGGGAGCATTGTGATGACATATATAATGGCCCATTGTGATGACAATGGCATGAAACATTGTGATGCCAAGTGTCATGGAAGATTCTGATGGCAAAGGTAATGGAGCATTGTGATGACAATGGCTTGGAGCATTGTGATGACAAGGGTCAGGTAGCTGTGTGCTGAGAATTGCATGGAGAATTATGATGAAAAGGGTCATGGAGCATTCTGATGACAAGCTTGTGGAGTATTTTGATGACAATGACATGGAGCATTGTGATGAAAACGGCATGGGGCATTGTGATGAAAAAGTCATGGAGCCTTTCGTGACAGGGTTCAAGAGCATTCTGACGACAAGTGTCAGGGAGCATTGTGATGACAAGTGTATTGAGCATTGTGATGACAAAGGTCATGGAGCATTGTGATGAAAAGGGCATGCAGTATTGTGATGACAGGCATCATGGAGTGTTGTGATGACAAGTGTTATGGAACATTGTGATCACAAGGGTTTGGATCATTGCGATGACAGAGGTCATGGATCATGTTGATTTCAAGGATTATGGAGCATTGTGATGACAAGGTCATGAAGCAATGTGATCCCAAGGTTCATGGAGGATTGTGATGACAATGGTAATGGAGTATTGTGTTGACAAGCGCATAGAGCATTGTAATGAAAAGGTCATGTAGCATTTTGCTGACAATGGCATGGATCATTGTGATGACAGGGATCATGGAGCATTGTGATGACAGAGGTCATGGAGAATTTTGATTTCACTGTGCTGACAATAGCCGGAAGCATTATGATAATGGGCATGGTGCATTGTGATGACAGTGTTCATGGAGCATTGAGATGAAAAGGGGCATGGAGCATTGTGATTATAGGCGTCTGGGAGCATTGTGATGACAATGGAACATTTTGATGAGAAGGCCATGGAACATACTGACGACATGTGTCATGGAGCTTTGTGATGACAAGGGCATGGAACATTGTGATTACAGGTGTTTTGGAGCATTGTGATGACAAGGGTCATGGTGCCTTGTGATGGCAAGGCCATGGAACATTGTGATGGCAGGGGTCATGGAACATTGCTATGACAGGGGTAATGGAGAATTTTGTTGAGAAGGGCATGGAATTTTGTGATTACAAAGTTTATGCAGCATTGCCATGACAAATTTGTGGACCGTTGGTTTGAAAAGCGCGTGGCACGTTGTGATGATAAGGGACATGGAGTATTTTTCGGACAAATGCATGGAGCATTGAGATGACAAGGGTCACGGAGCATTGTGATGAAAATTTCATGGAGCATTGTAGTTACAAATGTAACAGAGCCCTGTGATGATGCGGGTATCGACAATTGTGATGACAAATGTTATGAAGAATTGTGATGACTGGAGTCAAAGTGCATTGTGATGACAGGGGTCATAGAGCATTGTGATGACAAGGGCAAGGAGCATTGTGCTGAGAAAGGCATATAGCATTGTGATGACAAGGGGCAAAGAGCATTGTGACGAAATGTTCATGGAGCATTGTGGTTAAAAAGGTCACAGAGACGGTTGATGATGAGGGCATGGACCATTTTGATGACAAAGGTCATGGAGCATTGTGATGACTGGAGTCACGGAGCATTGTGATGACAGGGGTCATGGACCATTGTGATAACAAGGGCATGGAGCATTTTGATGACAAGGGCATGGAGCATTGGTCTAATATGTTTCATGGATTATTGCAATGACAGTTGGAATGGCATATTGTGATGACAAGGGCATGGAGCATTGTGTTGACCAGGTCTTGCAGTATTGTGAAGACAGGTGTCAGGGTGCATCCTGATGACATACGTAATGGCCCATTGTGATGACAATGGCATGGAGCATTGTGATGCCAAGTGTCATGGAGGATTCTGATGACAAAGGTAATGGAGCATTGTGATGACAATGGCTTGGAGCATTGTGATGACAAGGGTCAGGTAGCTTTGTGCTGAGAATTGCATGGAGAATTATGATGACAAGGGTCATGGAGCATTCTGATGACAAGCTTGTGGAGTATTTTGATGACAATGACATGGAGCATTGTGATGAAAACGGCATGGGACATTGTGATGAAAAAGTCATGGAGCCTTTCGTGACAGGGTTCAAGGAGCATTCTGACCACAAGTGTCAGGGAGCATTGTGATGACAAGTGTATTGAGAATTGTGATGACAAATGTCATGGAGCTATGTGATGAAAAGGGCATGCAGTATTGTGATGACAGGCATCATGGAGTGTTGTGATGACAAGTGTTATGGAACATTGTGATCACAAGGGTTTGGATCATTGTGATGACAGAGGTCATGGATCATTTTGATTTCAAGGATCATGGAGCATTGTGATGACAAGGTCATGAAGCAATGTGATCCCAAGGTTCATGGAGGATTTTGATGGCAATGGTAATGGAGTATTGTGTTGACAAGCGCATAGAGCATTGTAATGAAAAGGTCATGTAGCATTTTGCTGACAATGGCATGGATCATTGTGATAACAGGGATCATGAAGCACTGTGATGACAGAGGTCATGGAGAATTTTGATTTCACTGTGCTGAAAATAGCCGGAAGCATTATGATGATGGGCATGGTGCACTGTGATGACAGTGTTCATGGAGCATTGAGATGAAAAGGGGCATGGAGCATTGTGATTACAGGTGTCTGGGAGCATTGTGATGACAAGGGAATGGAACATTTTGATGAGAAGGCCATGGAACATACTGATGACATGTGTCATGGAGTTTTGTGATGACAAGGGCATGGAACATTGTGATTACAGGTGTTTTGGAGCATTGTGATGACAAGGGTCATGGTGCCTTGTGATGGCAAGGCCATGGAACATTGTGATGGCAGGGGTCATGGAACATTGCTATGACAGGGGTAATGGAGCATTTTGATGAGAAGGGCATGGAATTTTGTGATTACAAAGTTTATGCAGCATTGCCATGACAAATTTGTGGACCGTTGGGGTGAAAAGCGCGTGGCACGTTGTGATGATAAGGGACATGGAGTATTTTTCGGACAAATGCATGGAGCATTGAGATGACAAGGGTCACGGAGCATTGTGATGAAAATTTCATGGAGCATTGTAGTTACAAATGTAACAGAGCCCTGTGATGACGCGGGCATCGACCATTGTGATGACAAATGTTATGAAGAATTGTGATGACTGGAGTCAAAGAGCATTGTGATGACAGGGGTCATAGAGCATTGTGATGACAAGGGCAAGGAGCATTGTGCTGAGAAAGGCATATAGCATTGTGATGACAAGGGGCAAAGAGCATTGTGATGAAATGTTCATGGAGCATTGTGGTTAAAAAGGTCACAGAGACGGTTGATGATGAGGGCATGGACCATTTTGATGACAAAGGTCATGGAGCATTGTGATGACTGGAGTCACGGAGCATTGTGATGACAGGGGTCATGGAGCATTGTGATAACAAGGGCATGGAGCATTGTGATGACAAGGGCATGGAGCATTGGTCTAATATGTTTCATGGATTATTGCGATGACAGTTGGAATGGCATATTGTGATGACAAGGGCATGGAGCATTGTGATGAGCAGGTCTTGCAGTATTGTGAAGACAGGTGTCAGGGTGCATCTTGATGACATATGTAATGGCCCATTGTGATGACAATGGCATGGAGCATTGTGATGCCAAGTGTCATGGAGGATTCTGATGACAAATGTAATGGAGCATTGTGATGACAATGGCTTGGAGCATTGTGATGACAATTGTCAGGGAGAATTGTGCTGACAAGTCCATGGAGAATTGTGATGACAAGGGTCATGGAGCGTTCTGATGACAAGCTTGTAGAGTATTTTGATGACAATGGCATGGAGCATTGTGATGAAAATGGCATGGGGCTTTGTGATGAAAAAGGCATGGAGCCTTTTCATGACAGGGTTCAAGGAGCATTCTGACGACAAGTGTCAGGGAGCATTGTGATGACAAGTATATTGAGAATTGTGATGACAAAGGTCATGGAGCATTGTGATGAAAATGGCATGGAGTATTGTGATGACAGGCATCATGGAGTGTTGTGATGACAAGTGTTATGGAACATTGTGATCACAAGTGTTTGGAGCATTGCGATGACAGAGGTCATGGATCATGTTGATTTCAAGGAGCATGGAGCACTGTGATGACAAGGGCATGAAGCAATGTGACCAAAATATTCATGGAGGATTCTGATGACAAAGGTAATGGAGCATTGTGATGACAATGGCTTGGAGCATTGTGATGACAAGGGTCAGGTAGCTTTGTGCTGAGAATTGCATGGAGAATTATGATGACAAGGGTCATGGAGCATTCTGATGACAAGCTTGTGGAGTATTTTGATGACAATGACATGGAGCATTGTGATGAAAACGGCATGGGACATTGTGATGAAAAAGTCATGGAGCCTTTCGTGACAGGGTTCAAGGAGCATTCTGACCACAAGTGTCAGGGAGCATTGTGATGACAAGTGTATTGAGAATTGTGATGACAAATGTCATGGAGCTATGTGATGAAAAGGGCATGCAGTATTGTGATGACAGGCATCATGGAGTGTTGTGATGACAAGTGTTATGGAACATTGTGATCACAAGGGTTTGGATCATTGCGATGACAGAGGTCATGGATCATTTTGATTTCAAGGATCATGGAGCATTGTGATGACAAGGTCATGAAGCAATGTGATCCCAAGTTTCATGGAGGATTTTGATGACAATGGTAATGGAGTATTGTGTTGACAAGCGCATAGAGCATTGTAATGAAAAGGTCATGTAGCATTTTGCTGACAATGGCATGGATCATTGTGATAACAGGGATCATGAAGCACTGTGATGACAGAGGTCATGGAGAATTTTGATTTCACTGTGCTGAAAATAGCCGGAAGCATTATGATGATGGGCATGGTGCACTGTGATGACAGTGTTCATGGAGCATTGAGATGAAAAGGGGCATGGAGCATTGTGATTACAGGTGTCTGGGAGCATTGTGATGACAAGGGAATGGAACATTTTGATGAGAAGGCCATGGAACATACTGATGACATGTGTCATGGAGTTTTGTGATGACAAGGGCATGGAACATTGTGATTACAGGTGTTTTGGAGCATTGTGATGACAAGGGTCATGGTGCCTTGTGATGGCAAGGCCATGGAACATTGTGATGGCAGGGGTCATGGAACATTGCTATGACAGGGGTAATGGAGCATTTTGATGAGAAGGGCATGGAATTTTGTGATTACAAAGTTTATGCAGCATTGCCATGACAAATTTGTGGACCGTTGGGGTGAAAAGCGCGTGGCACGTTGTGATGATAAGGGACATGGAGTATTTTTCGGACAAATGCATGGAGCATTGAGATGACAAGGGTCACGGAGCATTGTGATGAAAATTTCATGGAGCATTGTAGTTACAAATGTAACAGAGCCCTGTGATGACGCGGGCATCGACCATTGTGATGACAAATGTTATGAAGAATTGTGATGACTGGAGTCAAAGAGCATTGTGATGACAGGGGTCATAGAGCATTGTGATGACAAGGGCAAGGAGCATTGTGCTGAGAAAGGCATATAGCATTGTGATGACAAGGGGCAAAGAGCATTGTGATGAAATGTTCATGGAGCATTGTGGTTAAAAAGGTCACAGAGACGGTTGATGATGAGGGCATGGACCATTTTGATGACAAAGGTCATGGAGCATTGTGATGACTGGAGTCACGGAGCATTGTGATGACAGGGGTCATGGAGCATTGTGATAACAAGGGCATGGAGCATTGTGATGACAAGGGCATGGAGCATTGGTCTAATATGTTTCATGGATTATTGCGATGACAGTTGGAATGGCATATTGTGATGACAAGGGCATGGAGCATTGTGATGAGCAGGTCTTGCAGTATTGTGAAGACAGGTGTCAGGGTGCATCTTGATGACATATGTAATGGCCCATTGTGATGACAATGGCATGGAGCATTGTGATGCCAAGTGTCATGGAGGATTCTGATGACAAATGTAATGGAGCATTGTGATGACAATGGCTTGGAGCATTGTGATGACAATTGTCAGGGAGAATTGTGCTGACAAGTCCATGGAGAATTGTGATGACAAGGGTCATGGAGCGTTCTGATGACAAGCTTGTAGAGTATTTTGATGACAATGGCATGGAGCATTGTGATGAAAATGGCATGGGGCTTTGTGATGAAAAAGGCATGGAGCCTTTTCATGACAGGGTTCAAGGAGCATTCTGACGACAAGTGTCAGGGAGCATTGTGATGACAAGTATATTGAGAATTGTGATGACAAAGGTCATGGAGCATTGTGATGAAAATGGCATGGAGTATTGTGATGACAGGCATCATGGAGTGTTGTGATGACAAGTGTTATGGAACATTGTGATCACAAGGGTTTGGATCATTGCGATGACAGAGGTCATGGATCATGTTGATTTCAAGGAGCATGGAGCACTGTGATGACAAGGGCATGAAGCAATGTGACCAAAATATTCATGGAGGATTCTGATGACAAAGGTAATGGAGCATTGTGATGACAATGGCTTGGAGCATTGTGATGACAAGGGTCAGGTAGCTTTGTGCTGAGAATTGCATGGAGAATTATGATGACAAGGGTCATGGAGCATTCTGATGACAAGCTTGTGGAGTATTTTGATGACAATGACATGGAGCATTGTGATGAAAACGGCATGGGGCATTGTGATGAAAAAGTCATGGAGCCTTTCGTGACAGGGTTCAAGGAGCATTCTGACGACAAGTGTCAGGGAGCATTGTGATGACAAGTGTATTGAGAATTGTGATGACAAATGTCATGGAGCTATGTGATGAAAAGGGCATGCAGTATTGTGATGACAGGCATCATGGAGTGTTGTGATGACAAGTGTTATGGAACATTGTGATCACAAGGGTTTGGATCATTGCGATGACAGAGGTCATGGATCATTTTGATTTCAAGGATCATGGAGCATTGTGATGACAAGGTCATGAAGCAATGTGATCCCAAGTTTCATGGAGGATTTTGATGACAATGGTAATGGAGTATTGTGTTGACAAGCGCATAGAGCATTGTAATGAAAAGGTCATGTAGCATTTTGCTGACAATGGCATGGATCATTGTGATAACAGGGATCATGAAGCACTGTGATGACAGAGGTCATGGAGAATTTTGATTTCACTGTGCTGAAAATAGCCGGAAGCATTATGATGATGGGCATGGTGCACTGTGATGACAGTGTTCATGGAGCATTGAGATGAAAAGGGGCATGGAGCATTGTGATTACAGGTGTCTGGGAGCATTGTGATGACAAGGGAATGGAACATTTTGATGAGAAGGCCATGGAACATACTGATGACATGTGTCATGGAGTTTTGTGATGACAAGGGCATGGAACATTGTGATTACAGGTGTTTTGGAGCATTGTGATGACAAGGGTCATGGTGCCTTGTGATGGCAAGGCCATGGAACATTGTGATGGCAGGGGTCATGGAACATTGCTATGACAGGGGTAATGGAGCATTTTGATGAGAAGGGCATGGAATTTTGTGATTACAAAGTTTATGCAGCATTGCCATGACAAATTTGTGGACCGTTGGGGTGAAAAGCGCGTGGCACGTTGTGATGATAAGGGACATGGAGTATTTTTCGGACAAATGCATGGAGCATTGAGATGACAAGGGTCACGGAGCATTGTGATGAAAATTTCATGGAGCATTGTAGTTACAAATGTAACAGAGCCCTGTGATGACGCGGGCATCGACCATTGTGATGACAAATGTTATGAAGAATTGTGATGACTGGAGTCAAAGAGCATTGTGATGACAGGGGTCATAGAGCATTGTGATGACAAGGGCAAGGAGCATTGTGCTGAGAAAGGCATATAGCATTGTGATGACAAGGGGCAAAGAGCATTGTGATGAAATGTTCATGGAGCATTGTGGTTAAAAAGGTCACAGAGACGGTTGATGATGAGGGCATGGACCATTTTGATGACAAAGGTCATGGAGCATTGTGATGACTGGAGTCACGGAGCATTGTGATGACAGGGGTCATGGAGCATTGTGATAACAAGGGCATGGAGCATTGTGATGACAAGGGTATGGAGCATTGGTCTAATATGTTTCATGGATTATTGCGATGACAGTTGGAATTTCGCATTGTGATGACAAGGGCATGGAGCATTGTGATGACCAGGTCATGCAGTATTGTGAAGACAGGTGTCAGGTAGCATTGTGATGACATATGTAATGGCCCAATGTGATGACAATGGCATGGAGCATTGTCATGCCAAGTGTCATGGAAGATTCTGATGACAAATGTAATGGAGCATTGTGATGACAATGGCTTGGAGCATTGTGATTACAATTGTCAGGGAGAATTGTGCTGACAAGTCCATGGAGAATTGTGATGACAAGGGTCATGGAGCGTTCTGATGACAAGCTTGTAGAGTATTTTGATGGCAATGGCATGGAGCATTGTGATGAAAATGGCATGGGGCTTTGTGATGAAAAAGGCATGGAGCCTTTTCATGACAGGGTTCAAGGAGCATTCTGACGACAAGTGTCAGGGAGCATGGTGATGACAAGTGTATTGAGAATTGTGATGACAATGGTCATGGAGCATTGTGATGAAAATGGCATGGAGTATTGTGATGACAGTCATCATGGAGTGTTTTGATCACAAGTGATATTGAACATTGTGATCAGAAGGGTTTGGAGCATTGTGATGACAGAGGTCATGCATCATTTTGATTTCAAGGAGCATGGAGCACTGTGATGACAAGGGCATGAAGCAATGTGACCAAAATATTCATGGAGGATTGTGATGACAATGGTAATGGAGTATTGTGATGACAAGCGCATAGAGCATTGTAATGACAAGGTCATGTAGCATTTTGCTGACAAAGGCATGGAACATTGTGATGACATGTGTCATGGAGCACTGTGATGACAAGCGTCACGGAGCATTGTGAATACAGGGGTCATGGAGCATTGGGATGACAAGGGCATGGATCATTGTGATGACAACTGTCATGGAGCAGTGGTCTGAAAATGTTCATGGAGTATTGTGATGACAGGGTTCATGGAGCATTGTGATGACAGAGGTCATGGAGTATTTTGATTTCATTGTGCTGACAATAGCTGGAAGCATTATGATGATGGGCATGATGCATTGTGATGACAGGTTTCATGGACCATTGAGTTGAAAATGGGCATGGAGCATTGTTATTACAGTGGTCTGGGAACATTGTGATGACAAGTGCATGAAGCATTTTGATGAGAAGACCATGGAACATTCTGATGACATTTGTCATGGAGCTTTGTGATGACAAGGGCATGGAGCATTTTGATTACAGGGGTCTTGGAGCACTGTGATGACAAGGGTCATGGAGCGTTGCGATGACAAGGCCGTGGAACATTGTGATGGCAGGGGTCATGGAGCATTGTTATGACAGGGGTAATGGAGCATTGTGATGTGAAGGGCATGGAGCATTGTGATTACAAGATTTATGGAGCATTGCGATGACAAATTTGTGGACCGTTGGGATGAAAATTGCGTCGCCCATTGTGATGACAAGGGTTATGGAGCATTTTTCTGACAAAGACATGGAGAATTGTGATGACAAGGGTCTCTGAGCATTGTGATGAAAAGTTCATGGAACACTGTGGTTACAAAGGTAACAGAGGCTTTTGATGACGCGAGCATTGACCATTGTGATGACAAATGTTATGAAGAATTGTGATGACAGGAGTCATGGTGCATTGTGATGACAGGGGTCATGGAGCAATGTGATGACAAGGGCATGGAGCATTGTGCTAAGAAAGGCATAGTGCATTGTGATGACAAGTGTCAAAGAACATTGTGATGAAAAGTTCTTGGAGCATTGTGCTTAAAAAAAGTCACAGAGACTGTTGATGATGAGGGCATAGACCACTGTGATGACAAAAGTCATGGAGCACTGTGATGACTGGAGTCACGGAGCATTGTGATGACAGGGGTCATGGAACATTGTGATAACAAGGGCATGGAGCACTGTGATGACAAGGCCATGGAGCACTGGTCTAATAATTTTCATGGAGTATTGCGATGACACTTGGAATGGCGCATTGTGATGACAAGGGCATGTAGCACTGTGATGACCAGGTCTTGCAGTATTGTGAAGAGAGGTGTGAGGGAGCACTGTGATGACATATGTAATGGCCCATTGTGATAACAATGGCCTGGAGCATTGTGATGCCAAGTTTCATGGAGGATTCTGATGACAAAGTTAATGGAGCTTTGTGATGACAAGGGTCAGGGAGCATTCTGATGACAGTGGTTATGGAACATTGTGATGTCATGGGTCATGGAACATTGTGATGATAAGTGGATGTAGCATTGTGATGACAGGGGTCATGGAACATTGTGATAACAGGGGTGTGTGAGGATTGTGATGACTAGTGATGGAACATTGTGATATTTCATGTGAGAGAGCATTTGGATGAGAAGTTCATGGAGCATAGTGATTACAAGGTTTATGGAGCATAGCGATGACATGTTTGTGGATCATTGTGATGAAAAGCGCATGGCACTTTGGAATGACAACGATCATGGAGCATTGTACTGACAAAGGCATGGAGCATTGTGATGACAAGGGTCACGGAGAATTGTGATGAAAGGTTCATGGAGCATTGTGTTTACAAAGGTCACAGAGCCTTGTGATGACGCACGCATGGACCGTTGTGATGACAATCGTTATGAAGCATTGTGATGACTGGAGTCACGGAGCATTGTGATGACAGGGGTCATGGAGCATTGTGATAACAAGGGTATGGAGCATTGTGATGACAGGGGCATGGAGCATTGGTCTGACATGTTTCATAGATTATTGTGATGACATTGGACATGGTGCATTGTGATGACAAGGGCATGGAGCATTTTGATGAGAAGGCCATGGAACATCCTGATGACATGTGTCATGAAGCTTTGTGATGACAAGGGCATGGAGCATTTTGATTACAGGGGTCTTGGAGCATTGTGATGACAAGCGTCATGGAGCCTTGTGATGACATGGCCGTGGAACATTGTGATGGCAGGGGTCATGGAGCATTGTTATGACAGGGGTCATGGAGCATTGTGATGACAAGGGCATGGAGCATTGTGATGACCGGGTCATTGAACATTGGTCTGACAAGTTTCCTAGATTATTGTGATGACAGTGGACATGGTTCATTGTGATGACAAGGGCATGGAGCATTGTGATGACAAGGGCATGGAGTATTGTGAAGACAGGTGTCAGGGAGCATTGTGATTACATATGTCATGGTCCATTGCGATGACAATGGCATGGAGCATTGTGATGCCAAATGTAATGGAGGATTGTGATGACAAATATAATGGAGCATTGTGATGACTAGGGCTTGGAGCATTAGGTTGACAAGGGCCATTGAGAATTTTTATGACAATCTCGTGAAGCATTGTGATGATAAGGTCCTGGAGCACTGTGATGAGAAAATCATGGAGCCTTGTGATGAAAAATCTCATGGAGCATACTGATGAAATGGGGCATGGAGCATTCTGATTACAGGCGTTTTGGAACATTATGATAACTATGGCATGGAGCATTCTGATGACAAGGGCATGGACCATTGTTCTCATAATTTTCGTGGATTATTGTGATGACAGTTGGAAAGGTGCATTGTGATGACAAGGGCATGGAACATTGTGATGACCAGGTTATGCATTATTGTGAAGAGAGGTGTCATGGAGCATTGTGATGGCATATGTAATGGCTCATTGTGATGACAATGTCATGGAGCATTGTGATGCCAAGTGTCATGGAGGATTCTGATGACAAAGATAATGGAGCTTTGTGATGAAAATGGCTTGAAGCATTGTGATGACAAGGGTCAGGAATCATTCTTCTGACAAGTGCATGGAGAAATGTGATGACAATGGTCATAGAGCATTCTGATGACAAGCTTGTGGAGTATTTTGATGACAATGGCATGGAGCATTGTGATGAAAATGGCATGGGGTTTTGTGATGAAAAATGCATGGAGCCTTTTTGTGACAGGTTTCAAGGAGCATTATGACGACAAGTGTCAGGGAACATTGTGATGACAAGTGTATTGAGAATTGTGATGACAAAGTTCATGAAGCACTGTGATGAATAGGGCATGGATTATTGTGATGACAGGCATCATGGCGCATTGTGATGACAACTCTTATGGAACATTGTGATCACAAGTGTTTGTAGCATTGTGATGACAGAGGTCATGGATCATTTTGATTTCAAGGAGCATGGAGCTTCGTGATGACAAGGGCATGAAGCAATGTGATCCTAGGTTCATGGAGGATTGTGATGACAATGGTAATGGAGTACTGTGATGACAAGCGCATAGAGCATGGTAAAGAGAAGGTCATGTAGCATTTTGCTGACAAAGTCATGGAGCATTGTGATGACAGGTGTCATGGAGCATTGTGATGACAAGCGTCACCGAGCATTGTGAATACAGGGGTCATGGAGCATTGGGATGACAAGGACATGGATGATTGTGATGAAAAAGGTCATGGAGCATTGGGCTGAAAATGTTCATGGAGCATTGTGATGACTAGGGAATGGAGCATTGTGATAACAAGAGTCCCGGATCATTGTGTTGTCAGGTGTCATGGAGTGTTGTGATGACAGTGGTCATGGAGCAATTTATGATATTTGACATGGAGCACTGTGATGAGAATTTCATGGAGCATTGGGCTGAAAATGTTCATGGAGTATTGTGATGACAGGTGTCATGGAGCATTGTGATGACAAGGGAATGGAACATGGTGATGACAAGGTCCTGGAGCACTGTGATGATAAGAGCATGGAGATTTGTGATGACAAGTCTCATGGAGCATTCTAATGAAAAGGGGCTTGGAGCATTGTGATTACAGGGGTCTTGGACCATTCTGATGACATGTGTCATGGAGCTTTGTGATGACAAGGGCATGGAGCACTGTGATTACAGGGGTCTTGGAGCATTGTGATGAAAAGGGCATGGATCATTGTGATGAAAAGGCATGGAGCCTTGTCATGACAGGGTTCAAGGAGCATACTGATGAAATGTGTCAGGGAGCATTGTGATGACAAGTGTACTGAGAATTGTCATGACAAAGGTCATGGAGCATTGTGATGAGGAGACCATGGATAATTGTGATGATGAGCGTCTTAGGGTGTTGTGATGATAAGTGTTATGGAACTTTGTGACCACAAGGGTTTGGAGCATTATGATGACAGTGGTCTTGGATAATTTTGATTTCATTGTGATGACAATAGCCTGAAGCATTATGATGATGGGCATGGTGCATTTTGATGACAGGCTTCATGGAGCATTGAGATGAAAAGGAGCATGAAGCATTGTGATTACAGGTGTCTTGGAGCACTGTCATGACAAGGCATGTAGCACTGTGATGAGAAGGCCATGGAACATTCTGATGACATGCGTCATGGAGCTTTGCGATGACAAGGGCATGGAGCATTATGATTACAGCGGTTTGGAGCATTGTGATGACAAGGATCATGGAGCTTTGTGATGACAAGGCCATGGAACATTGTGATGGCAGGGGTCATGGAGCATTGTTATGACATAGGTAATGGATCATTGTGATGAGAAGGGCATTGAGCATTGTGATGACAAGTGTCCTGGAGCTTTGTGATGACAAGGGCATGGAGCAATGTGATGAGAAGTTTCATGGAGCACTGTGATGACAATTGCATGGAGCATTGTGATGCCAAGGGTCATGGAGCGTTGTGATGACAAAGGTCATGGAGCATTTTGATGACAAGGGTGTGGTGCATTGTGATGAGAAAGGCAGGGAGCATTTTGATGACAGGGTCATGCAGCAATTTGATGAAAAATGTAATGGAACATTTTGATGACAGGGGTTATAGAACATTGTGATGCCAGGGGTCATGGAGCTTTGTGATGAAAACTGTCATGGAGCATTTTGATGACAGTGGTTATGTAACATTGTGATGTCAGGGGTCATAGAACATTGTGCTGATAAGGGGATGTAGCATTGTGATGACAGGGTTCATGGAACATTGTGATAACAGGGGTGAGGGAAGATTGTGATGACTAGTGATGGAACATTGTGATATCTCATGTGAGAAAGCATTTGGATGAGAAGTGCATGGAGCATTGTGATTACAAGGTTTATGGAGCATAACGATGACAAGGTTGTGGATCATTGTGATGAAAAGCGCATGGCACACTGTGATGACAAGTGTCATGGAGCATTGTTCTGACAAAGGCATGGAACTTTGTAATGACAAGGGTCACGGAGCATTGTGATGAAAATTTCATGGAGCATTGTGGTTACAAATGTCACAGAGCCTTGTCATGACGCGGGCATGGACCGTTGCGATGACAAACGTTATGAAGCATTGTGATGACTGGAGTCACTGAGCATTGTGATGACATGTGTCATGCAGCATTGTAATGACAAGGGCATGGAGCATTGTGATGACAGGGGCATGGAGCATTGGTCTGACAAGTTTCATAGATTATTGTGATGATATTGGACATGGTGCATTGTGATGAAAAGGGCATGGAGCCTTTTGATTTGAAGGCCACGGAACATTCTGATGACATGTGTCATGGAGCTTTGTGATGACAAGGGCATGGAGCATTGTGATTACAGGGGTCTTTGAGCATTGTGATGACAAGCGTCATGGAGCCTTGTGATGACAAGGCCGTGGAACATTGTGATGGCAGGGGTCATGGAGCTTTGTTATGACAGGGGTCATGGAGCATTGTGATGACAAGCGCATGGAGCATTGTGATGACAGGGGCATGGAGCATTGGTCTGACAAGTTTCCTAGACTATTGTGATGACAGTGGACATGGTGCATTTTGATTACAAGGGCATGGAGCATTGTGATGACAAGGGCATGGAATATTGTGAAGACTGGTGTCAGGGAGCATTGTGATGACATATGTCATTGTCCATTGCGATGACAATGGCATGGAGCATTGTGATGCCAAATGTAATGGAGGATTGTGATGACTAATATAATGGAGCATTGTGATGACTAGGGCTTGGAGCATTATGATGACAAGGACCATTGAGGATTTTCACGAAAATGTCGTGAAGCATTGTGATGACAAGGTCCTGGAGCATTGTGATGAGAAAACCATGGAGACTTGTGATGACAAATCTCATGGAGCATACTGATGAAAAGGGGCATGGAGCATTCTGATTACAGGGGTTTTGGATCATTGTGATAACTAGGACATGGAGCATTGTGATGACAAGGGCATGCAGCATTGGTCTAATAAGTTTCATGGATTATTGTGATGAAACTTGGAATGGCGCATTGTGATGACAAGGGCATGGAGAATTGTGATGACAAGGTCATGCAGTATTGTGAAGAGAGCTGTCAGGGAGCATTGTGATGACATATGTAATGGCCCATTGAGATGACAATGGCATGGAGCATTGTGATGACAGGGGTCATGGATCATTTTATTTCAAGGAGCATGGAGCATTGTGATGCCAAGGGCATGAAGCAATGTGATCCCAAGGTTCATGGAGGAATGTGATGACAATGGTAATGGAGTATTGTGATGACAAGCTCATAGAGCATTGTAATGACAAGGTCATGTAGCATTTTGCTAACAAAGGCATGGAGCATTGTGATGACAGGTGTCATGTAGCACTGTGAATACAGGGGTCATTGAGCATTGGGATGACAAGGGCATGGATCATTGTGATGACAAGAGTCATGGAGCATTGGGCTGAAAATGTTCATGGAGTATTGTGATGACTGGGGTCATGGAGCATTGTGATGAGTAGGGAATGGAGCATTGTGATGACAAGAGTCCCGGATCATTGTGTTGTCAGGTGTCATGGAGTGTTGTGATGACAGTGGTCATGGAGCATTTTGATGATATTTGTCATGGAGCATTGTGATGAGTATTTCATGGAGCACTGGGCTGAAAATGTTCATGGATTATTGTGATGACAGGGGTCATGGAGCATTGTGATGACAAGGGAATGGAGCATGGTGATGACAAGGTCCTGGAGCATTGTGATGATAAGACCATGGAGACTTGTGATGACAAGTCTCATGGAGCATTCTGATGAAATGGGGCATGGAGCATTGTGATTACATGGGTCTTGGAGCATTGTGATGACAAGGGCATGAAGTATTGTGATGACAGGGTTCATGGAGCCTTGTGATGACAAGGCCATGGAACACTGTGATGGCAGGTGTCATGGAGCATTGTTATGACAGAGGTAATGGAGCATTGTGATGACAAGCGTCACGGAACATTGTGAATACAGGGTTCATGGAGCATTGGGATGACAAGGGCATGGATGATTGTGATGACAAGGGTCATGGAGGATTGGGCTGAAAATGTTCATGGAGTATTTTGATGACAGGGGTCATGGAGCATTGTGATAACAGGGTTAAGGGAGGATTGTGATGACTAGTGATGGAACATTGTGATATCACATGTGAGAGAGCATTTGGATGAGAAGTGCATGGAGAATTGTGATTACAAGGTTTATGGAGCATAGCAATGACAAGGTTGGGTATCATTGTGATGAAATGCGCATGGCACAATGTGATGACAAGGGTCATGGAGCATTGTTCTGACAAAGGCATGGAGCATTGTGATGACAAAGGTCATGGAGCATTGTGATGAAAAGGGCATGGAGTACTGTGATGACAAGCATCATGGAGCGTTGTGATGACAAGTGCTATGGAACACTGTGATCACAAGGATTTGGAGCATTGTGATGACAGAGGTCATGGATCATTTCGATTTCAAGGAGCATGGAGCATTGTGATGACAAGGGCATGAAGCAATGTGATCCTGAGTTTCATGGAGGATTGTGATGACAAAGGAAATGGAGTATTGTGATGACAAGCACATAGAGCATTGTGATGACAAGGTCATGTAGCATTTTGCTGACAAAGGCATGGAACATTGTGATGACATGTGTCATGGAGCACTGTGATGACAAGCGTCACGGAGCATTGTGAATACAGGGGTCATGGAGCATTGGCAAGACAAGGGCATGGATCAGTGTGATGACAATTGTCATGGAGCAGTGGGCTGAAAATATTCATGGAGTGTTGTGATGACAGGGGTCATGGAGCATTTTGATGACTAGGGAATGGAACATTGTGATGTCAAGAGTCCCGGATCATTGTGTTGTCAGGTGTCATGGAGTGTTGTGATGACAGTGGTCAAGGAGCATTGTGATGATATTGGCCATGGAGCATTGTGATGAGTAGGTCGTGGAGCACTGGGCTGAAAATGTTCATGGATTATTGTGAAGACAGGGGTCATGGAGCATTGTGATGACAAGGGAATGGAGCATGGTGATGATAAGGTCCTAGAGCATTGTGATGAGAAGACCATGGAGACTTGTGATGATAAGTCTCATGGAGCATTCTGATGAAAAGGGGCATGGAGCATTGTGATTACAGGGGTCTTGGAGCATTTTGATGGCAAGAGCATGGAGCATTGTGATGAGAAGGCCATGAAGCATTCTGATGACATGTGTCATGGAGCTTTTTGATGACAAGGGCATGGAGCATTGTGATGACATGTGTCATGGAGCATTGTGATGACAACGGAATGGAGCATGGTGATGACAAGGTCCTGGGGCATCGTGATGAGAAGACCATGGAGACTTCTGATGAGAAGTCTCATGGAGCATTCTGGTGAAAAGGAGCATGGAGCATTGTGATTACAGGTGTCTTGGAGCATTGTGATGACTAGGGCATGGAGCATTGTGATGAGAAGGCCATGGAGCATTCTGATGACATGCGTCATGGAGTTTTGTGATGAGAAGGGCATGGAGCATTTGTGATTACAGGGATCTTGGAGCATTGTGATGAAATGTGCATGGATCATTGTTATGAAAAAGGCATGGAGCCTTGTCATGACAGGGTTCATGGAGCATTCTGACGACAAGTGTCAGGAAGCATTGTGATGACAAGTGTATTGAGCATTGTGATGACAAAGATCATGGAGCATTGTGATGAGAAGACCATGGATAATTGTGATGATGAGCGTCATGGGGTGTTGTGATGATAAGTGTTATGGAACATTGTGATCACAAGGTTTTGGAACATTATGATGACAGAGGTCATGGAGAATATTGATTTCATTGTGATGACAATAGCCTGTAGCATTATGATGATGGGAATGGTGCATTGTGATGACAGGGTTCATGGAGCATTGAGATGAAAAGGGGCATGGAACATTGTGATTACAAGGGTCTTGGAGCATTGTGATGACAAGGGCATGGAACACTGTGATGAGAAGGCCATGGAACTTTCTGATGACATGCGTCATGTAGCTTTGTGATGACAAGGGCATGGAGCATTGTGCTTTCAGAGGTCTGGAGCATTGTGATGACAAGTGTCATGGAACCTTGTGATGACTAGGGCGTGGAACATTTTGATGGCAAATGTCATGGTGCATTTTTATGACAGGTGTAATGGAGCATTTTGATGAGAAGGGCATGGAACATTGGTCTGAAATGTTTCATGGATTATTGTGATGAGAGTGGGCAAGGAGCATTGTGATGACAAGGGCACGGAACACTGTGATACATGGGTCATGCAGGATTTTAATGACAAGGGCATGGAGCATTGTGATGAGAAGGGCATCGAGCATTGTGATGACAAGTGTCATGGAGCTTTGTGATGACATGTGCATGGAGCAATGTGATAAGAGGGTTCATGGAGCATTGTGATGACAATGACATGGAGCATTGTGATGCCAAGGGTCATGGAGCTTTGTGATGACAAGTCATGGAGCATTTAGATGACAAGGTCATGGTGCATTGTGCTGAGAAATGCAGGGAGCATTTTGATGACCAGGTCATGCATCAATTTGATAAAAAGTGTAAAGGAACATTTTGATGGCAGGGGTTATAGAACATTTTGATGTCAGGGGTCTTGGAGCTTTGTGATGAAAAGGGTCATGGAGCATTTTGATGACAGGTGTTATGGAACATTGTGATGTCAGGGGTCATGGAACATTGTGATGATAAAGGGATGTAGCACTGTGATGACAGGGTCCTGGAACATTGTGATTACAGGGATGAGGGAGTATTGTGATGACTAGAGATGGAACATTGTGATATCTCTGGTGAGAGAGCATTTTGATGAGAAGTGCATGGACCATTGTGATTACAAGGTTTATGAAGCATAGCCATGACAAGGTTGTTGACTGTTGTGATGAAATGCGCGTGGCACATTGTGATGACTATGTTCATTGAGCATTGTTCTGACAAAGAAATGGAGCTTTGTGATGACAAGGGCATGGAGCATTGTGATTACATGGGTCATGGAGCATTTTGATGACAATGGCGTCGAGCATTGTGATGAGAAGGCCATGGATAATTGTGATGACGCACATCATGGAGCACAGTAATGACAAGGGGTATGGAGCATTGTGATGACAGTGGCCATGGAGAAATGTGTTGACAAGTGTCATGGAGCATTCTGATGACAAGCTTGTGGAGTATTGTGACGACAATGGCTTGGAGCATTGTGATGAAAAGGGCATGGAACATTGTGATGAAAAAGGCATGAAGCCATTTCATGACAGGTTTCAAGGAGCATTCTGATGACAAGTGTCAGGGAACATTGTGATGACATGTGTATTGAGAATTGTGATGAAAAAGATCATGGAGCATTTTGACGAAAAGGGCATAGAGTATTGTGATGACAGGCATCATGGAGCGTTGTGATGACAAGTGTTATGGAACATTGTGATCACAAGGGTTTGGAGCATTGTGATGATAGAAGTCATGGATCATTTTGTTTTCAAGGAGCATGGAGCATTGTGATGACAAGGGCATGAAGCAATGTGATCCCAAGGTTCATGGATGATTGTGATGACAATGCTAAGGGAGTATTGTGATGACAAGCAAATGGAGCATTTTGATGGCAAGGTCATGTAGCATTTTGCTGACACAGGCATGGAGCATTGTGATGATAAGGGTCATAGAGCACTGTGATGAGAAGCATCACGGATCATTGTGATTACAGGGGTCATGGACCATTGGGATGGCAAGGTCATGGATCATTGTGATGACAAGTGTCATGGAGCATTGGGCTGAAAATATTAATGGAGCATTGTGATGACTAGGGAATGGAGCATTGTGATGACTAGAGTCCCGAATCACTGTGTTGTCAGGGGTCATGGAGCGTTGTGATGACAGTGGTCATGGAGCATTATGATGATAGGGATCATGAAGCATTGTGATGAGAAGTTCCTGGAGAATTGGCGTGAAAATGTTCAGGAAGTATTGTGAGGACAGGGGTCATGGAGCATTGTGATGACAAGGGAACGGAGCATTTTGATGAAAGGTTCCTGGAGCACTGTGATGAGGAGACCATGGAGCCTCGTAATAAGAAGTCTCATGGAGCATTCTGATGAAAAGGGGCATGGAGTATTGTGATTACAGGGGTCTTGGAGCATTGTGATGACAAGCGTCATGGAGCCATGTGATGACAAGGCCGTGGAACATTGTGATGGCAGGGGTCATGGAGCTTTGTTATGACAGGTGTCATGGAGCATTGTGATGACAAGGGCATGGAGCATTGTGATGACAGGGGCATGGAGCATTGGTCTGACATGTTTCCTAGACTATTGTGATGACAGTGGACATGGTGCATTTTGATTACAAGGGCATGGAGCATTGTGATGACAAGGGCATGGAATATTGTGAAGACTGGTGTCAGGGAGCATTGTGATGACATATGTCATGGTCCATTGCGATGACAATGGCATGGAGCATTGTGATGCCAAATGTAATGGAGGATTGTGATGACTAATATAATGGAGCATTGTGATGACTAGGGCTTGGAGCATTATGATGACAAGGGCCATTGAGGATTTTCAAGAAAATGTCGTGAAGCATTGTGATGACAAGGTCCTGGAGCATTGTGATGAGAAAACCATGGAGACTTGTGATGACAAATCTCATGGAGCATACGGATGAAAAGGGGCATGGAGCATTCTGATTACAGGGGTTTTGGATCATTGTGATATCTAGGATATGGAGCATTGTGATGACAAGGGCATGCAGAATTAGTATAATAAGTTTCATGGATTATTGTGATGAAACTTGGAATGGCGCATTGTGATGACAAGGGCATGGAGAATTGTGATGACAAGGTCATGCAGTATTGTGAAGAGAGCTGTCAGGGAGCATTGTGATGACATATGTAATGGCCCATTGAGATGACAATGGCATGGAGCATTGTGATGACAGAGGTCATGGATCCTTTTATTTCAAGGAGCATGGAGCATTGTGATGCCAAGGGCATGAAGCAATGTGATCCCAAGGTTCATGGAGGAATGTGATGACAATGGTAATGGAGTATTGTGATGACAAGCTCATAGAGCATTGTAATGACAAGGTCATGTAGCATTTTGCTGACAAAGGCATGGAGCATTGTGATGACAGGTGTCATGTAGCACTGTGAATACAGGGGTCATGGAGCATTGGGATGACAAGGGCATGGATCATTGTGATGACAAGAGTCATGGAGCATTGGGCTGAAAATGTTCATGGCGTATTGTGATGACTGGGGTCATGGAGCATTGTGATGAGTAGGGAATGGAGCATTGTGATGACAACAGTCCCGGATCATTGTGTTGTCAGGTGTCATGGAGTGTTGTGATGACAGTGGTCATGGAGCATTTTGATGATATTTGTCATGGAGCATTGTGATAAGAATTTCATGGAGCATTGGGCTGAAAATATTCATGGATTATTGTGATGACAGGGGTCATGGAGCATTGTGATGACAAGGGAATGGAGCATGGTGATGACAAGGTCCTGGAGCATTGTGATGATAAGACCATGGAGACTTGTGATGACAAGTCTCATGGAGCATTCTGATGAAATGGGGCATGGAGCATTGTGATTACATGGGTCTTGGAGCATTGTGATGACAAGGGCATGAAGTATTGTGATGACAGGGGTCATGGAGCCTTGTGATGACAAGGCCGTGGAACACTGTGATGGCAGGTGTCATGGAGCATTGTTATGACAGAGGTAATGGAGCATTGTGATGACAAGCGTCACGGAACATTGTGAATACAGGGTTCATGGAGCATTGGGATGACAAGGGCATGGATGATTGTGATGACAAGGTTCATGGAGGATTGGGCTGAAAATGTTCATGGAGTATTTTGATGACAGGGGTCATGGAGCATTGTGATAACAGGGTTAAGGGAGGATTGTGATGACTAGTGATGGAACATTGTGATATCACATGTGAGAGAGCATTTGGATGAGAAGTGCATGGAGAATTGTGATTACAAGGTTTATGGAGCATAGCAATGACAAGGTTGTGTATCATTGTGATGAAATGCGCATGGCACAATGTGATGACAAGGGTCATGGAGCATTGTTCTGACAAAGGCATGGAGCATTGTGATGACAAAGGTAATGGAGCATTGTGATGAAAAGGGCATGGAGTATTGTGATGATAAGCATCATGGAGCGTTGTGATGACAAGTGCTATGGAACACTGTGATCACAAGGATTTGGAGCATTGTGATGACAGAGGTCATGGATCATTTCGATTTCAAGGAGCATGGAGCATTGTGATGACAAGGGCATGAAGGAATGTGATCCTGAGTTTCATGGAGGATTGTGATGACAATGGAAATGGAGTATTGTGATGACAAGCGCATAGAGCATTGTGATGAAAAGGTCATGTAGCATTTTGCTGACAAAGGCATGGAACATTGTGATGACATGTGTCATGGAGCACTGTGATGACAAGCGTCACGGAGCATTGTGAATACAGGGGTCATGGAGCATTGGCAAGACAAGGGCATGGATCATTGTGATGACAATGGTCATGGAGCACTGGGCTGAAAATGTTCTTGGAGTGTTGTGATGACAGGGGTCATGGAGCATTTTGATGACTAGGGAATGGAACATTGTGATGACAAGAGTCCCGGATCATTGTGTTGTCAGTTGTCATGGAGTGTTGTGATGAAAGTGGTCAAGGAGCATTGTGATGATATTGGCCATGGAGCATTGTGATGAGTAGGTCGTGGAGCACTGGGCTGAAAATGTTCATGGATTATTGTGAAGACAGGGGTCATGGAGCATTGTGATGACAAGGGAATGGAGCATGGTGATGACAAGGTCCTAGAGCATTGTTATGAGAAGACCATGGAGACTTGTGATGATAAGTCTCATGGAGCATTCTGATGAAAAGGGGCATGGAGCATTGTGATTACAGGGGTCTTGGAGCATTTTAATGGCAAGAGCATGGAGCATTGTGATGAGAAGGCCATGAAGCATTCTGATGACATGTGTCATGGAGCTTTTTGATGACAAGGGCATGGAGCATTGTGATGACATGTGTCATGGAGCATTGTGATGACAACGGAATGGAGCATGGTGATGACAAGGTCCTGGGGCATCGTGATGAGAAGACCATGGAGACTTCTGATGAGAAGTCTCATGGAGCATTCTGGTGAAAAGGAGCATGGAGCATTGTGATTACAGGTGTCTTGGAGCATTGTGATGACTAGGGCATGGAGCATTGTGATGAGAAGGCCATGGAGCATTCTGATGACATGCGTCATGGAGTTTTGTGATGAGAAGGGCATGGAGCATTTGTGATTACAGGGATCTTGGAGCATTGTGATGAAATGTGCATGGGTCATTGTTATGAAAAAGGCATGGAGCCTTGTCATGACAGGGTTCATGGAGCATTCTGACAACAAGTGTCAGGAAGCATTGTGATGACAAGTGTATTGAGCATTGTGATGACAAAGATCATGGAGCATTGTGATGAGAAGACCATGGATAATTGTGATGATGAGCGTCATGGGGTGTTGTGATGATAAGTGTTATGGAACATTGTGATCACAAGGTTTTGGAACATTATGATGACAGAGGTCATGGAGAATATTGATTTCATTGTGATGACAATAGCCTGTAGCATTATGATGATGGGAATGGTGCATTGTGATGACAGGGTTCATGGAGCATTGAGATGAAAAGGGGCATGGAACATTGTGATTACAAGGGTCTTGGAGCATTGTGATGACAAGGGCATGGAACACTGTGATGAGAAGGCCATGGAACTTTCTGATGACATGCGTCATGTAGCTTTGTGATGACAAGGGCATGGAGCATTGTGCTTTCAGAGGTCTGGAGCATTGTGATGACAAGTGTCATGGAACCTTGTGATGACTAGGGCGTGGAACATTTTGATGGCAAATGTCATGGTGCATTTTTATGACAGGTGTAATGGAGCATTTTGATGAGAAGGGCATGGAACATTGGTCTGAAATGTTTCATGGATTATTGTGATGAGAGTGGGCAAGGAGCATTGTGATGACAAGGGCACGGAACACTGTGATACATGGGTCATGCAGGATTTTAATGACAAGGGCATGGAGCATTGTGATGAGAAGGGCATCGAGCATTGTGATGACAAGTGTCATGGAGCTTTGTGATGACATGTGCATGGAGCAATGTGATAAGAGGGTTCATGGAGCATTGTGATGACAATGACATGGAGCATTGTGATGCCAAGGGTCATGGAGCTTTGTGATGACAAGTCATGGAGCATTTAGATGACAAGGTCATGGTGCATTGTGCTGAGAAATGCAGGGAGCATTTTGATGACCAGGTCATGCATCAATTTGATAAAAAGTGTAAAGGAACATTTTGATGGCAGGGGTTATAGAACATTGTGATGTCAGGGGTCTTGGAGCTTTGTGATGAAAAGGGTCATGGAGCATTTTGATGACAGGGGTTATGGAACATTGTGATGTCAGGGGTCATGGAACATTGTGATGATAAAGGGATGTAGCACTGTGATGACAGGGTCCTGGAACATTGTGATTACAGGGATGAGGGAGTATTGTGATGACTAGAGATGGAACATTGTGATATCTCTGGTGAGAGAGCATTTTGATGAGAAGTGCATGGACCATTGTGATTACAAGGTTTATGAAGCATAGCCATGACAAGGTTGTTGACTGTTGTGATGAAATGCGCGTGGCACATTGTGATGACTATGTTCATTGAGCATTGTTCTGACAAAGAAATGGAGCTTTGTGATGACAAGGGCATGGAGCATTGTGATTACATGGGTCATGGAGCATTTTGATGACAATGGCGTCGAGCATTGTGATGAGAAGGCCATGGATAATTGTGATGACGCACATCATGGAGCACAGTAATGACAAGGGGTATGGAGCATTGTGATGACAGTGGCCATGGAGAAATGTGTTGACAAGTGTCATGGAGCATTCTGATGACAAGCTTGTGGAGTATTGTGACGACAATGGCTTGGAGCATTGTGATGAAAAGGGCATGGAGCATTGTGATGAAAAAGGCATGAAGCCATTTCATGACAGGTTTCAAGGAGCATTCTGATGACAAGTGTCAGGGAACATTGTGATGACATGTGTATTGAGAATTGTGATGAAAAAGATCATGGAGCATTTTGACGAAAAGGGCATAGAGTATTGTGATGACAGGCATCATGGAGCGTTGTGATGACAAGTGTTATGGAACATTGTGATCACAAGGGTTTGGAGCATTGTGATGATAGAAGTCATGGATCATTTTGTTTTCAAGGAGCATGGAGCATTGTGATGACAAGGGCATGAAGCAATGTGATCCCAAGGTTCATGGATGATTGTGATGACAATGCTAAGGGAGTATTGTGATGACAAGCAAATGGAGCATTTTGATGGCAAGGTCATGTAGCATTTTGCTGACACAGGCATGGAGCATTGTGATGATAAGGGTCATAGAGCACTTTGATGAGAAGCATCACGGATCATTGTGATTACAGGGGTCATGGATCATTGGGATGGCAAGGTCATGGATCATTGTGATGACAAGTGTCATGGAGCATTGGGCTGAAAATATTAATGGAGCATTGTGATGACTAGGGAATGGAGCATTGTGATGACTAGAGTCCCGGATCACTGTGTTGTCAGGGGTCATGGAGCGTTGTGATGACAGTGGTCATGGAGCATTATGATGATAGGAATCATGAAGCATTGTAATGAGAAGTTCCTGGAGAATTGACGTGAAAATGTTCAGGAAGTATAGTGAGGACAGGGGTCATGGAGCATTGTGATGACAAGGGAATGGAGCACTGTGATGAATGGTTCCTGGAGCACTGTGATGAGGAGACCATGGAGCCTCGTAATAAGAAGTCTCATGGAGCATTCTGATGAAAAGGGGCATGGAGTATTGTGATTACAGGGGTCTTGGAGCATTGTGATGACAAGGGCATGGAGCATTGTGATTACTGGTGTCTTGGAGCATTGTGATGAAATTGGCATGGATCATTGTTATGAAAATGGTATGGAGCCTTGTCATGACAGGGTTCTAGGAGCATACTGATGAGAAGTGTCAGGGAGCATTGTGATGACATGTGTATAGAGCATTGTGATGACAAAGGTCATGGAGCACTGTGAAGAGAAGACCATGGATAACTGTGATGATGAGCTTCATGGGGCGTTGTGATGATAAGTGTTATGGAACATTGTGATCACAAGGATTTGGAGCATTGTGATGAGATAGATCATCGAATATTTTGATTTCATTGTGATGACAATAGCCTGAAGCATTCTGATGATGGTCATAGTTCATTTTGATGACAGGGTTCATGGAGCATTGAGATTCAAAGGGGCATGGAGCATTGTGATTAGAGGGTTCATGGAGCATTGTGATGAAAATGGCATGGAGCATTGAGATGCCAATTGTCATGGAGCTTTGTGATGACAAAAGTCATGGAGCATTTTGATGACAAGGGCGTGGTACATTGTGATGAGAAGGGCAGGGAGCATTGTGATGAGAGGGTCATAGAGCAATTTGATGAAAAGTGTCATGGAATATTTTAATGACAGGGGTTATGGAACATTGTGATGTCAGGGTTCATTGAGCATTTTGAGGAAAAGTGTTATGGAGCATTATGATGACAGGGGTTATGGAATATTGTGATGTCAGGGGTCACCGAACTTTGTGATGATATGTGCATGTAGCATTGCAAAGACAAATGTCATGGAATATTGTGATGACAGGGGTGAGGGAGTATTGTGGTGAATAGTGCTGTAACATTGTGATATCATTGGTGAGAAAGCTTTTTGATGAGAAGTGCATGGAGAATTGTGATGACAAGTTTTATGGAGCATCGTGGTGACAAGATTGTGGAGCACTGTAATGAGAAGCACAGGGTGCATTGTGATGACATGGGTCATGGAGCATTGATCTGACAAGCGCATGGAGCATTGTGATGACAAGGGTCATGGAGCATTGTGCGGAGAAAGGCATAGAACATTGTGATGACAAGGGTCAAAGAGCATTGTGATGAAAAGTTATTGGACCATTGTGGTTAAATATGTCACAGAGACTGTTGATGACGAGGGCATGGACCATTGTGATGACAAAGGTCATGAAGCATTGTGATGAATGGAGACATGGAGCATTGTGATGACAGGCGTCATGGAGCATTGTGATAACAGGGACATGGAGCATTGTGATGACAAGGGAATGGAGCATTGGTCTAATAAGTTTCATGGATTATTGTGATGACTGTTGTAATGGCGCATTGTGATGACCAGGTCATGCAGTATTGTGAAGACAGGTGTCAGGGAGCATTGTGATGACATATGTAATGGCCCATAGTGATGACAATGGCATGGAGCATTGTGATGCCAAGTGTCATGGAGGATTCTGATGACAAAGGTAATGGAGCATTGTGATGACAATGGCTTGGAGCATTGTGATGACAAGGGTCAGGGAGAATTTTGCTGACAGGTGCAGGGAGAATTGTGATGAAAACGGTCATGAAGTATTCTGATGACAAGCTTGTGGAGTATTTTGATGACAATGGCATGGAACATTGTGATGAAAAAGGCATGTGGCATTGTGATGACAAGTGTATTGAGATTTGTGATGACAAATGTCATGGAGCTTTGTGATGAGTAGGGCATGGAGTATTGTGATGACAGGCATCATGGAGCGTTGTGATGACAAGTGTTATGAAACATTGTGATCACAAGGGTTTGGAGCATTGTGATGACAGAGGTCATGGATCATTTTGATTTCAAGGAGCATGGAGCATTGTGATGACAAGGGCATGAAGCAATGTGATCCCAAGGTTCATGGAGGACTGTGATGACAATGGTAATGGAGTATTTTGATGAAAAGCGAATAGAGCATTGCAATGACAAGGTCAAGTAGCATTTTGCCGACAAAGGCATGGAGCATTGTGATGACAGGTGTCATGGAGCAATGTGATGACAAGCGTCACGGAGCATTGTGAATACAGGGGTCATGGAGCATTGGGATGAAAAGGGCATGGATCTTTGTGATGACAAGTATCATGGAGCATTGGGCTGAAAATGTTCATGGAGTATTGTTATGACAGGGATCATGGAGCATTTTGATGACAAGTTCCTGGAGCACTTTGATGAGAAGACAATGGAGACTTGTGATGACAAGTCTCATGGAGCATTCTGATGAAAACGGACATGCAGCATTGTGATTACAGGGGTCTTGGAGCATTGTGATGACAAGGGCATGGAGCATTGTGAGGAGAAGGCCATGGAGCATTCTGATGACATGTGTCATTGAGCTTTGTGATGACAAGGGCATGGAGCATTGTGATTACAGGGGTCTTGGAGCATTGTGATAAAAAGGGCATGGATCATTATGATGAAAAAGGCATGGAGACCTGTCATGACAGGGTTAATGGAGCATACTGATGACAAATGTCAGGGAGCACTGTGATGACAAGTGTATTGAGCATTGTGATAACAAAGGTCATGGAGCATTGTGATGAGGAGACCATGGATTATTGTGATGATGAGCGTCATTGGGTTTTGTGATGATAAGTGTTATGGAACATTGTGATCACAAGGGATTGGAGCATTTTGATGACAGAGGTCATGGAGCATTGAGATGAAAAGTGGCATGGAGCATTGTGATTACAGGGTTCTTGGAGCATTGTGATGTCAAGGGCATGGAGCATTTTGATGAGAAGGACATGGAACATTCTGATGGCATGTGTCATGGAGCTTTGTGATGACAAAGGTATGGAGCATTGTGATTACAGGGGTCTTGGAGCATTGTGATGACAAGTGTCATGGAGCCTTGTGATGACAAGGCCGTGGAATATTGTGATGGCAGGGTTCATGGAACATTGTTATGATAGGGATAATGGAGCATTGTGATGAGAAGGACATGGAGCATTGTGAATACAAGGTTTATGGAGCATTACCATGACAAATTTGTGGACCGTTGTGATGAAAAGCGCGTAGCATATTGTGATGACAAGGGTCATGGAGCATTTTTCTGACAAAGACATGGAGCATTTTGATGACAATGGTCACGAAGCATTGTGATGAAAAGCTCATGGAGCACTGTGGTTATAAAGGTCACAGAGCCTTGTGATAACGCTGTCATGGACCATTGTGATGACAAATGTTATGAAGCATTGTGATGACTGGAGTCATGGAGCATTGTGATGACAGTGGACATGGAGCATTGTGATGACAAGGGCATAGAGCATTTTGGTGACAGGGGCATGGAGCATTGGTCTGACAAGTTTCATAGATTATTGTGATGAGAGTTGGAATGGTGCATTGTGATGACAAGGGCATGGATCATTGTGATGAGAAGGTCATGCAGTATTGTGAAGACAGCTGTCAGGGAGCATTGTGATGACATATGTAATGGCCCATTGTTGTGACAATGGCATGGAGCATTGTGATGCCAAGTGTCATGGATGATTCTGATGACAAATGTAATGGAGCATTGTGATGACAATGGCTTGGAGCATTGTGATGACAAGGGTTAAGGAGCATTGTGCTGACCAGTGCATGGAGAATTGTGATGACAAGGGTCATGGAGCAATCTGATGACAAACTTGTGGAGTATTATGATGACAATGGCATGGAGCAGTGTGATGAAAACGGCATGGGGCATTGTGATGAAAAAGGCATGGAGCCTTTTCATGACAGAGTTCAAGGAGCATTCTGACGACAAGTGTCAGGGAGCATTGTGATGACAAGTGTATTGAGAATTGTGATGACCAAAGTCATGGAGCATTGTGATGAAAAGGGCATGGAGTATTGTGATGACAGGCATCATGGAGCGTTGTGATGACAAATGATATGGAGCATTGTGATCACAAGGCTTTGGAGCATTTTGATGACAGATTTCATGGATCATTTTGATATCAAGGAACATGGAGCATTGTGATGACAAGGTCATGAAGCAATGTGATCCCAAGGTTCATGGAGGATTGTGATGACAATGGTAATGGAGTATTTTGATGACAAGCGCATAGAGCATTGTAATTACAAGGTCATTTAGCCTTTTGCTGACAATGTCATCTAGCATTGTGATGACAGGTGTCATGGAGCACTGTGATGACATGCATCACGGAGGATTGTGAACACAGGGGTCATGGAGCATTGGGTTGAAAAGGGCATGCATCATTGTGATGACAAGTATCATGGAGCATTGGGCTGAAAATATTCATGAAGTATTGTGATGACAGGGGACATGGAGAATTGTGATGACATAGGTCATGGAGAATTTTGATTTCATTGTGCTGACAATAGCCGGAAGCATTATAATGATGGGCATGATGCATTGTGATGACAGGGTTCATGGAGCATTGAGATGAAAAGAGGCATGGAGCATTGTGATTACAGGGGTCTTGAGCATTGTGATGACAAGGTCATGGAGCATTGTGATGAGAAATCCATGGAACATTCTGATGACATGTGTCATGGAGCTTTGTGATGACAAGGGCATGGAGCATTGTGATTACAGGGGTCTTGGATCATTGTGATGACAAGTGTCATGGAGCCTTGTGATTACAAGTCCGTGGAACATTGTGATGGCAGGGGTCATGGACCATTATGATGAGAAGGGCATGGAGCATTGTGATTACATGGGCACGGAACACTGTGATACATGGGTCATGCAGGATTTTAATGACTAGGGCATGGAGCATTGTGATGAGAAATGCATCGAGCACTGTGATGACAAGTGTCATGGAGCTTTCTGATGACAAGGGCATGGAGCAATGGGATGAGAGGGTTCATGGAGCATTGTGATGACAATGACATGGAGCATTGTGATGCCATGTGTCATGGAGCTTTGTGATGACAAGTCATGGAGCATTTTGATGACAAGGGAATGGTGCATTGTGATGAGAAGTGCAGGGAGCATTTTGATGACCGGGTCATGCAGCAATTTGATAAAAAGTGTAATGGAATATTTTGATGACATGGGTTATAGAACATTGTGATGTCAGGGTTTTTGGAGCTTTGGGATGAAAAGGGTCATGGAGCATTTTGATGACAGGGGTTATGGAACATTGTTATGTCAGGGGTCATGCAATATTGTGATGTTAAAGGGATGTAGCATTGTGATGACAGGGTCATGGAACATTGTGAATCGAGGGGTGAGGCTGTATTGTGATGACTAGTGATGGAACATTGTGATATCTATGGTGATAGAGCATTTTGATGAGAAGTTAATGGACCATTGTGATAACAAAATTTATGGAGCATTGCAATCATAAGGTTCTGGACAGTTGTGATGAAATGTGCGTGGCACATTGTGATGACAATTGTCATGGAGCATTGTTCTGACAAAGACATGGAGCATTGTGATGACAAGGGTCCCAGAGAATGGTGAGGAAATGTTCATGGCGCATTGTGGTTACAAATGTCACAGAGCCTTGTGATGACGCGGACATGGACCATTGTGATGACAAACGTTATGAAGCATTGTGATGACTGGAGTCACGGAGCATTGGGATGACAGGGGTCATGGAGCATTGTGATGACAAGTGCATGGAGCATTGTGATGACAGGGGAATGGAGCATTGGTCTGAAAAATTTCATAGATTATTGTGATGACCATGGGTATGGTGCATTGTGACAACAAGGGCATGGAGCATTGTGATGAGAAGGTCATGGAATATTATGAAGAGAGATGTCAGGGAGCATTGTGATGACATATGTCATGGTCCATTGCGATGACAATGGCATGGAGCATTGTGATGCCAATTGTAATGGAGGATTGTGATGACAAATAAAATGGAGAATTGTGATGATTAGGGCTTACAGCATTATGATGACAAGGGCCTTTGAGAATTTTCATGACAATGTCGTGAAGCATTGTGATGACAAGATCCTGGAGCATTGTGATGACAAAGCTATGGAGCCTTGTCATGACAAGTCTCATGGAGCATACTGATGAAAAGGGGCATGGAGCATTGTGATTACACGGGTCATGGAACATTGTGATGACAAGGGCATGGAACATTGTGAGGAGAAGACCAAGGAACATTCTGATGGCATGCGCCATTGAGATTTGTGATGACAAGTGCATGGAGCATTTTGATTACATGGGTCTTGGAGCATTGTGATGAAAAGGGCATGGATCATTGTGATGAAAAAAGCATGGAGCCTTGTCATGACAGGGTTCAAGGAGCATACAGACAACAAGTGTCAGGGAGCATTGTGATGAGAAGTGTATTGAGCATTGTGATGACAAAGGTCATGGAGCATTGTGATTAGAAGACCAAGGATAATTGTGATGACGAGCATCAAGGGGCATTGTGATGACAAGTGTTATGGAATATTGTGATCACAAGGGATTGGAGCATTGTTATGACAGAGGTCATGGTGCATTTTGATTTCATTGTGATGACAATAGCATGAGGCATTATGATTATAGGCATGGTGCATTGTGATGACAGTGTTAATGGATCATTGAGATGAAAAAGGGCATGGAGCATTGTGATTACAGGGTTCTTTGAGTGTTGTGATGAGAAGGGTCATGGAGCCTTGTGATGACAAGGCCATGGAATATCGTGATGGCAGGGGCATGGAGCATTGTTATCAGAGGGGTAATGGAGCATTGTGATGGCAAGGGCATGGATCATTGTGATGAGAAGGCCATGTAGCATTCTGATGACATGTGTCATGGAGCATTGTGATGACAATGACATGGAGCATTGTGATGCCATGGGTCAGGGCTCTTTGAGATGACAAAGGTCATGGAGCATTTTGATGGCAAGGGCGTTGTGCATTGTGATGAGAAGGGCAGGGAGAATTGTGATGACAAGTTCATGGAGCAATTTGTTGAAAATTTTCATGGAACATTTTGATGACAGGTGTTATGGAACATTGTGATGTCAGGGGTCATCGAACATTTTGATGATAAGTGCATGTAGCATTGTGATGACAGGAGTCATGGAACATTGTGATGACAGGTGGGAGGGATTATTGTGACAAATAGTGATGTAGCATTGTGATATCAATTGTGAGAGAGCATTTTGATGAGAAGTGCATGGAGGATTATGATGACAATGTTTATGGAGCATTGTGATGACAAGATTGTAGAGCACTGTGATGACAAGCGCATGATGCATTGTGATGACATGTGTCATGGAGCATTGTGCTGACAAGCGCAAGTAGCATTGTGATGACAAGGGTCATGCAGCATTGTGCTGAGAAAGGCATAGAGCATTGTGATGACAAGGGTCAAAGAGCATTGTATGAAAAGTTCATGGGGCATTGTGGTTAAAATGGTCACAGAGACTGTTGATGACGAGGGCATGGACCATTGTGATGACAAAGGTCATGAAGCATTGTGATGACTGGAGTCACGGGGGATTGTGATGACAGGGGTCAGGGAGCATTGTGATAAGTAGGGCATGGAGCACTGTGATGACAAGAGCATGGAACATTAGTCTAATAAGTTCCATGGATTGTTGTGATGACAGTTCGAATGGCATATTGTGATGACAAGGGCATGGAGCATTGTGATGACCAGGTCATGCAGTATTGTGAAGAGAGGTGTCAGGGAGCATTGTGATGACATATGTAATGGCCCATTGTGATGACAATGGCATGGAGCATTGTGATGCCAAGTGTCATGGAGGATTTTGATGACAAAGGTTATGGAACATTGTGATGACAATGGCTTGGAGCATTGTGATGACATGGGACAGGGAGCATTGTGCTGACAATTGCATGGAGAATTGTGATGACAAGGGTCATGCAGCATTCTGATGACAAGCTTGTGGAGTATTTTGATGACAATGGCATGGAGCATTGTGATGAAAACCACATGCGGCATTGTGATGAAAATATCATGGAGCCTTTTCGTGACAGGTTTCAAGGAGCATTCTGATGACAATGTCAGGGAGCATTGTGATGACATGTATATTGAGAATTGTGATGACAAAAGTTATGGAGCATTGTGATGAAAAGGGCATGGAGTATTGTGATGACAGGTATCATGGAGCGTTGTGATGACAAGTGTTATGGAAGATTGTGATCACAAGGGTTTGGAGCATTTTGATGACAGAGGTCATGGATCATATTGATTTAAAGGAGCATGGAGCATTGTGATGACAAGGGCATGAAGCAATGTGATCCCAAGGTTCATGGAGGATTGTCATGACAATGGAAATGGAGTATTGTGATGACAAGCGCATAGAGCATTGTAATGACAAGGTCATGTAGCAATTTGCTGACAAAGGCATGGAGCATTGTGATGACATGTGTCATGGAGCACTGTGATGACAAGAGTCATGGACCATTGTGAATACAGGGGTCATGGAGCATTGGGATGACAAGGGCATGGATCATTTTGATGACAAGTGTCATGGAGCACTGGGCTGAAAATATTCATGGAGTGTTGTGATGACATGGGTCATGGAGCATAGTGATGAGTAGGGAATGGAGCATTGTGATGACAAGAGTCCCGTATCATTGTGTTGTCAGGAGTCATGGAGTGTTGTGATGACAGTGGTCATGGAGCATTGTGACAATATTGGCCACGGAGTATTGTGATGTGTAGGTCGTGGAGCATTGAGCTGAATATGTTAATGGATTATTGTGATGACAGGGGTCATGGAGCATTGTGATGACAAGGGAATGGAGAATGGTGATGACAATATCCTGGATCTTTGTAATGAGATGACCATGGAGACTTGTGATGAGAAGTCTCACGGAGCATTCTGATGAAAAGGGGCATGGAGCATTGTGATTACAGGGGTCTTGGAGCATTTTGATGACTAGGGCATGGAGCTTTGTGATGAGAAGGCCATGGGGCATTCTGATGACATGCTTCATGGAGTTTTGTGATGACAAGCACATGGAGCATTGTGATGACAGTGATCTTGGAGCATTGTGATGAAAAGGGCATGGATCATTGTGATGAAAAAGTCATGGAGCCTTGTCATGACAGGGTTCAAGGAGCATAATGATGACAAGTGTCAGGGAGCATTGTGATGACAAGTGTATTGAGCATTGTGATGACAAATGTCATGGAGCATTGTGATGAGAATAACATGGATAATTGTGATGATGAGCGTCATGGGGATTTGTGATGATAAGTGTTATGGAACATTGTGATCACAAGGGTTTGGAGCATTATGATGACAGAGGTCATGGAGAATTTTGATAGAATTGTGATGACAATAGCCTGAAGCATTATGATGATGGGCATGGTGCATTGTGATGACAGGGTTCATGGAGCATTGAGATGCAAAGTGGCATGGAGCATTGTGATTACAGGGGTCTTGGAGCATTGTGATGTCAAGGGTCAGGGAGCCTTGTGATGACAAGGCCGTGGAACATTGTGATGGCAGGGGTCATGGAGCATTTTTATGACAGAGGTAATGGAGCATTGTGCTGAGAAGTGCATTGAGCATTGACCCGAAAGTTTTCATGGATTATTGTGATGAGAGTGGGCATGGAGCACTGTGATGACAAGGGCACGAAACACTGTGATACATGGGTCATGGAGGATTGTGATGAAAAGGGCATGGAGCATTTTGATGAGAAGGGCATCGAGCATTGTGATGACAAGTGTCATGGAGCATTGTGATGACAAGGGCATGGAGCAATGGGACGAGAGGGTTCAGGGAGCATTGTGATGACAATGACATGGAGCATTGTGATGCCAAGGGTCATGGAGCTTTGTGATGACAACTGTCATGGAGCATTTTGATGACAAGCGTGTGGTTCATTGTGATGAGAAGGAAAGGGAGCATTTTGATGACAGGTTCATGCTGCAATTTGATGAAAAGTGTCATGTAACATTTTGACGACAGGGGTTACAGAACATTGTGATGCCATGGGTCATGGAGCTTTGGGATGAAATGTGTCATGGAGCATTGTGATGACAGTGGTTATGGAATATTGTGATGTCACGGGTCATGGAACATTGTGATTACAGGGTTGAGGGAGGATTGTGATGATTAGTGATGGAACATTGTGATATCTCAGGTGAGAGAGCATTTGGATGAGAAGTGCATGGACCATTGTGATTACAAGGTTTATGGAGCATATCGATGACAAGGTTGTGGATCATTGTGATGAAAAGCGCATGGCACATCATGATGACAAGGGTCATGGAACATTGTTCTGACAAAGGCATGGAGCATTGGGATAACAAGTGTCACGGAGCATTGTGATGAAAAGTTCATGGAGCATTGTGGTTACAAAAGTCACAGAGCCTTGTGATGACGCGGGCATGGACCGTTGTGATGACAAACGTTATGAAGCATTGTGATGACTGGAGTCACGGAGCATTGTGATGTCAAAAGTAATTTAGCATTGTGATGACAATGGCTTGGAGCATTGTGATGAAAAGCTTCAGGGAGCATTGTGCTGACAAGTGCATGGATAACTGTGATGAAAAAGGTCATGGAACATTCTGATGACAATCTTGTGGAGTATTTTGATGACAATGGCATGGAGCATTGTGATGAAAATGGCATGGGGCATTGTGATTAGAAAAGCATGGAGCCTTTTCGTGACAGGTTTCAAGGAGCATTCTGACGGCAAGTTTCAGGATGCATTGTAATGACAAGTGTATTAGAATTGTGATGGCAAAGGTTATGGAGCATTGTGATGAAAAGGCCGTGGAGTATTGTGATGACAGGCATCATGGAGCGTTGTGATGACAAGTTTTATGGAACATTGTTATCAAAAGTGTTTGGAGCATTGCGATGACATAGGTCATGGATCATTTTGATTTCAGGGAGCATGGAGCATTGTGATGACTAGGGCATGAAGCAATGCGATCCCAATGTTCTTGGAGGATTGTGATGACAATGGTAATGGAGTATTGTGATGACAAGTGTGTTGAGCATTTGATGACAAAGGTCATAGAGCATTGTGATGAGAAGACCATGGATAATTGTGATGATGAGCGGCATGGGGTGTTGTGATGATGTCTTATGGAACATTGTGATCACAATGGTTTGGAGCATTATGATGACAGATGTCATGGAGAATTTAGATTTCATTGTGATGACAATAGCATGAAACATTATGATGATGGGCATGGTGCATTGTGATGACTGGGTTCATGGAGCATTGAGATGAAAAGGGGAATGGAGCATTGTGATTACCGGTGTCTTGGAGCATTGTGATGGCTAGTGCATGGAGCATGGTGATGAGAAGGCCATGGAAAATTCTGATGACATGCATCATGGAGCACTGTGATGACAAGGGCATGGAGCATTGTGATTACAGGGGTCTTGGGGAATTGTGATGACAAGGATCATGGAGCCTTGTGATGACATGCCGTTGAACAATGTGATGGCAGGTGTCATGGAGGATTGTTATGACAGAGTTAATGGAACATTGTGATGAGAAGTGAATTGAGCTTTGGTCTAAAATATTTCATGGATTATTGTAATGAGAGTGGGCATGGAGCATTGGGATGACAAGGGCACGGAACACTGTGATACATGGTTCATTGAGGATTGTAATGACCAGGACATGGAGCATTGCGATGAGAAGGGCATTGAGCATTGTGATGACAAGTGTCATGGAGCTTTGTGATGACAAGGGCATGGAGAAATGTGATGAGAGTGTTCATGGAGCACTGTGATGACAATGACATGGAGCATGGTGATGCCAAGGGTCATGGAGATTTGTGATGACAAATAACAGGGAGCATTTCGATGACAATGGTGTGGTGCATTGTAATGAGAAGGGCAGGGAGCATTTTGATTACAGGTTCATGCAGAAATTTGATTAAAATACAATGGAATATTTTGAGGACAGGGGTTATAGAACATTGTGATGTCAGGGGTCATGGAGCTTTGGGATGAAAAGGGTCATGGAGCATTTTGATTACAGGGGTTATGGAACATTATGATGTCCGGGATCATGGAGCATTGTGATGATAAGGTTATGTAGCACTGTGATGACAGGGGTCATGGAACATTATGATTACAGGGGTGAGGGAGTATTGTGATGACTAGTGATGGAACATTGTGATATCTCTGGTGAGAGAGCATTTGGATGAGAAGTGCATGGAGCATTGGGATTACAAGGTTTATGAAGCATAGCGATGACAAGGTTGTGGACCGATGTGATGAAAAGCACGTGGCACATTGTGATGACAAGGGTCATGGAGCATTGTTCTGACAAAGGCATGGAGCATTGTGATGACAAGGGTCATGGAGCATTGTGATGAAAAGTTCATGGAGCATTTTGGTTACAAAGGTCACAGAGCCTTGTGATGACACGGGCAAGGTCCGTTTTGATGACAAACATTATGAAGCATTGTGATGACTGGAGTCACGGAGCACTGTGATGATAGGGGTCATGGAGCATTGTGATGACATGGGCATGGAGCATTGTGAAGACATGGGCATGGAGCATTGGTCTGACAATTTTCATAAATTATTGTGATGACAGTGGACATGGTGCATTGTGATGACAAGGGTATGGATCATGGTGATGAGAAGGTCATGGAGTATTGTGAAGACAGGTGTCAGGGAGCATTGTGATGACATATGTCATGGTCCATTGCGATGACAATGGCATGGAGCATTGTTATGCCGAATATAATGGAGGATTGTGATGACAAATAAAATGGAGCATTGTGATGACTAGGGCTTGGAGCACTATGATGACAAGGGCAATTGAGAATTTTCATGACAACGTCGTGAAGCATTGTGATGACAAGGTCCTGGAGCATTGTGATGAGAAATCCATGGAGCCTTGTGATGACAATCTCATATAGCATACTGATCAAAAGGGGCATGGACCATTGTGATTACAGGGGTCTTGGAACATTGTGATGAAAAGGGCATGGATCATTGTGAAGAGAAGGCCAAGGAGCATTCTGAGGACATGCGTCATTGAGCTTTGAGATGACAAGCGCATGGAGCATTGTGATTACAGGGGTCTTGTAGCATTGTGATGAAAAGGGCATGGAATATTGTGATGAAAAATGCATGGAGCCTTGCCATGACAGGGTTCAAGGAGCATACAGACAACAAGTGTCATGGAGCATATTGATGACAAGTGTATTGAGCATTGTGATGACAAAGGTCATGGAACATTGTGATGAGAAGGCCATGGAGCATTCTGATGACATGTGTCATGGAGCTTAGTGATGACAAGGGCATGGAGCAATGTGATGCCAAGGGTCATGGATATTTGTGATGACAAAGGTCATGGAACATTTTGATGACAAGGGCGTTGTGCATTGTAATGAGAAGTGCATGGAGCATTGTGATGACATGGTCACGGAGAAATTTGATGAAAAGTGTCAAGGAACATTTTGATGACAGGGGTTATGGAACATTGTGATGTCATGGGTCATCGAACATTGTGATGATAAGTGCATGTAGCATTGTGATGACAGGAGTCATGGAACATTGTGATGACAGAGGTGAGGGAGTATTGTGTCGAATAGTGAAGTAACATTGTGATATCAGTGGTGAGAAAGCATTTTGATGAGAAGTGCATGGAGCATTGTGATGACAAGGTTTATGGAGCATTGTGATGACAAGATTGTGGAGCACTGTGATGACAAGCGCATGGTGCATTGTGATGACATGTGTCATGGAACATTGTGCTGACAAGCGCCTGGAGCATTGTGAGGACAAGGGTCATGGAGCATTGTGCTGAGAAAGGCATAGAGCATTGTGATGACAAGGGTCAAAGAGAATTGTGATGAAAAGTTCATGGAGCATTGTGGTTAAAAATGTCACAGAGACTGCTGATGATGAGGGCATGGACCATTGTGATGACAAAGGTCATGAAGCATTGTGATGACTGGAGTCACGGAGCACTGTGATGACAGGGGTCATGGAGCATTGTGATGAAAAGGGGCATGGAGCATAGTGATGACAAGGGCATGTATAATTGGTCTCATAATTTTCATGGATTATTGCGATGACTGTTGGAATGGTGCATTGTGGTGACAAGGGCATGGAGCATTGTGATAAAAAGGTCATGTTGTATTGTGAAGACTGGTGTCATGGAGCATTGTGATGACAGGTTTCATGCAGCATTGTGATGACTAGGGAATGGAGCATAGTGATGACAAGAGTCCCGGATCACTGTGTTGTCAGGTGTCATGGAGTGTTGTGATGACAGTTGTCATGGTGCATTGTGATGATATTGGTCATGGAGCATTGTGATGAGAAGGTTATGGAGCATTGTGCTGATAATATTCATGGAGTATTGTGATGACAATGGTCATGGAGCATTGTGATGACAAGGGAATGGAGCATGGTGATGACAATGTCATGTAGCATTGTGATGAGAAGTCCTTGGAGGCTTGTGATGACAAGTTTCATGGAGCATTCTGATGAAAAGTGGCATGGATCATTGTGATTACAGTGGTCTTGGAGCACTGTGATGACAAGGGCATGGAGCATTTTCAGAGACGGCCATGCAGCATTCTGATGTCATGGGTCATGGAGCTCTGTGATGACAAGGGCTTGGAGCATTGTGATTACAGGTGTCTTGGAGCACTGTGATGAAAAGGGCACGGATCATTGTGATGAAAATGTCATGCAGACTTGTCATGACAGGGTTAATGGAGCATACTGAAGACAAGGGTCAGGGAGCATTGTGATGACAAGTGTATTGAGCACTGTGATGACAAAGGTCATGGAGCATTGTGATGAGAAGACCATGGATAATTGTCATGATGAGCGTCATTGTGTGTTGTGATGATAAGTGTTATGGAACATTGTGATCACAAGGGTTTGGAGCATTATGATGACAGAGCTCATGGAGAATATTGATTTCATTGTGATGACAATAGCCTGAAGCATTATGATGATGGGCATGGTGCACTGTGATGACAGGGATCATGGAGCATTTAGATGAAAAGGGGCATGGAACATTGTGTTTACAGTGGTCGTGGAGCATTGTGATGACAAGGGCATGGTGCATTGGTCTAATAAGTTTCATGGATTATTGCGATGACAGTTGGAATGGCGCATTGTGATGACAAGGGCATGGAGCATTGTGATGACCAGGTCATGCAGTATTGTGAACACAGGTGTCAGGGAGCATTGTGATGACATATGTAATGGCCCAATGTGATGACGATGGCATGGAGCATTGTGATGCCAAGTGTCATGGAGGATTCTGATGAAAAAGTTAAAAGAGCATTGTGATGACAATGGCTTGGAGCATTGCGATGACAAGGGTCAAGGAGCATTGTGTTGAGAAGTGCATGGAGAATTGTGATGACAAGGGTCATGGAGCATTTTGGTGACATGCTTGTGGAGTATTTTGATGACAATGGCATGGAGCATTGTGATGAAAACTGCATGGGGCATTGTGATGAAAGAGGCCTGGAGCCTTGTGATGACAGGTCTCATGGAGCATACTGATGAAAAGGGGCATGGAGCATTCTGATTACAGGGGTCTTGGAACATTGTGAGAGCAAGGGCATGGAGCACTGTGATGACAAGGGCATGGAGCATTGGTCTAATAAGTTTCATGGATTATTGTGATGACAGTTGGAATGGCGCATTGTGATGACAGTGGTCATGGAGCATTGTGATGATACTGCTCATGGAGCACTGTGATAAGACCGTCATGGAACATTGGGTTGAAAATGTTCATAGAGTATTGTGATGACAGGTGTCAAGGAGCATTGTGATGACAAGGGAATGGAGCATGGTGATGACAAGGTCCTCGAGCATTGTGATGAGATGACGATGGAGACTTGTAATGACAAGTCTCATGGAGCATTCTGACGAAAAGGGGCAAGGAGCTTTGTGATTACAGGGGTCTTGGAGCACTGTGATGACAAGGGCATGGAGCATTGTGATTACAGTGGTCTTGGAGCATTGTGATGACAAGGGTCATGTAGCCTTTTGATGACAAGGCCGTGGAACACTGTGATGGCAGCGGTCATGGAGCATAGTTATGACAGAAGTAATGGAGCATTGTAATCAGAATGGCATTGAGCATTGGTCTGAAATGTTTCATGGATTATTGTGATGAGAGTGGGCATGGAGCATTGTGATGACAAGGGCACGGAACACTGTGATACATGTTTCATGGAGGATTGTAATGACAAGGGCATGGAGCATTGTGATGAGACGGACATCGAGCATTGTGATGAAAAGTGTCATGGAGCTTTGTAATGACAAGTGCATGGAGCAATGTGATGAAAGGGTTTATGGAGCATTGTGATGACAATGACATGGAGCATTGTGATGCCAAGGGTCATGGAGTTTGTGATGACAAAGTTCATAGAGCATTTTGATGACAAGGGTGTGGTGCATTGTGATGACAAGAGCAGGGAGCATTTTGATGACACGTTCATGCAGCAATTTGATGAAAAGTGTAATGGAACATTTTGATGACAGGGGTTATAGAACATTGTGATGCCAGGGGTCATGGAGCTTTGGGATGAAAAGGGTCATGGAGCATTTTGATGACAGGGGTTATGGAACATTGTGATGTCAGTGGTCATGGAACATTGTGCTGATAAGGGGATGTAGCATTGTGATGACAGGGTCATGGAACACTGTGCTTACAGGGGTGAGGGAGGATTGTGATAACTAGAGATGGAATATTGTGATATCTCAGGTGACAGAGCATTTGGATGAGAAGTGTATGGAGCATTGTGATTACAAGGTTTATGGAGCATAGTGATGACAAGGTTGTTTATCAATGTGATGAAAAGCGTGTGGCACATTGTGATGACAAGGGTCATGAAGCATTGTTCTGACAAACGCATGGAGCATTGTGATATCAAGGGTCACGGAGCATTGTGATAAATAGTTTATGGAGTATTGTGGTTACAAAGGACACAGAGCCTTTTGATGACGCGAACATGGACCGTTGTGTTGACAAACGTTATGAAGCATTGTGATGACTGGAGTCACGGAGCATTGTGATGACAGCGGTAATGGAGCATTGTGATGACAATTGTCATGGAGCATTGTGATGACAGGGGCATGGAGCATTGGTCTTACACGTTTCATAGATTATTGTGATGACAGTGGACATGGTGCATTGTGATGACAAGGGCATGGAGCATTGTGAGGAAAAGGTCATAGAATATTGTGAAGACAGGTGTCAGGGAGCATTCTGATGACATTTGTCATGGTCCATTGCGATGACAATGGCAGGGAGCATTTAGATGCCAAATATAATGGAGGATTGTGATGACAAATATAATAAAGCATTGTGATGACTAGGGCTTGGAGCATTATGATGACAAGGGCCATTGAGGATTTTCATGGCAATGTCGTGAAGCATTGTGATGACAAGGTCCTGGAGCTTTGTGAATAGAAAACATGGAGCCTTGTGAAGACAAGTCTCAGGGAGCATACTGATGGAAATGAGCATGGAGCATTCTGATTACAGGGGTCTTGGAACATTGTGATAACAAGGGCATGGAGCATTGTGATTAAAAAGCGATGGAGCATTGCTCTAATAAGTTTCATGGATTATTGTGATGACAGATGGAATGGCACATTGTGATGACAAGGGCATGGAGCATTGTAATGACCAGGTCAGACAGTATGGTGAAGACAGGTGTCAGGGTGCATTGTGATGACATATGTAATGGCCCATTGTGATGACAATGGCATGGCACATTGTGATGCTAGGTGTCATGGAGGAGTCTGATGACAAGTGTCAAGGAGCATTGTGATGACAAGTGTCATGGAGGATTCTGATAACAAAGGTAATGGAGCATTGTGATGACAAAGGCTTGGAGCATTGTGATGACAAGGGTCATGGAGCATTTTGATGAGAAAGGCATAGAGCATTGTGATGACAAGGGTAAAGAGCATTGTGATGAAAATTTCATGGAGCATTGTGGATAAAAATGTCACAGAGACTGTTGATGACAAGGGCATGGACCATTGTGATGACAAAGGTCATGAAGCATGGTGATGACTGGAGTCACGGAGCATTGTGAAGACTGGGTTCATGGATCATTGTGATGACAAGGGTCATGGAGCATTGGGCTGAAAATGTTCATGGAGTATTGTGATGACAGGGGTCATGGAGCATTGTGATGACAGAGGTCATGGAGAATTTTGATTTCATTGTGCTGACCATAGCCGGAAGCATTATGATGATGGGCATGATGCATTGTAATGACAAGGGCATGGAGCATTGTGATGAGAAGGGCATGGAGTATTGTGATGACAGGCATCATGGAGCGTTGTGATGACAAGTGTTATGGAACAATGTGATCACAAGTGTTTGGAGCATTGCGATGACAGAGGTCATGGATCATTTTGATTTCAGGGAGCATGGAGCATTGTGATGACTAGGGCATGAAGCAATGCGATCCCAAAGTTCTTGGAGGATTGTGATGACAATGGTAATGGTGTATTGTTATGACAAGCGCATAGAGCATCGTAATGACAAGATCATGTAGCATTTTGCTGACAAAGGCATGGAGATTTGTGATGACAGGTGTCATGGAGCACTGTGATGACAAGCATCACGGAGCATTGTGAATACAGGGGTCATGGAGCATAGGGATGACAAGGGCATGGATCATTGTGATGACAAGTGTCATGGAGCACTGGGCTGAAAATGTTCATGGAGTATTGTGATGACAGGGGTCATGGAGCATTGTGATGACAAGGGAATGAAGCACGGTGATGACAAGGTCCTGGAGCATTGTGATGAGATGACCATGGAGACTTGTGATGACAAGTCTCAAGGAGCATTCTGATGAAAAGTGGCATGGAGCATTTTGATTACAGGGGTCTTGGAGCATTGTGATGACAAGAGTCCTGGATCATTGTGTTGTCAGGTTTCATGGAGTGTTGTGATGACAGTGGTCACGGAGCATTGTGATGACAAGGGAATGGAGCGTGGTGATGATAAGGTCCTGGAGCATTGTGATGAGAAGACCAAGGAGACTTGTGATGACAAGTGTCATGGAGCAATCTGATGAAAAGGGGCATGGAGCATTGTGATTACAGGGGTCTTGGAGCATTGTGATGACAAGGGCATGGAGCACTTTGAGGAGAAGGCCATGGAACATTCTGATGACATGCGTCATGGAGCATTTTGATGACAATGGCATGGAGCATTGTGATTACAGGTGTCTTGGATCATTGTGATGACAAGGGTCATGGAGCCTTGTGATGACAAGGCTTGGAACATTGTGATGGCAGGGGTCATGGAGCATTGTTATGACAGAGGTAATGGAGCATTGTGATGAGAAGGGCACGTACACTGTGATACATGCGTCATGGGGGGCTGTAATGAGAAGGGCATGGAGCACTGTGATGAGAAGGGCATCGAGCATTGTGATGACAAGTGTCATGTAGCTTTGTGATGACAAGGGCATGGAGCAATGTGATTAGAGGGTTCATGGAACATTGTGATGACAATGACATGGAGCATTGTGATGCCGAGGGTCATGGAGCTTTGTGATGACAAAGGTCATGGAGCATTTTGATGACAAGTGTGTGGTGCATTGTGATGAGAATGGCAGGGAGCATTTTGATGACAGGGTCATGCAGCAATTTGATGAAAAGTGTAATGGAACCTTTTGATGACAAGGGTTATAGAACATTGTGATGCCAGGGGTCATGGAGCTTTGGGATGAAAAGTGTCATGGAACATTTTGATGACAGGCGTTATGGAAAACTGTGATGTCAGGGGTCAGGGAACATTGTGCTGATAAGGGAATGTAGCATTGGGATGACAGGGGTCATGGAACATTGTGATAACTGGGGTGAGGGAGGATTGTGATGACTTGTGATGGAACATTGTGATATCTCATGTGAGAGAGCATTTGGATGATAAGTGCATGGAGCATTGTGATTACAAGGTTTATGGAGCATAGCGATGACAACGTTGTGGATCACTGTGATGAAAAACGCATGGCACTTTGTGATGACAAGTGTCATGGAGCATTGTGATGACAAGGGCATGGAGTATTGTGGTGACAGGCATCATGGAGCGCTGTGATGACAAGTGTTTTGGAACATTGTGATCACAAGTGTTTGGAGCATTGCAATGACAGAGGTCATGGATCATTTTGATTTCAAGGAGCATGGAGCATTGTGATGACTAGGGCATGAAGCATTGGGATCCCAAGGATCTTGGAGGATTGTGATGACATTGGTAACGGAGTATTGTGATGACAAGCGCATAGAGCATTTTAATGACAAGGTCATGTAGCATTTTGCTTGCAAAGGCATGGAGCATTGTGATGACAGGTGTCATGGAGCACTGTGATGACAAGCATCACGGAGCATTTTGAATACAGGGGTCATGGAGCATTGGGATGACAAGGGCATGGATCATTGTGATGACAAGTGTCATGGAGCATTGGGCTGAAAACGTTCATGGAGTATTGTGATGACAGGGGTCATGGGGCATTGTGATTACAGAGGTCTTGGAGCATTGTGATGACAAGAGTCCCGGATCATTGTGTTGTCAGGTGTCATGGAGTGTTGTGATGACAGTGGTCATGCAGCATTGTGAAGATATTGGTCATGGAGCATTGTGATGAGAAAGTCATGGAGCATAGGGCTAAAAATGTTCATGGAGTATTGTGATGACAGGTGTCATGGAGCATTGTGATGACAAGGGAATGGAGCATGGTGATGACAAGGTCCTGGAGCATTGTGATGAGATGACCATGGAGACTTGTGATGACAAGTCTCATGGAGAATTCTGATGAAACGGGGCATGGAGCATTGTGAATACAGGGGTCTTCAGCATTGTGATGACAAGTGCATGGAGCACTGTGAGGAGAAGGCCATGGAACATTCTGATGTCATGCGTCATGGAGCTTTGTGATGACAATGGCATGGAGCTTTGTGATTCCAAGGGTCATTGAGCTTTGTGATGACAAAGGTCATGGAGCATATTGATGCCAAGGGTGTGGTGCATTGTCATGAGAAGGGCAGGGAGCATTTTGATGACAGGGTCATGCAGCAATTTGATGAAAATTGTAATGGAACATTTTGTTGACAGCGGTTATACAACATTGTGATGCCAGGGGTCATGGATCTTTGGGATGAAATGGGTCAAGGAGCACTTTGATGACAGGGGTTATGGAATATTGTGATGTCAGATGTCATGGAACATTGTGCTGATAAGGGGATGTAGCATTGTGATGACAGGGGTCATGGAACATTGTGATTACTGGGGTGAGGGCGGAGTGTGATGACTAGTGATGGAACATTGTGATATCTCATGTGAGAGAGCATTTGGATGAAAAGTGCATGGAGCATTGTGATTACAATGTTTATGGGGCATAGCAATGACAAGGTTGTGGATCATTGTGATGAAAATCACATGGAACATTGTGATGACAAGCGTCATGGAGCATTGTTCTGACAAAGACATGGAGCATTGTGATGAGAAGGATCACGGAGCATTGTGATGAAATGTTCATAGAGCACTGTGGTTACAAATGTCACAGAGCCTTGTGATGACGCGGGCATGGACCGTTGTGATGACAAACGTTATGAAGCATAGTGATGACTGGAGTCAGGGAGCATTGTGATGACAGGGGTCATGGAGCATTTTGAGGACAAGGGCATGGAGCTTTGTGATGACAGGGGCATGGAACATTGGTCTGACATGTTTCCTAGATTATTGTGATGACAGTGGACATGGTGCATTGTGATGACAAGGGCATGGAGCATTGTGATGAGAAGGCCAGGGACTATTGTGAAGGAAGACAGGTGTCAGGGAGCATTGTGATGACATATGTCATGGTCCATTGCGATGAGAATGTCATGGAGCATTGTGATGCCAAATGTAATGGAGGATTGTGATGACAAATATAATGGAGCATTGTGATGACTAGGGCTTGGAGCATTATGATGACAAGGGCCATTGAGAATTTTCATGACAATGTCGAGAAGCATTGTGGTGAGAAGTTCCTGGAGCATTGTGATGAGAAATCCATGGAGCCTTGTGATGACAAGTCTCATGGAGCATACTGATGAAAAGGGGCATGGAGCATTCTGATTACAGGGGTCTTGGAACATTGTGATAACAAGGGCATGGAGCTTTGTGATGACAAGTGCATCGAGCATTTGTCTAATAAGTTTCATGGATTATTGTGATGAGAGTTGGAATGGCGCATTGTGATGACAAGGGCATGGAAAATTGCGATGACCAGATCATGCAATATTGTGAAGAGAGGTGTCAGGGAGCATTGTGATGACATATGTAATGGCCCAATGTGATGACAATGGCATGGAGCATTGTGATGCCCAGTGTCATGGAGGATTCTGATGACAAAGGTAATGGAGCATTGTGATGACAATGGCTTGGAGCATTGTGATGACAAGGGTCAGGGATCATTGTGCTGACAAGTGCATGGAGAATTGTGAAGACAATGGTCATGGAGCATTCTGATGACAAGCTTGTGGAGTATTTTGATGACAATGGCATGGAGCATTGTGATGAAAATGGCATGGGGCTTTGTGATGAAAAAGGCATGGAGCCTTTTTGTGACAGGGTTCAAGGAGCATTCTGACGACAAGTGTCAGGGAGCATTGTGATGACAAGTGTATTGAGAATTGTGATGACAAAGGTCATGGAGCATTGTGATGAAAAGGGCATGGAGTATTGTGATGACAGGCATCATGGAGCGTTGTGATGAAAAGTGTTATGGAACATTGTGATCACAAGTGTTTGGAGCATTTTGATGACAGAGGTCATGGATCATTTTGATTTCAAAGAGCATGGAGCATTGTGATGACAAGGGCATGAAGCAATGTGATCCCAAGGTTCATGGAGGATTGTGATGACAATGGTAATGGAGTATTGTGATGACAAGCACATAGAGCATTGTAATGACAATGTCATGTAGCATTTTGCTGACAAAGGCATGGAGCATTGTGATGACATGTGTCATGGAGCACTGTGATGACAAGCGTCACGGAGCATTGTGAATACAGGGGTCATGGAGCATTGGGATGAGAAGGTCATGGAGCATTGGGATGAAAATATTCATTGAATATTGTGATGACAGGGTTCCTGGAGCATTGTGATGACAAGGTCCTGGAACACTGTGATGAGAAGACCATGGAGACTTGTGATGACAAGTCTCATGGAGCATTCTGATGAAAAGGGGCATGGAGCATTGTGATTACAGGGGTCTTGGAGCATTGTGATGACAAGGGCATGGAGTATTGTGATGACAGGCATCATGGAGCGTTGTGATGACAAGTGTTATGGAACAATGTGATCACAAGTGTTTGGAGCATTGCGATGACAGAGGTCATGGATCATTTTGATTTCAGGGAGCATGGAGCATTGTGATGACTAGGGCATGAAGCAATGCGATCCCAAAGTTCTTGGAGGATTGTGATGACAATGGTAATGGTGTATTGTGATGACAAGCGCATAGAGCATCGTAATGACAAGATCATGTAGCATTTTGCTGACAAAGGCATGGAGATTTGTGATGACAGGTGTCATGGAGCACTGTGATGACAAGCATCACGGAGCATTGTGAATACAGGGGTCATGGAGCACAGGGATGACAAGAGCATGGATCATTGTGATGACAAGTGTCATGGAGCACTGGGCTGAAAATGTTCATGGAGTATTGTGATGACAAGGGTCATGGAGCATTGGGATGACAAGGGAATGAAGCACAGTGATGACAAGGTCCTGGAGCATTGTGATGAGATGACCATGGAGACTTGTGATGACAAGTCTCAAGGAGCATTCTGATGAAAAGTGGCATGGAGCATTGTGATTACAGGTGTCTTGGAGCATTGTGATGACAAGAGTCCTGGATCATTGTGTTGTCAGGTTTCATGGAGTGTTGTGATGACAGTGGTCACGGAGCACTGTGATGATAATGGTCATGGCACATTGTGATCAGAAGGCCATGGAGCATTGGGGTCAAAATATTCATGGAATATTGTGATGACAGGTGTCATGGAGCATTGTGATGACAAGGGAATGGAGCGTGGTGATGACAAGGTCCTGGAGCATTGTGATGAGATGACCAATAGAGACTTGTGTTGACAAGTCTCATGGAGCATTCTGATGAAAAGGGGCATGGAGCATTGTGATTACAGGGGTCTTGGAGCATTGTGATGACAAGGGCATGGAGCAGTGTGAGGAGAAGGCCATGGAACATTCTGATGACATGTGTCATGGATCTTTTTGAAGACAATGGCATGGAGCATTGTGATTACAGGGGTCTTGGATCATTGTGATGACAAGGGTCATGGAGCCTTGTGATGACAAGGCCTTGGAACATTGTGATGGCAGGGGTCATGGAGCATTGTTATGACAGATGTAATGGAGCATTGTGATGAGAAGGGCATTGAGCATTGGTCTGAAATGTTTCATAGATTATTGTGATGAGAGTGGGCATGGAGCATTGTGATGACAAGTGTCATGGAGCTTTGTGATGACAAGGGCATGGAGCAATGTGATGAGATAGTTCATGGAACATTGTGATGACAATGACATGGATCATTGTGATGCCAAGGGTCATGGAGCTTTGTGATGACAAAGGTCATGGAGCATTTTGATGACAAGTGTGTGGTGCATTGTGATGAGAATGGCAGGGAGCATTTTGATGACAGGGTCATGCAGCAATTTGATGAAAAGTGTAATGGAAACTTTTGATGACAGGGGCTATAGAATATTGTGATGCCAGGGGTCATGGAGCTTTGGGATGAAAAGGGTCATGGAACATTTTGATGACAGGTGTTAAGGAACACTGTGATGTCAGGTGTCAGGGAACATTGTGCTGATAAGGGGATGTAGCATTGGGATGACAGGGGTCATGGAACATTGTGATAACTGGGGTGAGGGAGGATTGTGATGACTAGTGATGGAACATAGTGATATCTCATGTGACAGAGCATTTGGATGAGAAGTGCATGGAGCATTGTGATTACAAGGTTTATGGAGCATAGCGATGACAAGGTTGTGGATCACTGTGGTGAAAAACGCATGGCACTTTGTGATGACAAGGGTCATGGAGCATTGTGATGACAAGTGCATGGAGTATTGTGATGACAGGCATCATGGATCGTTGTGATGACAAGTGTTATGGAACATTGTGATCACAAGTGTTTGGAGCATTGCGATGACAGAGGTCATGGATCATTTTGATTTCAAGGAGCATGGAGCATTGTGATGACTATGGCATGAAGCAATGGGATCCCAAGGATCTTGGAGGATTGTGATGACATTGGTAATGGAGTATTGTGATGACAAGCGCATAGAGCATTGTAATGACAAGGTAATGTAGCATTTTGCTTACAAAGGCATGGAGCATTGTGATGATAGGTGTCATGGAGCACTGTGATGACAAGCATCACGGAGCATTGTGAATACAGGGGTCATGGAGCATTGGGATGACAACGGCATGGATCATTGTGATGACAAGTGCGATGGAGCATTGGGCTGAAAATGTTCATGGAGTATTGTGATGACAGGTGTCATGGGGCATTGTGATTACAGAGGTCTTGGAGCATTGTGATGACAAGTGTCCCGGATCATTGTTTTGTCAGGTGTCATGGAGTGTTGTGATGACAGTGGTCATGCAGCTTTGTGATGATATTGGTCATGGAGCATTGTGATGAGAAGGTCATGGAGCATAGGGCTAAAAATATACATGGAGTATTGTGATGACAGGTTACATGGAGCATTGTGAAGACAAGGGAATGGAGCATGGTGATGACAAGGTCCTGGAGCATTGTGATGAGATGACCATGGAGACTTGTGATGCCAAGTCTCATGGAGCATTCTGATGAAACGGGGCATGGAGCATTGTGATTACAGGGGTCTTGGAACATTGTGATGACAAGGGCATGGAGCACTGTGAGGAGAAGGCCATGGAACATTCTGATGTCATGCGTCATGGAGCTTTGTGATGACAATGGCATGGAGCTTTGTGATGCCTAGGGTCATGGATCTTTGTGATGACAAAGGTCATGGAGCATTTTGATGCCAAGGGTGTGGTGCATTGTCATGAGAAGGGCAGGGAGCATTTTGATGACAGGGTCATGCAGCAATTTGATGAAAATTGTAATGGAACATTTTGTTGACAGGGGTTATAAAACATTGTGATGCCAGGGGTCATGGAGATTTGGGATGAAATGGGTCATGGAGCATTTTGATGACAGGGGTTATGGAACATTGTGATGTCAGGGGTCATGGAACATTGTGCTGATAAGGGGATGTAGCATTGTGATGACAGTGGTCATGGAACATTGTGATTACACGGGTGAGGGAGGATTATGATGACTAGTTATGGAACATTGTGATATCTCATGTGAGAGAGCATTTGGATGAGAAGTGCATGGAGCATTGTGATTACAATGTTTATGGAGCATAGAGATGACAAGGTTGTGGATCATTTTGATGAAAAGCACATGGCACATTGTGATGACAAGGGTCTTGGAGCATTGTTCTGACAAAGGCATGGAGCATTGTGATGACAAGTGTCACGGAGCATTGTGATGAAAAGTTCATGGAGCATTGTTGTTACAAAAGTCACAGAGCCTTGTGATGACGCGGGCATGGACCATTGTGATGACAATCGTTATGAAGCTTTGTGATGACTGGAGTCACGGAGCATTGTGATGTCAAAAGTAATTTAGCATTTTGATGACAATGGCTTGGAGCATTGTGATGAGAAGGTTCAGGGAGCATTGTGCTGACAAGTGTATTTAGCATTGTGATGACAAGTGTCAGAGAGCATTGTGATGAAATGTTCATGGAGCATTGGGGTTACAAAGGTCTCAGAGCCTTGTGATGACGTGGGCATGGACCGTTGTGATGACAAACGTTATGAAGCATTGTGATAACTGGAGTCAGGGAGCGTTGTAATGACAGGGGTCATGGAGCATTTTGATGACAAGGGCATGGAGCATTGGTCTGACAAGTTTCATAGATTATTGTGATGACAGTGGACATGGTGCATTGTGATGACAAGGGCATGGAGCATTGTGATGACAAGGGAATGTAGTATTGTGAAGACAGGTGTCAGGGAGCATGGTGATGACATATGTCATGGTCCATTGCGAAGAGAATGGCAGGGAGCATTGTGATGCCAAATGTAATGGAGGATTGTGATGACAAATATAATGGAGCATTGTGATGACTAGGGCTTGGAGCATTATTATGACAAGGGCCATTGAGAATTTTCATGACAATGTCGTGAAGCATTGTGGTGACAAGTTCCTGGAGCATTGTGATGAGAAAACCATGGAGCCTTGTGATGACAAGTCTCATGGAGCATACTGATGAAAATGGGCATGGAGCATTCTGATTACAGGGGTCTTGGAACATTGTGATAACAAGGGCATGGAGCTTTGTGATGACAAGTGCATCGAGCATTGGTCTAATAAGTTTCATGGATTATTGTGATGACAGTTGGAATGGCGCATTGTGATGACAAGGGCATGGAAAATTGCGATGACCAGGTCATGCAATATTGTGAAGAGAGGTGTCAGGGAGCATTGTGATGACATATGTAATGGCCCATTGTGATGACAATGGCAGGGAGCATTCTGATGCCAAGTGTCATGGAGGATTCTGATGACAAAGGTAATGGAGCATTGTGATGACAATGGCTTGGAGCATTGTGATGACAAGGGTCAGGGATCATTGTGCTGACAAGTGCATGGAGAATTGTGAAGACAATGGTCATGGAGCATTCTGATGACAAGCTTGTGGAGTATTTTGATGACAATGGCATGGAGCATTGTGATGAAAATGGCATGGGGCTTTGTGATGAAAAAGGCATGGAGCCTTTTCGTGACAGGGTTCAAGGAGCATTCTGACGACAAGTGTCAGGGAGCATTGTGATGACACGTGTATTGAGAATTGTGATGACAAAGTTCATGGAGCATTGTGATGAAAAGGGCATGGAGTATTGTGATGACAATTGTCATGGAGCATTGGGATGAAAATGTTCATGGAGTATTGTGATGACAGGGGTCATGGGGCATTGTGATTACAGGGGTCTTGGAGCATTGTGATGAAAAGAGTCCCGGATCATTGTGTTGTCAGGTGTCATGGACTGTTGTGATGACAGTGGTCATGGAGCATTGTGATGATATTGGTCATGGAGCATTGTGATGAGAAGGTCATGGAGCATAGGGCTAAAAATGTTCATGGAGTATTGTGATGACAGGGTTCATGGAGCATTGTGATGACAAGGGAATGGAGCATGCTGATGAAAAGGTCCTGGAGCATTGTGATGAGATGACCATGGAGACTTGTGATGACAAGTCTCATGGAGCATTCTGATGAAAAGGGGCAAGGAGCATTGTGATTACAGGGGTCTTGGACCATTGTGATGACAAGGGCACAGGACACTGTGAGGAGAAGACCATGGAACATTCTGATGACATTCGTCATGGAGCTTTGTTATGACAAGGGCATGGAGCATTGTGATTACAGGGGTCTTGGAGCATTGTGATGAAATGAGTCCCGGATCATTGTGTTGTCAGGTGTCATGGAGTGTTTTGATGACAATGATCATGGAGAATTTTGATGATATTGGTCATGGAGCATTGTGATTAGAAGGTCATGGAGCATTGGGCTGAAAATGTTCATGGAGTATTGTGATGACAGGGGTCATGGAGCATTGTGATTACAGGGGTCATGGAGCATTGTGATGAAAAGAGTCCCGGATCATTGTGTTGTCAGGGGTCATGGAGTGTTTTGATGACAGTGGTCATGGAGAATTTTGATGATATTGGTCATGGAGCATTGTGATTAGAAGGTCATGGAGCATTGGGCTGAAAATGTTCATGGAGTATTGTGATGACAGGTGTCATGGAGCATTGTGATGACAAGGGAATGGAGCGTGGTGATGACAAGGTCCTGGAGCATTGTGATGAGATGACCATGGAGACTTGTGTTGACAAGTCTCATGGAGCATTCTGATGAAAAGGTGCATGGAGCATTGTGATTACAGGGGTCTTGGAGCATTGTGATGACAAGGGCATGGAGCACTGTGAGGAGAAGGCCATGGAATATTCTGATAACATGCGTCATGGAGCTTTGTGATGACAAGGGCATGGAGCATTGTGATTACAGGGGTCTTGGAGCATTGTGATGACAAGGGTCATGGAGCCTTGTGATGACAAGTCCGTGGAACAATGTGATGGCAGGGGTCATGGAGCATTGTTATGACAGATGTAATGGAGCATTGTGATGAGAAGGGCATTGAGCAGTGGTCTGAAATGCTTCCTGAATTATTGTGATGAGAATGGGCATGGAGCATTGTGATGACAAGGGCACGTACACTGTGATACATGGGTCATGGGGGATTGTAATGACAAGGGCATGGAGCATTGTGATGAGAAGGGCATCGAGCACTGTGATGACAATTGTCATGGAGCTTTGTGATGACCAGGGCATTGAACAATATGATGAGAGGGTTCATGGAGCATTATGATGGCAATGACATGGAGCATTGTGATGCCAAGGGTCATGGAGCTTTGTGATGACAAAAGTCATGGAGCATTTTGATGACAAGGGTGTGGTGCATTGTGATGAGCAGGGCAAGGAGCATTTTGATGACAGGTTCATGCAGTAATTTGATGAAAAGTGTAATGGAACATTTTGATGACAGGTGTTATAAAACATTGTGATGCCATGGGTCATGGAGCTTTGGGATGAAAAGGGTCATGGAGTATTTTGATGACAGGGGTTATTGAACATTGTGATGTCAGGGATCATGGAACATTGTGCTGATAAGGGGATGTAGCATTGTGATGACAGGGGTCATGGAAACTTGTGATAACAGGGGTGAGGGAGGATTGTGATGACAAGTGATGGAACATTGTGATATCCGTTGTGAGAGAGCATTTGAATGAGAATTGCATGGAACATTGTGATTACAAGGTTTATGGAGCATAGCGATGTCAAAGTTGTGGTTCTTTGTGATGAAAAGTGCATGGCACATTGTGATGACAAGGGTCATGGAGCATTGTTCTGACAAAGACATGGAGCATCGTGATGACAAGGGTCACGCAGCATTGTGATGAAAAGTTCATGGAGCATTGTGGTTACAAAGGTCACAGAGTCTTGTGATGACGCGGGCAGGGACCGTTGTGATGACAAACGTTATGAAGCATTGTGATGACTGGAGTCACGGAGCATTGTGATGACAGGGGTCATGGAGCATTGTGATGACAAGGGCATGGAGCATTGTGATGACAGGTGCATGGAGCATCGGTCTGACAAGTTTCATAGAATATTGTGATGACAGTGGACATGGTGCATTTTGATGACAAGTGCATGGAGTATTGTGATGACAAGGGCATGGAATATTGTGAAGACAGGTGTCAGGGAGCATTGTGATGACATATGTCATGGTCCATTGCGATGACAATGGCATGGAGCATTGTGATGCCGAATATAATGGAGGATTGTGATGACAAATATAATGGAGCATTGTGATGACTAGGGCTTGGAGCATTATGATGACAAGGGCCATTGAGAGTTTTCATGAAAATGTCATGAAGCATTGTGATGACAAGGTCCTGGAGCATTGTGATGAGAAAATCATGGAGCCTTGTGATGACAGGACTCATGGAGCATACTGATGAAAAGGGGCATGGAGCATTCTGATTACTTGGGTCTTGGAACATTGTGATAACAAGGGCATGGAGCATTGTGATGACAAGGGCATGGAGTATTGTGATGACAGGCATCATGGAGCGTTGTGATGACAAGGGCATGGAGCATTGGTCTAATAAGTTTCTTGGATTATTGTGATGAGAGTGGGAACAGCGCATTGTGGTGACAAGGGCATGGAGCATTGTGATGACCAGGTCATGCAGTATTGTAAATAGAGGTGTCAGGGAGCATTGTGATGACATATGTAATGGCCCATTGTGATGACAATGGCAGGGAGCATTCTGATGCCAAGTGTCATGGAGGATTCTGATGACAAAGGTAATGGAGCATTGTGATGACCATGGCTTGGAGCATTGTGATGACAAGGGTCAGGGAGCATTGTGCTGACAAGTGCATGGAGAATTGTGATGACAAGGGTCATGGAGCATTCTGATGACAAGCTTGTGGAGTATTTTGATGACAATGGCATGGAGCATTGTGATGAAAATGGCATGGGGCTTTGTGATGAAAAAGGCATGGAGCCTTTTCGTGACAGGGTTCAAGGAGCATTCTGACGACAAGTGTCAGGGAGCATTGTGATGACAAGTGTATTGAGAATTGTGATGACAAAGGTCATGGAGCATTGTGATGAAAAGGGCATGGAGTATTGTGATGACAGTCATCATGGAGCGTTGTGATGACAAGTGTTATGGAACATTGTGATCACAAGTGTTTGGAGCATTGCGATGACAGAGCTCATGGATACTTTTGATTTCAAGTAGCATGGAGCTTTGTGATGACTAGGGCATGAAGCAATGGGATCCCAAGGTTCTTGGAGGATAGTGATGACGATGGTAATGGAGTATTGTGATGACAAGCGCATAGAGCATTGTAAGGACAGTGTCATGTAGCATTTTGCTGACAAAGGCATGGAGCATTGTGATGACATGTGTCATGGTGCACTTTGATGACAAGCGTCACAGAGCATTTTGAATATAGGGGTCATGGAGCATTGGGATGACAAGGGCATGGATCACTGTGATGACAAGGGTCATGGATCATTGGGATGAAAATGTTCATGGAGTATTGTGATGACAGGGGTCATGGAGCATTGTGATTACAGGGGTCATGGAGCATTGTGATGAAAAGAGTCCCGGATTATTGTGTTGTCAGGTGTCATGGAGTGTTTTGATGACAGTGGTCATGGAGAATTTTGATGATATTGGTCATGGAGCATTGTGATTAGAAGGTCATGGAGCATTGGGCTGAAAATGTTCATGGAGTATTGTGATGACAGGGGTCATGGAGCATTGTGATGACAGGGGTCATGGAGCATTGTGATTACAGGGGTCATGGAGCATTGTGATGAAAAGAGTCCCGGATCATTGTGTTGTCAGGTGTCATGGAGTGTTTTGATGACAGTGGTCATGGAGAATTTTGATGATATTGGTCATGGAGCATTGTGATTAGAAGGTCATGGAGCATTGGGCTGAAAATGTTCATGGAGTATTGTGATGACAGGTGTCATGGAGCATTGTGATGACAAGGGAATGGAGCGTGGTGATGACAAGGTCCTGGAGCATTGTGATGAGATGACCATGGAGACTTGTGTTGACAAGTCTCATGGAGCATTCTGATGAAAAGGTGCATGGAGCATTTTGATTACAGGGGTCTTGGAGCATTGTGATGACAAGGGCATGGAGCACTGTGAGGAGAAGGCCATGGAACATTCTGATAACATGCGTCATGGAGCTTTGTGATGACAAGGGCATGGAGCATTGTGATTACAGGGGTCTTGGAGCATTGTGATGACAAGGGTCATGGAGCCTTGTGATGACAAGTCCGTGGAACAATGTGATGGCAGGGGTCATGGAGCATTGTTATGACAGATGTAATGGAGCATTGTGATGAGAAGGGCATTGAGCATTGGTCTGAAATGTTTCTTGAATTTTTGTGATGAGAGTGGGCATGGAGCATTGTGATGACAAGGGCACGTACACTGTGATACATGGGACATGGGGGATTGTAATGACAAGGGCATGGAGCATTGTGATGAGAAGGGCATCGAACACTGTGATGACAATTTTCATGGAGCTTTGTGATGACCAGGGCATTGAGCAATATGATGAGAGGGTTCATGGAGCGTTATGATGACAATGACATGGAGCATTGTGATGCCAAGGGTCATGGAGCTTTGTGATGACAAAAGTCATGGAGCATTTTGATGACAAGGGTGTGGTGCATTGTGATGAGCAGGGCAGGGAGCATTTTGATGACAGGTTCATGCAGTAATTTGATGAAAAGTGTAATGGAACATTTTGATGACAGGGGTTATAAAACATTGTGATGCCATGGGTCATGGAGCTTTGGGATGAAAAGGGTCATGGAGTATTTTGATGACAGGGGTTATTGAACATTGTGATGTCAGGGATCATGGAACATTGTGCTGATAAGGGGATGTAGCATTGTGATGACAGGGGTCATGGAAACTTGTGATAACAGGGGTGAGGGAGGATTGTGATGACAAGTGATGGAACATTGTGATATCCGTTGTGAGAGAGCATTTGAATGAGAATTGCATGGAACATTGTGATTACAAGGTTTATGGAGCATAGCGATGTCAAAGTTGTGGTTCTTTGTGATGAAAAGTGCATGGCACATTGTGATGACAAGGGTCATGGAGCATTGTTCTGACAAAGACATGGAGCATCGTGATGACAAGGGTCACGCAGCATTGTGATGAAAAGTTCATGGAGCATTGTGGTTACAAAGGTCACAGAGTCTTGTGATGACGCGGGCATGGACCGTTGTGATGACAAACGTTATGAAGCATTGTGATGACTGGAGTCACGGAGCATTGTGATGACAGGGGTCATGGAGCATTGTGATGACAAGGGCATGGAGCATTGTGATGACAGGTGCATGGAGCATCGGTCTGACAAGTTTCATAGATTATTGTGATGACAGTGGACATGGTGCATTTTGATGACAAGTGCATGGAGTATTGTGATGACAAGGGCATGGAATATTGTGAAGACAGGTGTCAGGGAGCATTGTGATGACATATGTCATGGTCCATTGCGATGACAATGGCATGGAGCATTGTGATGCCGAATATAATGGAGGATTGTGATGACAAATATAATGGAGCATTGTGATGACTAGGGCTTGGAGCATTATGATGACAAGGGCCATTGAGAGTTTTCATGAAAATGTCATGAAGCATTGTGATGACAAGGTCCTGGAGCATTGTGATGAGTAAACGATGGAGCCTTGTGATGACAGGTCTCATGGAGCATACTGATCAAAAGGGGCATGGAGCATTCTGATTACTTGGGTCTTGGAACATTGTGATAACAAGGGCATGGAGCATTGTGATGACAAGGGCATGGAGTATTGTGATGACAGGCATCATGGAGCGTTGTGATGACAAGGGCATGGAGCATTGGTCTAATAAGTTTCTTGGATTATTGTGATGAGAGTGGGAACAGCGCATTGTGATGACAAGGGCATGGAGCATTGTGATGACCAGGTCATGCAGTATTGTAAATAGAGGTGTCAGGGAGCATTGTGATGACATATGTAATGGCCCATTGTGATGACAATGGCAGGGAGCATTCTGATGCCAAGTGTCATGGAGGATTCTGATGACAAAGGTAATGGAGCATTGTGATGACCATGGCTTGGAGCATTGTGATGACAAGGGTCAGGGAGCATTGTGCTGACAAGTGCATGGAGAATTGTGATGACAAGGGTCATGGAGCATTCTGATGACAAGCTTGTGGAGTATTTTGATGACAATGGCATGGAGCATTGTGATGAAAATGGCATGGGGCTTTGTGATGAAAAAGGCATGGAGCCTTTTCGTGACAGGGTTCAAGGAGCATTCTGACGACAAGTGTCAGGGAGCATTGTGATGACAAGTGTATTGAGAATTGTGATGACAAAGGTCATGGAGCATTGTGATGAAAAGGGCATGGAGTATTGTGATGACAGTCATCATGGAGCGTTGTGATGACAAGTGTTATGGAACATTGTGATCACAAGGGTTTGGAGCATTGCGATGACAGAGGTCATGGATACTTTTGATTTCAAGGAGCATGGAGCATTGTGATGACTAGGGCATGAAGCAATGGGATCCCAAGGTTCTTGGAGGATAGTGATGACTATGGTAATGGAGTATTGTGATGACAAGCGCATAGAGCATTGTAAGGACAGTGTCATGTAGCATTTTGCTGACAAAGGCATGGAGCATTGTGATGACGTGTCATGGTGCACTTTGATGACAAGCGTCACAGAGCATTTTGAATATAGGGGTCATGGAGCATTGGGATGACAAGGGCATGGATCACTGTGATGACAAGGGTCATGGATCATTGGGATGAAAATGTTCATGGAGTATTGTGATGACAGGGGTCATGGAGCATTGTGATGACAGGGGTCATGGAGCATTGTGATGAAAAGAGTCCCGGATCATTGTGTTGTCAGGTGTCATGGAGTGTTTTGATGACAGTGGTCATGGAGAATTTTGATGATATTGGTCATGGAGCATTGTGATTAGAAGGTCATGGAGCATTGGGCTGAAAATGTTCATGGAGTATTGTGATGACAGGTGTCATGGAGCATTGTGATGACAAGGGAATGGAGCGTGGTGATGACAAGGTCCTGGAGCATTGTGATGAGATGACCAATAGAGACTTGTGTTGACAAGTCTCATGGAGCATTCTGATGGAAAGGTGCATGGAGCATTGTGATTACAGGGGTCTTGGAGCATTGTGATGACAAGGGCATGGAGCACTGTGAGGAGAAGGCCATGGAACATTCTGATAACATGCGTCATGGAGCTTTGTGATGACAAGGGCATGGAGCATTGTGATTACAGGGGTCTTGGAGCATTGTGATGACAAGTGTCATGGAGCCTTGTGATGACAAGTCCGTTGAACAATGTGATGGCAGGGGTCATGGAGCATTGTTATGACAGATGTAATGGAGCATTGTGATGAGAAGGGCATTGAGCATTGGTCTGAAATGTTTCTTGAATTATTGTGATGAGAGTGGGCATGGAGCATTGTGATGACAAGGGCACGTACACTGTGATACATGGGTCATGGGGGATTGTAATGACAAGGGCATGGAGCATTGTGATGAGAAGGGCATCGAGCATTGTGATGACAATTGTCATGGAGCTTTGTGATGACCAGGGCATTGAGCAATATGATGAGAGGTTTCATGGAGCATTATGATGACAATGACATGGAGCATTGTGATGCCAAGGGTCATGGAGCTTTGTGATGACAAAGGTCATGGAGCATATTGATGCCAAGTGTGTGGTGCATTGTCATGAGAAGGGCAGGGAGCATTTTGATGACAGGGTCATGCAGCAATTTGATGAAAATTGTAATGGAACATTTTGTTGACAGGGGTTATAAAACATTGTGATGCCAGGGGTCATGGAGATTTGGGATGAAATGGGTCATGGAGCATTTTGATGACAGGGGTTATGGAACATTGTGATGTCAGGGGTCATGGAACATTGTGCTGATAAGGGGATGTAGCATTGTGATGACAGGGGTCATGGAACATTGTGATTACACGGGTGAGGGAGGATTATGATGACTAGTTATGGAACATTTTGATATCTCATGTGAGAGAGCATTTGGATGAGAAGTGCATGGAGCATTGTGAATACAATGTTTATGGAGCATAGAGATGACAAGGTTGTGGATCATTTTGATGAAAAGCACATGGCACATTGTGATGACAAGGGTCATGGAGCATTGTTCTGACAAAGGCATGGAGCATTGTGATGACAAGTTTCACGGAGCATTGTGATGAAAAGTTCATGGAGCATTGTTGTTACAAAAGTCACAGAGCCTTGTGATGACGCGGGCATGGACCATTGTGATGACAAACGTTATGAAGCTTTGTGATGACTGGAGTCACGGAGCATTGTGATGTCAAAAGTAATTTAGCATTTTGATGACAATGGCTTGGAGCATTGTGATGACAAGGTTCAGGGAGCATTGTGCTGACAAGTGTATTTAGCATTGTGATGACAAGTGTCAGAGAGCATTGTGATGAAATGTTCATGGAGCATTGGGGTTACAAAGGTCTCAGAGCCTTGTGATGACGTGGGCATGGACTGTTGTGATGACAAACGTTATGAAGCATTGTGATAACTGGAGTCAGGGAGCGTTGTAATGACAGGGGTCATGGAGCATTTTGATGACAAGGGCATGGAGCATTGGTCTGACAAGTTTCATAGATTATTGTGATGACAGTGGACATGGTGCATTGTGATGACAAGGGCATGGAGCATTGTGATGACAAGGGAATGTAGTAATGTGAAGACAGGTGTCAGGGAGCATGGTGATGACATATGTCATGGTCCATTGCGAAGAGAATGGCAGGGAGCATTGTGATGCCAAATGAAATGGAGGATTGTGATGACAAATATAATGGAGCATTGTGATGACTAGGGCTTGGAGCATTATTATGACAAGGGCCATTGAGAATTTTCATGACAATGTCGTGAAGCATTGTGGTGACAAGTTCCTGGAGCATTGTGATGAGAAAACCATGGAGCCTTGTGATGACAAGTCTCATGGAGCATACTGATGAAAAGGGGCATGGAGCATTCTGATTACAGGGGTCTTGGAACATTGTGATAACAAGGGCATGGAGCTTTGTGATGACAAGTGCATCGAGCATTGGTCTAATAAGTTTCATGGATTATTGTGATGACAGTTGGAATGGCGCATTGTGATGACAAGGGCATGGAAAATTGCGATGACCAGGTCATGCAATATTGTGAAGAGAGGTGTCAGGGAGCATTGTGATGACATATGTAATGGCCCATTGTGATGACAATGGCATGGAGCATTGTGATGCCAAGTGTCATGGAGGATTCTGATGACAAAGGTAATGGAGCATTGTGATGACAAAGGATTGGAGCATTGTGATGACAAGGGTCAGGGAGCATTGTGCTGACAAGTGCATGGAGAATTGTGAAGACAATGGTCATGGAGCATTCTGATGACAAGCTTGTGGAGTATTTTGATGACAATGGCATGGAGTATTGTGATGAAAATGGCATGGGGCTTTGTGATGAAAAAGGCATGGAGCCTTTTCGTGACAGGGTTCAAGGAGCATTCTGACGACAAGTGTCAGGGAGCATTGTGATGACAAGTGTATTGAGAATTGTGATGACAAAGGTCATGGAGCATTGTGATGAAAAGGGCATGGAGTATTGTGATGACAGTCATCATGGAGTGTTGTGATGACAAGTGTTATGGAACATTGTGATCACAAGTGTTTGGAGCATTGCGATGACAGAGGTCAAGGATACATTTGATTTCAAGGAGCATGGAGCATTGTGATGACTAGGGCATGAAGCAAAGGGATCCCAAGGTTCTTGGAGGATAGTGATGACAATGGTAATGGAGTATTGTGATGAAAAGCGCTTAGACCATTGTAATGACAAGGTCATGTAGCATTTTGCTGACAAAGGCATGGAGCATTGTGATGACATGTGTCATGGAGCAATGTAATGACAAGCGTCAGAGAGCATTGTGAATACAGGGGTCATGGAGAATTGGGATGACAAGGGCATGGATTATTGTGATGACAATTGTCATGGAGCATTGGGATGAAAATGTTCATGGAGTATTGTGATGACAGGGGTCATGGGGCATTGTGATTACAGGGGTCTTGGAGCATTGTTATGAAAAGAGTCCCGGATCATTGTGTTGTCAGGTGTCATGGACTGTTGTGATGACAGTGGTCATGGAGCATTGTGATGATATTGGTCATGGAGCATTGTGATGAGAAGGTCATGGAGCATAGGGCTAAAAATGTTCATGGAGTATTGTGATGACAGGGTTCATGGAGCATTGTGATGACGAGGGAATGGAGCATGCTGATGAAAAGGTCCTGGAGCATTGTGATGAGATGACCATGGAGACTTGTGATGACAAGTCTCATGGAGCATTCTGATGAAAAGGGGCAAGGAGCATTGTGATTACAGGGGTCTTGGACCATTGTGATGACAAGGGCACAGGGCACTGTGAGGAGAAGACCATGGAACATTCTGATGACATTCGTCATGGAGCTTTGTTATGACAAGGGCATGGATCATTGTGATTACAGGGGTCTTGGAGCATTGTGATGAAATGAGTCCCGGATCATTGTGTTGTCAGGTGTCATGGAGTGTTTTGATGACAGTGATCATGGAGAATTTTGATGATATTGGTCATGGAGCATTGTGATTAGAAGGTCATGGAGCATTGGGCTGAAAATGTTCATGGAGTATTGTGATGACAGGTGTCATGGAGCATTGTGATGACAAGGGAATGGAGCGCGGTGATGACAAGGTCCTGGAGCATTGTGATGAGATGACCATGGAGACTTGTGTTGACAAGTCTCATGGAGCATTCTGATGAAAAGGTGCATGGAGCATTGTGATTACAGGGGTCTTGGAGCATTGTGATGACAAGGGCATGGAGCACTGTGAGGAGAAGGCCATGGAACATTCTGATAACATGCGTCATGGAGCTTTGTGATGACATGGGCATGGAGCATTGTGATTACAGGGGTCTTTGAGCATTGTGATGACAAGGGTCATGGAGCCTTGTGATGACAAGTCCGTGGAACAATGTGATGGCAGGGGTCATGGAGCATTGTTATGACAGATGTAATGGAGCATTGTGATGAGAAGGGCATTGAGCATTGGTCTGAAATGCTTCTTGAATTATTGTGATGAGAGTGGGCATGGAGCATTGTGATGACAAGGGCACGTACACTGTGATACATGGGTCATGGGGGATTGTAATGACAATGGCATGGAGCATTGTGATGAGAAGAGCATCGAGCATTGTGATGACAATTGTCATGGAGCTTTGTGATGACCAGGGCATTGAGCAATATGATGAGAGGGTTCATGGAGCATTATGATGGCAATGACATGGAGCATTGTGATGCCAAGTGTCATGGAGCTTTGTGATGACAAAAGTCATGGAGCATTTTGATGACAAGGGTGTGGTGCATTGTGATGAGCAGGGCCGGGAGCATTTTGATGACAGGTTCATGCAGTAATTTGATGAAAAGTGTAATGGAACATTTTGATGACAGGGGTTATAAAACATTGTGATGCCATGGGTCATGGAGCTTTGGGATGAAAAGGGTCATGGAGTATTTTGATGACAGGGGTTATTGAACATTGTGATGTCAGGGATCATGGAACATTGTGCTGATAAGGGGATGTAGCATTGTGATGACAGGGGTCATGGAAACTTGTGATAACAGGGGTGAGGGAGGATTGTGATGACAAGTGATGGAACATTGTGATATCCGTTGTGAGAGAGCATTTGAATGAGAATTGCATGGAACATTGTGATTACAAGGTTTATGGAGCATAGCGATGTCAAAGTTGTGGTTCTTTGTGATGAAAAGTGCATGGCACATTGTGATGACAAGGGTCATGGAGCATTGTTCTGACAAAGACATGGAGCATCGTGATGACAAGGGTCACGCAGCATTGTGATGAAAAGTTCATGGAGCATTGTGGTTACAAAGGTCACAGAGTCTTGTGATGACGCGGGCATGGACCGTTGTGATGACAAACGTTATGAAGCATTGTGATGACTGGAGTCACGGAGCATTGTGATGACAGGGGTCATGGAGCATTGTGATGACAAGGGCATGGAGCATTGTGATGACAGGTGCATGGAGCATCGGTCTGACAAGTTTCATAGATTATTGTGATGACAGTGGACATGGTGCATTTTGATGACAAGTGCATGGAGTATTGTGATGACAAGGGCATGGAATATTGTGAAGACAGGTGTCAGGGAGCATTGTGATGACATATGTCATGGTCCATTGCGATGACAATGGCATGGATCATTGTGATGCCGAATATAATGGAGGATTGTGATGACAAATATAATGGAGCATTGTGATGACTAGGGCTTGGAGCATTATGATGACAAGGGCCATTGAGAGTTTTCATGAAAATGTCATGAAGCATTGTGATGACAAGGCCCTGGAGCATTGTGATGAGAAAATCATGGAGCCTTGTGATGACAGGTCTCATGGAGCATACTGATCAAAAGGGGCATGGAGCATTCTGATTACTTGGGTCTTGGAACATTGTGATAACAAGGGCATGGAGCATTGTGATGACAAGGGCATGGAGTATTGTGATGACAGGCATCATGGAGCGTTGTGATGACAAGGGCATGGAGCATTGGTCTAATAAGTTTCTTGGATTATTGTGATGAGAGTGGGAACAGCGCATTGTGATGACAAGGGCATGGAGCATTGTGATGACCAGGTCATGCAGTATTGTAAATAGAGGTGTCAGGGAGCATTGTGATGACATATGTAATGGCCCATTGTGATGACCATGGCAGGGAGCATTCTGATGCCAAGTGTCATGGAGGATTCTGATGACAAAGGTAATGGAGCATTGTGATGACCATGGCTTGGAGCATTGTGATGACAAGGGTCAGGGAGCATTGTGCTGACAAGTGCATGGAGAATTGTGATGACAAGGGTCATGGAGCATTCTGATGACAAGCTTGTGGAGTATTTTGATGACAATGGCATGGAGCATTGTGATGAAAATGGCATGGGGCTTTGTGATGAAAAATGCATGGAACCTTTTCGTGACAGGGTTCAAGGAGCATTCTGACGACAAGTGTCAGGGAGCATTGTGATGACAAGTGTATTGAGAATTGTGATGACAAAGGTCATGGAGCATTGTGATGAAAAGGGCATGGAGTATTGTGATGACAGTCATCATGGAGCGTTGTGATGACAAGTGTTATGGAACATTGTGATCACAAGGGTTTGGAGCATTGCGATGACAGAGGTCATGGATACTTTTGATTTCAAGGAGCATGGAGCATTGTGATGACTAGGGCATGAAGCAATGGGATCCCAAGGTTCTTGGAGGATAGTGATGACTATGGTAATGGAGTATTGTGATGACAAGCGCATAGAGCATTGTAAGGACAGTGTCATGTAGCATTTTGCTGACAAAGGCATGGAGCATTGTGATGACATGTGTCATGGTGCACTTTGATGACAAGCGTCACAGAGCATTTTGAATATAGGGGTCATGGAGCATTGGGATGACAAGGGCATGGATCACTGTGATGACAAGGGTCATGGATCATTGGGATGAAAATGTTCATGGAGTATTGTGATGACAGGGGTCATGGAGCATTGTGATTACAGGGGTCATGGAGCATTGTGATGAAAAGAGTCCCGGATCATTGTGTTGTCAGGTGTCATGGAGTGTTTTGATGACAGTGGTCATGGAGAATTTTGATGATATTGGTCATGGAGCATTGTGATTAGAAGGTCATGGAGCATTGGGCTGAAAATGTTCATGGAGTATTGTGATGACAGGTGTCATGGAGCATTGTGATGACAAGGGAATGGAGCGTGGTGATGACAAGGTCCTGGAGCATTGTGATGAGATGACCAATAGAGACTTGTGTTGACAAGTCTCATGGAGCATTCTGATGAAAAGGTGCATGGAGCATTGTGATTACAGGGGTCTTGGAGCATTGTGATGACAAGGGCATGGAGCACTGTGAGGAGAAGGCCATGGAACATTCTGATAACATGCGTCATGGAGCTTTGTGATGACAAGGGCATGGAGCATTGTGATTACAGGGGTCTTGGAGCATTGTGATGACAAGGGTCATGGAGCCTTGTGATGACAAGTCCGTGGAACAATGTGATGGCAGGGGTCATGGAGCATTGTTATGACAGATGTAATGGAGCATTGTGATGAGAAGGGCATTGAGCATTGGTCTGAAATGTTTCTTGAATTTTTGTGATGAGAGTGGGCATGGAGCATTGTGATGACAAGGGCACGTACACTGTGATACATGGGACATGGGGGATTGTAATGACAAGGGCATGGAGCATTGTGATGAGAAGGGCATCGAGCATTGTGATGACAATTGTCATGGAGCTTTGTGATGACCAGGGCATTGAGCAATATGATGAGAGGGTTCATGGAGCATTATGATGACAATGACATGGAGCATTGTGATGCCAAGGGTCATGGAGCTTTGTGATGACAAAAGTCATGGAGCATTTTGATGACAAGCGTGTGGTGCATTGTGATGAGCAGGGCCGGGAGCATTTTGATGACAGGTTCATGCAGTAATTTGATGAAAAGTGTAATGGAACATTTTGATGACAGGGGTTATAAAACATTGTGATGCCATGGGTCATGGAGCTTTGGGATGAAAAGGGTCATGGAGTATTTTGATGACAGGGGTTATTGAACATTGTGATGTCAGGGATCATGGAACATTGTGCTGATAAGGGGATGTAGCATTGTGATGACAGGGGTCATGGAAACTTGTGATAACAGGGGTGAGGGAGGATTGTGATGACAAGTGATGGAACATTGTGATATCCGTTGTGAGAGAGCATTTGAATGAGAATTGCATGGAACATTGTGATTACAAGGTTTATGGAGCATAGCGATGTCAAAGTTGTGGTTCTTTGTGATGAAAAGTGCATGGCACATTGTGATGACAAGGGTCATGGAGCATTGTTCTGACAAAGACATGGAGCATCGTGATGACAAGGGTCACGCAGCATTGTGATGAAAAGTTCATGGAGCATTGTGGTTACAAAGGTCACAGAGTCTTGTGATGACGCGGGCATGGACCGTTGTGATGACAAACGTTATGAAGCATTGTGATGACTGGAGTCACGGAGCATTGTGATGACAGGGGTCATGGAGCATTGTGATGACAAGGGCATGGAGCATTGTGATGACAGGTGCATGGAGCATCGGTCTGACAAGTTTCATAGATTATTGTGATGACAGTGGACATGGTGCATTTTGATGACAAGTGCATGGAGTATTGTGATGACAAGGGCATGGAATATTGTGAAGACAGGTGTCAGGGAGCATTGTGATGACATATGTCATGGTCCATTGCGATGACAATGGCATGGAGCATTGTGATGCCGAATAAAATGGAGGATTGTGATGACAAATATAATGGAGCATTGTGATGACTAGGGCTTGGAGCATTATGATGACAAGGGCCATTGAGAGTTTTCATGAAAATGTCATGAAGCATTGTGATGACAAGGTCCTGGAGCATTGTGATGAGAAAATCATGGAGCCTTGTGATGACAGGTCTCATGGAGCATACTGATGAAAAGGGGCATGGAGCATTTTGATTACTTGGGTCTTGGAACATTGTGATAACAAGGGCATGGAGCATTGTGATGACAAGGGCATGGAGTATTGTGATGACAGGCATCATGGAGCGTTGTGATGACAAGGGCATGGAGCATTGGTCTAATAAGTTTCTTGGGTTATTGTGATGAGAGTGGGAACAGCGCATTGTGATGACAAGGGCATGGAGCATTGTGATGACCAGGTCATGCAGTATTGTAAATAGAGGTGTCAGGGAGCATTGTGATGACATATGTAATGGCCCATTGTGATGACAATGGCAGGGAGCATTCTGATGCCAAGTGTCATGGAGGATTCTGATGACAAAGGTAATGGAGCATTGTGATGACCATGGCTTGGAGCATTGTGATGACAAGGGTCAGGGAGCATTGTGCTGACAAGTGCATGGAGAATTGTGATGACAAGGGTCATGGAGCATTCTGATGACAAGCTTGTGGAGTATTTTGATGACAATGGCATGGAGCATTGTGATGAAAATGGCATGGGGCTTTGTGATGAAAAAGGCATGGAGCCTTTTCGTGACAGGTTTCAAGGAGCATTCTGATGACAAGTGTCAGGGAGCATTGTGATGACAAGTGTATTGAGAATTGTGATGACAAAGGTCATGGAGCATTGTGATGACATGTGTCATGGTGCACTTTGATGACAAGCATCACAGAGCATTTTGAATATAGGGGTCATGGAGCATTGGGATGACAAGGGCATGGATCACTGTGATGACAAGGGTCATGGATCATTGGGATGAAAATGTTCATGGAGTATTGTGATGACAGGGGTCATGGAGCATTGTGATGAAAAGAGTCCCGGATCATTGTGTTGTCAGGTGTCATGGAGTGTTTTGATGACAGTGGTCATGGAGAATTTTGATGATATTGGTCATGGAGCATTGTGATTAGAAGGTCATGGAGCATTGGGCTGAAAATGTTCATGGAGTATTGTGATGACAGGTGTCATGGAGCATTGTGATGACAAGGGAATGGAGCGTGGTGATGACAAGGTCCTGGAGCATTGTGATTAGATGACCAATAGAGACTTGTGTTGACAAGTCTCATGGAGCATTCTGATGAAAAGGTGCATGGAGCATTGTGATTACAGGGGTCTTGGAGCATTGTGATGACAAGGGCATGGAGCACTGTGAGGAGAAGGCCATGGAACATTCTGATAACATGCGTCATGGAGCTTTGTGATGACAAGGGCATGGAGCATTGTGATTACAGGGGTCTTGGAGCATTGTGATGACAAGGGTCATGGAGCCTTGTGATGACAAGTCCGTGGAACAATGTGATGGCAGGGGTCATGGAGCATTGTTATGACAGATGTAATGGAGCATTGTGATGAGAAGGGCATTGAGCATTGGTCTGAAATGTTTCTTGAATTTTTGTGATGAGAGTGGGCATGGAGCATTGTGATGACAAGGGCACGTACACTGTGATACATGGGACATGGGGGATTGTAATGACAAGGGCATGGAGCATTGTGATGAGAAGGGCATCGAGCATTGTGATGACAATTGTCATGGAGCTTTGTGATGACCAGGGCATTGAGCAATATGATGAGAGGGTTCATGGAGCATTATGATGACAATGACATGGAGCATTGTGATGCCAAGGGTCATGGAGCTTTGTGATGACAAAAGTCATGGAGCATTTTGATGACAAGCGTGTGGTGCATTGTGATGAGCAGGGCCGGGAGCATTTTGATGACAGGTTCATGCAGTAATTTGATGAAAAGTGTAATGGAACATTTTGATGACAGGGGTTATAAAACATTGTGATGCCATGGGTCATGGAGCTTTGGGATGAAAAGGGTCATGGAGTATTTTGATGACAGGGGTTATTGAACATTGTGATGTCAGGGATCATGGAACATTGTGCTGATAAGGGGATGTAGCATTGTGATGACAGGGGTCATGGAAACTTGTGATAACAGGGGTGAGGGAGGATTGTGATGACAAGTGATGGAACATTGTGATATCCGTTGTGAGAGAGCATTTGAATGAGAATTGCATGGAACATTGTGATTACAAGGTTTATGGAGCATAGCGATGTCAAAGTTGTGGTTCTTTGTGATGAAAAGTGCATGGCACATTGTGATGACAAGGGTCATGGAGCATTGTTCGGACAAAGACATGGAGCATCGTGATGACAAGGGTCACGCAGCATTGTGATGAAAAGTTCATGGAGCATTGTGGTTACAAAGGTCACAGAGTCTTGTGATGACGTGGGCATGGACCGTTGTGATGACAAACGTTATGAAGCATTGTGATGACTGGAGTCACGGAGCATTGTGATGACAGGGGTCATGGAGCATTGTGATGACAAGGGCATGGAGCATTGTGATGACAGGTGCATGGAGCATCGGTCTGACAAGTTTCATAGATTATTGTGATGACAGTGGACATGGTGCATTTTGATGACAAGTGCATGGAGTATTGTGATGACAAGGGCATGGAATATTGTGAAGACAGGTGTCAGGGAGCATTGTGATGACATATGTCATGGTCCATTGCGATGACAATGGCATGGAGCATTGTGATGCCGAATATAATGGAGGATTGTGATGACAAATATAATGGAGCATTGTGATGACTAGGGCTTGGAGCATTATGATGACAAGGGCCATTGAGAGTTTTCATGAAAATGTCATGAAGCATTGTGATGACAAGGTCCTGGAGCATTGTGATGAGAAAATCATGGAGCCTTGTGATGACAGGTCTCATGGAGCATACTGATGAAAAGGGGCATGGAGCATTTTGATTACTTGGGTCTTGGAACATTGTGATAACAAGGGCATGGAGCATTGTGATGACAAGGGCATGGAGTATTGTGATGACAGGCATCATGGAGCGTTGTGATGACAAGGGCATGGAGCATTGGTCTAATAAGTTTCTTGGGTTATTGTGATGAGAGTGGGAACAGCGCATTGTGATGACAAGGGCATGGAGCATTGTGATGACCAGGTCATGCAGTATTGTAAATAGAGGTGTCAGGGAGCATTGTGATGACATATGTAATGGCCCATTGTGATGACAATGGCAGGGAGCATTCTGATGCCAAGTGTCATGGAGGATTCTGATGACAAAGGTAATGGAGCATTGTGATGACCATGGCTTGGAGCATTGTGATGACAAGGGTCAGGGAGCATTGTGCTGACAAGTGCATGGAGAATTGTGATGACAAGGGTCATGGAGCATTCTGATGACAAGCTTGTGGAGTATTTTGATGACAATGGCATGGAGCATTGTGATGAAAATGGCATGGGGCTTTGTGATGAAAAAGGCATGGAGCCTTTTCGTGACAGGTTTCAAGGAGCATTCTGATGACAAGTGTCAGGGAGCATTGTGATGACAAGTGTATTGAGAATTGTGATGACAAAGGTCATGGAGCATTGTGATGACATGTGTCATGGTGCACTTTGATGACAAGCATCACAGAGCATTTTGAATATAGGGGTCATGGAGCATTGGGATGACAAGGGCATGGATCACTGTGATGACAAGGGTCATGGATCATTGGGATGAAAATGTTCATGGAGTATTGTGATGACAGGGGTCATGGAGCATTGTGATGAAAAGAGTCCCGGATCATTGTGTTGTCAGGTGTCATGGAGTGTTTTGATGACAGTGGTCATGGAGAATTTTGATGATATTGGTCATGGAGCATTGTGATTAGAAGGTCATGGAGCATTGGGCTGAAAATGTTCATGGAGTATTGTGATGACAGGTGTCATGGAGCATTGTGATGACAAGGGAATGGAGCGTGGTGATGACAAGGTCCTGGAGCATTGTGATGAGATGACCAATAGAGACTTGTGTTGACAAGTCTCATGGAGCATTCTGATGAAAAGGTGCATGGAGCATTGTGATTACAGGGGTCTTGGAGCATTGTGATGACAAGGGCATGGAGCACTGTGAGGAGAAGGCCATGGAACATTCTGATAACATGCGTCATGGAGCTTTGTGATGACAAGGGCATGGAGCATTGTGATTACAGGGGTCTTGGAGCATTGTGATGACAAGGGTCATGGAGCCTTGTGATGACAAGTCCGTGGAACAATGTGATGGCAGGGGTCATGGAGCATTGTTATGACAGATGTAATGGAGCATTGTGATGAGAAGGGCATTGAGCATTGGTCTGAAATGTTTCTTGAATTTTTGTGATGAGAGTGGGCATGGAGCATTGTGATGACAAGGGCACGTACACTGTGATACATGGGACATGGGGGATTGTAATGACAAGGGCATGGAGCATTGTGATGAGAAGGGCATCGAGCATTGTGATGACAATTGTCATGGAGCTTTGTGATGACCAGGGCATTGAGCAATATGATGAGAGGGTTCATGGAGCATTATGATGACAATGACATGGAGCATTGTGATGCCAAGGGTCATGGAGCTTTGTGATGACAAAAGTCATGGAGCATTTTGATGACAAGCGTGTGGTGCATTGTGATGAGCAGGGCCGGGAGCATTTTGATGACAGGTTCATGCAGTAATTTGATGAAAAGTGTAATGGAACATTTTGATGACAGGGGTTATAAAACATTGTGATGCCATGGGTCATGGAGCTTTGGGATGAAAAGGGTCATGGAGTATTTTGATGACAGGGGTTATTGAACATTGTGATGTCAGGGATCATGGAACATTGTGCTGATAAGGGGATGTAGCATTGTGATGACAGGGGTCATGGAAACTTGTGATAACAGGGGTGAGGGAGGATTGTGATGACAAGTGATGGAACATTGTGATATCCGTTGTGAGAGAGCATTTGAATGAGAATTGCATGGAACATTGTGATTACAAGGTTTATGGAGCATAGCGATGTCAAAGTTGTGGTTCTTTGTGATGAAAAGTGCATGGCACATTGTGATGACAAGGGTCATGGAGCATTGTTCGGACAAAGACATGGAGCATCGTGATGACAAGGGTCACGCAGCATTGTGATGAAAAGTTCATGGAGCATTGTGGTTACAAAGGTCACAGAGTCTTGTGATGACACGGGCATGGACCGTTGTGATGACAAACGTTATGAAGCATTGTGATGACTGGAGTCACGGAGCATTGTGATGACAGGGGTCATGGAGCATTGTGATGACAAGGGCATGGAGCATTGTGATGACAGGTGCATGGAGCATCGGTCTGACAAGTTTCATAGATTATTGTGATGACAGTGGACATGGTGCATTTTGATGACAAGTGCAGGGAGTATTGTGATGACAAGGGCATGGAATATTGTGAAGACAGGTGTCAGGGAGCATTGTGATGACATATGTCATGGTCCATTGCGATGACAATGGCATGGATCATTGTGATGCCGAATATAATGGAGGATTGTGATGACAAATATAATGGAGCATTGTGATGACTAGGGCTTGGAGCATTATGATGACAAGGGCCATTGAGAGTTTTCATGAAAATGTCATGAAGCATTGTGATGACAAGGTCCTGGAGCATTGTGATGAGAAAATCATGGAGCCTTGTGATGACAGGTCTCATGGAGCATACTGATGAAAAGGGGCATGGAGCATTCTGATTACTTGGGTCTTGGAACATTGTGATAACAAGGGCATGGAGCATTGTGATGACAAGGGCATGGAGTATTGTGATGACAGGCATCATGGAGCGTTGTGATGACAAGGGCATGGAGCATTGGTCTAATAAGTTTCTTGGGTTATAGTGATGAGAGTGGGAACAGCGCATTGTGATGACAAGGGCATGGAGCATTGTGATGACCAGGTCATGCAGTATTGTAAATAGAGGTGTCAGGGAGCATTGTGATGACATATGTAATGGCCCATTGTGATGACAATGGCAGGGAGCATTCTGATGCCAAGTGTCATGGAGGATTCTTATGACAAAGGTAATGGAGCATTGTGATGACCATGGCTTGGAGCATTGTGATGACAAGGGTCAGGGAGCATTGTGCTGACAAGTGCATGGAGAATTGTGATGACAAGGGTCATGGAGCATTCTGATGACAAGCTTCTGGAGTATTTTGATGACAATGGCATGGAGCATTGTGATGAAAATGGCATGGGGCTTTGTGATGAAAAAGGCATGGAGCCTTTTCGTGACAGGGTTCAAGGAACATTCTGACGACAAGTGTCAGGGAGCATTGTGATGACAAGTGTATTGAGAATTGTGATGACAAAGGTCATGGAGCATTGTGATGAAAAGGGCATGGAGTATTGTGATGACAGTCATCATGGAGCGTTGTGATGACAAGTGTTATGGAACATTGTGATCACAAGTGTTTGGAGCATTGCGATGACAGAGGTCATGGATACTTTTGATTTCAAGGAGCATGGAGCATTGTGATGACTAGGGCATGAAGCAATGGGATCCCAAGGTTCTTGGAGGATAGTGATGACTATGGTAAAGGAGTATTGTGATGACAAGCGCATAGAGCATTGTAAGGACAGTGTCATGTAGCATTTTGCTGACAAAGGCATGGAGCATTGTGATGACATGTGTCATGGTGCACTTTGATGACAAGCGTCACAGAGCATTTTGAATATAGGGGTCATGGAGCATTGGGATGACAAGGGCATGGATCACTGTGATGACAAGGGTCATGGATCATTGGGATGAAATGGTTCATGGAGTATTGTGATGACAGGGGTCATGGAGCATTGTGATTACAGGGGTCATGGAGCATTGTGATGAAAAGAGTCCCGGATCATTGTGTTGTCAGGTGTCATGGAGTGTTTTGATGACAGTGGTCATGGAGAATTTTGATGATATTGGTCATGGAGCATTGTGATTAGAAGGTCATGGAGCATTGGGCTGAAAATGTTCATGGAGTATTGTGATGACAGGTGTCATGGAGCATTGTGATGACAAGGGAATGGAGCGTGGTGATGACAAGGTCCTGGAGCATTGTGATGAGATGACCAATAGAGACTTGTGTTGACAAGTCTCATGGAGCATTCTGATGAAAAGGTGCATGGAGCATTGTGATTACAGGGGTCTTGGAGCATTGTGATGACAAGGGCATGGAGCACTGTGAGGAGAAGGCCATGGAACATTCTGATAACATGCGTCATGGAGCTTTGTGATGACAAGGGCATGGGGCATTGTGATTACAGGGGTCTTGGAGCATTGTGATGACAAGGGTCATGGAGCCTTGTGATGACAAGTCCGTGGAACAATGTGATGGCAGGGGTCATGGAGCATTGTTATGACAGATGTAATGGAGCATTGTGATGAGAAGGGCATTGAGCATTGTTCTGAAATGCTTCTTGAATTATTGTGATGAGAGTGGGCATGGAGCATTGTGATGACAAGGGCACGTACACTGTGATACATGGGACATGGGGGATTGTAATGACAAGGGCATGGAGCATTGTGATGAGAAGGGCATCGAGCATTGTGATGACAATTGTCATGGAGCTTTGTGATGACCAGGGCATTGAGCAATATGATGAGAGGGTTCATGGAGCATTATGATGGCAATGACATGGAGCATTGTGATGCCAAGTGTCATGGAGCTTTGTGATGACAAAAGTCATGGAGCATTTTGATGACAAGGGTGTGGTGCATTGTGATGAGCAGGGCAGGGAGCATTTTGATGACAGTTTCATGCAGTAATTTGATGAAAAGTGTAATGGAACATTTTGATGACAGGGGTTATAAAACATTGTGATGCCATGGGTCATGGAGCTTTGGGATGAAAAGGGTCATGGAGTATTTTGATGACAGGGGTTATTGAACATTGTGATGTCAGGGATCATGGAACATTGTGCTGATAAGGGGATGTAGCATTGTGATGACAGGGGTCATGGAAACTTGTGATAACAGGGGTGAGGGAGGATTGTGATGACAAGTGATGGAACATTGTGATATCCGTTGTGAGAGAGCATTTGAATGAGAATTGCATGGAACATTGTGATTACAAGGTTTATGGAGCATAGCGATGTCAAAGTTGTGGTTCTTTGTGATGAAAAGTGCATGGCACATTGTGATGACAAGGGTCATGGAGCATTGTTCTGACAAAGACATGGAGCATCGTGATGACAAGGGTCACGCAGCATTGTGATGAAAAGTTCATGGAGCATTGTGGTTACAAAGGTCACAGAGTCTTGTGATGACGCGGGCATGGACCGTTGTGATGACAAACGTTATGAAGCATTGTGATGACTGGAGTCACGGAGCATTGTGATGACAGGGGTCATGGAGCATTGTGATGACAAGGGCATGGAGCATTGTGATGACAGGTGCATGGAGCATCGGTCTGACAAGTTTCATAGATTATTGTGATGACAGTGGACATGGTGCATTTTGATGACAAGTGCATGGAGTATTGTGATGACAAGGGCATGGAATATTGTGAAGACAGGTGTCAGGGAGCATTGTGATGACATATGTCATCGTCCATTGCGATGACAATGGCATGGAGCATTGTGATGCCGAATATAATGGAGGATTGTGATGACAAATATAATGGAGCATTGTGATGACTAGGGCTTGGAGCATTATGATGACAAGGGCCATTGAGAGTTTTCATGAAAATGTCATGAAGCATTGTGATGACAAGGTCCTGGAGCATTGTGATGAGAAAATCATGGAGCCTTGTGATGACAGGTCTCATGGAGCATACTGATGAAAAGGGGCATGGAGCATTCTGATTACTTGGGTCTTGGAACATTGTGATAACAAGGGCATGGAGCATTGTGATGACAAGGGCATGGAGTATTGTGATGACAGGCATCATGGAGCGTTGTGATGACAAGGGCATGGAGCATTGGTCTAATAAGTTTCTTGGGTTATTGTGATGAGAGTGGGAACAGCGCATTGTGATGACAAGGGCATGGAGCATTGTGATGACCAGGTCATGCAGTATTGCAAATAGAGGTGTCAGGGAGCATTGTGATGACATATGTAATGGCCCATTGTGATGACAATGGCAGGGAGCATTCTGATGCCAAGTGTCATGGAGGATTCTGATGACAAAGGTAATGGAGCATTGTGATGACCATGGCTTGGAGCATTGTGATGACAAGGGTCAGGGAGCATTGTGCTGACAAGTGCATGGAGAATTGTGATGACAAGGGTCATGGAGCATTCTGATGACAAGCTTGTGGAGTATTTTGATGACAATGGCATGGAGCATTGTGATGAAAATGGCATGGGGCTTTGTGATGAAAAAGGCATGGAGCCTTTTCGTGACAGGTTTCAAGGAGCATTCTGATGACAAGTGTCAGGGAGCATTGTGATGACAAGTGTATTGAGAATTGTGATGACAAAGGTCATGGAGCATTGTGAGGAAAAGGGCATGGAGTATTGTGATGACAGTCATCATGGAGCGTTGTGATGACAAGTGTTATGGAACATTGTGATCACAAGTGTTTGGAGCATTGCGATGACAGAGGTCATGGATACTTTTGATTTCAAGGAGCATGGAGCATTGTGATGACTAGGGCATGAAGCAATGGGATCCCAAGGTTCTTGGAGGATAGTGATGACTATGGTAATGGAGTATTGTGATGACAAGCGCATAGAGCATTGTAAGGACAGTGTCATGTAGCATTTTGCTGACAAAGGCATGGAGCATTGTGATGACATGTGCCATGGTGCACTTTGATGACAAGCGTCACAGAGCATTTTGAATATAGGGGTCATGGAGCATTGGGATGACAAGGGCATGGATCACTGTGATGACAAGGGTCATGGATCATTGGGATGAAAATGTTCATGGAGTATTGTGATGACAGGGGTCATGGAGCATTGTGATTACAGGGGTCATGGAGCATTGTGATGAAAAGAGTCCCGGATCATTGTGTTGTCAGGTGTCATGGAGTGTTTTGATGACAGTGGTCATGGAGAATTTTGATGATATTGGTCATGGAGCATTGTGATTAGAAGGTCATGGAGCATTGGGCTGAAAATGTTCATGGAGTATTGTGATGACAGGTGTCATGGAGCATTGTGATGACAAGGGAATGGAGCGTGGTGATGACAAGGTCCTGGAGCATTGTGATGAGATGACCAATAGAGACTTGTGTTGACAAGTCTCATGGAGCATTCTGATGAAAAGGTGCATGGAGCATTGTGATTACAGGGGTCTTGGAGCATTGTGATGACAAGGGCATGGAGCACTGTGAGGAGAAGGCCATGGAACATTCTGATAACATGCGTCATGGAGCTTTGTGATGACAAGGGCATGGGGCATTGTGATTACAGGGGTCTTGGAGCATTGTGATGACAAGGGTCATGGAGCCTTGTGATGACAAGTCCGTGGAACAATGTGATGGCAGGGGTCATGGAGCATTGTTATGACAGATGTAATGGAGCATTGTGATGAGAAGGGCATTGAGCATTGGTCTGAAATGTTTCTTGAATTTTTGTGATGAGAGTGGGCATGGAGCATTGTGATGACAAGGGCACGTACACTGTGATACATGGGACATGGGGGATTGTAATGACAAGGGCATGGAGCATTGTGATGAGAAGGGCATCGAGCATTGTGATGACAATTGTCATGGAGCTTTGTGATGACCAGGGCATTGAGCAATATGATGAGAGGGTTCATGGAGCATTATGATGACAATGACATGGAGCATTGTGATGCCAAGGGTCATGGAGCTTTGTGATGACAAAAGTCATGGAGCATTTTGATGACAAGCGTGTGGTGCATTGTGATGAGCAGGGCCGGGAGCATTTTGATGACAGGTTCATGCAGTAATTTGATGAAAAGTGTAATGGAACATTTTGATGACAGGGGTTATAAAACATTGTGATGCCATGGGTCATGGAGCTTTGGGATGAAAAGGGTCATGGAGTATTTTGATGACAGGGGTTATTGAACATTGTGATGTCAGGGATCATGGAACATTGTGCTGATAAGGGGATGTAGCATTGTGATGACAGGGGTCATGGAAACTTGTGATAACAGGGGTGAGGGAGGATTGTGATGACAAGTGATGGAACATTGTGATATCCGTTGTGAGAGAGCATTTGAATGAGAATTGCATGGAACATTGTGATTACAAGGTTTATGGAGCATAGCGATGTCAAAGTTGTGGTTCTTTGTGATGAAAAGTGCATGGCACATTGTGATGACAAGGGTCATGGAGCATTGTTCGGACAAAGACATGGAGCATCGTGATGACAAGGGTCACGCAGCATTGTGATGAAAAGTTCATGGAGCATTGTGGTTACAAAGGTCACAGAGTCTTGTGATGACGCGGGCATGGACCGTTGTGATGACAAACGTTATGAAGCATTGTGATGACTGGAGTCACGGAGCATTGTGATGACAGGGGTCATGGAGCATTGTGATGACAAGGGCATGGAGCATTGTGATGACAGGTGCATGGAGCATCGGTCTGACAAGTTTCATAGATTATTGTGATGACAGTGGACATGGTGCATTTTGATGACAAGTGCATGGAGTATTGTGATGACAAGGGCATGGAATATTGTGAAGACAGGTGTCAGGGAGCATTGTGATGACATATGTCATGGTCCATTGCGATGACAATGGCATGGAGCATTGTGATGCCGAATATAATGGAGGATTGTGATGACAAATATAATGGAGCATTGTGATGACTAGGGCTTGGAGCATTATGATGACAAGGGCCATTGAGAGTTTTCATGAAAATGTCATGAAGCATTGTGATGACAAGGTCCTGGAGCATTGTGATGAGAAAATCATGGAGCCTTGTGATGACAGGTCTCATGGAGCATACTGATGAAAAGGGGCATGGAGCATTCTGATTACTTGGGTCTTGGAACATTGTGATAACAAGGGCATGGAGCATTGTGATGACAAGGGCATGGAGTATTGTGATGACAGGCATCATGGAGCGTTGTGATGACAAGGGCATGGAGCATTGGTCTAATAAGTTTCTTGGGTTATTGTGATGAGAGTGGGAACAGCGCATTGTGATGACAAGGGCATGGAGCATTGTGATGACCAGGTCATGCAGTATTGTAAATAGAGGTGTCAGGGAGCATTGTGATGACATATGTAATGGCCCATTGTGATGACAATGGCAGGGAGCATTCTGATGCCAAGTGTCATGGAGGATTCTGATGACAAAGGTAATGGAGCATTGTGATGACCATGGCTTGGAGCATTGTGATGACAAGGGTCAGGGAGCATTGTGCTGACAAGTGCATGGAGCATTCTGATGACAAGCTTGTGGAGTATTTTGATGACAATGGCATGGAGCATTGTGATGAAAATGGCATGGGGCTTTGTGATGAAAAAGGCATGGAGCCTTTTCGTGACAGGGTTCAAGGAGCATTCTGACGACAAGTGTCAGGGAGCATTGTGATGACAAGTGTATTGAGAATTGTGATGACAAAGGTCATGGAGCATTGTGATGAAAAGGGCATGGAGTATTGTGATGACAGTCATCATGGAGCGTTGTGATGACAAGTGTTATGGAACATTGTGATCACAAGTGTTTGGAGCATTGCGATGACAGAGGTCATGGATACTTTTGATTTCAAGGAGCATGGAGCATTGTGATGACTAGGGCATGAAGCAATGGGATCCCAATGTTCTTGGAGGATAGTGATGACTATGGTAATGGAGTATTGTGATGACAAGCGCATAGAGCATTGTAAGGACAGTGTCATGTAGCATTTTGCTGACAAAGGCATGGAGCATTGTGATGACATGTGTCATGGTGCACTTTGATGACAAGCGTCACAGAGCATTTTGAATATAGGGGTCATGGAGCATTGGGATGACAAGGGCATGGATCACTGTGATGACAAGGGTCATGGATCATTGGGATGAAAATGTTCATGGAGTATTGTGATGACAGGGGTCATGGAGCATTGTGATGAAAAGAGTCCCGGATCATTGTGTTGTCAGGTGTCATGGAGTGTTTTGATGACAGTGGTCATGGAGAATTTTGATGATATTGGTCATGGAGCATTGTGATTAGAAGGTCATGGAGCATTGGGCTGAAAATGTTCATGGAGTATTGTGATGACAGGTGTCATGGAGCATTGTGATGACAAGGGAATGGAGCGTGGTGATGACAAGGTCCTGGAGCATTGTGATGAGATGACCAATAGAGACTTGTGTTGACAAGTCTCATGGAGCATTCTGATGAAAAGGTGCATGGAGCATTGTGATTACAGGGGTCTTGGAGCATTGTGATGACAAGGGCATGGAGCACTGTGAGGAGAAGGCCATGGAACATTCTGATAACATGCGTCATGGAGCTTTGTGATGACAAGGGCATGGAGCATTGTGAGTACAGGGGTCTTGGAGCATTGTGATGACAAGGGTCATGGAGCCTTGTGATGACAAGTCCGTGGAACAATGTGATGGCAGGGGTCATGGAGCATTGTTATGACAGATGTAATGGAGCATTGTGATGAGAAGGGCATTGAGCATTGGTCTGAAATGTTTCTTGAATTTTTGTGATGAGAGTGGGCATGGAGCATTGTGATGACAAGGGCACGTACACTGTGATACATGGGACATGGGGGATTGTAATGACAAGGGCATGGAGCATTGTGATGAGAAGGGCATCGAGCATTGTGATGACAATTGTCATGGAGCTTTGTGATGACCAGGGCATTGAGCAATATGATGAGAGGGTTCATGGAGCATTATGATGACAATGACATGGAGCATTGTGATGCCAAGGGTCATGGAGCTTTGTGATGACAAAAGTCATGGAGCATTTTGATGACAAGCGTGTGGTGCATTGTGATGAGCAGGGCCGGGAGCATTTTGATGACAGGTTCATGCAGTAATTTGATGAAAAGTGTAATGGAACATTTTGATGACAGGGGTTATAAAACATTGTGATGCCATGGGTCATGGAGCTTTGGGATGAAAAGGGTCATGGAGTATTTTGATGACAGGGGTTATTGAACATTGTGATGTCAGGGATCATGGAACATTGTGCTGATAAGGGGATGTAGCATTGTGATGACAGGGGTCATGGAAACTTGTGATAACAGGGGTGAGGGAGGATTGTGATGACAAGTGATGGAACATTGTGATATCCGTTGTGAGAGAGCATTTGAATGAGAATTGCATGGAACATTGTGATTACAAAGTTTATGGAGCATAGCGATGTCAAAGTTGTGGTTCTTTGTGATGAAAAGTGCATGGCACATTGTGATGACAAGGGTCATGGAGCATTGTTCTGACAAAGACATGGAGCATCGTGATGACAAGGGTCACGCAGCATTGTGATGAAAAGTTCATGGAGCATTGTGGTTACAAAGGTCACAGAGTCTTGTGATGACGCGGGCATGGACCGTTGTGATGACAAACGTTATGAAGCATTGTGATGACTGGAGTCACGGAGCATTGTGATGACAGGGGTCATGGAGCATTGTGATGACAAGGGCATGGAGCATTGTGATGACAGGTGCATGGAGCATCGGTCTGACAAGTTTCATAGATTATTGTGATGACAGTGGACATGGTGCATTTTGATGACAAGTGCATGGAGTATTGTGATGACAAGGGCATGGAATATTGTGAAGACAGGTGTCAGGGAGCATTGTGATGACATATGTCATCGTCCATTGCGATGACAATGGCATGGAGCATTGTGATGCCGAATATAATGGAGGATTGTGATGACAAATATAATGGAGCATTGTGATGACTAGGGCTTGGAGCATTATGATGACAAGGGCCATTGAGAGTTTTCATGAAAATGTCATGAAGCATTGTGATGACAAGGTCCTGGAGCATTGTGATGAGAAAATCATGGAGCCTTGTGATGACAGTTCTCATGGAGCATACTGATGAAAAGGGGCATGGAGCATTCTGATTACTTGGGTCTTGGAACATTGTGATAACAAGGGCATGGAGCATTGTGATGACAAGGGCATGGAGTATTGTGATGACAGGCATCATGGAGCGTTGTGATGACAAGGGCATGGAGCATTGGTCTAATAAGTTTCTTGGGTTATTGTGATGAGAGTGGGAACAGCGCATTGTGATGACAAGGGCATGGAGCATTGTGATGACCAGGTCATGCAGTATTGTAAATAGAGGTGTCAGGGAGCATTGTGATGACATATGTAATGGCCCATTGTGATGACAATGGCATGGAGCATTCTGATGCCAAGTGTCATGGAGGATTCTGATGACAAAGGTAATGGAGCATTGTGATGACCATGGCTTGGAGCATTGTGATGACAAGGGTCAGGGAGCATTGTGCTGACAAGTGCACGGAGAATTGTGATGACAAGGGTCATGGAGCAATCTGATGACAAGCTTGTGGAGTATTTTGATGACAATGGCATGGAGCATTGTGATGAAAATGGCATGGGGCTTTGTGATGAAAAAGGCATGGAGCCTTTTCGTGACAGGGTTCAAGGAGCATTCTGACGACAAGTGTCAGGGAGCATTGTGATGACAAGTGTATTGAGAATTGTGATGACAAAGGTCATGGAGCATTGTGATGAAAAGGGCATGGAGTATTGTGATGACAGTCATCATGGAGCGTTGTGATGACAAGTGTTATGGAACATTGTGATCACAAGTGTTTGGAGCATTGCGATGACAGAGCTCATGGATACTTTTGATTTCAAGTAGCATGGAGCATTGTGATGACTAGGGCATGAAGCAATGGGATCCCAAGGTTCTTGGAGGATAGTGATGACTATGGTAAAGGAGTATTGTGATGACAAGCGCATAGAGCATTGTAAGGACAGTGTCATGTAGCATTTTGCTGACAAAGGCATGGAGCATTGTGATGACATGTGTCATGGTGCACTTTGATGACAAGCGTCACAGAGCATTTTGAATATAGGGGTCATGGAGCATTGGGATGACAAGGGCATGGATCACTGTGATGACAAGGGTCATGGATCATTGGGATGAAAATGTTCATGGAGTATTGTGATGACAGGGGTCATGGAGCATTGTGATTACAGGGGTCATGGAGCATTGTGATGAAAAGAGTCCCGGATCATTGTGTTGTCAGGTGTCATGGAGTGTTTTGATGACAGTGGTCATGGAGAATTTTGATGATATTGGTCATGGAGCATTGTGATTAGAAGGTCATGGAGCATTGGGCTGAAAATGTTCATGGAGTATTGTGATGACAGGTGTCATGGAGCATTGTGATGACAAGGGAATGGAGCGTGGTGATGACAAGGTCCTGGAGCATTGTGATGAGATGACCAATAGAGACTTGTGTTGACAAGTCTCATGGAGCATTCTGATGAAAAGGTGCATGGAGCATTGTGATTACAGGGGTCTTGGAGCATTGTGATGACAAGGGCATGGAGCACTGTGAGGAGAAGGCCATGGAACATTCTGATAACATGCGTCATGGAGCTTTGTGATGACAAGGGCATGGGGCATTGTGATTACAGGGGTCTTGGAGCATTGTGATGACAAGGGTCATGGAGCCTTGTGATGACAAGTCCGTGGAACAATGTGATGGCAGGGGTCATGGAGCATTGTTATGACAGATGTAATGGAGCATTGTGATGAGAAGGGCATTGAGCATTGTTCTGAAATGCTTCTTGAATTATTGTGATGAGAGTGGGCATGGAGCATTGTGATGACAAGGGCACGTACACTGTGATACATGGGTCATGGGGGATTGTAATGACAAGGGCATGGAGCATTGTGATGAGAAGGGCATCGAGCATTGTGATGACAATTGTCATGGAGCTTTGTGATGACCAGGGCATTGAGCAATATGATGAGAGGGTTCATGGAGCATTATGATGGCAATGACATGGAGCATTGTGATGCCAAGTGTCATGGAGCTTTGTGATGACAAAAGTCATGGAGCATTTTGATGACAAGGGTGTGGTGCATTGTGATGAGCAGGGCAGGGAGCATTTTGATGACAGGTTCATGCAGTAATTTGATGAAAAGTGTAATGGAACATTTTGATGACAGGGGTTATAAAACATTGTGATGCCATGGGTCATGGAGCTTTGGGATGAAAAGGGTCATGGAGTATTTTGATGACAGGGGTTATTGAACATTGTGATGTCAGGGATCATGGAACATTGTGCTGATAAGGGGATGTAGCATTGTGATGACAGGGGTCATGGAAACTTGTGATAACAGGGGTGAGGGAGGATTGTGATGACAAGTGATGGAACATTGTGATATCCGTTGTGAGAGAGCATTTGAATGAGAATTGCATGGAACATTGTGATTACAAGGTTTATGGAGCATAGCGATGTCAAAGTTGTGGTTCTTCGTGATGAAAAGTGCATGGCACATTGTGATGACAAGGGTCATGGAGCATTGTTCTGACAAAGACATGGAGCATCGTGATGACAAGGGTCACGCAGCATTGTGATGAAAAGTTCATGGAGCATTGTGGTTACAAAGGTCACAGAGTCTTGCGATGACGCGGGCATGGACCGTTGTGATGACAAACGTTATGAAGCATTGTGATGACTGGAGTCACGGAGCATTGTGATGACAGGGGTCATGGAGCATTGTGATGACAAGGGCATGGAGCATTGTGATGACAGGTGCATGGAGCATCGGTCTGACAAGTTTCATAGATTATTGTGATGACAGTGGACATGGTGCATTTTGATGACAAGTGCATGGAGTATTGTGATGACAAGGGCATGGAATATTGTGAAGACAGGTGTCAGGGAGCATTGTGATGACATATGTCATCGTCCATTGCGATGACAATGGCATGGAGCATTGTGATGCCGAATATAATGGAGGATTGTGATGACAAATATAATGGAGCATTGTGATGACTAGGGCTTGGAGCATTATGATGACAAGGGCCATTGAGAGTTTTCATGAAAATGTCATGAAGCATTGTGATGACAAGGTCCTGGAGCATTGTGATGAGAAAATCATGGAGCCTTGTGATGACAGTTCTCATGGAGCATACTGATGAAAAGGGGCATGGAGCATTCTGATTACTTGGGTCTTGGAACATTGTGATAACAAGGGCATGGAGCATTGTGATGACAAGGGCATGGAGTATTGTGATGACAGGCATCATGGAGCGTTGTGATGACAAGGGCATGGAGCATTGGTCTAATAAGTTTCTTGGGTTATTGTGATGAGAGTGGGAACAGCGCATTGTGATGACAAGGGCATGGAGCATTGTGATGACCAGGTCATGCAGTATTGCAAATAGAGGTGTCAGGGAGCATTGTGATGACATATGTAATGGCCCATTGTGATGACAATGGCAGGGAGCATTCTGATGCCAAGTGTCATGGAGGATTCTGATGACAAAGGTAATGGAGCATTGTGATGACCATGGCTTGGAGCATTGTGATGACAAGGGTCAGGGAGCATTGTGCTGACAAGTGCACGGAGAATTGTGATGACAAGGGTCATGGAGCAATCTGATGACAAGCTTGTGGAGTATTTTGATGACAATGGCATGGAGCATTGTGATGAAAATGGCATGGGGCTTTGTGATGAAAAAGGCATGGAGCCTTTTCGTGACAGGGTTCAAGGAGCATTCTGACGACAAGTGTCAGGGAGCATTGTGATGACAAGTGTATTGAGAATTGTGATGACAAAGGTCATGGAGCATTGTGATGAAAAGGGCATGGAGTATTGTGATGACAGTCATCATGGAGCGTTGTGATGACAAGTGTTATGGAACATTGTGATCACAAGTGTTTGGAGCATTGCGATGACAGAGCTCATGGATACTTTTGATTTCAAGTAGCATGGAGCATTGTGATGACTAGGGCATGAAGCAATGGGATCCCAAGGTTCTTGGAGGATAGTGATGACTATGGTAAAGGAGTATTGTGATGACAAGCGCATAGAGCATTGTAAGGACAGTGTCATGTAGCATTTTGCTGACAAAGGCATGGAGCATTGTGATGACATGTGTCATGGTGCACTTTGATGACAAGCGTCACAGAGCATTTTGAATATAGGGGTCATGGAGCATTGGGATGACAAGGGCATGGATCACTGTGATGACAAGGGTCATGGATCATTGGGATGAAAATGTTCATGGAGTATTGTGATGACAGGGGTCATGGAGCATTGTGATTACAGGGGTCATGGAGCATTGTGATGAAAAGAGTCCCGGATCATTGTGTTGTCAGGTGTCATGGAGTGTTTTGATGACAGTGGTCATGGAGAATTTTGATGATATTGGTCATGGAGCATTGTGATTAGAAGGTCATGGAGCATTGGGCTGAAAATGTTCATGGAGTATTGTGATGACAGGTGTCATGGAGCATTGTGATGACAAGGGAATGGAGCGTGGTGATGACAAGGTCCTGGAGCATTGTGATGAGATGACCAATAGAGACTTGTGTTGACAAGTCTCATGGAGCATTCTGATGAAAAGGTGCATGGAGCATTGTGATTACAGGGGTCTTGGAGCATTGTGATGACAAGGGCATGGAGCACTGTGAGGAGAAGGCCATGGAACATTCTGATAACATGCGTCATGGAGCTTTGTGATGACAAGGGCATGGGGCATTGTGATTACAGGGGTCTTGGAGCATTGTGATGACAAGGGTCATGGAGCCTTGTGATGACAAGTCCGTGGAACAATGTGATGGCAGGGGTCATGGAGCATTGTTATGACAGATGTAATGGAGCATTGTGATGAGAAGGGCATTGAGCATTGGTCTGAAATGCTTCTTGAATTATTGTGATGAGAGTGGGCATGGAGCATTGTGATGACAAGGGCACGTACACTGTGATACATGGGTCATGGGGGATTGTAATGACAAGGGCATGGAGCATTGTGATGAGAAGGGCATCGAGCATTGTGATGACAATTGTCATGGAGCTTTGTGATGACCAGGGCATTGAGCAATATGATGAGAGGGTTCATGGAGCATTATGATGGCAATGACATGGAGCATTGTGATGCCAAGTGTCATGGAGCTTTGTGATGACAAAAGTCATGGAGCATTTTGATGACAAGGGTGTGGTGCATTGTGATGAGCAGGGCAGGGAGCATTTTGATGACAGGTTCATGCAGTAATTTGATGAAAAGTGTAATGGAACATTTTGATGACAGGGGTTATAAAACATTGTGATGCCATGGGTCATGGAGCTTTGGGATGAAAAGGGTCATGGAGTATTTTGATGACAGGGGTTATTGAACATTGTGATGTCAGGGATCATGGAACATTGTGCTGATAAGGGGATGTAGCATTGTGATGACAGGGGTCATGGAAACTTGTGATAACAGGGGTGAGGGAGGATTGTGATGACAAGTGATGGAACATTGTGATATCCGTTGTGAGAGAGCATTTGAATGAGAATTGCATGGAACATTGTGATTACAAGGTTTATGGAGCATAGCGATGTCAAAGTTGTGGTTCTTCGTGATGAAAAGTGCATGGCACATTGTGATGACAAGGGTCATGGAGCATTGTTCTGACAAAGACATGGAGCATCGTGATGACAAGGGTCACGCAGCATTGTGATGAAAAGTTCATGGAGCATTGTGGTTACAAAGGTCACAGAGTCTTGTGATGACGCGGGCATGGACCGTTGTGATGACAAACGTTATGAAGCATTGTGATGACTGGAGTCACGGAGCATTGTGATGACAGGGGTCATGGAGCATTGTGATGACAAGGGCATGGAGCATTGTGATGACAGGTGCATGGAGCATCGGTCTGACAAGTTTCATAGATTATTGTGATGACAGTGGACATGGTGCATTTTGATGACAAGTGCATGGAGTATTGTGATGACAAGGGCATGGAATATTGTGAAGACAGGTGTCAGGGAGCATTGTGATGACATATGTCATCGTCCATTGCGATGACAATGGCATGGAGCATTGTGATGCCGAATATAATGGAGGATTGTGATGACAAATATAATGGAGCATTGTGATGACTAGGGCTTGGAGCATTATGATGACAAGGGCCATTGAGAGTTTTCATGAAAATGTCATGAAGCATTGTGATGACAAGGTCCTGGAGCATTGTGATGAGAAAATCATGGAGCCTTGTGATGACAGGTCTCATGGAGCATACTGATGAAAAGGGGCATGGAGCATTCTGATTACTTGGGTCTTGGAACATTGTGATAACAAGGGCATGGAGCATTGTGATGACAAGGGCATGGAGTATTGTGATGACAGGCATCATGGAGCGTTGTGATGACAAGGGCATGGAGCATTGGTCTAATAAGTTTCTTGGGTTATTGTGATGAGAGTGGGAACAGCGCATTGTGATGACAAGGGCATGGAGCATTGTGATGACCAGGTCATGCAGTATTGCAAATAGAGGTGTCAGGGAGCATTGTGATGACATATGTAATGGCCCATTGTGATGACAATGGCAGGGAGCATTCTGATGCCAAGTGTCATGGAGGATTCTGATGACAAAGGTAATGGAGCATTGTGATGACCATGGCTTGGAGCATTGTGATGACAAGGGTCAGGGAGCATTGTGCTGACAAGTGCACGGAGAATTGTGATGACAAGGGTCATGGAGCAATCTGATGACAAGCTTGTGGAGTATTTTGATGACAATGGCATGGAGCATTGTGATGAAAATGGCATGGGGCTTTGTGATGAAAAAGGCATGGAGCCTTTTCGTGACAGGGTTCAAGGAGCATTCTGACGACAAGTGTCAGGGAGCATTGTGATGACAAGTGTATTGAGAATTGTGATGACAAAGGTCATGGAGCATTGTGATGAAAAGGGCATGGAGTATTGTGATGACAGTCATCATGGAGCGTTGTGATGACAAGTGTTATGGAACATTGTGATCACAAGTGTTTGGAGCATTGCGATGACAGAGGTCATGGATACTTTTGATTTCAAGGAGCATGGAGCATTGTGATGACTAGGGCATGAAGCAATGGGATCCCAAGGTTCTTGGAGGATAGTGATGACTATGGTAAAGGAGTATTGTGATGACAAGCGCATAGAGCATTGTAAGGACAGTGTCATGTAGCATTTTGCTGACAAAGGCATGGAGCATTGTGATGACATGTGTCATGGTGCACTTTGATGACAAGCGTCACAGAGCATTTTGAATATAGGGGTCATGGAGCATTGGGATGACAAGGGCATGGATCACTGTGATGACAAGGGTCATGGATCATTGGGATGAAAATGTTCATGGAGTATTGTGATGACAGGGGTCATGGAGCATTGTGATTACAGGGGTCATGGAGCATTGTGATGAAAAGAGTCCCGGATCATTGTGTTGTCAGGTGTCATGGAGTGTTTTGATGACAGTGGTCATGGAGAATTTTGATGATATTGGTCATGGAGCATTGTGATTAGAAGGTCATGGAGCATTGGGCTGAAAATGTTCATGGAGTATTGTGATGACAGGTGTCATGGAGCATTGTGATGACAAGGGAATGGAGCGTGGTGATGACAAGGTCCTGGAGCATTGTGATGAGATGACCAATAGAGACTTGTGTTGACAAGTCTCATGGAGCATTCTGATGAAAAGGTGCATGGAGCATTGTGATTACAGGGTTCTTGGAGCATTGTGATGACAAGGGCATGGAGCACTGTGAGGAGAAGGCCATGGAACATTCTGATAACATGCGTCATGGAGCTTTGTGATGACAAGGGCATGGGGCATTGTGATTACAGGGGTCTTGGAGCATTGTGATGACAAGGGTCATGGAGCCTTGTGATGACAAGTCCGTGGAACAATGTGATGGCAGGGGTCATGGAGCATTGTTATGACAGATGTAATGGAGCATTGTGATGAGAAGGGCATTGAGCATTGGTCTGAAATGCTTCTTGAATTATTGTGATGAGAGTGGGCATGGAGCATTGTGATGACAAGGGCACGTACACTGTGATACATGGGTCATGGGGGATTGTAATGACAAGGGCATGGAGCATTGTGATGAGAAGGGCATCGAGCATTGTGATGACAATTGTCATGGAGCTTTGTGATGACCAGGGCATTGAGCAATATGATGAGAGGGTTCATGGAGCATTATGATGGCAATGACATGGAGCATTGTGATGCCAAGTGTCATGGAGCTTTGTGATGACAAAAGTCATGGAGCATTTTGATGACAAGGGTGTGGTGCATTGTGATGAGCAGGGCAGGGGGCATTTTGATGACAGGTTCATGCAGTAATTTGATGAAAAGTGTAATGGAACATTTTGATGACAGGGGTTATAAAACATTGTGATGCCATGGGTCATGGAGCTTTGGGATGAAAAGGGTCATGGAGTATTTTGATGACAGGGGTTATTGAACATTGTGATGTCAGGGATCATGGAACATTGTGCTGATAAGGGGATGTAGCATTGTGATGACAGGGGTCATGGAAACTTGTGATAACAGGGGTGAGGGAGGATTGTGATGACAAGTGATGGAACATTGTGATATCCGTTGTGAGAGAGCATTTGAATGAGAATTGCATGGAACATTGTGATTACAAGGTTTATGGAGCATAGCGATGTCAAAGTTGTGGTTCTTCGTGATGAAAAGTGCATGGCACATTGTGATGACAAGGGTCATGGAGCATTGTTCTGACAAAGACATGGAGCATCGTGATGACAAGGGTCACGCAGCATTGTGATGAAAAGTTCATGGAGCATTGTGGTTACAAAGGTCACAGAGTCTTGTGATGACGCGGGCATGGACCGTTGTGATGACAAACGTTATGAAGCATTGTGATGACTGGAGTCACGGAGCATTGTGATGACAGGGGTCATGGAGCATTGTGATGACAAGGGCATGGAGCATTGTGATGACAGGTGCATGGAGCATCGGTCTGACAAGTTTCATAGATTATTGTGATGACAGTGGACATGGTGCATTTTGATGACAAGTGCATGGAGTATTGTGATGACAAGGGCATGGAATATTGTGAAGACAGGTGTCAGGGAGCATTGTGATGACATATGTCATCGTCCATTGCGATGACAATGGCATGGAGCATTGTGATGCCGAATATAATGGAGGATTGTGATGACAAATATAATGGAGCATTGTGATGACTAGGGCTTGGAGCATTATGATGACAAGGGCCATTGAGAGTTTTCATGAAAATGTCATGAAGCATTGTGATGACAAGGTCCTGGAGCATTGTGATGAGAAAATCATGGAGCCTTGTGATGACAGGTCTCATGGAGCATACTGATGAAAAGGGGCATGGAGCATTCTGATTACTTGGGTCTTGGAACATTGTGATAACAAGGGCATGGAGCATTGTGATGACAAGGGCATGGAGTATTGTGATGACAGGCATCATGGAGCGTTGTGATGACAAGGGCATGGAGCATTGGTCTAATAAGTTTCTTGGGTTATTGTGATGAGAGTGGGAACAGCGCATTGTGATGACAAGGGCATGGAGCATTGTGATGACCAGGTCATGCAGTATTGCAAATAGAGGTGTCAGGGAGCATTGTGATGACATATGTAATGGCCCATTGTGATGACAATGGCAGGGAGCATTCTGATGCCAAGTGTCATGGAGGATTCTGATGACAAAGGTAATGGAGCATTGTGATGACCATGGCTTGGAGCATTGTGATGACAAGGGTCAGGGAGCATTGTGCTGACAAGTGCACGGAGAATTGTGATGACAAGGGTCATGGAGCAATCTGATGACAAGCTTGTGGAGTATTTTGATGACAATGGCATGGAGCATTGTGATGAAAATGGCATGGGGCTTTGTGATGAAAAAGGCATGGAGCCTTTTCGTGACAGGGTTCAAGGAGCATTCTGACGACAAGTGTCAGGGAGCATTGTGATGACAAGTGTATTGAGAATTGTGATGACAAAGGTCATGGAGCATTGTGATGAAAAGGGCATGGAGTATTGTGATGACAGTCATCATGGAGCGTTGTGATGACAAGTGTTATGGAACATTGTGATCACAAGTGTTTGGAGCATTGCGATGACAGAGGTCATGGATACTTTTGATTTCAAGGAGCATGGAGCATTGTGATGACTAGGGCATGAAGCAATGGGATCCCAAGGTTCTTGGAGGATAGTGATGACTATGGTAAAGGAGTATTGTGATGACAAGCGCATAGAGCATTGTAAGGACAGTGTCATGTAGCATTTTGCTGACAAAGGCATGGAGCATTGTGATGACATGTGTCATGGTGCACTTTGATGACAAGCGTCACAGAGCATTTTGAATATAGGGGTCATGGAGCATTGGGATGACAAGGGCATGGATCACTGTGATGACAAGGGTCATGGATCATTGGGATGAAAATGTTCATGGAGTATTGTGATGACAGGGGTCATGGAGCATTGTGATTACAGGGGTCATGGAGCATTGTGATGAAAAGAGTCCCGGATCATTGTGTTGTCAGGTGTCATGGAGTGTTTTGATGACAGTGGTCATGGAGAATTTTGATGATATTGGTCATGGAGCATTGTGATTAGAAGGTCATGGAGCATTGGGCTGAAAATGTTCATGGAGTATTGTGATGACAGGTGTCATGGAGCATTGTGATGACAAGGGAATGGAGCGTGGTGATGACAAGGTCCTGGAGCATTGTGATGAGATGACCAATAGAGACTTGTGTTGACAAGTCTCATGGAGCATTCTGATGAAAAGGTGCATGGAGCATTGTGATTACAGGGTTCTTGGAGCATTGTGATGACAAGGGCATGGAGCACTGTGAGGAGAAGGCCATGGAACATTCTGATAACATGCGTCATGGAGCTTTGTGATGACAAGGGCATGGGGCATTGTGATTACAGGGGTCTTGGAGCATTGTGATGACAAGGGTCATGGAGCCTTGTGATGACAAGTCCGTGGAACAATGTGATGGCAGGGGTCATGGAGCATTGTTATGACAGATGTAATGGAGCATTGTGATGAGAAGGGCATTGAGCATTGTTCTGAAATGCTTCTTGAATTATTGTGATGAGAGTGGGCATGGAGCATTGTGATGACAAGGGCACGTACACTGTGATACATGGGTCATGGGGGATTGTAATGACAAGGGCATGGAGCATTGTGATGAGAAGGGCATCGAGCATTGTGATGACAATTGTCATGGAGCTTTGTGATGACCAGGGCATTGAGCAATATGATGAGAGGGTTCATGGAGCATTATGATGGCAATGACATGGAGCATTGTGATGCCAAGTGTCATGGAGCTTTGTGATGACAAAAGTCATGGAGCATTTTGATGAAAAGGGCATGGAGTATTGTGATGACAGTCATCATGGAGCGTTGTGATGACAAGTGTTATGGAACATTGTGATCACAAGTGTTTGGAGCATTGCGATGACAGAGGTCATGGATACTTTTGATTTCAAGGAGCATGGAGCATTGTGATGACTAGGGCATGAAGCAATGGGATCCCAAGGTTCTTGGAGGATAGTGATGACTATGGTAATGGAGTATTGTGATGACAAGCGCATAGAGCATTGTAAGGACAGTGTCATGAAGCATTTTGCTGACAAAGGCATGGAGCATTGTGATGACATGTGCCATGGTGCACTTTGATGACAAGCGTCACAGAGCATTTTGAATATAGGGGTCATGGAGCATTGGGATGACAAGGGCATGGATCACTGTGATGACAAGGGTCATGGATCATTGGGATGAAAATGTTCATGGAGTATTGTGATGACAGGGGTCATGGAGCATTGTGATGACAGGGGTCATGGAGCATTGTGATGAAAAGAGTCCCGGATCATTGTGTTGTCAGGTGTCATGGAGTGTTTTGATGACAGTGGTCATGGAGAATTTTGATGATATTGGTCATGGAGCATTGTGATTAGAAGGTCATGGAGCATTGGGCTGAAAATGTTCATGGAGTATTGTGATGACAGGTGTCATGGAGCATTGTGATGACAAGGGAATGGAGCGTGGTGATGACAAGGTCCTGGAGCATTGTGATGAGATGACCAATAGAGACTTGTGTTGACAAGTCTCATGGAGCATTCTGATGAAAAGGTGCATGGAGCATTGTGATTACAGGGTTCTTGGAGCATTGTGATGACAAGGGCATGGAGCACTGTGAGGAGAAGGCCATGGAACATTCTGATAACATGCGTCATGGAGCTTTGTGATGACAAGGGCATGGAGCATTGTGATTACAGGGGTCTTGGAGCATTGTGATGACAAGGGTCATGGAGCCTTGTGATGACAAGTCCGTGGAACAATGTGATGGCAGGGGTCATGGAGCATTGTTATGACAGATGTAATGGAGCATTGTGATGAGAAGGGCATTGAGCATTGGTCTGAAATGTTTCTTGAATTTTTGTGATGAGAGTGGGCATGGAGCATTGTGATGACAAGGGCACGTACACTGTGATACATGGGACATGGGGGATTGTAATGACAAGGGCATGGAGCATTGTGATGAGAAGGGCATCGAGCATTGTGATGACAATTGTCATGGAGCTTTGTGATGACCAGGGCATTGAGCAATATGATGAGAGGGTTCATGGAGCATTATGATGACAATGACATGGAGCATTGTGATGCCAAGGGTCATGGAGCTTTGTGATGACAAAAGTCATGGAGCATTTTGATGACAAGCGTGTGGTGCATTGTGATGAGCAGGGCCGGGAGCATTTTGATGACAGGTTCATGCAGTAATTTGATGAAAAGTGTAATGGAACATTTTGATGACAGGGGTTATAAAACATTGTGATGCCATGGGTCATGGAGCTTTGGGATGAAAAGGGTCATGGAGTATTTTGATGACAGGGGTTATTGAACATTGTGATGTCAGGGATCATGGAACATTGTGCTGATAAGGGGATGTAGCATTGTGATGACAGGGGTCATGGAAACTTGTGATAACAGGGGTGAGGGAGGATTGTGATGACAAGTGATGGAACATTGTGATATCCGTTGTGAGAGAGCATTTGAATGAGAATTGCATGGAACATTGTGATTACAAGGTTTATGGAGCATAGCGATGTCAAAGTTGTGGTTCTTTGTGATGAAAAGTGCATGGCACATTGTGATGACAAGGGTCATGGAGCATTGTTCTGACAAAGACATGGAGCATCGTGATGACAAGGGTCACGCAGCATTGTGATGAAAAGTTCATGGAGCATTGTGGTTACAAAGGTCACAGAGTCTTGTGATGACGCGGGCATGGACCGTTGTGATGACAAACGTTATGAAGCATTGTGATGACTGGAGTCACGGAGCATTGTGATGACAGGGGTCATGGAGCATTGTGATGACAAGGGCATGGAGCATTGTGATGACAGGTGCATGGAGCATCGGTCTGACAAGTTTCATAGATTATTGTGATGACAGTGGACATGGTGCATTTTGATGACAAGTGCATGGAGTATTGTGATGACAAGGGCATGGAATATTGTGAAGACAGGTGTCAGGGAGCATTGTGATGACATATGTCATGGTCCATTGCGATGACAATGGCATGGAGCATTGTGATGCCGAATATAATGGAGGATTGTGATGACAAATATAATGGAGCATTGTGATGACTAGGGCTTGGAGCATTATGATGACAAGGGCCATTGAGAGTTTTCATGAAAATGTCATGAAGCATTGTGATGACAAGGTCCTGGAGCATTGTGATGAGAAAATCATGGAGCCTTGTGATGACAGGTCTCATGGAGCATACTGATCAAAAGGGGCATGGAGCATTCTGATTACTTGGGTCTTGGAACATTGTGATAACAAGGGCATGGAGCATTGTGATGACAAGGGCATGGAGTATTGTGATGACAGGCATCATGGAGCGTTGTGATGACAAGGGCATGGAGCATTGGTCTAATAAGTTTCTTGGGTTATTGTGATGAGAGTGGGAACAGCGCATTGTGATGACAAGGGCATGGAGCATTGTGATGACCAGGTCATGCAGTATTGTAAATAGAGGTGTCAGGGAGCATTGTGATGACATATGTAATGGCCCATTGTGATGACAATGGCAGGGAGCATTCTGATGCCAAGTGTCATGGAGGATTCTGATGACAAAGGTAATGGAGCATTGTGATGACCATGGCTTGGAGCATTGTGATGACAAGGGTCAGGGAGCATTGTGCTGACAAGTGCATGGAGAATTGTGATGACAAGGGTCATGGAGCATTCTGATGACAAGCTTGTGGAGTATTTTGATGACAATGGCATGGAGCATTGTGATGAAAATGGCATGGGGCTTTGTGATGGAAAAGGCATGGAGCCTTTTCGTGACAGGGTTCAAGGAGCATTCTGACGACAAGTGTCAGGGAGCATTGTGATGACAAGTGTATTGAGAATTGTGATGACAAAGGTCATGGAGCATTGTGATGAAAAGGGCATGGAGTATTGTGATGACAGTCATCATGGAGCGTTGTGATGACAAGTGTTATGGAACATTGTGATCACAAGTGTTTGGAGCATTGCGATGACAGAGGTCATGGATACTTTTGATTTCAAGGAGCATGGAGCATTGTGATGACTAGGGCATGAAGCAATGGGATCCCAAGGTTCTTGGAGGATAGTGATGACTATGGTAATGGAGTATTGTGATGACAAGCGCATAGAGCATTGTAAGGACAGTGTCATGTAGCATTTTGCTGACAAAGGCATGGAGCATTGTGATGACATGTGTCATGGTGCACTTTGATGACAAGCGTCACAGAGCATTTTGAATATAGGGGTCATGGAGCATTGGGATGACAAGGGCATGGATCACTGTGATGACAAGGGTCATGGATCATTGGGATGAAAATGTTCATGGAGTATTGTGATGACAGGGGTCATGGAGCATTGTGATTACAGGGGTCATGGAGCATTGTGATGAAAAGAGTCCCGGATCATTGTGTTGTCAGGTGTCATGGAGTGTTTTGATGACAGTGGTCATGGAGAATTTTGATGATATTGGTCATGGAGCATTGTGATTAGAAGGTCATGGAGCATTGGGCTGAAAATGTTCATGGAGTATTGTGATGACAGGTGTCATGGAGCATTGTGATGACAAGGGAATGGAGCGTGGTGATGACAAGGTCCTGGAGCATTGTGATGAGATGACCAATAGAGACTTGTGTTGACAAGTCTCATGGAGCATTCTGATGAAAAGGTGCATGGAGCATTGTGATTACAGGGGTCTTGGAGCATTGTGATGACAAGGGCATGGAGCACTGTGAGGAGAAGGCCATGGAACATTCTGATAACATGCGTCATGGAGCTTTGTGATGACAAGGGCATGGAGCATTGTGATTACAGGGGTCTTGGAGCATTGTGATGACAAGGGTCATGGAGCCTTGTGATGACAAGTCCGTGGAACAATGTGATGGCAGGGGTCATGGAGCATTGTTATGACAGATGTAATGGAGCATTGTGATGAGAAGGGCATTGAGCATTGGTCTGAAATGTTTCTTGAATTTTTGTGACGAGAGTGGGCATGGAGCATTGTGATGACAAGGGCACGTACACTGTGATACATGGGACATGGGGGATTGTAATGACAAGGGCATGGAGCATTGTGATGACAATTGTCATGGAGCTTTGTGATGACCAGGGCATTGAGCAATATGATGAGAGGGTTCATGGAGCATTATGATGACAATGACATGGAGCATTGTGATGCCAAGGGTCATGGAGCTTTGTGATGACAAAAGTCATGGAGCATTTTGATGACAAGCGTGTGGTGCATTGTGATGAGCAGGGCCGGGAGCATTTTGATGACAGGTTCATGCAGTAATTTGATGAAAAGTGTAATGGAACATTTTGATGACAGGGGTTATAAAACATTGTGATGCCATGGGTCATGGAGCTTTGGGATGAAAAGGGTCATGGAGTATTTTGATGACAGGGGTTATTGAACATTGTGATGTCAGGGATCATGGAACATTGTGCTGATAAGGGGATGTAGCATTGTGATGACAGGGGTCATGGAAACTTGTGATAACAGGGGTGAGGGAGGATTGTGATGACAAGTGATGGAACATTGTGATATCCGTTGTGAGAGAGCATTTGAATGAGAATTGCATGGAACATTGTGATTACAAGGTTTATGGAGCATAGCGATGTCAAAGTTGTGGTTCTTTGTGATGAAAAGTGCATGGCACATTGTGATGACAAGGGTCATGGAGCATTGTTCTGACAAAGACATGGAGCATCGTGATGACAAGGGTCACGCAGCATTGTGATGAAAAGTTCATGGAGCATTGTGGTTACAAAGGTCACAGAGTCTTGTGATGACGCGGGCATGGACCGTTGTGATGACAAACGTTATGAAGCATTGTGATGACTGGAGTCACGGAGCATTGTGATGACAGGGGTCATGGAGCATTGTGATGACAAGGGCATGGAGCATTGTGATGACAGGTGCATGGAGCATCGGTCTGACAAGTTTCATAGATTATTGTGATGACAGTGGACATGGTGCATTTTGATGACAAGTGCAGGGAGTATTGTGATGACAAGGGCATGGAATATTGTGAAGACAGGTGTCAGGGAGCATTGTGATGACATATGTCATGGTCCATTGCGATGACAATGGCATGGAGCATTGTGATGCCGAATATAATGGAGGATTGTGATGACAAATATAATGGAGCATTGTGATGACTAGGGCTTGGAGCATTATGATGACAAGGGCCATTGAGAGTTTTCATGAAAATGTCATGAAGCATTGTGATGACAAGGTCCTGGAGCATTGTGATGAGAAAATCATGGAGCCTTGTGATGACAGGTCTCATGGAGCATACTGATGAAAAGGGGCATGGAGCATTCTGATTACTTGGGTCTTGGAACATTGTGATAACAAGGGCATGGAGCATTGTGATGACAAGGGCATGGAGTATTGTGATGACAGGCATCATGGAGCGTTGTGATGACAAGGGCATGGAGCATTGGTCTAATAAGTTTCTTGGGTTATAGTGATGAGAGTGGGAACAGCGCATTGTGATGACAAGGGCATGGAGCATTGTGATGACCAGGTCATGCAGTATTGTAAATAGAGGTGTCAGGGAGCATTGTGATGACATATGTAATGGCCCATTGTGATGACAATGGCAGGGAGCATTCTGATGCCAAGTGTCATGGAGGATTCTGATGACAAAGGTAATGGAGCATTGTGATGACCATGGCTTGGAGCATTGTGATGACAAGGGTCAGGGAGCATTGTGCTGACAAGTGCATGGAGAATTGTGATGACAAGGGTCATGGAGCATTCTGATGACAAGCTTCTGGAGTATTTTGATGACAATGGCATGGAGCATTGTGATGAAAATGGCATGGGGCTTTGTGATGAAAAAGGCATGGAGCCTTTTCGTGACAGGGTTCAAGGAGCATTCTGACGACAAGTGTCAGGGAGCATTGTGATGACAAGTGTATTGAGAATTGTGATGACAAAGGTCATGGAGCATTGTGATGAAAAGGGCATGGAGTATTGTGGTGACAGTCATCATGGAGCGTTGTGATGACAAGTGTTATGGAACATTGTGATCACAAGGGTTTGGAGCATTGCGATGACAGAGGTCATGGATACTTTTGATTTCAAGGAGCATGGAGCATTGTGATGACTAGGGCATGAAGCAATGGGATCCCAAGGTTCTTGGAGGATAGTGATGACTATGGTAATGGAGTATTGTGATGACAAGCGCATAGAGCATTGTAAGGACAGTGTCATGTAGCATTTTGCTGACAAAGGCATGGAGCATTGTGATGACATGTGTCATGGTGCACTTTGATGACAAGCGTCACAGAGCATTTTGAATATAGGGGTCATGGAGCATTGGGATGACAAGGGCATGGATCACTGTGATGACAAGGGTCATGGATCATTGGGATGAAAATGTTCATGGAGTATTGTGATGACAGGGGTCATGGAGCATTGTGATGACAGGGGTCATGGAGCATTGTGATGAAAAGAGTCCCGGATCATTGTGTTGTCAGGTGTCATGGAGTGTTTTGATGACAGTGGTCATGGAGAATTTTGATGATATTGGTCATGGAGCATTGTGATTAGAAGGTCATGGAGCATTGGGCTGAAAATGTTCATGGAGTATTGTGATGACAGGTGTCATGGAGCATTGTGATGACAAGGGAATGGAGCGTGGTGATGACAAGGTCCTGGAGCATTGTGATGAGATGACCAATAGAGACTTGTGTTGACAAGTCTCATGGAGCATTCTGATGAAAAGGTGCATGGAGCATTGTGATTACAGGGGTCTTGGAGCATTGTGATGACAAGGGCATGGAGCACTGTGAGGAGAAGGCCATGGAACATTCTGATAACATGCGTCATGGAGCTTTGTGATGACAAGGGCATGGAGCATTGTGATTACAGGAGTCTTGGAGCATTGTGATGACAAGGGTCATGGAGCCTTGTGATGACAAGTCCGTGGAACAATGTGATGGCAGGGGTCATGGAGCATTGTTATGACAGATGTAATGGAGCATTGTGATGAGAAGGGCATTGAGCATTGGTCTGAAATGTTTCTTGAATTTTTGTGATGAGAGTGGGCATGGAGCATTGTGATGACAAGGGCACGTACACTGTGATACATGGGACATGGGGGATTGTAATGACAAGGGCATGGAGCATTGTGATGAGAAGGGCATCGAGCATTGTGATGACAATTGTCATGGAGCTTTGTGATGACCAGGGCATTGAGCAATATGATGAGAGGGTTCATGGAGCATTATGATGACAATGACATGGAGCATTGTGATGCCAATGGTCATGGAGATTTGTGATGACAAAAGTCATGGAGCATTTTGATGACAAGCGTGTGGTGCATTGTGATGAGCAGGGCCGGGAGCATTTTGATGACAGGTTCATGCAGTAATTTGATGAAAAGTGTAATGGAACATTTTGATGACAGGGGTTATAAAACATTGTGATGCCATGGGTCATGGAGCTTTGGGATGAAAAGGGTCATGGAGTATTTTGATGACAGGGGTTATTGAACATTGTGATGTCAGGGATCATGGAACATTGTGCTGATAAGGGGATGTAGCATTGTGATGACAGGGGTCATGGAAACTTGTGATAACAGGGGTGAGGGAGGATTGTGATGACAAGTGATGGAACATTGTGATATCCGTTGTGAGAGAGCATTTGAATGAGAATTGCATGGAACATTGTGATTACAAGGTTTATGGAGCATAGCGATGTCAAAGTTGTGGTTCTTTGTGATGAAAAGTGCATGGCACATTGTGATGACAAGGGTCATGGAGCATTGTTCTGACAAAGACATGGAGCATCGTGATGACAAGGGTCACGCAGCATTGTGATGAAAAGTTCATGGAGCATTGTGGTTACAAAGGTCACAGAGTCTTGTGATGACGCGGGCATGGACCGTTGTGATGACAAACGTTATGAAGCATTGTGATGACTGGAGTCACGGAGCATTGTGATGACAGGGGTCATGGAGCATTGTGATGACAAGGGCATGGAGCATTGTGATGACAGGTGCATGGAGCATCGGTCTGACAAGTTTCATAGATTATTGTGATGACAGTGGACATGGTGCATTTTGATGACAAGTGCAGGGAGTACTGTGATGACAAGGGCATGGAATATTGTGAAGACAGGTGTCAGGGAGCATTGTGATGACATATGTCATGGTCCATTGCGATGACAATGGCATGGAGCATTGTGATGCCGAATATAATGGAGGATTGTGATGACAAATATAATGGAGCATTGTGATGACTAGGGCTTGGAGCATTATGATGACAAGGGCCATTGAGAGTTTTCATGAAAATGTCATGAAGCATTGTGATGACAAGGTCCTGGAGCATTGTGATGAGAAAATCATGGAGCCTTGTGATGACAGGTCTCATGGAGCATACTGATCAAAAGGGGCATGGAGCATTCTGATTACTTGGGTCTTGGAACATTGTGATAACAAGGGCATGGAGCATTGTGATGACAAGGGCATGGAGTATTGTGATGACAGGCATCATGGAGCGTTGTGATGACAAGGGCATGGAGCATTGGTCTAATAAGTTTCTTGGGTTATAGTGATGAGAGTGGGAACAGCGCATTGTGATGACAAGGGCATGGAGCATTGTGATGACCAGGTCATGCAGTATTGTAAATAGAGGTGTCAGGGAGCATTGTGATGACATATGTAATGGCCCATTGTGATGACAATGGCAGGGAGCATTCTGATGCCAAGTGTCATGGAGGATTCTGATGACAAAGGTAATGGAGCATTGTGATGACCATGGCTTGGAGCATTGTGATGACAAGGGTCAGGGAGCATTGTGCTGACAAGTGCATGGAGAATTGTGATGACAAGGGTCATGGAGCATTCTGATGACAAGCTTCTGGAGTATTTTGATGACAATGGCATGGAGCATTGTGATGAAAATGGCATGGGGCTTTGTGATGAAAAAGGCATGGAGCCTTTTCGTGACAGGGTTCAAGGAGCATTCTGACGACAAGTGTCAGGGAGCATTGTGATGACAAGTGTATTGAGAATTGTGATGACAAAGGTCATGGAGCATTGTGATGAAAAGGGCATGGAGTATTGTGGTGACAGTCATCATGGAGCGTTGTGATGACAAGTGTTATGGAACATTGTGATCACAAGGGTTTGGAGCATTGCGATGACAGAGGTCATGGATACTTTTGATTTCAAGGAGCATGGAGCATTGTGATGACTAGGGCATGAAGCAATGGGATCCCAAGGTTCTTGGAGGATAGTGATGACTATGGTAATGGAGTATTGTGATGACAAGCGCATAGAGCATTGTAAGGACAGTGTCATGTAGCATTTTGCTGACAAAGGCATGGAGCATTGTGATGACATGTGTCATGGTGCACTTTGATGACAAGCGTCACAGAGCATTTTGAATATAGGGGTCATGGAGCATTGGGATGACAAGGGCATGGATCACTGTGATGACAAGGGTCATGGATCATTGGGATGAAAATGTTCATGGAGTATTGTGATGACAGGGGTCATGGAGCATTGTGATTACAGGGGTCATGGAGCATTGTGATGAAAAGAGTCCCGGATCATTGTGTTGTCAGGTGTCATGGAGTGTTTTGATGACAGTGGTCATGGAGAATTTTGATGATATTGGTCATGGAGCATTGTGATTAGAAGGTCATGGAGCATTGGGCTGAAAATGTTCATGGAGTATTGTGATGACAGGTGTCATGGAGCATTGTGATGACAAGGGAATGGAGCGTGGTGATGACAAGGTCCTGGAGCATTGTGATGAGATGACCAATAGAGACTTGTGTTGACAAGTCTCATGGAGCATTCTGATGAAAAGGTGCATGGAGCATTGTGATTACAGGGGTCTTGGAGCATTGTGATGACAAGGGCATGGAGCACTGTGAGGAGAGGGCCATGGAACATTCTGATAACATGCGTCATGGAGCTTTGTGATGACAAGGGCATGGAGCATTGTGATTACAGGAGTCTTGGAGCATTGTGATGACAAGGGTCATGGAGCCTTGTGATGACAAGTCCGTGGAACAATGTGATGGCAGGGGTCATGGAGCATTGTTATGACAGATGTAATGGAGCATTGTGATGAGAAGGGCATTGAGCATTGGTCTGAAATGTTTCTTGAATTTTTGTGATGAGAGTGGGCATGGAGCATTGTGATGACAAGGGCACGTACACTGTGATACATGGGACATGGGGGATTGTAATGACAAGGGCATGGAGCATTGTGATGAGAAGGGCATCGAGCATTGTGATGACAATTGTCATGGAGCTTTGTGATGACCAGGGCATTGAGCAATATGATGAGAGGGTTCATGGAGCATTATGATGACAATGACATGGAGCATTGTGATGCCAATGGTCATGGAGATTTGTGATGACAAAAGTCATGGAGCATTTTGATGACAAGCGTGTGGTGCATTGTGATGAGCAGGGCCGGGAGCATTTTGATGACAGGTTCATGCAGTAATTTGATGAAAAGTGTAATGGAACATTTTGATGACAGGGGTTATAAAACATTGTGATGCCATGGGTCATGGAGCTTTGGGATGAAAAGGGTCATGGAGTATTTTGATGACAGGGGTTATTGAACATTGTGATGTCAGGGATCATGGAACATTGTGCTGATAAGGGGATGTAGCATTGTGATGACAGGGGTCATGGAAACTTGTGATAACAGGGGTGAGGGAGGATTGTGATGACAAGTGATGGAACATTGTGATATCCGTTGTGAGAGAGCATTTGAATGAGAATTGCATGGAACATTGTGATTACAAGGTTTATGGAGCATAGCGATGTCAAAGTTGTGGCTCTTTGTGATGAAAAGTGCATGGCACATTGTGATGACAAGGGTCATGGAGCATTGTTCTGACAAAGACATGGAGCATCGTGATGACAAGGGTCACGCAGCATTGTGATGAAAAGTTCATGGAGCATTGTGGTTACAAAGGTCACAGAGTCTTGTGATGACGCGGGCATGGACCGTTGTGATGACAAACGTTATGAAGCATTGTGATGACTGGAGTCACGGAGCATTGTGATGACAGGGGTCATGGAGCATTGTGATGACAAGGGCATGGAGCATTGTGATGACAGGTGCATGGAGCATCGGTCTGACAAGTTTCATAGATTATTGTGATGACAGTGGACATGGTGCATTTTGATGACAAGTGCAGGGAGTATTGTGATGACAAGGGCATGGAATATTGTGAAGACAGGTGTCAGGGAGCATTGTGATGACATATGTCATGGTCCATTGCGATGACAATGGCATGGAGCATTGTGATGCCGAATATAATGGAGGATTGTGATGACAAATATAATGGAGCATTGTGATGACTAGGGCTTGGAGCATTATGATGACAAGGGCCATTGAGAGTTTTCATGAAAATGTCATGAAGCATTGTGATGACAAGGTCCTGGAGCATTGTGATGAGAAAATCATGGAGCCTTGTGATGACAGGTCTCATGGAGCATACTGATGAAAAGGGGCATGGAGCATTCTGATTACTTGGGTCTTGGAACATTGTGATAACAAGGGCATGGAGCATTGTGATGACAAGGGCATGGAGTATTGTGATGACAGGCATCATGGAGCGTTGTGATGACAAGGGCATGGAGCATTGGTCTAATAAGTTTCTTGGGTTATAGTGATGAGAGTGGGAACAGCGCATTGTGATGACAAGGGCATGGAGCATTGTGATGACCAGGTCATGCAGTATTGTAAATAGAGGTGTCAGGGAGCATTGTGATGACATATGTAATGGCCCATTGTGATGACAATGGCAGGGAGCATTCTGATGCCAAGTGTCATGGAGGATTCTGATGACAAAGGTAATGGAGCATTGTGATGACCATGGCTTGGAGCATTGTGATGACAAGGGTCAGGGAGCATTGTGCTGACAAGTGCATGGAGAATTGTGATGACAAGGGTCATGGAGCATTCTGATGACAAGCTTCTGGAGTATTTTGATGACAATGGCATGGAGCATTGTGATGAAAATGGCATGGGGCTTTGTGATGAAAAAGGCATGGAGCCTTTTCGTGACAGGGTTCAAGGAGCATTCTGACGACAAGTGTCAGGGAGCATTGTGATGACAAGTGTATTGAGAATTGTGATGACAAAGGTCATGGAGCATTGTGATGAAAAGGGCATGGAGTATTGTGGTGACAGTCATCATGGAGCGTTGTGATGACAAGTGTTATGGAACATTGTGATCACAAGGGTTTGGAGCATTGCGATGACAGAGGTCATGGATACTTTTGATTTCAAGGAGCATGGAGCATTGTGATGACTAGGGCATGAAGCAATGGGATCCCAAGGTTCTTGGAGGATAGTGATGACTATGGTAATGGAGTATTGTGATGACAAGCGCATAGAGCATTGTAAGGACAGTGTCATGTAGCATTTTGCTGACAAAGGCATGGAGCATTGTGATGACATGTGTCATGGTGCACTTTGATGACAAGCGTCACAGAGCATTTTGAATATAGGGGTCATGGAGCATTGGGATGACAAGGGCATGGATCACTGTGATGACAAGGGTCATGGATCATTGGGATGAAAATGTTCATGGAGTATTGTGATGACAGGGGTCATGGAGCATTGTGATGACAGGGGTCATGGAGCATTGTGATGAAAAGAGTCCCGGATCATTGTGTTGTCAGGTGTCATGGAGTGTTTTGATGACAGTGGTCATGGAGAATTTTGATGATATTGGTCATGGAGCATTGTGATTAGAAGGTCATGGAGCATTGGGCTGAAAATGTTCATGGAGTATTGTGATGACAGGTGTCATGGAGCATTGTGATGACAAGGGAATGGAGCGTGGTGATGACAAGGTCCTGGAGCATTGTGGTGAGATGACCAATAGAGACTTGTGTTGACAAGTCTCATGGAGCATTCTGATGAAAAGATGCATGGAGCATTGTGATTACAGGGGTCTTGGAGCATTGTGATGACAAGGGCATGGAGCACTGTGAGGAGAGGGCCATGGAACATTCTGATAACATGCGTCATGGAGCTTTGTGATGACAAGGGCATGGAGCATTGTGATTACAGGAGTCTTGGAGCATTGTGATGACAAGGGTCATGGAGCCTTGTGATGACAAGTCCGTGGAACAATGTGATGGCAGGGGTCATGGAGCATTGTTATGACAGATGTAATGGAGCATTGTGATGAGAAGGGCATTGAGCATTGGTCTGAAATGTTTCTTGAATTTTTGTGATGAGAGTGGGCATGGAGCATTGTGATGACAAGGGCACGTACACTGTGATACATGGGACATGGGGGATTGTAATGACAAGGGCATGGAGCATTGTGATGAGAAGGGCATCGAGCATTGTGATGACAATTGTCATGGAGCTTTGTGATGACCAGGGCATTGAGCAATATGATGAGAGGGTTCATGGAGCATTATGATGACAATGACATGGAGCATTGTGATGCCAATGGTCATGGAGATTTGTGATGACAAAAGTCATGGAGCATTTTGATGACAAGCGTGTGGTGCATTGTGATGAGCAGGGCCGGGAGCATTTTGATGACAGGTTCATGCAGTAATTTGATGAAAAGTGTAATGGAACATTTTGATGACAGGGGTTATAAAACATTGTGATGCCATGGGTCATGGAGCTTTGGGATGAAAAGGGTCATGGAGTATTTTGATGACAGGGGTTATTGAACATTGTGATGTCAGGGATCATGGAACATTGTGCTGATAAGGGGATGTAGCATTGTGATGACAGGGGTCATGGAAACTTGTGATAACAGGGGTGAGGGAGGATTGTGATGACAAGTGATGGAACATTGTGATATCCGTTGTGAGAGAGCATTTGAATGAGAATTGCATGGAACATTGTGATTACAAGGTTTATGGAGCATAGCGATGTCAATGTTGTGGTTCTTTGTGATGAAAAGTGCATGGCACATTGTGATGACAAGGGTCATGGAGCATTGTTCTGACAAAGACATGGAGCATCGTGATGACAAGGGTCACGCAGCATTGTGATGAAAAGTTCATGGAGCATTGTGGTTACAAAGGTCACAGAGTCTTGTGATGACGCGGGCATGGACCGTTGTGATGACAAACGTTATGAAGCATTGTGATGACTGGAGTCACGGAGCATTGTGATGACAGGGGTCATGGAGCATTGTGATGACAAGGGCATGGAGCATTGTGATGACAGGTGCATGGAGCATCGGTCTGACAAGTTTCATAGATTATTGTGATGACAGTGGACATGGTGCATTTTGATGACAAGTGCAGGGAGTACTGTGATGACAAGGGCATGGAATATTGTGAAGACAGGTGTCAGGGAGCATTGTGATGACATATGTCATGGTCCATTGCGATGACAATGGCATGGAGCATTGTGATGCCGAATATAATGGAGGATTGTGATGACAAATATAATGGAGCATTGTGATGACTAGGGCTTGGAGCATTATGATGACAAGGGCCATTGAGAGTTTTCATGAAAATGTCATGAAGCATTGTGATGACAAGGTCCTGGAGCATTGTGATGAGAAAATCATGGAGCCTTGTGATGACAGGTCTCATGGAGCATACTGATCAAAAGGGGCATGGAGCATTCTGATTACTTGGGTCTTGGAACATTGTGATAACAAGGGCATGGAGCATTGTGATGACAAGGGCATGGAGTATTGTGATGACAGGCATCATGGAGCGTTGTGATGACAAGGGCATGGAGCATTGGTCTAATAAGTTTCTTGGGTTATAGTGATGAGAGTGGGAACAGCGCATTGTGATGACAAGGGCATGGAGCATTGTGATGACCAGGTCATGCAGTATTGTAAATAGAGGTGTCAGGGAGCATTGTGATGACATATGTAATGGCCCATTGTGATGACAATGGCAGGGAGCATTCTGATGCCAAGTGTCATGGAGGATTCTGATGACAAAGGTAATGGAGCATTGTGATGACCATGGCTTGGAGCATTGTGATGACAAGGGTCAGGGAGCATTGTGCTGACAAGTGCATGGAGAATTGTGATGACAAAGGTCATGGAGCATTCTGATGACAAGCTTCTGGAGTATTTTGATGACAATGGCATGGAGCATTGTGATGAAAATGGCATGGGGCTTTGTGATGAAAAAGGCATGGAGCCTTTTCGTGACAGGGTTCAAGGAGCATTCTGACGACAAGTGTCAGGGAGCATTGTGATGACAAGTGTATTGAGAATTGTGATGACAAAGGTCATGGAGCATTGTGATGAAAAGGGCATGGAGTATTGTGGTGACAGTCATCATGGAGCGTTGTGATGACAAGTGTTATGGAACATTGTGATCACAAGGGTTTGGAGCATTGCGATGACAGAGGTCATGGATACTTTTGATTTCAAGGAGCATGGAGCATTGTGATGACTAGGGCATGAAGCAATGGGATCCCAAGGTTCTTGGAGGATAGTGATGACTATGGTAATGGAGTATTGTGATGACAAGCGCATAGAGCATTGTAAGGACAGTGTCATGTAGCATTTTGCTGACAAAGGCATGGAGCATTGTGATGACATGTGTCATGGTGCACTTTGATGACAAGCGTCACAGAGCATTTTGAATATAGGGGTCATGGAGCATTGGGATGACAAGGGCATGGATCACTGTGATGACAAGGGTCATGGATCATTGGGATGAAAATGTTCATGGAGTATTGTGATGACAGGGGTCATGGAGCATTGTGATGACAGGGGTCATGGAGCATTGTGATGAAAAGAGTCCCGGATCATTGTGTTGTCAGGTGTCATGGAGTGTTTTGATGACAGTGGTCATGGAGAATTTTGATGATATTGGTCATGGAGCATTGTGATTAGAAGGTCATGGAGCATTGGGCTGAAAATGTTCATGGAGTATTGTGATGACAGGTGTCATGGAGCATTGTGATGACAAGGGAATGGAGCGTGGTGATGACAAGGTCCTGGAGCATTGTGATGAGATGACCAATAGAGACTTGTGTTGACAAGTCTCATGGAGCATTCTGATGAAAAGGTGCATGGAGCATTGTGATTACAGGGGTCTTGGAGCATTGTGATGACAAGGGCATGGAGCACTGTGAGGAGAAGGCCATGGAACATTCTGATAACATGCGTCATGGAGCTTTGTGATGACAAGGGCATGGAGCATTGTGATTACAGGAGTCTTGGAGCATTGTGATGACAAGGGTCATGGAGCCTTGTGATGACAAGTCCGTGGAACAATGTGATGGCAGGGGTCATGGAGCATTGTTATGACAGATGTAATGGAGCATTGTGATGAGAAGGGCATTGAGCATTGGTCTGAAATGTTTCTTGAATTTTTGTGATGAGAGTGGGCATGGAGCATTGTGATGACAAGGGCACGTACACTGTGATACATGGGACATGGGGGATTGTAATGACAAGGGCATGGAGCATTGTGATGAGAAGGGCATCGAGCATTGTGATGACAATTGTCATGGAGCTTTGTGATGACCAGGGCATTGAGCAATATGATGAGAGGGTTCATGGAGCATTATGATGACAATGACATGGAGCATTGTGATGCCAAGGGTCATGGAGCTTTGTGATGACAAACGTCATGGAGCATTTTGATGACAAGCGTGTGGTGCATTGTGATGAGCAGGGCCGGGAGCATTTTGATGACAGGTTCATGCAGTAATTTGATGAAAAGTGTAATGGAACATTTTGATGACAGGGGTTATAAAACATTGTGATGCCATGGGTCATGGAGCTTTGGGATGAAAAGGGTCATGGAGTATTTTGATGACAGGGGTTATTGAACATTGTGATGTCAGGGATCATGGAACATTGTGCTGATAAGGGGATGTAGCATTGTGATGACAGGGGTCATGGAAACTTGTGATAACAGGGGTGAGGGAGGATTGTGATGACAAGTGATGGAACATTGTGATATCCGTTGTGAGAGAGCATTTGAATGAGAATTGCATGGAACATTGTGATTACAAGGTTTATGGAGCATAGCGATGTCAAAGTTGTGGTTCTTTGTGATGAAAAGTGCATGGCACATTGTGATGACAAGGGTCATGGAGCATTGTTCTGACAAAGACATGGAGCATCGTGATGACAAGGGTCACGCAGCATTGTGATGAAAAGTTCATGGAGCATTGTGGTTACAAAGGTCACAGAGTCTTGTGATGACGCGGGCATGGACCGTTGTGATGACAAACGTTATGAAGCATTGTGATGACTGGAGTCACGGAGCATTGTGATGACAGGGGTCATGGAGCATTGTGATGACAAGGGCATGGAGCATTGTGATGACAGGTGCATGGAGCATCGGTCTGACAAGTTTCATAGATTATTGTGATGACAGTGGACATGGTGCATTTTGATGACAAGTGCAGGGAGTATTGTGATGACAAGGGCATGGAATATTGTGAAGACAGGTGTCAGGGAGCATTGTGATGACATATGTCATGGTCCATTGCGATGACAATGGCATGGAGCATTGTGATGCCGAATATAATGGAGGATTGTGATGACAAATATAATGGAGCATTGTGATGACTAGGGCTTGGAGCATTATGATGACAAGGGCCATTGAGAGTTTTCATGAAAATGTCATGAAGCATTGTGATGACAAGGTCCTGGAGCATTGTGATGAGAAAATCATGGAGCCTTGTGATGACAGGTCTCATGGAGCATACTGATGAAAAGGGGCATGGAGCATTCTGATTACTTGGGTCTTGGAACATTGTGATAACAAGGGCATGGAGCATTGTGATGACAAGGGCATGGAGTATTGTGATGACAGGCATCATGGAGTGTTGTGATGACAAGGGCATGGAGCATTGGTCTAATAAGTTTCTTGGATTATTGTGATGAGAGTGGGAACAGCGCATTGTGATGACAAGGGCATGGAGCATTGTGATGACCAGGTCATGCAGTATTGTAAATAGAGGTGTCAGGGAGCATTGTGATGACATATGTAATGGCCCATTGTGATGACAATGGCAGGGAGCATTCTGATGCCAAGTGTCATGGAGGATTCTGATGACAAAGGTAATGGAGCATTGTGATGACCATGGCTTGGAGCATTGTGATGACAAGGGTCAGGGAGCATTGTGCTGACAAGTGCATGGAGAATTGTGATGACAAGGGTCATGGAGCATTCTGATGACAAGCTTGTGGAGTATTTTGATGACAATGGCATGGAGCATTGTGATGAAAATGGCATGGGCCTTTGTGATGAAAAAGGCATGGAACCTTTTCGTGACAGGGTTCAAGGAGCATTCTGACGACAAGTGTCAGGGAGCATTGTGATGACAAGTGTATTGAGAATTGTGATGACAAAGGTCATGGAGCATTGTGATGAAAAGGGCATGGAGTATTGTGATGACAGTCATCATGGAGCGTTGTGATGACAAGTGTTATGGAACATTGTGATCACAAGTGTTTGGAGCATTGCGATGACAGAGGTCATGGATACTTTTGATTTCAAGGAGCATGGAGCATTGTGATGACTAGGGCATGAAGCAATGGGATCCCAAGGTTCTTGGAGGATAGTGATGACTATGGTAATGGAGTATTGTGATGACAAGCGCATAGAGCATTGTAAGGACAGTGTCATGTAGCATTTTGCTGACAAAGGCATGGAGCATTGTGATGACATGTGTCATGGTGCACTTTGATGACAAGCGTCACAGAGCATTTTGAATATAGGGGTCATGGAGCATTGGGATGACAAGGGCATGGATCACTGTGATGACAAGGGTCATGGATCATTGGGATGAAAATGTTCATGGAGTATTGTGATGACAGGGGTCATGGAGCATTGTGATTACAGGGGTCATGGAGCATTGTGATGAAAAGAGTCCCGGATCATTGTGTTGTCAGGTGTCATGGAGTGTTTTGATGACAGTGGTCATGGAGAATTTTGATGATATTGGTCATGGAGCATTGTGATTAGAAGGTCATGGAGCATTGGGCTGAAAATGTTCATGGAGTATTGTGATGACAGGTGTCATGGAGCATTGTGATGACAAGGGAATGGAGCGTGGTGATGACAAGGTCCTGGAGCATTGTGATGAGATGACCAATAGAGACTTGTGTTGATAAGTCTCATGGAGCATTCTGATGAAAAGGTGCATGGAGCATTGTGATTACAGGGGTCTTGGAGCATTGTGATGACAAGGGCATGGAGCACTGTGAGGAGAAGGCCATGGAACATTCTGATAACATGCGTCATGGAGCTTTGTGATGACAAGGGCATGGAGCATTGTGATTACAGGGGTCTTGGAGCATTGTGATGACAAGGGTCATGGAGCCTTGTGATGACAAGTCCGTGGAACAATGTGATGGCAGGGGTCATGGAGCATTGTTATGACAGATGTAATGGAGCATTGTGATGAGAAGGGCATTGAGCATTGGTCTGAAATGTTTCTTGAATTTTTGTGATGAGAGTGGGCATGGAGCATTGTGATGACAAGGGCACGTACACTGTGATACATGGGACATGGGGGATTGTAATGACAAGGGCATGGAGCATTGTGATGAGAAGGGCATCGAGCATTGTGATGACAATTTTCATGGAGCTTTGTGATGACCAGGGCATTGAGCAATATGATGAGAGGGTTCATGGAGCATTATGATGACAATGACATGGAGCATTGTGATGCCAAGGGTCATGGAGCTTTGTGATGACAAAAGTCATGGAGCATTTTGATGACAAGGGTGTGGTGCATTGTGATGAGCAGGGCCGGGAGCATTTTGATGACAGGTTCATGCAGTAATTTGATGAAAAGTGTAATGGAACATTTTGATGACAGGGGTTATAAAACATTGTGATGCCATGGGTCATGGAGCTTTGGGGTGAAAAGGGTCATGGAGTATTTTGATGACAGGGGTTATTGAACATTGTGATGTCAGGGATCATGGAACATTGTGCTGATAAGGGGATGTAGCATTGTGATGACAGGGGTCATGGAAACTTGTGATAACAGGGGTGAGGGAGGATTGTGATGACAAGTGATGGAACATTGTGATATCCGTTGTGAGAGAGCATTTGAATGAGAATTGCATGGAACATTGTGATTACAAGGTTTATGGAGCATAGCGATGTCAAAGTTGTGGTTCTTTGTGATGAAAAGTGCATGGCACATTGTGATGACAAGGGTCATGGAGCATTGTTCTGACAAAGACATGGAGCATCGTGATGACAAGGGTCACGCAGCATTGTGATGAAAAGTTCATGGAGCATTGTGGTTACAAAGGTCACAGAGTCTTGTGATGACGCGGGCATGGACCGTTGTGATGACAAACGTTATGAAGCATTGTGATGACTGGAGTCACGGAGCATTGTGATGACAGGGGTCATGGAGCATTGTGATGACAAGGGCATGGAGCATTGTGATGACAGGTGCATGGAGCATCGGTCTGACAAGTTTCATAGATTATTGTGATGACAGTGGACATGGTGCATTTTGATGACAAGTGCATGGAGTACTGTGATGACAAGGGCATGGAATATTGTGAAGACAGGTGTCAGGGAGCATTGTGATGACATATGTCATGGTCCATTGCGATGACAATGGCATGGAGCATTGTGATGCCGAATATAATGGAGGATTGTGATGACAAATATAATGGAGCATTGTGATGACTAGGGCTTGGAGCATTATGATGACAAGGGCCATTGAGAGTTTTCATGAAAATGTCATGAAGCATTGTGATGACAAGGTCCTGGAGCATTGTGATGAGAAAATCATGGAGCCTTGTGATGACAGGTCTCATGGAGCATACTGATGAATAGGGGCATGGAGCATTCTGATTACTTGGGTCTTGGAACATTGTGATAACAAGGGCATGGAGCATTGTGATGACAAGGGCATGGAGTATTGTGATGACAGGCATCATGGAGCGTTGTGATGACAAGGGCATGGAGCATTGGTCTAATAAGTTTCTTGGATTATTGTGATGAGAGTGGGAAAAGCGCATTGTGATGACAAGGGCATGGAGCATTGTGATGACCAGGTCATGCAGTATTGTAAATAGAGGTGTCAGGGAGCATTGTGATGACATATGTAATGGCCCATTGTGATGACAATGGCAGGGAGCATTCTGATGCCAAGTGTCATGGAGGATTCTGATGACAAAGGTAATGGAGCATTGTGATGACCATGGCTTGGAGCATTGTGATGACAAGGGTCAGGGAGCATTGTGCTGACAAGTGCATGGAGAATTGTGATGACAAGGGTCATGGAGCATTCTGATGACAAGCTTCTGGAGTATTTTGATGACAATGGCATGGAGCATTGTGATGAAAATGGCATGGGGCTTTGTGATGAAAAAGGCATGGAGCCTTTTCGTGACAGGGTTCAAGGAGCATTCTGACGACAAGTGTCAGGGAGCATTGTGATGACAAGTGTATTGAGAATTGTGATGACAAAGGTCATGGAGCATTGTGATGAAAAGGGCATGGAGTATTGTGATGACAGTCATCATGGAGCGTTGTGATGACAAGTGTTATGGAACATTGTGATCACAAGGGTTTGGAGCATTGCGATGACAGAGGTCATGGATACTTTTGATTTCAAGGAGCATGGAGCATTGTGATGACTAGGGCATGAAGCAATGGGATCCCAAGGTTCTTGGAGGATAGTGATGACTATGGTAATGGAGTATTGTGATGACAAGCGCATAGAGCATTGTAAGGACAGTGTCATGTAGCATTTTGCTGACAAAGGCATGGAGCATTGTGATGACATGTGTCATGGTGCACTTTGATGACAAGCGTCACAGAGCATTTTGAATATAGGGGTCATGGAGCATTGGGATGACAAGGGCATGGATCACTGTGATGACAAGGGTCATGGATCATTGGGATGAAAATGTTCATGGAGTATTGTGATGACAGGGGTCATGGAGCATTGTGATGACAGGGGTCATGGAGCATTGTGATGAAAAGAGTCCCGGATCATTGTGTTGTCAGGTGTCATGGAGTGTTTTGATGACAGTGGTCATGGAGAATTTTGATGATATTGGTCATGGAGCATTGTGATTAGAAGGTCATGGAGCATTGGGCTGAAAATGTTCATGGAGTATTGTGATGACAGGTGTCATGGAGCATTGTGATGACAAGGGAATGGAGCGTGGTGATGACAAGGTCCTGGAGCATTGTGATGAGATGACCAATAGAGACTTGTGTTGACAAGTCTCATGGAGCATTCTGATGAAAAGGTGCATGGAGCATTGTGATTACAGGGGTCTTGGAGCATTGTGATGACAAGGGCATGGAGCACTGTGAGGAGAAGGCCATGGAACATTCTGATAACATGCGTCATGGAGCTTTGTGATGACAAGGGCATGGAGCATTGTGATTACAGGGGTCTTGGAGCATTGTGATGACAAGGGTCATGGAGCCTTGTGATGACAAGTCCGTGGAACAATGTGATGGCAGGGGTCATGGAGCATTGTTATGACAGATGTAATGGAGCATTGTGATGAGAAGGGCATTGAGCATTGGTCTGAAATGTTTCTTGAATTTTTGTGATGAGAGTGGGCATGCAGCATTGTGATGACAAGGGCACGTACACTGTGATACATGGGACATGGGGGATTGTAATGACAAGGGCATGGAGCATTGTGATGAGAAGGGCATCGAGCATTGTGATGACAATTGTCATGGAGCTTTGTGATGACCAGGGCATTGAGCAATATGATGAGAGGGTTCATGGAGCATTATGATGACAATGACATGGAGCATTGTGATGCCAAGGGTCATGGAGCTTTGTGATGACAAAAGTCATGGAGCATTTTGATGACAAGCGTGTGGTGCATTGTGATGAGCAGGGCCGGGAGCATTTTGATGACAGGTTCATGCAGTAATTTGATGAAAAGTGTAATGGAACATTTTGATGACAGGGGTTATAAAACATTGTGATGCCATGGGTCATGGAGCTTTGGGATGAAAAGGGTCATGGAGTATTTTGATGACAGGGGTTATTGAACATTGTGATGTCAGGGATCATGGAACATTGTGCTGATAAGGGGATGTAGCATTGTGATGACAGGGGTCATGGAAACTTGTGATAACAGGGGTGAGGGAGGATTGTGATGACAAGTGATGGAACATTGTGATATCCGTTGTGAGAGAGCATTTGAATGAGAATTGCATGGAACATTGTGATTACAAGGTTTATGGAGCATAGCGATGTCAAAGTTGTGGTTCTTTGTGATGAAAAGTGCATGGCACATTGTGATGACAAGGGTCATGGAGCATTGTTCTGACAAAGACATGGAGCATCGTGATGACAAGGGTCACGCAGCATTGTGATGAAAAGTTCATGGAGCATTGTGGTTACAAAGGTCACAGAGTCTTGTGATGACGCGGGCATGGACCGTTGTGATGACAAACGTTATGAAGCATTGTGATGACTGGAGTCACGGAGCATTGTGATGACAGGGGTCATGGAGCATTGTGATGACAAGGGCATGGAGCATTGTGATGACAGGTGCATGGAGCATCGGTCTGACAAGTTTCATAGATTATTGTGATGACAGTGGACATGGTGCATTTTGATGACAAGTGCATGGAGTAATGTGATGACAAGGGCATGGAATATTGTGAAGACAGGTGTCAGGGAGCATTGTGATGACATATGTCATGGTCCATTGCGATGACAATGGCATGGAGCATTGTGATGCCGAATATAATGGAGGATTGTGATGACAAATAAAATGGAGCATTGTGATGACTAGGGCTTGGAGCATTATGATGACAAGGGCCATTGAGAGTTTTCATGAAAATGTCATGAAGCATTGTGATGACAAGGTCCTGGAGCATTGTGATGAGAAAATCATGGAGCCTTGTGATGACAGGTCTCATGGAGCATACTGATGAATAGGGGCATGGAGCATTCTGATTACTTGGGTCTTGGAACATTGTGATAACAAGGGCATGGAGCATTGTGATGACAAGGGCATGGAGTATTGTGATGACAGGCATCATGGAGCGTTGTGATGACAAGGGCATGGAGCATTGGTCTAATAAGTTTCTTGGATTATTGTGATGAGAGTGGGAACAGCGCATTGTGATGACAAGGGCATGGAGCATTGTGATGACCAGGTCATGCAGTATTGTAAATAGAGGTGTCAGGGAGCATTGTGATGACATATGTAATGGCCCATTGTGATGACAATGGCAGGGAGCATTCTGATGCCAAGTGTCATGGAGGATTCTGATGACAAAGGTAATGGAGCATTGTGATGACCATGGCTTGGAGCATTGTGATGACAAGGGTCAGGGAGCATTGTGCTGACAAGTGCATGGAGAATTGTGATGACAAGGGTCATGGAGCATTCTGATGACAAGCTTGTGGAGTATTTTGATGACAATGGCATGGAGCATTGTGATGAAAATGGCATGGGGCTTTGTGATGAAAAAGGCATGGAGCCTTTTCGTGACAGGGTTCAAGGAGCATTCTGACGACAAGTGTCAGGGAGCATTGTGATGACAAGTGTATTGAGAATTGTGATGACAAATGTCATGGAGCATTGTGATGAAAAGGGCATGGAGTATTGTGATGACAGTCATCATGGAGCGTTGTGATGACAAGTGTTATGGAACATTGTGATCACAAGTGTTTGGAGCATTGCGATGACAGAGGTCATGGATACTTTTGATTTCAAGGAGCATGGAGCATTGTGATGACTAGGGCATGAAGCAATGGGATCCCAAGGTTCTTGGAGGATAGTGATGACTATGGTAATGGAGTATTGTGATGACAAGCGCATAGAGCATTGTAAGGACAGTGTCATGTAGCATTTTGCTGACAAAGGCATGGAGCATTGTGATGACATGTGTCATGGTGCACTTTGATGACAAGCGTCACAGAGCATTTTGAATATAGGGGTCATGGAGCATTGGGATGACAAGGGCATGGATCACTGTGATGACAAGGGTCATGGATCATTGGGATGAAAATGTTCATGGAGTATTGTGATGACAGGGGTCATGGAGCATTGTGATGACAGGGGTCATGGAGCATTGTGATGAAAAGAGTCCCGGATCATTGTGTTGTCAGGTGTCATGGAGTGTTTTGATGACAGTGGTCATGGAGAATTTTGATGATATTGGTCATGGAGCATTGTGATTAGAAGGTCATGGAGCATTGGGCTGAAAATGTTCATGGAGTATTGTGATGACAGGTGTCATGGAGCATCGTGATGACAAGGGAATGGAGCGTGGTGATGACAAGGTCCTGGAGCATTGTGATGAGATGACCAATAGAGACTTGTGTTGACAAGTCTCATGGAGCATTCTGATGAAAAGGTGCATGGAGCATTGTGATTACAGGGGTCTTGGAGCATTGTGATGACAAGGGCATGGAGCACTGTGAGGAGAAGGCCATGGAACATTCTGATAACATGCGTCATGGAGCTTTGTGATGACAAGGGCATGGAGCATTGTGATTACAGGGGTCTTGGAGCATTGTGATGACAAGGGTCATGGAGCCTTGTGATGACAAGTCCGTGGAACAATGTGATGGCAGGGGTCATGGAGCATTGTTATGACAGATGTAATGGAGCATTGTGATGAGAAGGGCATTGAGCATTGGTCTGAAATGTTTCTTGAATTTTTGTGATGAGAGTGGGCATGGAGCATTGTGATGACAAGGGCACGTACACTGTGATACATGGGACATGGGGGATTGTAATGACAAGGGCATGGAGCATTGTGATGAGAAGGGCATCGAGCATTGTGATGACAATTGTCATGGAGCTTTGTGATGACCAGGGCATTGAGCAATATGATGAGAGGGTTCATGGAGCATTATGATGACAATGACATGGAGCATTGTGATGCCAAGGGTCATGGAGCTTTGTGATGACAAAAGTCATGGAGCATTTTGATGACAAGCGTGTGGTGCATTGTGATGAGCAGGGCCGGGAGCATTTTGATGACAGGTTCATGCAGTAATTTGATGAAAAGTGTAATGGAACATTTTGATGACAGGGGTTATAAAACATTGTGATGCCATGGGTCATGGAGCTTTGGGATGAAAAGGGTCATGGAGTATTTTGATGACAGGGGTTATTGAACATTGTGATGTCAGGGATCATGGAACATTGTGCTGATAAGGGGATGTAGCATTGTGATGACAGGGGTCATGGAAACTTGTGATAACAGGGGTGAGGGAGGATTGTGATGACAAGTGATGGAACATTGTGATATCCGTTGTGAGAGAGCATTTGAATGAGAATTGCATGGAACATTGTGATTACAAGGTTTATGGAGCATAGCGATGTCAAAGTTGTGGTTCTTTGTGATGAAAAGTGCATGGCACATTGTGATGACAAGGGTCATGGAGCATTGTTCTGACAAAGACATGGAGCATCGTGATGACAAGGGTCACGCAGCATTGTGATGAAAAGTTCATGGAGCATTGTGGTTACAAAGGTCACAGAGTCTTGTGATGACGCGGGCATGGACCGTTGTGATGACAAACGTTATGAAGCATTGTGATGACTGGAGTCACGGAGCATTGTGATGACAGGGGTCATGGAGCATTGTGATGACAAGGGCATGGAGCATTGTGATGACAGGTGCATGGAGCATCGGTCTGACAAGTTTCATAGATTATTGTGATGACAGTGGACATGGTGCATTTTGATGACAAGTGCAGGGAGTATTGTGATGACAAGGGCATGGAATATTGTGAAGACAGGTGTCAGGGAGCATTGTGATGACATATGTCATGGTCCATTGCGATGACAATGGCATGGAGCATTGTGATGCCGAATATAATGGAGGATTGTGATGACAAATATAATGGAGCATTGTGATGACTAGGGCTTGGAGCATTATGATGACAAGGGCCATTGAGAGTTTTCATGAAAATGTCATGAAGCATTGTGATGACAAGGTCCTGGAGCATTGTGATGAGTAAACGATGGAGCCTTGTGATGACAGGTCTCATGGAGCATACTGATCAAAAGGGGCATGGAGCATTCTGATTACTTGGGTCTTGGAACATTGTGATAACAAGGGCATGGAGCATTGTGATGACAAGGGCATGGAGTATTGTGATGACAGGCATCATGGAGCGTTGTGATGACAAGGGCATGGAGCATTGGTCTAATAAGTTTCTTGGATTATTGTGATGAGAGTGGGAACAGCGCATTGTGATGACAAGGGCATGGAGCATTGTGATGACCAGGTCATGCAGTATTGTAAATAGAGGTGTCAGGGAGCATTGTGATGACATATGTAATGGCCCATTGTGATGACAATGGCAGGGAGCATTCTGATGCCAAGTGTCATGGAGGATTCTGATGACAAAGGTAATGGAGCATTGTGATGACCATGGCTTGGAGCATTGTGATGACAAGGGTCAGGGAGCATTGTGCTGACAAGTGCATGGAGAATTGTGATGACAAGGGTCATGGAGCATTCTGATGACAAGCTTGTGGAGTATTTTGATGACAATGGCATGGAGCATTGTGATGAAAATGGCATGGGGCTTTGTGATGAAAAAGGCATGGAGCCTTTTCGTGACAGGGTTCAAGGAGCATTCTGACGACAAGTGTCAGGGAGCATTGTGATGACAAGTGTATTGAGAATTGTGATGACAAAGGTCATGGAGCATTGTGATGAAAAGTGCATGGAGTATTGTGATGACAGTCATCATGGAGCATTGTGATGACAAGTGTTATGGAACATTGTGATCACAAGTGTTTGGAGCATTGCGATGACAGAGGTCGTGGATACTTTTGATTTCAAGGAGCATGGAGCATTGTGATGACTAGGGCATGAAGCAATGGGATCCCAAGGTTCTTGGAGGATAGTGATGACTATGGTAATGGAGTATTGTGATGACAAGCGCATAGAGCATTGTAAGGACAGTGTCATGTAGCATTTTGCTGACAAAGGCATGGAGCATTGTGATGACATGTGTCATGGTGCACTTTGATGACAAGCGTCACAGAGCATTTTGAATATAGGGGTCATGGAGCATTGGGATGACAAGGGCATGGATCACTGTGATGACAAGGGTCATGGATCATTGGGATGAAAATGTTCATGGAGTATTGTGATGACAGGGGTCATGGAGCATTGTGATTACAGGGGTCATGGAGCATTGTGATGAAAAGAGTCCCGGATCATTGTGTTGTCATGTGTCATGGAGTGTTTTGATGACAGTGGTCATGGAGAATTTTGATGATATTGGTCATGGAGCATTGTGATTAGAAGGTCATGGAGCATTGGGCTGAAAATGTTCATGGAGTATTGTGATGACAGGTGTCATGGAGCATTGTGATGACAAGGGAATGGAGCATGGTGATGACAAGGTCCTGGAGCATTGTGATGAGATGACCAATAGAGACTTGTGTTGACAAGTCTCATGGAGCATTCTGATGAAAAGGTGCATGGAGCATTGTGATTACAGGGGTCTTGGAGCATTGTGATGACAAGGGCATGGAGCACTGTGAGGAGAAGGCCATGGAACATTCTGATAACATGCGTCATGGAGCTTTGTGATGACAAGGGCATGGAGCATTGTGATTACAGGGGTCTTGGAGCATTGTGATGACAAGGGTCATGGAGCCTTGTGATGACAAGTCCGTGGAACAATGTGATGACAGGGGTCATGGAGCATTGTTATGACAGATGTAATGGAGCATTGTGATGAGAAGGGCATTGAGCATTGGTCTGAAATGTTTCTTGAATTTTTGTGATGAGAGTGGGCATGGAGCATTGTGATGACAAGGGCACGTACACTGTGATACATGGGACATGGGGGATTGTAATGACAAGGGCATGGAGCATTGTGATGAGAAGGGCATCGAGCATTGTGATGACAATTTTCATGGAGCTTTGTGATGACCAGGGCATTGAGCAATATGATGAGAGGGTTCATGGAGCATTATGATGACAATGACATGGAGCATTGTGATGCCAAGGGTCATGGAGCTTTGTGATGACAAAAGTCATGGAGCATTTTGATGACAAGCGTGTGGTGCATTGTGATGAGCAGGGCCGGGAGCATTTTGATGACAGGTTCATGCAGTAATTTGATGAAAAGTGTAATGGAACATTTTGATGACAGGGGTTATAAAACATTGTGATGCCATGGGTCATGGAGCTTTGGGATGAAAAGGGTCATGGAGTATTTTGATGACAGGGGTTATTGAACATTGTGATGTCAGGGATCATGGAACATTGTGCTGATAAGGGGATGTAGCATTGTGATGACAGGGGTCATGGAAACTTGTGATAACAGGGGTGAGGGAGGATTGTGATGACAAGTGATGGAACATTGTGATATCCGTTGTGAGAGAGCATTTGAATGAGAATTGCATGGAACATTGTGATTACAAGGTTTATGGAGCATAGCGATGTCAAAGTTGTGGTTCTTTGTGATGAAAAGTGCATGGCACATTGTGATGACAAGGGTCATGGAGCATTGTTCTGACAAAGACATGGAGCATCGTGATGACAAGGGTCACGCAGCATTGTGATGAAAAGTTCATGGAGCATTGTGGTTACAAAGGTCACAGAGTCTTGTGATGATGCGGGCATGGACCGTTGTGATGACAAACGTTATGAAGCATTGTGATGACTGGAGTCACGGAGCATTGTGATGACAGGGGTCATGGAGCATTGTGATGACAAGGGCATGGAGCATTGTGATGACAGGTGCATGGAGCATCGGTCTGACAAGTTTCATAGATTATTGTGATGACAGTGGACATGGTGCATTTTGATGACAAGTGCATGGAGTATTGTGATGACAAGGGCATGGAATATTGTGAAGACAGGTGTCAGGGAGCATTGTGATGACATATGTCATGGTCCATTGCGATGACAATGGCATGGAGCATTGTGATGCCGAATATAATGGAGGATTGTGATGACAAATATAATGGAGCATTGTGATGACTAGGGCTTGGAGCATTATGATGACAAGGGCCATTGAGAGTTTTCATGAAAATGTCATGAAGCATTGTGATGACAAGGTCCTGGAGCATTGTGATGAGAAAATCATGGAGCCTTGTGATGACAGGTCTCATGGAGCATACTGATGAAAAGGGGCATGGAGCATTCTGATTACTTGGGTCTTGGAACATTGTGATAACAAGGGCATGGAGCATTGTGATGACAAGGGCATGGAGTATTGTGATGACAGGCATCATGGAGCGTTGTGATGACAAGGGCATGGAGCATTGGTCTAATAAGTTTCTTGGGTTATAGTGATGAGAGTGGGAACAGCGCATTGTGATGACAAGGGCATGGAGCATTGTGATGACCAGGTCATGCAGTATTGTAAATAGAGGTGTCAGGGAGCATTGTGATGACATATGTAATGGCCCATTGTGATGACAATGGCAGGGAGCATTCTGATGCCAAGTGTCATGGAGGATTCTGATGACAAAGGTAATGGAGCATTGTGATGACCATGGCTTGGAGCATTGTGATGACAAGGGTCAGGGAGCATTGTGCTGACAAGTGCATGGAGAATTGTGATGACAAGGGTCATGGAGCATTCTGATGACAAGCTTGTGGAGTATTTTGATGACAATGGCATGGAGCATTGTGATGAAAATGGCATGGGGCTTTGTGATGAAAAAGGCATGGAGCCTTTTCGTGACAGGGTTCAAGGAGCATTCTGACGACAAGTGTCAGGGAGCATTGTGATGACAAGTGTATTGAGAATTGTGATGACAAAGGTCATGGAGCATTGTGATGAAAAGGGCATGGAGTATTGTGGTGACAGTCATCATGGAGCGTTGTGATGACAAGTGTTATGGAACATTGTGATCACAAGGGTTTGGAGCATTGCGATGACAGAGGTCATGGATACTTTTGATTTCAAGGAGCATGGAGCATTGTGATGACTAGGGCATGAAGCAATGGGATCCCAAGGTTCTTGGAGGATAGTGATGACTATGGTAATGGAGTATTGTGATGACAAGCGCATAGAGCATTGTAAGGACAGTGTCATGTAGCATTTTGCTGACAAAGGCATGGAGCATTGTGATGACATGTGTCATGGTGCACTTTGATGACAAGCGTCACAGAGCATTTTGAATATAGGGGTCATGGAGCATTGGGATGACAAGGGCATGGATCACTGTGATGACAAGGGTCATGGATCATTGGGATGAAAATGTTCATGGAGTATTGTGATGACAGGGGTCATGGAGCATTGTGATGACAGGGGTCATGGAGCATTGTGATGAAAAGAGTCCCGGATCATTGTGTTGTCAGGTGTCATGGAGTGTTTTGATGACAGTGGTCATGGAGAATTTTGATGATATTGGTCATGGAGCATTGTGATTAGAAGGTCATGGAGCATTGGGCTGAAAATGTTCATGGAGTATTGTGATGACAGGTGTCATGGAGCATTGTGATGACAAGGGAATGGAGCGTGGTGATGACAAGGTCCTGGAGCATTGTGATGAGATGACCAATAGAGACTTGTGTTGACAAGTCTCATGGAGCATTCTGATGAAAAGGTGCATGGAGCATTGTGATTACAGGGGTCTTGGAGCATTGTGATGACAAGGGCATGGAGCACTGTGAGGAGAAGGCCAAGGAACATTCTGATAACATGCGTCATGGAGCTTTGTGATGACAAGGGCATGGAGCATTGTGATTACAGGAGTCTTGGAGCATTGTGATGACAAGGGTCATGGAGCCTTGTGATGACAAGTCCGTGGAACAATGTGATGGCAGGGGTCATGGAGCATTGTTATGACAGATGTAATGGAGCATTGTGATGAGAAGGGCATTGAGCATTGGTCTGAAATGTTTCTTGAATTTTTGTGATGAGAGTGGGCATGGAGCATTGTGATGACAAGGGCACGTACACTGTGATACATGGGACATGGGGGATTGTAATGACAAGGGCATGGAGCATTGTGATGAGAAGGGCATCGAGCATTGTGATGACAATTGTCATGGAGCTTTGTGATGACAAGGGCATTGAGCAATATGATGAGAGGGTTCATGGAGCATTATGATGGCAATGACATGGAGCATTGTGATGCCAAGTGTCATGGAGCTTTGTGATGACAAAAGTCATGGAGCATTTTGATGACAAGGGTGTGGTGCATTGTGATGAGCAGGGCCGGGAGCATTTTGATGACAGGTTCATGCAGTAATTTGATGAAAAGTGTAATGGAACATTTTGATGACAGGGGTTATAAAATATTGTGATGCCATGGGTCATGGAGCTTTGGGATGAAAAGGGTCATGGAGTATTTTGATGACAGGGGTTATTGAACATTGTGATGTCAGGGATCATGGAACATTGTGCTGATAAGGGGATGTAGCATTGTGATGACAGGGGTCATGGAAACTTGTGATAACAGGGGTGAGGGAGGATTGTGATGACAAGTGATGGAACATTGTGATATCCGTTGTGACAGAGCATTTGAATGAGAATTGCATGGAACATTGTGATTACAAGGTTTATGGAGCATAGCGATGTCAAAGTTGTGGTTCTTTGTGATGAAAAGTGCATGGCACATTGTGATGACAAGGGTCATGGAGCATTGTTCTGACAAAGACATGGAGCATCGTGATGACAAGGGTCACGCAGCATTGTGATGAAAAGTTCATGGAGCATTGTGGTTACAAAGGTCACAGAGTCTTGTGATGACGCGGGCATGGACCGTTGTGATGACAAACGTTATGAAGCATTGTGATGACTGGAGTCACGGAGCATTGTGATGACAGGGGTCATGGAGCATTGTGATGACAAGGGCATGGAGCATTGTGATGACAGGTGCATGGAGCATCGGTCTGACAAGTTTCATAGATTATTGTGATGACAGTGGACATGGTGCATTTTGATGACAAGTGCATGGAGTATTGTGATGACAAGGGCATGGAATATTGTGAAGACAGGTGTCAGGGAGCATTGTGATGACATATGTCATGGTCCATTGCGATGACAATGGCATGGAGCATTGTGATGCCGAATATAATGGAGGATTGTGATGACAAATATAATGGAGCATTGTGATGACTAGGGCTTGGAGCATTATGATGACAAGGGCCATTGAGAGTTTTCATGAAAATGTCATGAAGCATTGTGATGACAAGGCCCTGGAGCATTGTGATGAGAAAATCATGGAGCCTTGTGATGACAGGTCTCATGGAGCATACTGATCAAAAGGGGCATGGAGCATTCTGATTACTTGGGTCTTGGAACATTGTGATAACAAGGGCATGGAGCATTGTGATGACAAGGGCATGGAGTATTGTGATGACAGGCATCATGGAGCGTTGTGATGACAAGGGCATGGAGCATTGGTCTAATAAGTTTCTTGGGTTATTGTGATGAGAGTGGGAACAGCGCATTGTGATGACAAGGGCATGGAGCATTGTGATGACCAGGTCATGCAGTATTGTAAATAGAGGTGTCAGGGAGCATTGTGATGACATATGTAATGGCCCATTGTGATGACAATGGCAGGGAGCATTCTGATGCCAAGTGTCATGGAGGATTCTGATGACAAAGGTAATGGAGCATTGTGATGACCATGGCTTGGAGCATTGTGATGACAAGGGTCAGGGAGCATTGTGCTGACAAGTGCATGGAAAATTGTGATGACAAGGGTCATGGAGCATTCTGATGACAAGCTTGTGGAGTATTTTGATGACAATGGCATGGAGCATTGTGATGAAAATGGCATGGGGCTTTGAGATGAAAAAGGCATGGAGCCTTTTCGTGACAGGGTTCAAGGAGCATTCTGACGACAAGTGTCAGGGAGCATTGTGATGACAAGTGTATTGAGAATTGTGATGACAAAGGTCATGGAGCATTGTGATGAAAAGGGCATGGAGTATTGTGATGACAGTCATCATGGAGCGTTGTGATGACAAGTGTTATGGAACATTGTGATCACAAGGGTTTGGAGCATTGCGATGACAGAGGTCATGGATACTTTTGATTTCAAGGAGCATGGAGCATTGTGATGACTAGGGCATGAAGCAATGGGATCCCAAGGTTCTTGGAGGATAGTGATGACTATGGTAATGGAGTATTGTGATGACAAGCGCATAGAGCATTGTAAGGACAGTGTCATGTAGCATTTTGCTGACAAAGGCATGGAGCATTGTGATGACATGTGTCATGGTGCACTTTGATGACAAGCGTCACAGAGCATTTTGAATATAGGGGTCATGGAGCATTGGGATGACAAGGGCATGGATCACTGTGATGACAAGGGTCATGGATCATTGGGATGAAAATGTTCATGGAGTATTGTGATGACAGGGGTCATGGAGCATTGTGATTACAGGGGTCATGGAGCATTGTGATGAAAAGAGTCCCGGATCATTGTGTTGTCAGGTGTCATGGAGTGTTTTGATGACAGTGGTCATGGAGAATTTTGATGATATTGGTCATGGAGCATTGTGATTAGAAGGTCATGGATCATTGGGCTGAAAATATTCATGGAGTATTGTGATGACAGGTGTCATGGAGCATTGTGATGACAAGGGAATGGAGCGTGGTGATGACAAGGTCCTGGAGCATTGTGATGAGATGACCAATAGAGACTTGTGTTGACAAGTCTCATGGAGCATTCTGATAAAAAGGTGCATGGAGCATTGTGATTACAGGGGTCTTGGAGCATTGTGATGACAAGGGCATGGAGCACTGTGAGGAGAAGGCCATGGAACATTCTGATAACATGCGTCATGGAGCTTTGTGATGACAAGGGCATGGAGCATTGTGATTACAGGGGTCTTGGAGCATTGTGATGACAAGGGTCATGGAGCCTTGTGATGACAAGTCCGTGGAACAATGTGATGGCAGGGGTCATGGAGCATTGTTATGACAGATGTAATGGAGCATTGTGATGAGAAGGGCATTGAGCATTGGTCTGAAATGTTTCTTGAATTTTTGTGATGAGAGTGGGCATGGAGCATTGTGATGACAAGGGCACGTACACTGTGATACATGGGACATGGGGGATTGTAATGACAAGGGCATGGAGCATTGTGATGAGAAGGGCATCGAGCATTGTGATGACAATTGTCATGGAGCTTTGTGATGACCAGGGCATTGAGCAATATGATGAGAGGGTTCATGGAGCATTATGATGACAATGACATGGAGCATTGTGATGCCAAGGGTCATGGAGCTTTGTGATGACAAAAGTCATGGAGCATTTTGATGACAAGGGTGTGGTGCATTGTGATGAGCAGGGCCGGGAGCATTTTGATGACAGGTTCATGCAGTAATTTGATGAAAAGTGTAATGGAACATTTTGATGACAGGGGTTATAAAACATTGTGATGCCATGGGTCATGGAGCTTTGGGATGAAAAGGGTCATGGAGTATTTTGATGACAGGGGTTATTGAACATTGTGATGTCAGGGATCATGGAACATTGTGCTGATAAGGGGATGTAGCATTGTGATGACAGGGGTCATGGAAACTTGTGATAACGGGGGTGAGGGAGGATTGTGATGACAAGTGATGGAACATTGTGATATCCGTTGTGAGAGAGCATTTGAATGAGAATTGCATGGAACATTGTGATTACAAGGTTTATGGAGCATAGCGATGTCAAAGTTGTGGTTCTTTGTGATGAAAAGTGCATGGCACATTGTGATGACAAGGGTCATGGAGCATTGTTCTGACAAAGACATGGAGCATCGTGATGACAAGGGTCACGCAGCATTGTGATGAAAAGTTCATGGAGCATTGTGGTTACAAAGGTCACAGAGTCTTGTGATGATGCGGGCATGGACCGTTGTGATGACAAACGTTATGAAGCATTGTGATGACTGGAGTCACGGAGCATTGTGATGACAGGGGTCATGGAGCATTGTGATGACAAGGGCATGGAGCATTGTGATGACAGGTGCATGGAGCATCGGTCTGACAAGTTTCATAGATTATTGTGATGACAGTGGACATGGTGCATTTTGATGACAAGTGCATGGAGTATTGTGATGACAAGGGCATGGAATATTGTGAAGACAGGTGTCAGGGAGCATTGTGATGACATATGTCATGGTCCATTGCGATGACAATGGCATGGAGCATTGTGATGCCGAATATAATGGAGGATTGTGATGACAAATATAATGGAGCATTGTGATGACTAGGGCTTGGAGCATTATGATGACAAGGGCCATTGAGAGTTTTCATGAAAATGTCATGAAGCATTGTGATGACAAGGTCCTGGAGCATTGTGATGAGTAAACCATGGAGCCTTGTGATGACAGGTCTCATGGAGCATACTGATGAAAAGGGGCATGGAGCATTCTGATTACTTGGGTCTTGGAACATTGTGATAACAAGGGCATGGAGCATTGTGATGACAAGGGCATGGAGTATTGTGATGACAGGCATCATGGAGCGTTGTGATGACAAGGGCATGGAGCATTGGTCTAATAAGTTTCTTGGGTTATTGTGATGAGAGTGGGAACAGCGCATTGTGATGACAAGGGCATGGAGCATTGTGATGACCAGGTCATGCAGTATTGTAAATAGAGGTGTCAGGGAGCATTGTGATGACATATGTAATGGCCCATTGTGATGACAATGGCAGGGAGCATTCTGATGCCAAGTGTCATGGAGGATTCTGATGACAAAGGTAATGGAGCATTGTGATGACCATGGCTTGGAGCATTGTGATGACAAGGGTCAGGGAGCATTGTGCTGACAAGTGCATGGAGAATTGTGATGACAAGGGTCATGGAGCATTCTGATGACAAGCTTGTGGAGTATTTTGATGACAATGGCATGGAACATTGTGATGAAAATGGCATGGGGCTTTGTGATGAAAAAGGCATGGAGCCTTTTCGTGACAGGGTTCAAGGAGCATTCTGACGACAAGTGTCAGGGAGCATTGTGATGACAAGTGTATTGAGAATTGTGATGACAAAGGTCATGGAGCATTGTGATGAAAAGGGCATGGAGTATTGTGATGACAGTCATCATGGAGCGTTGTGATGACAAGTGTTATGGAACATTGTGATCACAAGTGTTTGGAGCATTGCGATGACAGAGGTCGTGGATACTTTTGATTTCAAGGAGCATGGAGCATTGTGATGACTAGGGCATGAAGCAATGGGATCCCAAGGTTCTTGGAGGATAGTGATGACTATGGTAATGGAGTATTGTGATGACAAGCGCATAGAGCATTGTAAGGACAGTGTCATGTAGCATTTTGCTGACAAAGGCATGGAGCATTGTGATGACATGTGTCATGGTGCACTTTGATGACAAGCGTCACAGAGCATTTTGAATATAGGGGTCATGGAGCATTGGGATGACAAGGGCATGGATCACTGTGATGACAAGGGTCATGGATCATTGGGATGAAAATGTTCATGGAGTATTGTGATGACAGGGGTCATGGAGCATTGTGATTACAGGGGTCATGGAGCATTGTGATGAAAAGAGTCCCGGATCATTGTGTTGTCAGGTGTCATGGAGTGTTTTGATGACAGTGGTCATGGAGAATTTTGATGATATTGGTCATGGAGCATTGTGATTAGAAGGTCATGGAGCATTGGGCTGACAATGTTCATGGAGAATTGTGATGACAGGTGTCATGGAGCATTGTGATGACAAGGGAATGGAGCGTGGTGATGACAAGGTCCTGGAGCATTGTGATGAGATGACCAATAGAGACTTGTGTTGACAAGTCTCATGGAGCATTCTGATGAAAAGGTGCATGGAGCATTGTGATTACAGGGGTCTTGGAGCATTGTGATGACAAGGGCATGGAGCACTGTGAGGAGAAGGCCATGGAACATTCTGATAACATGCGTCATGGAGCTTTGTGATGACAAGGGCATGGAGCATTGTGATTACAGGGGTCTTGGAGCATTGTGATGACAAGGGTCATGGAGCCTTGTGATGACAAGTCCGTGGAACAATGTGATGGCAGGGGTCATGGAGCATTGTTATGACAGATGTAATGGAGCATTTTGATGACAAGGGTCATGGAGCCTTGTGATGACAAGTCCGTGGAACAATGTGATGGCAGGGGTCATGGAGCATTGTTATGACAGATGTAATGGAGCATTGTGATGAGAAGGGCATTGAGCATTGGTCTGAAATGTTTCTTGAATTTTTGTGATGAGAGTGGGCATGGAGCATTGTGATGACAAGGGCACGTACACTGTGATACATGGGACATGGGGGGTTGTAATGACAAGGGCATGGAGCATTGTGATGACAATTGTCATGGAGCTTTGTGATGACCAGGGCATTGAGCAATATGATGAGAGTGTTCATGGAGCATTATGATGACAATGACATGGAGCATTGTGATGCCAAGGGTCATGGAGCTTTGTGATGACAAAAGTCATGGAGCATTTTGATGACAAGCGTGTGGTGCATTGTGATGAGCAGGGCCGGGAGCATTTTGATGACAGGTTCATGCAGTAATTTGATGAAAAGTGTAATGGAACATTTTGATGACAGGGGTTATAAAACATTGTGATGCCATGGGTCATGGAGCTTTGGGATGAAAAGGGTCATGGAGTATTTTGATGACAGGGGTTATTGAACATTGTGATGTCAGGGATCATGGAACATTGTGCTGATAAGGGGATGTAGCATTGTGATGACAGGGGTCATGGAAACTTGTGATAACAGGGGTGAGGGAGGATTGTGATGACAAGTGATGGAACATTGTGATATCCGTTGTGAGAGAGCATTTGAATGAGAATTGCATGGAACATTGTGATTACAAGGTTTATGGAGCATAGCGATGTCAAAGTTGTGGTTCTTTGTGATGAAAAGTGCATGGCACATTGTGATGACAAGGGTCATGGAGCATTGTTCTGACAAAGACATGGAGCATCGTGATGACAAGGGTCACGCAGCATTGTGATGAAAAGTTCATGGAGCATTGTGGTTACAAAGGTCACAGAGTCTTGTGATGACGCGGGCATGGACCGTTGTGATGACAAACGTTATGAAGCATTGTGATGACTGGAGTCACGGAGCATTGTGATGACAGGGGTCATGGAGCATTGTGATGACAAGGGCATGGAGCATTGTGATGACAGGTGCATGGAGCATCGGTCTGACAAGTTTCATAGATTATTGTGATGACAGTGGACATGGTGCATTTTGATGACAAGTGCATGGAGTACTGTGATGACAAGGGCATGGAATATTGTGAAGACAGGTGTCAGGGAGCATTGTGATGACATATGTCATGGTCCATTGCGATGACAATGGCATGGAGCATTGTGATGCTGAATATAATGGAGGATTCTGATGACAAATATAATGGAGCATTGTGATGACTAGGGCTTGGAGCATTATGATGACAAGGGCCATTGAGAGTTTTCATGAAAATGTCATGAAGCATTGTGATGACAAGGTCCTGGAGCATTGTGATGAGAAAATCATGGAGCCTTGTGATGACAGGTCTCATGGAGCATACTGATGAAAAGGGGCATGGAGCATTCTGATTACTTGGGTCTTGGAACATTGTGATAACAAGGGCATGGAGCATTGTGATGACAAGGGCATGGAGTATTGTGATGACAGGCATCATGGAGCGTTGTGATGACAAGGGCATGGAGCATTGGTCTAATAAGTTTCTTGGGTTATAGTGATGAGAGTGGGAACAGCGCATTGTGATGACAAGGGCATGGAGCATTGTGATGACCAGGTCATGCAGTATTGTAAATAGAGGTGTCAGGGAGCATTGTGATGACATATGTAATGGCCCATTGTGATGACAATGGCAGGGAGCATTCTGATGCCAAGTGTCATGGAGGATTCTGATGACAAAGGTAATGGAGCATTGTGATGACCATGGCTTGGAGCATTGTGATGACAAGGGTCAGGGAGCATTGTGCTGACAAGTGCATGGAGAATTGTGATGACAAGGGTCATGGAGCATTCTGATGACAAGCTTGTGGAGTATTTTGATGACAATGGCATGGAGCATTGTGATGAAAATGGCATGGGGCTTTGTGATGAAAAAGGCATGGAGCCTTTTCGTGACAGGGTTCAAGGAGCATTCTGACGACAAGTGTCAGGGAGCATTGTGATGACAAGTGTATTGAGAATTGTGATGACAAAGGTCATGGAGCATTGTGATGAAAAGGGCATGGAGTATTGTGATGACAGTCATCATGGAGCGTTGTGATGACAAGTGTTATGGAACATTGTGATCACAAGTGTTTGGAGCATTGCGATGACAGAGGTCATGGATACTTTTGATTTCAAGGAGCATGGAGCATTGTGATGACTAGGGCATGAAGCAATGGGATCCCAAGGTTCTTGGAGGATAGTGATGACTATGGTAATGGAGTATTGTGATGACAAGCGCATAGAGCATTGTAAGGACAGTGTCATGTAGCATTTTGCTGACAAAGGCATGGAGCATTGTGATGACATGTGTCATGGTGCACTTTGATGACAAGCGTCACAGAGCATTTTGAATATAGGGGTCATGGAGCATTGGGATGACAAGGGCATGGATCACTGTGATGACAAGGGTCATGGATCATTGGGATGAAAATGTTCATGGAGTATTGTGATGACAGGGGTCATGGAGCATTGTGATTACAGGGGTCATGGAGCATTGTGATGAAAAGAGTCCCGGATCATTGTGTTGTCAGGTGTCATGGAGTGTTTTGATGACAGTGGTCATGGAGAATTTTGATGATATTGGTCATGGAGCATTGTGATTAGAAGGTCATGGAGCATTGGGCTGAAAATGTTCATGGAGTATTGTGATGACAGGTGTCATGGAGCATTGTGATGACAAGGGAATGGAGCGTGGTGATGACAAGGTCCTGGAGCACTGTGATGAGATGACCAATAGAGACTTGTGTTGACAAGTCTCATGGAGCATTCTGATGAAAAGGTGCATGGAGCATTGTGATTACAGGGGTCTTGGAGCATTGTGATGACAAGGGCATGGAGCACTGTGAGGAGAAGGCCATGGAACATTCTGATAACATGCGTCATGGAGCTTTGTGATGACAAGGGCATGGAGCATTGTGATTACAGGAGTCTTGGAGCATTGTGATGACAAGGGTCATGGAGCCTTGTGATGACAAGTCCGTGGAACAATGTGATGGCAGGGGTCATGGAGCATTGTTATGACAGATGTAATGGAGCATTGTGATGAGAAGGGCATTGAGCATTGGTCTGAAATGTTTCTTGAATTTTTGTGATGAGAGTGGGCATGGAGCATTGTGATGACAAGGGCACGTACACTGTGATACATGGGACATGGGGGATTGTAATGACAAGGGCATGGAGCATTGTGATGAGAAGGGCATCGAGCATTGTGATGACAATTGTCATGGAGCTTTGTGATGACCAGGGCATTGAGCAATATGATGAGAGGGTTCATGGAGCATTATGATGACAATGACATGGAGCATTGTGATGCCAATGGTCATGGAGATTTGTGATGACAAAAGTCATGGAGCATTTTGATGACAAGCGTGTGGTGCATTGTGATGAGCAGGGCCGGGAGCATTTTGATGACAGGTTCATGCAGTAATTTGATGAAAAGTGTAATGGAACATTTTGATGACAGGGGTTATAAAACATTGTGATGCCATGGGTCATGGAGCTTTGGGATGAAAAGGGTCATGGAGTATTTTGATGACAGGGGTTATTGAACATTGTGATGTCAGGGATCATGGAACATTGTGCTGATAAGGGGATGTAGCATTGTGATGACAGGGGTCATGGAAACTTGTGATAACAGGGGTGAGGGAGGATTGTGATGACAAGTGATGGAACATTGTGATATCCGTTGTGAGAGAGCATTTGAATGAGAATTGCATGGAACATTGTGATTACAAGGTTTATGGAGCATAGCGATGTCAAAGTTGTGGTTCTTTGTGATGAAAAGTGCATGGCACATTGTGATGACAAGGGTCATGGAGCATTGTTCTGACAAAGACATGGAGCATCGTGATGACAAGGGTCACGCAGCATTGTGATGAAAAGTTCATGGAGCATTGTGGTTACAAAGGTCACAGAGTCTTGTGATGACGCGGGCATGGACCGTTGTGATGACAAACGTTATGAAGCATTGTGATGACTGGAGTCACGGAGCATTGTGATGACAGGGGTCATGGAGCATTGTGATGACAAGGGCATGGAGCATTGTGATGACAGGTGCATGGAGCATCGGTCTGACAAGTTTCATAGATTATTGTGATGACAGTGGACATGGTGCATTTTGATGACAAGTGCATGGAGTATTGTGATGACAAGGGCATGGAATATTGTGAAGACAGGTGTCAGGGAGCATTGTGATGACATATGTCATGGTCCATTGCGATGACAATGGCATGGAGCATTGTGATGCCGAATATAATGGAGGATTGTGATGACAAATATAATGGAGCATTGTGATGACTAGGGCTTGGAGCATTATGATGACAAGGGCCATTGAGAGTTTTCATGAAAATGTCATGAAGCATTGTGATGACAAGGTCCTGGAGCATTGTGATGAGAAAATCATGGAGCCCTGTGATGACAGGTCTCATGGAGCATACTGATGAAAAGGGGCATGGAGCATTCTGATTACTTGGGTCTTGGAACATTGTGATAACAAGGGCATGGAGCATTGTGATGACAAGGGCATGGAGTATTGTGATGACAGGCATCATGGAGCGTTGTGATGACAAGGGCATGGAGCATTGGTCTAATAAGTTTCTTGGGTTATTGTGATGAGAGTGGGAACAGCGCATTGTGATGACAAGGGCATGGAGCATTGTGATGACCAGGTCATGCAGTATTGTAAATAGAGGTGTCAGGGAGCATTGTGATGACATATGTAATGGCCCATTGTGATGACAATGGCAGGGAGCATTCTGATGCCAAGTGTCATGGAGGATTCTGATGACAAAGGTAATGGAGCATTGTGATGACCATGGCTTGGAGCATTGTGATGACAAGGGTCAGGGAGCATTGTGCTGACAAGTGCATGGAGAATTGTGATGACAAGGGTCATGGAGCATTCTGATGACAAGCTTGTGGAGTATTTTGATGACAATGGCATGGAGCATTGTGATGAAAATGGCATGGGGCTTTGTGATGAAAAAGGCATGGAGCCTTTTCGTGACAGGGTTCAAGGAGCATTCTGACGACAAGTGTCAGGGAGCATTGTGATGACAAGTGTATTGAGAATTGTGATGACAAAGGTCATGGAGCATTGTGATGAAAAGGGCATGGAGTATTGTGATGACAGTCATCATGGAGCGTTGTGATGACAAGTGTTATGGAACATTGTGATCACAAGTGTTTGGAGCATTGCGATGACAGAGGTCATGGATACTTTTGATTTCAAGGAGCATGGAGCATTGTGATGACTAGGGCATGAAGCAATGGGATCCCAAGGTTCTTGGAGGATAGTGATGACTATGGTAATGGAGTATTGTGATGACAAGCGCATAGAGCATTGTAAGGACAGTGTCATGTAGCATTTTGCTGACAAAGGCATGGAGCATTGTGATGACATGTGTCATGGTGCACTTTGATGACAAGCGTCACAGAGCATTTTGAATATAGGGGTCATGGAGCATTGGGATGACAAGGGCATGGATCACTGTGATGACAAGGGTCATGGATCATTGGGATGAAAATGTTCATGGAGTATTGTGATGACAGGGGTCATGGAGCATTGTGATTACAGGGGTCATGGAGCATTGTGATGAAAAGAGTCCCGGATCATTGTGTTGTCAGGTGTCATGGAGTGTTTTGATGACAGTGGTCATGGAGAATTTTGATGATATTGGTCATGGAGCATTGTGATTAGAAGGTCATGGAGCATTGGGCTGAAAATGTTCATGGAGTATTGTGATGACAGGTGTCATGGAGCATTGTGATGACAAGGGAATGGAGCGTGGTGATGACAAGGTCCTGGAGCATTGTGATGAGATGACCAATAGAGACTTGTGTTGACAAGTCTCATGGAGCATTCTGATGAAAAGGTGCATGGAGCATTGTGATTACAGGGGTCTTGGAGCATTGTGATGACAAGGGCATGGAGCACTGTGAGGAGAAGGCCATGGAACATTCTGATAACATGCGTCATGGAGCTTTGTGATGACAAGGGCATGGAGCATTGTGATTACAGGGGTCTTGGAGCATTGTGATGACAAGGGTCATGGAGCCTTGTGATGACAAGTCCGTGGAACAATGTGATGGCAGGGGTCATGGAGCATTGTTATGACAGATGTAATGGAGCATTGTGATGAGAAGGGCATTGAGCATTGGTCTGAAATGTTTCTTGAATTTTTGTGATGAGAGTGGGCATGGAGCATTGTGATGACAAGGGCACGTACACTGTGATACATGGGACATGGGGGATTGTAATGACAAGGGCATGGAGCATTGTGATGAGAAGGGCATCGAGCATTGTGATGACAATTGTCATGGAGCTTTGTGATGACCAGGGCATTGAGCAATATGATGAGAGGGTTCATGGAGCATTATGATGACAATGACATGGAGCATTGTGATGCCAAGGGTCATGGAGCTTTGTGATGACAAAAGTCATGGAGCATTTTGATGACAAGGGTGTGGTGCATTGTGATGAGCAGGGCCGGGAGCATTTTGATGACAGGTTCATGCAGTAATTTGATGAAAAGTGTAATGGAACATTTTAATGACAGGGGTTATAAAACATTGTGATGCCATGGGTCATGGAGCTTTGGGATGAAAAGGGTCATGGAGTATTTTGATGACAGGGGTTATTGAACATTGTGATGTCAGGGATCATGGAACATTGTGCTGATAAGGGGATGTAGCATTGTGATGACAGGGGTCATGGAAACTTGTGATAACAGGGGTGAGGGAGGATTGTGATGACAAGTGATGGAACATTGTGATATCCGTTGTGAGAGAGCATTTGAATGAGAATTGCATGGAACATTGTGATTACAAGGTTTATGGAGCATAGTGATGTCAAAGTTGTGGTTCTTTGTGATGAAAAGTGCATGGCACATTGTGATGACAAGGGTCATGGAGCATTGTTCTGACAAAGACATGGAGCATCGTGATGACAAGGGTCACGCAGCATTGTGATGAAAAGTTCATGGAGCATTGTGGTTACAAAGGTCACAGAGTCTTGTGATGACGCGGGCATGGACCGTTGTGATGACAAATGTTATGAAGCATTGTGATGACTGGAGTCACGGAGCATTGTGATGACAGGGGTCATGGAGCATTGTGATGACAAGGGCATGGAGCATTGTGATGACAGGTGAATGGAGCATCGGTCTGACAAGTTTCATAGATTATTGTGATGACAGTGGACATGGTGCATTTTGATGACAAGTGCAGGGAGTATTGTGATGACAAGGGCATGGAATATTGTGAAGACAGGTGTCAGGGAGCATTGTGATGACATATGTCATGGTCCATTGCGATGACAATGGCATGGAGCATTGTGATGCCGAATATAATGGAGGATTGTGATGACAAATATAATGGAGCATTGTGATGACTAGGGCTTGGAGCATTATGATGACAAGGGCCATTGAGAGTTTTCATGAAAATGTCATGAAGCATTGTGATGACAAGGTCCTGGAGCATTGTGATGAGAAAATCATGGAGCCTTGTGATGACAGGTCTCATGGAGCATACTGATGAAAAGGGGCATGGAGCATTCTGATTACTTGGGTCTTGGAACATTGTGATAACAAGGGCATGGAGCATTGTGATGACAAGGGCATGGAGTATTGTGATGACAGGCATCATGGAGCGTTGTGATGACAAGGGCATGGAGCATTGGTCTAATAAATTTCTTGGGTTATAGTGATGAGAGTGGGAACAGCGCATTGTGATGACAAGGGCATGGAGCATTGTGATGACCAGGTCATGCAGTATTGTAAATAGAGGTGTCAGGGAGCATTGTGATGACATATGTAATGGCCCATTGTGATGACAATGGCAGGGAGCATTCTGATGCCAAGTGTCATGGAGGATTCTGATGACAAAGGTAATGGAGCATTGTGATGACCATGGCTTGGAGCATTGTGATGACAAGGGTCAGGGAGCATTGTGCTGACAAGTGCATGGAGAATTGTGATGACAAGGGTCATGGAGCATTCTGATGACAAGCTTGTGGAGTATTTTGATGACAATGGCATGGAGCATTGTGATGAAAATGGCATGGGGCTTTGTGATGAAAAAGGCATGGAGCCTTTTCGTGACAGGGTTCAAGGAGCATTCTGACGACAAGTGTCAGGGAGCATTGTGATGACAAGTGTATTGAGAATTGTGATGACAAAGGTCATGGAGCATTGTGATGAAAAGGGCATGGAGTATTGTGATGACAGTCATCATGGAGCGTTGTGATGACAAGTGTTATGGAACATTGTGATCACAAGGGTTTGGAGCATTGCGATGACAGAGGTCATGGATACTTTTGATTTCAAGGAGCATGGAGCATTGTGATGACTAGGGCATGAAGCAATGGGATCCCAAGGTTCTTGGAGGATAGTGATGACTATGGTAATGGAGTATTGTGATGACAAGCGCATAGAGCATTGTAAGGACAGTGTCATGTAGCATTTTGCTGACAAAGGCATGGAGCATTGTGATGACATGTGTCATGGTGCACTTTGATGACAAGCGTCACAGAGCATTTTGAATATAGGGGTCATGGAGCATTGGGATGACAAGGGCATGGATCACTGTGATGACAAGGGTCATGGATCATTGGGATGAAAATGTTCATGGAGTATTGTGATGACAGGGGTCATGGAGCATTGTGATTACAGGGGTCATGGAGCATTGTGATGAAAAGAGTCCCGGATCATTGTGTTGTCAGGTGTCATGGAGTGTTTTGATGACAGTGGTCATGGAGAATTTTGATGATATTGGTCATGGAGCATTGTGATTAGAAGGTCATGGAGCATTGGGCTGAAAATGTTCATGGAGTATTGTGATGACAGGTGTCATGGAGCATTGTGATGACAAGGGAATGGAGCGTGGTGATGACAAGGTCCTGGAGCATTGTGATGAGATGACCAATAGAGACTTGTGTTGACAAGTCTCATGGAGCATTCTGATGAAAAGGTGCATGGAGCATTGTGATTACAGGGGTCTTGGAGCATTGTGATGACAAGGGCATGGAGCACTGTGAGGAGAAGGCCATGGAACATTCTGATAACATGCGTCATGGAGCTTTGTGATGACAAGGGCATGGAGCATTGTGATTACAGGGGTCTTGGAGCATTGTGATGACAAGGGTCATGGAGCCTTGTGATGACAAGTCCGTGGAACAATGTGATGGCAGGGGTCATGGAGCATTGTTATGACAGATGTAATGGAGCATTGTGATGAGAAGGGCATTGAGCATTGGTCTGAAATGTTTCTTGAATTTTTGTGATGAGAGTGGGCATGGAGCATTGTGATGACAAGGGCACGTACACTGTGATACATGGGACATGGGGGATTGTAATGACAAGGGCATGGAGCATTGTGATGAGAAGGGCATCGAGCATTGTGATGACAATTGTCATGGAGCTTTGTGATGACCAGGGCATTGAGCAATATGATGAGAGGGTTCATGGAGCATTATGATGACAATGACATGGAGCATTGTGATGCCAATGGTCATGGAGATTTGTGATGACAAAAGTCATGGAGCATTTTGATGACAAGCGTGTGGTGCATTGTGATGAGCAGGGCCGGGAGCATTTTGATGACAGGTTCATGCAGTAATTTGATGAAAAGTGTAATGGAACATTTTGATGACAGGGGTTATAAAACATTGTGATGCCATGGGTCATGGAGCTTTGGGATGAAAAGGGTCATGGAGTATTTTGATGACAGGGGTTATTGAACATTGTGATGTCAGGGATCATGGAACATTGTGCTGATAAGGGGATGTAGCATTGTGATGACAGGGGTCATGGAAACTTGTGATAACAGGGGTGAGGGAGGATTGTGATGACAAGTGATGGAACATTGTGATATCCGTTGTGAGAGAGCATTTGAATGAGAATTGCATGGAACATTGTGATTACAAGGTTTATGGAGCATAGCGATGTCAAAGTTGTGGTTCTTTGTGATGAAAAGTGCATGGCACATTGTGATGACAAGGGTCATGGAGCATTGTTCTGACAAAGACATGGAGCATCGTGATGACAAGGGTCACGCAGCATTGTGATGAAAAGTTCATGGAGCATTGTGGTTACAAAGGTCACAGAGTCTTGTGATGACGCGGGCATGGACCGTTGTGATGACAAACGTTATGAAGCATTGTGATGACTGGAGTCACGGAGCATTGTGATGACAGGGGTCATGGAGCATTGTGATGACAAGGGCATGGAGCATTGTGATGACAGGTGCATGGAGCATCGGTCTGACAAGTTTCATAGATTATTGTGATGACAGTGGACATGGTGCATTTTGATGACAAGTGCATGGAGTATTGTGATGACAAGGGCATGGAATATTGTGAAGACAGGTGTCAGGGAGCATTGTGATGACATATGTCATGGTCCATTGCGATGACAATGGCATGGAGCATTGTGATGCCGAATATAATGGAGGATTGTGATGACAAATATAATGGAGCATTGTGATGACTAGGGCTTGGAGCATTATGATGACAAGGGCCATTGAGAGTTTTCATGAAAATGTCATGAAGCATTGTGATGACAAGGTCCTGGAGCATTGTGATGAGAAAATCATGGAGCCCTGTGATGACAGGTCTCATGGAGCATACTGATGAAAAGGGGCATGGAGCATTCTGATTACTTGGGTCTTGGAACATTGTGATAACAAGGGCATGGAGCATTGTGATGACAAGGGCATGGAGTATTGTGATGACAGGCATCATGGAGCGTTGTGATGACAAGGGCATGGAGCATTGGTCTAATAACTTTCTTGGGTTATTGTGATGAGAGTGGGAACAGCGCATTGTGATGACAAGGGCATGGAGCATTGTGATGACCAGGTCATGCAGTATTGTAAATAGAGGTGTCAGGGAGCATTGTGATGACATATGTAATGGCCCATTGTGATGACAATGGCAGGGAGCATTCTGATGCCAAGTGTCATGGAGGATTCTGATGACAAAGGTAATGGAGCATTGTGATGACCATGGCTTGGAGCATTGTGATGACAAGGGTCAGGGAGCATTGTGCTGACAAGTGCATGGAGAATTGTGATGACAAGGGTCATGGAGCATTCTGATGACAAGCTTGTGGAGTATTTTGATGACAATGGCATGGAGCATTGTGATGAAAATGGCATGGGGCTTTGTGATGAAAAAGGCATGGAGCCTTTTCGTGACAGGGTTCAAGGAGCATTCTGACGACAAGTGTCAGGGAGCATTGTGATGACAAGTGTATTGAGAATTGTGATGACAAAGGTCATGGAGCATTGTGATGAAAAGGGCATGGAGTATTGTGATGACAGTCATCATGGAGCGTTGTGATGACAAGTGTTATGGAACATTGTGATCACAAGTGTTTGGAGCATTGCGATGACAGAGGTCATGGATACTTTTGATTTCAAGGAGCATGGAGCATTGTGATGACTAGGGCATGAAGCAATGGGATCCCAAGGTTCTTGGAGGATAGTGATGACTATGGTAATGGAGTATTGTGATGACAAGCGCATAGAGCATTGTAAGGACAGAGTCATGTAGCATTTTGCTGACAAAGGCATGGAGCATTGTGATGACATGTGTCATGGTGCACTTTGATGACAAGCGTCACAGAGCATTTTGAATATAGGGGTCATGGAGCATTGGGATGACAAGGGCATGGATCACTGTGATGACAAGGGTCATGGATCATTGGGATGAAAATGTTCATGGAGTATTGTGATGACAGGGGTCATGGAGCATTGTGATGACAGGGGTCATGGAGCATTGTGATGAAAAGAGTCCCGGATCATTGTGTTGTCAGGTGTCATGGAGTGTTTTGATGACAGTGGTCATGGAGAATTTTGATGATATTGGTCATGGAGCATTGTGATTAGAAGGTCATGGAGCATTGGGCTGAAAATGTTCATGGAGTATTGTGATGACAGGTGTCATGGAGCATTGTGATGACAAGGGAATGGAGCGTGGTGATGACAAGGTCCTGGAGCATTGTGATGAGATGACCAATAGAGACTTGTGTTGACAAGTCTCATGGAGCATTCTGATGAAAAGGTGCATGGAGCATTGTGATTACAGGGGTCTTGGAGCATTGTGATGACAAGGGCATGGAGCACTGTGAGGAGAAGGCCATGGAACATTCTGATAACATGCGTCATGGAGCTTTGTGATGACAAGGGCATGGAGCATTGTGATTACAGGGGTCTTGGAGCATTGTGATGACAAGGGTCATGGAGCCTTGTGATGACAAGTCCGTGGAACAATGTGATGGCAGGGGTCATGGAGCATTGTTATGACAGATGTAATGGAGCATTGTGATGAGAAGGGCATTGAGCATTGGTCTGAAATGTTTCTTGAATTTTTGTGATGAGAGTGGGCATGGAGCATTGTGATGACAAGGGCACGTACACTGTGATACATGGGACATGGGGGATTGTAATGACAAGGGCATGGAGCATTGTGATGAGAAGGGCATCGAGCATTGTGATGACAATTGTCATGGAGCTTTGTGATGACCAGGGCATTGAGCAATATGATGAGAGGGTTCATGGAGCATTATGATGACAATGACATGGAGCATTGTGATGCCAAGGGTCATGGAGCTTTGTGATGACAAAAGTCATGGAGCATTTTGATGACAAGGGTGTGGTGCATTGTGATGAGCAGGGCCGGGAGCATTTTGATGACAGGTTCATGCAGTAATTTGATGAAAAGTGTAATGGAACATTTTGATGACAGGGGTTATAAAACATTGTGATGCCATGGGTCATGGAGCTTTGGGATGAAAAGGGTCATGGAGTATTTTGATGACAGGGGTTATTGAACATTGTGATGTCAGGGATCATGGAACATTGTGCTGATAAGGGGATGTAGCATTGTGATGACAGGGGTCATGGAAACTTGTGATAACAGGGGTGAGGGAGGATTGTGATGACAAGTGATGGAACATTGTGATATCCGTTGTGAGAGAGCATTTGAATGAGAATTGCATGGAACATTGTGATTACAAGGTTTATGGAGCATAGCGATGTCAAAGTTGTGGTTCTTTGTGATGAAAAGTGCATGGCACATTGTGATGACAAGGGTCATGGAGCATTGTTCTGACAAAGACATGGAGCATCGTGATGACAAGGGTCACGCAGCATTGTGATGAAAAGTTCATGGAGCATTGTGGTTACAAAGGTCACAGAGTCTTGTGATGACGCGGGCATGGACCGTTGTGATGACAAACGTTATGAAGCATTGTGATGACTGGAGTCACGGAGCATTGTGATGACAGGGGTCATGGAGCATTGTGATGACAAGGGCATGGAGCATTGTGATGACAGGTGAATGGAGCATCGGTCTGACAAGTTTCATAGATTATTGTGATGACAGTGGACATGGTGCATTTTGATGACAAGTGCAGGGAGTATTGTGATGACAAGGGCATGGAATATTGTGAAGACAGGTGTCAGGGAGCATTGTGATGACATATGTCATGGTCCATTGCGATGACAATGGCATGGAGCATTGTGATGCCGAATATAATGGAGGATTGTGATGACAAATATAATGGAGCATTGTGATGACTAGGGCTTGGAGCATTATGATGACAAGGGCCATTGAGAGTTTTCATGAAAATGTCATGAAGCATTGTGATGACAAGGTCCTGGAGCATTGTGATGAGAAAATCATGGAGCCTTGTGATGACAGGTCTCATGGAGCATACTGATGAAAAGGGGCATGGAGCATTCTGATTACTTGGGTCTTGGAACATTGTGATAACAAGGGCATGGAGCATTGTGATGACAAGGGCATGGAGTATTGTGATGACAGGCATCATGGAGCGTTGTGATGACAAGGGCATGGAGCATTGGTCTAATAAGTTTCTTGGATTATTGTGATGAGAGTGGGAACAGCGCATTGTGATGACAAGGGCATGGAGCATTGTGATGACCAGGTCATGCAGTATTGTAAATAGAGGTGTCAGGGAGCATTGTGATGACATATGTAATGGCCCATTGTGATGACAATGGCAGGGAGCATTCTGATGCCAAGTGTCATGGAGGATTCTGATGACAAAGGTAATGGAGCATTGTGATGACCATGGCTTGGAGCATTGTGATGACAAGGGTCAGGGAGCATTGTGCTGACAAGTGCATGGAGAATTGTGATGACAAGGGTCATGGAGCATTCTGATGACAAGCTTGTGGAGTATTTTGATGACAATGGCATGGAGCATTGTGATGAAAATGGCATGGGGCTTTGTGATGAAAAAGGCATGGAGCCTTTTCGTGACAGGGTTCAAGGAGCATTCTGACGACAAGTGTCAGGGAGCATTGTGATGACAAGTGTATTGAGAATTGTGATGACAAAGGTCATGGAGCATTGTGATGAAAAGGGCATGGAGTATTGTGATGACAGTCATCATGGAGCGTTGTGATGACAAGTGTTATGGAACATTGTGATCACAAGTGTTTGGAGCATTGCGATGACAGAGGTCATGGATACTTTTGATTTCAAGGAGCATGGAGCATTGTGATGACTAGGGCATGAAGCAATGGGATCCCAAGGTTCTTGGAGGATAGTGATGACTATGGTAATGGAGTATTGTGATGACAAGCGCATAGAGCATTGTAAGGACAGTGTCATGTAGCATTTTGCTGACAAAGGCATGGAGCATTGTGATGACATGTGTCATGGTGCACTTTGATGACAAGCGTCACAGAGCATTTTGAATATAGGGGTCATGGAGCATTGGGATGACAAGGGCATGGATCACTGTGATGACAAGGGTCATGGATCATTGGGATGAAAATGTTCATGGAGTATTGTGATGACAGGGGTCATGGAGCATTGTGATTACAGGGGTCATGGAGCATTGTGATGAAAAGAGTCCCGGATCATTGTGTTGTCAGGTGTCATGGAGTGTTTTGATGACAGTGGTCATGGAGAATTTTGATGATATTGGTCATGGAGCATTGTGATTAGAAGGTCATGGAGCATTGGGCTGAAAATGTTCATGGAGTATTGTGATGACAGGTGTCATGGAGCATTGTGATGACAAGGGAATGGAGCGTGGTGATGACAAGGTCCTGGAGCACTGTGATGAGATGACCAATAGAGACTTGTGTTGACAAGTCTCATGGAGCATTCTGATGAAAAGGTGCATGGAGCATTGTGATTACAGGGGTCTTGGAGCATTGTGATGACAAGGGCATGGAGCACTGTGAGGAGAAGGCCATGGAACATTCTGATAACATGCGTCATGGAGCTTTGTGATGACAAGGGCATGGAGCATTGTGATTACAGGAGTCTTGGAGCATTGTGATGACAAGGGTCATGGAGCCTTGTGATGACAAGTCCGTGGAACAATGTGATGGCAGGGGTCATGGAGCATTGTTATGACAGATGTAATGGAGCATTGTGATGAGAAGGGCATTGAGCATTGGTCTGAAATGTTTCTTGAATTTTTGTGATGAGAGTGGGCATGGAGCATTGTGATGACAAGGGCACGTACACTGTGATACATGGGACATGGGGGATTGTAATGACAAGGGCATGGAGCATTGTGATGAGAAGGGCATCGAGCATTGTGATGACAATTGTCATGGAGCTTTGTGATGACCAGGGCATTGAGCAATATGATGAGAGGGTTCATGGAGCATTATGATGACAATGACATGGAGCATTGTGATGCCAATGGTCATGGAGATTTGTGATGACAAAAGTCATGGAGCATTTTGATGACAAGCGTGTGGTGCATTGTGATGAGCAGGGCCGGGAGCATTTTGATGACAGGTTCATGCAGTAATTTGATGAAAAGTGTAATGGAACATTTTGATGACAGGGGTTATAAAACATTGTGATGCCATGGGTCATGGAGCTTTGGGATGAAAAGGGTCATGGAGTATTTTGATGACAGGGGTTATTGAACATTGTGATGTCAGGGATCATGGAACATTGTGCTGATAAGGGGATGTAGCATTGTGATGACAGGGGTCATGGAAACTTGTGATAACAGGGGTGAGGGAGGATTGTGATGACAAGTGATGGAACATTGTGATATCCGTTGTGAGAGAGCATTTGAATGAGAATTGCATGGAACATTGTGATTACAAGGTTTATGGAGCATAGCGATGTCAAAGTTGTGGTTCTTTGTGATGAAAAGTGCATGGCACATTGTGATGACAAGGGTCATGGAGCATTGTTCTGACAAAGACATGGAGCATCGTGATGACAAGGGTCACGCAGCATTGTGATGAAAAGTTCATGGAGCATTGTGGTTACAAAGGTCACAGAGTCTTGTGATGACGCGGGCATGGACCGTTGTGATGACAAACGTTATGAAGCATTGTGATGACTGGAGTCACGGAGCATTGTGATGACAGGGGTCATGGAGCATTGTGATGACAAGGGCATGGAGCATTGTGATGACAGGTGCATGGAGCATCGGTCTGACAAGTTTCATAGATTATTGTGATGACAGTGGACATGGTGCATTTTGATGACAAGTGCATGGAGTATTGTGATGACAAGGGCATGGAATATTGTGAAGACAGGTGTCAGGGAGCATTGTGATGACATATGTCATGGTCCATTGCGATGACAATGGCATGGAGCATTGTGATGCCGAATATAATGGAGGATTGTGATGACAAATATAATGGAGCATTGTGATGACTAGGGCTTGGAGCATTATGATGACAAGGGCCATTGAGAGTTTTCATGAAAATGTCATGAAGCATTGTGATGACAAGGTCCTGGAGCATTGTGATGAGAAAATCATGGAGCCTTGTGATGACAGGTCTCATGGAGCATACTGATGAAAAGGGGCATGGAGCATTCTGATTACTTGGGTCTTGGAACATTGTGATAACAAGGGCATGGAGCATTGTGATGACAAGGGCATGGAGTATTGTGATGACAGGCATCATGGAGCGTTGTGATGACAAGGGCATGGAGCATTG